>NC_092423.1:129483076-130127243 GCF_036169615.1 Heliangelus exortis | reverse complement strand
CAACCTGGCCTTTTGGACACTGAGCTACTGATCACAACTCTTTGAGTGCAATCAGCCAGCCAGTTTCTTATCCAATGAGTGGTCCATTCATCAAATCTGTATCATTCCAGTTTAGAGATCAGAACGTCATGCAGGACAGTGTCAAACACTTTGCACAGGTCCAGGTAGATGATGTCTGTTGCTCTCCCTTTGTCCACTGAGACTGTGACCCCATCATAAAAGGCCACCAAATTAGTCAGGCAGGACTTGCCCTTAGTGAAGCTGTGTTGGCTGTCACCAGTCATCCCTTTGTTATCTGCTTGCCTTATCAGAGCCTTCAGGAGGATCTGCTCCATGATATTGCCAGGCACAGCAGTGAGACTGACTGGCCTGTAGTTCCCTGGGTCATATTTTTTTCCATTTTTGAAATCAAGGGTTATGTTTCCCCTTTTTCCAGTCAGCAGGAGCTTCACCAGACTGCCATGACTTTTCAGATATGATGGACAGTGGCTTTGCAACTTCATCCACCAGTTCTTTCAGGAACTGTGGGTGAATCCCATAAGGTCCCATGGATTTGTTCACCTTCATGTTCTTTAGGTGGTCACAAATCTGCTCTTCATCTACAGCAGGAGGATCTTCCTTTTCCCAGTCCCTCCCTTTAGCCTCTGTAACATAGAGGGCATGACCAGAGTCCTTGCTGGTGAAGACAGAGGCAAAATAGTCACTATCTTGCCTTATCTACATCTTGGGTGACCAGCTTTCCCATTTCCTCCTGGAGTGGGCCCACATGGTCTTCTCTTACCATTGACATACCTAAAAAAAGTTTTTCTGTTGTTCATAACCCCCCTTGCCAGGTCCAATTCTCTGCTTTTGCTTTCCTAACCTGATCAAAGAATTTTTGAGGAAAAATGATAATGCTTAAGTAAAAGACAGACAGACAGACAGTAATGTCTCCAGCAAGCACAATACCAGCACATGAATGCCACAGTTACCTTTTTTAAAAATTGGCCTCCCAGGCAGCCACCACAGCACTGCCTGGCAGGTGGATAGCTGGGAGCCTGCTTCAGCACTGGTCTCTCACCTCACTGTTAGCTGGGGAAGCTGGGAGAAGGCACTCAGACATGGAAGTAGAAGTGAGAAGCAACGTAGGATGTAATTAGATGGATTTGATATTATTTTGGAGCCTAGAAGGAGGATGGAGGAAGGAATTGTACAGATGTGAGGTTTAGGGAAGCAAGTACTATTCAGACTGAACAGCCTGTGCTAACAGGCATTGCTTAATCAGCAGGTTAAATAATTTTGTGGTACAGCAGTAGCTTAATTTTTTAATTGCTTTGGCAACTCTAATAAACCTGTGCAATTCCAATTGAAATTGGGATTATTTTTTTTTTTTTATCAGATTTTGATACATAGTACTGGCTGAATGCATTAGGATCATGATGGGACCTGACCTGATTTTAGCATGGATCAAATATTTCATTAAGTAGCTGGATGGAATGTGATTACTATATTTGTTACTAAGCCCAAACTAGGAGAGGGATAGTAATTTCAGAGGCTAGCATTATTTCCCATTAAAAGTGCTGTAATAAATAGGAAATGGGTGCAATGTAGAACATTCTGGTAGGAAAAATTTACTGCAGTGATAGACAAAAAGGAAGAACTGAGCTGATGGTGCATGTCAGAGCTACTGTTGTCAGCACTGATGAAACATCTTGTGTAATATTTTTTCAGGGATTGGGAATCAAACGTGGAAGAAGGATCCCAACTAGATGAAGAGCAAATACTTACAAAAACTTTGCTCTCTAAAAAAAGTGGTAGGAAAAAAAAGGAGGCAGCCTAAGTTATTCTGTCCTGATGGCTTTTTTTTCCTACACCATGGGTCCCTGTGTTTTTTTAAACATAACTGTTTTTAACTTTGTGTTATCAACAACAAAGAATAATTTGGAAGTAAATATTTCTTTCTCAGCTGTCTTTCTATTGGAGAATAAAATGGTCTGTTTTACCTACTCTGTTGGGCTATAAAAAAGACCTAGAGATGGCAAAACCAGAATCAAAGAGATCTTGTAACAAAGTTAACCACAATATATGTATTACTGTTCCTGCTGTTTCCAACAACAGAACTGTGTATTAGTTTGGAGGAGAACCTCTGCAGTAGCCATGCCCTGGAAAACCTTCCTGGGAGCTGCCAGGTCACCAGCACTGAAGCAGTCTAATGCCAGAAAGGGCCCATAGCACTGGCACCAGGGTGGTTCTGACCCTGGGCTAATTAATTCTTGGGTTTTTTTATTGCAAGCTCGAGTACATCCTGATTGTTGTTGTTACTTGGAATACTGTGAAAGTCTTTGGAGAAGCTGTGACCTAACTGCAGTGGCTTGGTATGGGACACTGCCACATAGGTGATTTCTCTGAGGCAAAAGAGCATGGATAAGGAAATGTCTTGGGTTTTCTTCCAGACTAAATTTTTGAGATTGTTTCTTCATGGCAGTTTTCCAATGTCATTTCAGCAAGCCTTCGTAAATCAGTATTCTGAAGGTGTCCTGTCTTTTCCTCTGTCTGAATTATTTAATGGTTTTTTTCCAAGACTGTATTGCTGACATTATTAGAAGAGAGCACTGATTCCTAGATGTTCTTATCTTTGTCAAGCAACAGGCAGATTGGGCAACAGCATGCAAATTATGAATTTCTCTTCCCACTGTACACCCTTTTGTCAATTATTTGCTCTTTGCCTGTAATTTTTATTTTAATTGTTATTACGTATAGTTTGGTTGTGTGTCCCTTCTTTCAGCCTAACAAGAACTTCTGATTTTCACATCACCTGTAAAATGAATGTATAATGCTGAAATTAAACCTGTAATCTTGTACAGTTTGAGTTGAGATTTGCTCTGCTCTAGGAAGTTACTTTCTAAAGATACACTGACAGAGGAGTCCCAAATGGGGAGTGCTCTCAGGGATGCCCCTGTTGCTTAACTAGCAATGGCAGGCAGGGCATAGATTGATAGTTATCATGTGAATTTTAAAATGCAAACCTGATGGAGGAATCAATTTGTGGCAAGAACTGTGTCATTTTATAGACTTGTTCATGCTTTGTTACATTTTCTTGTAATCAGACACTGTTTTGTAAGTCGCAGTAGTTTTGGAGCTTTTTTGCTATATAATATTATCATAAGAAAGGTAGCAATGAGGTCCTGAACTCTTACCAATTTTGCATTTACTGTTTGAAATGTATTTTTTTAAAGCCTCAAATTAAATTGGCTTAATAATTGAGAAATCCAAGTCCTTACCTAGAAAATAACTGCTTTTTTGTTTTGACATTTTGAAATAGAAATGGTAAACATTTATTAAAAAAGCTAATGATACTCTTGATAAAAGGCAACCAGTAAAATACCAAAATGCCGTTCAGTACCAAGTCAGATGCTTTACAGTAAAGGATTACACTACAGATTACTTAGCAGGGATCCTCCCAGGTTATAGAAAGTATCAAGCCTAGACATGCCCTCAGTGACTGGGACACTTTTGAAACTATGACTTAATCTAGTTGCTTAAATGGGGTTTTTATGTTTTACTGTTCTGCTCTTCAAACTGGTTGCATTGTGACTGTAAACCTTACATACTACATTCAGCTTTAAGTTCATTATATTTCAGTACTGTATGAAGTTAATAAGAAGAGGGAGAGCAAAGTGTTGCACTGATTGTAGTATTTCTGTTCAGTCTAATGCAATAGCAATAGTACTGTTGAAGGAGGTGGTAAGTAACCTGTGCTGGCAATGTCAGATGCTGATGTCCACTGCCTTTGTACCTGCTTTAGTTGTTCTTTCTGCTTTGGTTTACAGACAGGATTGTTTTTATTAACAAAATTCTCTCCTGCTCCTCTCGATCGTTCAAGATATGCTGTGATTGCTTTTGGATGTGCCAGCTGTCCCAAACTTACGTGTGGCCGGGAAGGCTGTGGAACTGAGTTTTGCTACCACTGTAAGCAGATTTGGCATCCCAACCAGACCTGTGATGCTGCTCGCCAGGAGAGAGCTCAAAGCCTGCGCCTGAGAACAATTCGTTCTTCATCTATTAGTTACAGCCAGGAATCTGGAGCAGCAGGTATTTGTGATTAGGATACTGTGTCTGTAAAAGATCTTTTCAGTACATTTGCACAATTAGCTCTAAAAAGGAAAGAACTGAACAGTAACTTGGTAGATACTAGCTGCTCTGTGTTTCAGGAACATAAAATACACAATTTAGAGACTGAGTTCAAATTTTAGATGTTATAATTATAAGTACTCTGTGACCAGAGCACCTGACATCAATCTTAGCAGCTTGTCAGCATTTTAAATTCTTACTTTGTAGCTGAAGCTGTTGACTTTGTGCAGTCAAAGGCAATTGCTGCAAAGCATTCTCTGTTAGGCACACCAGCTTCATTAGTGGTATCACATATGTACCAGGAACACTTATTTTCTCCACTCTATGTGAGGTTTCACAGGCTGCTAGTAATACAATTAAGGGGCTGTTAAAACTCAAAGCCACTGATTTTCTGCTTTCAAATTAGACTTAGTCTGATGCCAACTCTGATGTTTGACATCTATGTTAGTACTAATTCTTGGTTTTCAATAAAATAGCTCATCTGTCTTGTCTACCTGAAAGCAAAGAATTCCATATCTTAAAATTGAGCTTTTTTTGGTAACCTCTGAAAAAAAAGGATAGACTATCCAGACCGGTATTTTGCAGAACAAGAGTCCAGTTTGCTATTCAAAAGAACTGGCTCTGGATTACACCAGACTCTGATCTGTTTGGGAGCTTTTGTGTCTGTCTGACAAAACAAGGCAGATATTTGGGGGAAATCCCATTTGTACCTTGAATGTAGCTAGAGCTGTTCTCCAATCTAGCCCTAGAATTGGGAGTCTCTAATTTGTGGTTTATTTTAACAAGGCACCCCATCTTGTCTTAAAAATTGGCATCTTTCTCTGGCTTTCAAATATATTTTAGAATATCTTCAAGTAAATTAGCATGCCAGCATCTCTATTCTTTTTCAGTCCTAGCATGAACATCAGTAGCTCTGCCATACCTGTGCTCTGAGAACTTGCTCAGTTTAGTGTGCATCTGTTCCCATGTCAGCTGCTCGCTGTCTCTGTGCACTGGGGTTGGTACAGGTACTGGTTTTTGTTGGTTCTGCACCTCTTTGGATGTTTATACCAAGTACAACCCCCCTCATTCAATTTGGCCTATGCAGTAACACAGAGCCTGTAAACTTGACTTCTGCACTAGGAGTTGCAAGCTCTTTCTGCTGCTGGTGAGTAAATGGGTTGTCCCAAAGTGCAGATGCTAACCAGGACTGTGTAGGAATGAAGATCACAAGAGTGGTTGTGCCAGTATACAAGTGCTTCACTGTTGCTCAGTGATCCCTTGTTTGTTTCAGTATTTGACTTGGGAACAAAGAGAACCTCTACAGTTGTTTTCCTGCTACAATATTTTCCTTCCAGAGAATAGTAGGGCTGTGAAAAGGATTCATGAGGAGGCTGTTGATACCAAAGAAATGCACTTAATGTGGAAGGTGAGATAGATAAGAAGAAATAATAACAGAGTGCAGACTGAACATTCAAGTAAAATATTCATAACTGCATAAAATTTGAAGGAGGATTACATTTAAAGACACCGTATTTTCAGTCATGTATACATATACATATTTAATGTCCTACTCTAATATATATTGTATTGAGCTTAGAAAGCCCTTGAACAGAGTGTATGCATTAACTATTCAGTTTCTTGAATGTGATTTAATGTGCCTTGCTTTCATTAGTTTTACTCAGATTTGCAAATACAAATGACTATCAAGTCATTGCCAAATCAAGATTTGTAAAGCAAAATTATACATTTCTTCAATTTTTCCGATAATGGTTCAATGAGTTTTCCCAAGTGTATGTATTTTGATTAAATATGCTTGTCTGAAGAACTGATATCTTAATATTCATTTTTAAACAGCTGATGACATAAAGCCATGCCCACGCTGTGCTGCTTATATAATAAAAATGAATGATGGAAGCTGCAATCATATGACTTGTGCTGTCTGTGGCTGTGAATTCTGTTGGCTAT
Source organism: Heliangelus exortis (assembly GCF_036169615.1). Classification (NCBI taxonomy): domain Eukaryota; kingdom Metazoa; phylum Chordata; class Aves; order Apodiformes; family Trochilidae; genus Heliangelus; species Heliangelus exortis. The sequence goes on along the minus strand of NC_092423.1, from coordinate 130,121,186 downwards.
GTATGAAAGAAATCTCAGATTTACATTATTTAAGGTACATTTAAGAACAAAAAGATTTATGTGGTTGGTAATACATTTTCTGAAGTATATAGAGGTACTTTAAGCATAGCTCACTTCTTGTTGGAGTATATAATCACAGTTGAAGTATCCATGTCTGAGAATTAAGTTACTTTTCTGTGCATGTATTTAAATCATTGCTTTATTTTTTTATTGTAAAATATTTTATAAGTGTGATGCATGCAATATATACTTACTACAACAAATGAAGTGTTTTAGGTGAACATACCCACTAGTTTTAGTGATGTCTTTATATTGCCATATTGGCTTTGTAGTAAGCAACACAAAAACTCTGATTATGTAAGTTACTTGTGAACCACAGATTGGCATGTGGTAATATGCAATATGCTTCTCTTTACATTGCAAAACATGCTGTAAACTCTAAAGAATAAAAGTTTGAACAAGTTACAGCTGATGATTTAGTATTGATAACATCTGGAACTGGAACTCAAGAAAAATTATTTTGTAACTAGGGAATAGTTTAGTACTGTATAGTCATGATGATTAACATACAGTTTCTTTACTGGTTTTTTTTTTCTTTCTATTAGCCCATCAGGTTGCACATTTTGGGGAAAGAAACCATGGAGCCGTAAGAAGAAAATCCTGTGGCAACTTGGGACACTTGTTGGGGCTCCTGTAGGAATTGCCTTAATAGCTGGCATTGCTATTCCTGCTATGATTATTGGAATTCCTGTGTATGTGGGGCGTAAGGTAAAACACACTGCAACTCCTAACATGCTTCAGGTTTTACCTTTTGCATTCTGTGGCTTCTCTGATACTGTGTTCAGTTGGGTATTTTCACCAGCCTTTGAAAAAACAAATCAACTCCCCAAAAACCCAACCCAACCAGCCTATGAATTGTTTGAGGATATTTGCTTCAGTTGTACAGGAAGGAGAAGCAATGTTATTAAGAATGTAGTTTCTCTTAAAACAAGCATATAAATACACTGAATAATTTCCAGTTTCTGCATCTTACCAAGGAGGTTCTTGCATGCTTTTTCAAAACTGTTCTTTTTTAAAATCTCTGGTTTCTTTTGTGTTCCTTAGAACTGAACAATATTTAGTGGAGAAGGAAGGCAATAAGGATATCCTTCTTATTTATCTTAAAAGCAGGTAGTATGATTTCCTCCCAAAAATAGAATAGCTTTTACTGTAAAGTAAATGACAAATTGCAAGGAAAATTAAAGATAATTACACCTCCTGTTTGTAATTTATGACAAAGTAGTAAGTCATCCAGATCTCTTGGAAGTGGGCTTTTAGAAATGACAAGTTGGTTCAGCAGGTGCTAAGTGTTCAGGCATATGTCCTGGATGAAATAGAATCATAGAATGTTAGGGGTTGGAAGGGACCTCAAAAGATCATTGAGTCAGATGATCCTGCCAGAGCAGGGTCACCTACAGCAGGTCACACAGGAACACAGCCAGGTGGGCTTTGAATGTCTCCAAGGAAGGAGATTCCACAAGCTCCCTGGGCAGCCTGTTCTAGGGCTCTGTCACCCTCACAGTGAAAAAATTCTTCCTTATCTTTATGTAGAACCTCCTATGCTTCAGTTTATAGCCATTGTCCCTTGTCCTATTGTTAGTGACCCCTGAGAAAAGCTTTACTCCCTCCTCCTGGCACTCACCTCTTAGATATTTATAAACATTAATGAGGTCACCCCTCAGTCTCCTCTTCTCCAAGCTGAAGAGCCCCAGCTCCCTCAGCCTTTCCTCATAAGGGAGATGTTCCACTCCCTTAACCATCTTTGTGGCTCTGCACAGGACTCTTTCAGGGAGCTCCCAGTCCTTCTGGAACTGAGGGGCCCAGAACTGGACACAATATTCCAGATGTGGCCTCACCAGGGCAGAGTAGAGGGGAGGAGAACCTCTCTCCACCTGCTGACCGCCCCCCTTCTAATGCACCCCAGGATGCCATTGGCCTTCTTGGCCACAAGGGCACATTGTTGGTTGTAATTCATTAAATTTCTCCCTGCCCAACTCTCCCATCTGTCCAGGTCCCTCTGAATGGCAGCACAGCCTTCTGGGGTGTCAGCCACTCCTCCCAGCTTTGTGTCATCAGCAAACTTGCTGAAAGTACACTCTATTCCCTCATCCAGGTCATCAATAAATAGACTGAACAGTACTGGTCCCAGTACTGATCCTTGAGAGACTCCACTGGAAACAACTTCCAACTAGACTCCATCCCAGTGACTACAACCCTCTGGCTTCATTCCTTCAACCAGCTCCTGATCCACCTCACTACCCAATCATCCACACCACACTTCTTCAGTTTAGCTCCAAGGATGCTGTGGGAGAGAGTGTCAAATGCCTTCCTGAAATCAAGATAAAATAGCCAGATTTGCTTTTCTGCTTTTATCAGTGTGGATTATCACAGTGACTGGCACAGATATACAATTCTATGTTTATTGGAGGGGAACACAAGTGGTGGCTGCTGGACAAAAAGCCCAGGGATGCAGCTTTTCCACTGTATTCTTTTTCATCTCTTTCTTTCAAGCAAGCACACTTGTTTTCTGGTGCAGGTTTGTTTTTTTCTTTTTGACACTTCTGTTTTGTCTTCCTCCCCTACAGTCATTGGAACCTCATAAGTGGTAAAATGAAGAAGGCAACAGTTACCTTGCTTCAAATTACTACTGCATGTTCTGCTTGTCTCATTAGATAGGTACCCATCACTGAGCACCTGTCATGTATTAATGGTAAAGTCTCAAAGTTAGTCTGTGAGGTCAGCCTTATGAGAATTTCCATTGTACCCCACTGCTTAATGGATGTTTCTCTGTGACTCTCTTTGTATGTTTACACTTTTCTTCAAAATACCTGATGATGGAGATTCCACAGGCTCTCCAAACCTTATTTTCTCAGTAAAACTGCTTTTTCTAACAATTATGTAAATGCTTTTCATACACTGAGTTCCTATTGCTCTATCTTCAGCTGACATAAAGAATCTTTTTGCTTTGCAGTATCCCATTACATATTCTATGATATTTTTAAAGTCCACTTTCATCCTTACCTCTATGCAAACTTAGCACTTGCAATTTTCTTGACAAACTGTCAATAAACCCACACTGGTTTAGGCCTCTGATTCTCATCTCCTCAGTTTCCTTCCAGTTCTTCAAAGTGCCTTTGGTTTTGTCCAGTTTGAATACAACAGTGAAGGTGAAGTGTTGCTACACTGAATTAGATGAAGGGGTGATCATGTGCATATATAATGCCAGTTACCTTTTTCTTAATAAAATGCTGTTTCGTGTTCTCTAAAATGCATACCCTTCCCCACTGTACTGGTTATTCAGGCAGTTGGTTTCTTCTAAGGGTGATCTTGAACTGATTACCATTGTGCTGCATCTTAGTAATTTCAGGCCATTTTTTCAACTTCTCAAGAGTTGGATGAGTTCTGGCATTCTTGCAATATTTGCAAGGTGTATTCTTCTGAAATTCAACACACGCATTCTTCTTCTTCTTCTGTCTTCCAGGTTAATTGAAAATGTTGAATGTTCTTGTGTCCAGGGAATATCTCCTGGAAAATGGATAGAATGAAGTGTTTCAATTAGGGAATAAAGGAAACTAATGACAGCTCAGATGTTTTCTGAGCCAGTCACCTGGCTCACTGTTGATCTTTTGTGACAACTGAAGGGAAAAAAATTGAACAAGTCCCCAGTTTCATCTGCTGTCTTTCTTTTCTGATAATAGCAAATTTTGAACCATTTTGGTCTTCCTCTTGCTAGCACTGTAGTTGTAGAAAAATTTCTTGTTAACTTTTATGCCCCTTCCTTTTTGTCATCTCATTTTTAACCTTTCTTATTTTGTCCTGACACCCTCATGCTGTTCCTTTATACCCATTCGTAGTAATCTGACCTACTTTCTATTTTTTAATGCTGCCACTGCTTCGATGTATGAAGCTTCGTGTTCTTTTACAACTTTCTGTCTGTCTTCTGCATTGGAAGAGTTTGTACTAGTGCTTTGATAAAAGTTTCCTTAAGGAAGTGCTAGTCCTTTCTTTTTATAGATACAAGTCCTGTAACTTACAAGTTCTCTGCATTTATTGAAACTCTTTTATTTCTGTCCCTGTATTTTTATTCGGATATTCTTTACTTGGTATTCTGAAGTCTTTCATTTCACAGTAATTCCTACCAATGTAATCTCCTAATTCGATGTTTTCATCCAGTTTCTTCTCTATAACCATTTCCTTCCATTCCTTGTTGTTGCTTTATATTTAAGGATTGCAATAGCCTTTATAGGTATCTTTGTTGTATGGCTTTTCTTTCAGTAGTTAAGATTGCCCATAACAATAAAATTCAGTGGCTGATACGATCCTGCTGACTGCTTACATAGTCCATGGAACCTGATATTCCTGTGGTTGTAATTCTTACACACTCAGACTGTGAGAGTTTTCATGGTCAGTTTTTCCTTTTTTATGCAGAGGTGTGTTCTACATTCAATTGTTCACTTGCTCTGTGTTGCTCTTTGTATAATATACCTCAGAGCAAGTAAATACATTCTCTCTATATGAAATGCTGTGTCTTCTCTGCCCTTCCCTTGCTTGTCTTTCCTGAACAAATGCTTTTCAGTTTATTCCGAAATGAGAACTGTCCTAACAAATCTCTAACTGAAATTGTAATTTAGAAAACATGTTTATGAAAATTTGCAGCTCAATTTGGAATTATTTTTGCAGTAGCATATTGCTATTAGAACATTGTGATTATCTTCTTGGTGCTTTTGTGTTCCTCCTTAGACGTGGTGAGGATTAACTTAGTCTTATGACAAACATTAAGATAGTGAACTATTATGATGACAGATGATGTGCATATCCCTGAAAAGCCATGGTCCTAGAGAGAGTAAATGAAACACCCAAAAATAGGAAATCTCTGTAAAACAGAGATGTAAGGTGGAGTAATAACTAAACAAACAAGTAAAGCTGTTCAGTTACTTAGTTTTTTTACCTTGATGGTGAAACTAAAGTATTAGTTGCTGGATGGGAGGACTTCTAACTTTTAGGAAGTTGACTAAAATTAAGAAATTAATGTTTGCTTTTCTTTGAGATAAGGAATAAATTCTGACATAGAATGTGGTCTTCCTGGAAGAGAACAGAGTACAGATTCCAAACTATTTTACGTCAGTTCTTCCATCCTTGCAATAATGTATTATTGATGGTGATAATACTCTAAAGACCCTTTTTTTTTTCCTCTTAAGATTCACAATCGATATGAAGGCAAAGACATTTCAAAGCACAAGAGAAACTTGGCTATAGCAGGTGGTGTCACCTTATCTGTGATTGTTTCTCCAGTTGTAGCTGCAGTCACTGTAGGTAAGTAAAATATTACTGCTACTACTTCAATGTATTGGCAGCACCTTGCCACCAGAACTCTACAATCACTCAATGAATAAAATTGCTGAGAAAGGTCCTATAGTTTCCTTTTACAGGTGAATTAAGTGAGACAGTGGGGAGTCTGACGTTACATATGCATTTAATGGGTCAGAACAGAGAATACAGTGCTTAAAAAAATGGTGCATTAAAACAAAGAATTAATTTTTTTTTATCTTGCAAATTGAAATTTTCACATTGTCGTATCTGGCTTTGAAAGCAAGTACTTAAAGCTTTTTTTAAATGACTGACTAAGAAAAAACTGTTGCCACGGAGTCTGTTCATATTTGAGTACCAAACTTCTCTCAACACAAAAGAAAAATTGTCTTACACTTAACATGGAAGTAGTTAACAAAGTATTTGTTGTGCTTTAGGAGTCAGTTTGAATTCTATCACCTTCTTTCTCAAAAAGATTGCTGAGGATAGCATTTGAGGAAAATATGGCAGTACATTACAAAATACTTATCATCTTACCATGTAATTTCAAGATCACTGTAAGCAAACCCTGATAGAAGCCTTGCTTCTACTGTGTTGCAGGGCAAGCATCTTTGCAGCTGCACAGTAAGCTGCCATGGATAACTGATTCGTGTTGAGACTTACCACTTAGTTTTAAGCTGGATCAGTCCCCTGATCCAATTCATCATGCAGTTGTGGATTCAGTGTTTCCCCCTTGTGCCACAAGGAATGCTTAGAGAGGAACGAGTGGCCTCAAGAAGACAGGGCTTCTTTTAGCAAGTGATGGTTTAAATTGGACATGAAATTGTTTAAGGATGGTGAACCACTGTGCCAGTGCAGCTGTGGTAGTCAAAAAACTCTCCCTGCTGTCTGTTGTCAGTGCATTCTTCTCATGTGGCTGTGGTGTCACAGATCCCTTCTAGACAAGTAGTGAGACACAGAATCTTCTAGAGGTGTTTACAGATCTGCTTTACCTCGATCTATTAAGCTGTTTCATATTCCTGACCAGAGATAAAACTTAGCTTTTTTAGAAAAGCAGTTTGTGGAGTTCTTAACTCTTGCCCCATGCCATTAACACATGGCTACCAGTCTCAGGACATAAAGGATTACAAAATAATGGTCTTGAGAATAAGGATTTCCTCCTTGAATGAACAAACCTTCTTCTTCTAGGTTAGACTGAGAAGCCTTTGCATTGGGTCTGCCTCTGTCCTGGCTTTTTCAGAATGTGCCAGCTTGCTGTTCTTCTGTACCTTTTGTGTACTTCCATCAGCAAAGCCATAGAGTCATTTAAGTCGTATGCCAAAGGTGTCGTTTTCACAGTCCCCTAGCAGTGGTATGGTGGAAGTGTATGTACATTTGTGTGTGCTTTAGCCCACAGTTTCAGTGGCTTCCTTTAACTCCTGCCACTCTTTTCTACAGAATTGTTTGCTCTCAAGGATAACTTCAAAATTAACTTTTTAAAATTGAATCAGTGTGATACAATAAATACAAAAGGTTCCACAGTAGTAGTAATGTGAAGTCCTGTTAAATTGATAGCAAAGCCCTGCTGTCTTAAGTGGATGCAAAATCAAGCACCTTATTAAATTAGTAGAGGTAGTAACATTTTTAGAAATAGATCTCTTATCTCTGCTTCTCAGGTGGAACATTATAATAGTCCCCAGTTGAGCTTATACGAACCTTTAACGTATATTAATTTTGTTTGTAAAAGATGTTATGGATGCATTGGAAGTCTATAATTCAGCAAGCATTAAGCTCCTCTGCCTACTAATGCTCATACAGGACATTGTGCCTGCTAAAAGTACTTTCCTGTCATTTCACCTTGCTGATTTACCAATATTTCTTAATTTTGCTCCTTCCTGACTTCTTTCAAGAGTGAAAAATTAAGTTCTCATGGAAAATTAAATCACTTTTATGGAAGGCTCTAAAATGTAAGTCATATTTAATGAATGACTGTACTTTGCTCTGTAGGTATTGGTGTTCCTATTATGCTGGCTTATGTGTATGGAGTTGTTCCAATTTCCCTTTGCCGAAGTGGAGGCTGTGGTGTGTCAGCAGGCAATGGAAAAGGTGTCAGGATAGAATTTGATGATGAAAATGATATAAATGTTGGTGGGACAAATGCAGCTGTAGGTAAGAAAATTCTGTGTTTCATTTTCTATAAATTTCTATAAGTTTGAGTCTTTTCTATAGGGAAAAGTTTTAGGGTAAAATTAATGTTGCTTTTTCATTGTACTGGTGTGTGGAAGCTTGATGGCTTTAATCTTTATAATATGGGGAAGTAAATCCTGATCTGGTGCTATTTTTAATTACATAGCAATATCCTTTGTGATAGGACCTATTTTCCTTAACTCCATGTTATATCCTATAGATAGTTAACTCTCTGATATCTGAAGTACCTAACCATTATAGCAACTTCTCTTTTTCTTCGTGTTTTTGTTTGTTTTTTACCAACTTATCTTTTGGTCACAGTATGCTTTATAAATCTGTTTTCTCAGCATAATTTCAGGAACGGTTTCCATGGTCACACTCAAGAAACTAAGAAGTTCTACTTCCCTAGCTGACAAACCTCCTTTATTTCTGTCTAGATACCACTTCAGTAGCAGAGGCACGTCATAACCCCAGCATAGGTGAAGGAAGTGTTGGAGGACTGACTGGCAGCTTGAGTGCAAGTGGAAGCCACATGGATAGAATAGGAGCCATTCGAGACAACCTCAGTGAGACTGCCAGTACCATGGCCCTGGCTGGGGCCAGTATAACAGGGAGCCTCTCAGGAAGTGCAATGGTTAACTGCTTTAACAGGTAAGAGAGGTGCTTGCTTTCTGCCATACATACCCAGCTCTGTGAGCAGAACAAGTGGTGTTACTAGGGTGGGGTTTTTGGGGTTGGTTTTTTTTTGGGGTTTGTTGTTTTGTTTTTTTTTAAATTGTTTCCTATTAAAAGGAACTGCCTCTGGGAGATAGAGGCAGTTCTCCAATGACAAACTTCATTTCATCTCTTTGAGGACTCTGGTCTGGCAGGAAGAGTGACTTTTTTTTCAGAGTGGGGCCTGAGATCTTGTTCTCCTGCTTCCCAGGAATCAGAGGGAGGCATCTTCACGTCCAGCACAGTCATGTTCTCTGGCACATCCCACACCTGAGTCAGAACTGTTGACTTACTCAATAGTCTACCAGTAATAAGCTGTGCCTTCAGAGTACCTGGCTGGAGTGTGGATTGAAAATAGATTTAGGCAGGAGGAGAGGGAGCTGGACACTTGACCTGGCTGAGGTGGCAGCTTCTTATCACTTTCATGTTCAGTATCTCCTGTGAATTAGGGCCTTACTGTTTGTTGGCTGTCCTGCACCCTGAAGAGAGAGGGAATGTCTGGAAAGGATTTTTACCATTTAGAGCTCAGGATGGAATTTCATCTTTAAATCTGGCACTAACACTTTCTTTAAAAAAAAATAATTTTCTTGAGTAACTTGTCAGTCCAGGCTATATAGAATAAGGAAATCAGGATAGCATATCAAGAGTTTCCTTGTGTGTTTCAACTGTGACTGCTGAGATAGGTTTACCTACCCTCTTCTACAAAGAGCTGAGAGTGGAAAACAAAATAAAAACCACTCCCAATTCAGTGAACAAAACATTTGGAAAAAAACTTATCATTTGATTTCTGGTTAATCTGCTCAGCTCAATTTAAGATTGCTCAAGTTTCTATAATTCCTATTGCAGTTGATAATGATACAATATAAAGCAGAGCACAGAACACAGTTCTACTCCTTGTTATTTGCTTAGTAATAATTTTGCAGATGCAGAAATGGGAACTGCAAAATCTTGAATTTACATTCACTTCTGATTAAGATTGAAAAAACAAAGTACAGTTTCAGCTCAGCCTTGAAGTTGTTCTTGTAAACCTTAAGGATGAAAAAACCCACCAGAACTTGTAGTTAGCATGCAAAACTTATTTGGTGGGAAGTTAATTTGATTTTGCTTTTGGATGTGTGTTTCTTTTTTTATCAGAAAATACTCATTTTTGACACTGGGAAGAGAGAACTTGTTTCAGTAAGGTAAACATGTGCATCGGTACTGGAGCAACTAATAATAAGTTAATAATAACTCTTATTACTGAATGTTGGAAAAAATCTACAAGGCAATAGAAAAATAATTTTCAACTAGGGTGCCTGGAGCTGTAGCAGCAGTGCAGTGTATGCAACTCTTTTCTTTCTCTCCAAGACTGGAAGTCCAAGCAGATGTGCAGAAAGAGCGATACAGTCTGAGTGGAGAATCTGGCACAGTGAGCCTGGGGACAGTAAGTGACAATGCCAGTACCAAAGCCATGGCAGGATCCATTCTGAACTCCTACATCCCTTTGGACAGGTAAGAGTAATGTGGTGGAAACAGAAGATTAACAAGCCTTGTTTATTATAGGATATTTTGAGCATGTCTCAGCTTTTCTACTTTAATGATTACCCTTTGAAACTGCAAATTTTGTTACTCATTGAATTACATGTGATTACTTACACTCACCAAGGCTATTTACAATAAGGAATGCCACTGCAGTAGCTCAAGCAAGGGTCTGATCATTCACACATCGTGTTTTTCTTTGGGCAGTTTATTTGGTCTAACACTTAACTTTCCTAAAACAAATTACATTTCTCAACTTTCTTGCTATATACCTTGTGAAGCAGTTAAGAGTTTGTTTTGCTGCGTTAGCTGGTTTGTCGCAGATGATCGCTTACACTGACGGATTCTTCCTTGTTCCAGGGAAGGCAACAGTATGGAAGTGCAAGTGGATATTGAGTCGAAGCCAGCCAAATTCAGACACAACAGCGGCAGCAGTAGCGTGGATGATGGCAGCGCCGCAGGCCGCAGCAATCCCGGTTGTTCGTCGTCCTGCTTGCCAGAAAGTAAATCCAGTGCCACCAAGTGGTCCAAAGAAACAACAGCAGGAAAGAAATGTAAAGGTAAGCTGAGAAAGAAGAGCAGCATGAAGATAAATGAGTCCAGAGAGGACATGGATGCTCAGCTGTTGGAACAACAAAGCACAAACTCCAGTGAATTTGACTCTCCCTCTCTCAGTGATAGTATCCCATCTGTAGCAGATTCTCACTCGAGTCATTTTTCCGAGTTTAGTTGCTCAGATATGGAAAGTATGAAAACTTCCTGCAGCCATGGTTCCAGTGACTATCACACTCGCTTCACCGCAGTCAGTGTTCTCCCAGAGGTGGAAAATGATCGCTTGGAAAATTCTCCACAGCCAAGTGGAATCCCTGGGCCTGTTCCAGCAGCCCCGAGCACTGATGTCCCACAGCTGACTCACATTGCTGAGGAAGGTGTTCCTAGTGGATCTTCAAAAGATACAGATTTAGGTGTAGCTGAAACGCTGAAAGAAACAAACAACAACCATTCACGACATGCTGGGGAAATAAGCACTGCTATTCAGACTGAAATTTAAGCCTGTAAGTGCTGCAAAAATGTATTTACCACTAAAGAATCCTGTCTGAAAGCTGGTTGAATTACATGCAGCTTCTGTAAGTTTCAGGTGACCAGCAGAAGCAAGGTTTTGATACAACTGTGTTTTATATATACTTGTCTGAGAAGGCAAAATACTTCATATGGATCTTAGACCTGTGTGAAGAGACATGAAGGCTTTAACCAAGTGCATTACAGCAGTACAAATACGTCCATGTTTTGTATTTTTGCCACAACTTTGCTTGAAAGCATATACTTGGTGTATTTAGGTAAAAATTGGCAAATTCTTCATCTGCTAAATGCTGAAATGAATATGTCCTGCACTGTTCACTTGGAAAATACGGCATTTGGGATAAGTGGGTGTTAGCTGAGCATTAGTGACTTAAAATCATTCTTGTGTGAACTCTATTTAAGGGAAACAAAAGTTTTGCAGAGACCTATACTAACATATTTCAACAGTGAATATTCATAATGATAATTTTGTTTCATAACTGGACACACACTGTAATTAGAATGCATGCAGAATGAACCGCATATCTTCAGGTGGATGTAGCCTGTGTCAGAAGTGTTTGTATGTGTGTACACTTTGAGCAAGGTTATGGCATTTTACATAATTCTGAAACAGAAAAAATTGGTACTTAATGTATAGTGGAATGGAGATGTCACCTGTGAAGAACAGCGGGGTTACTTATTTATTCATGCAACCAACCATGCAGCAGATAAGGCTCCTATATAGTGTATAAAAACTGTAAAATAACAGTCCAGTGATTTATAAGCATTGTAGAAAAGCAGATGCTGTCACCTTTCATTAGGGGGAAAACAGTGCCCCATCAATTCTTGGTGCCTTTGGAAAAGACTGGGTTTGAAGTGCCTGGTCGTTTGAGGATTTTACTGTAATGTTTTCTGGAATGTCCTCTTTGGCCACCTTGGATCACAAAAGAAAATTCTAGTGAATAAAATGACTGTGGTAGATAAATGTATAATAATAATAATAATAATAATAATGAAGTATCAGCCTACCAAAGACTCACTCAGGCTTTAGTGGTCATGACATCTCTTTGCAAGACGTGCATATCTTCAGTCCCAGATTCAAAGTGCAGTGCAATGACTGCCCAAATGCAAAGATGGGTTCCAAATATGCTGGCTTTTTTCCTTTTCTTTTGTATATGGAAGATGTACAGCTGAACACAAACTGAAGTTGGCCAAAGCGCCTGCACTGTTAACATTTTTTTTTTTTTTTTTTTGCTATGGAATTCACAAAAATTCAAAAAAAAAATTTAAAAATTAAAAAAAAAAAAAAAAAAAAAAGTTGTGAATATCAGAATAACAGTTAACAATGTTCTGTCTTGTGTTTCATGTATTGCCATTATGGTGCTACTGGAAGTTTGGTTGGATAAAAATACAATGCCATCAGCTGCAGTCCTCTTCCATGACTTATCCTCACCAGTTTCAGTAATATGCTTATAACACTAGTGCCAGTTATGTTATTTGATAATGCTTGTTACAGTATTTGTATATTTGCAATTCAGTTTTGCTCAATAATATGTGTGTAAGCTGCATATCTGAAATAAATGTCTAAATACTGACTTCTAGTGGTCCTTTGTTTAGCATCCTGCTTAGCCTCAGAAAATTGTGTGTGTTCCCAGAAGGTGCAATAGTAGGGAGTTGGGAGGTGGAAGACCTATTTCTGTGAGTTTAAACCTAACCTGATTTATCAGGGCCTTGTTTTTGCTGTGCAGGAAACTGGAAATATGTTTTACTCTTGTAAGTAAACTTTATCAAAAGATGGTGTTATTTTTAGTCACTCTGAAGTCATCCTTGGTAATATTCCATGCCACATTAAGATGTAATTAATGTTGAAATGTAGGTAAGAGGTAAGTTTTTCTGTTTTCTTTTGGTTAAGCATTTAGAAGTAAACTGGTTTGCTGATTCACTTTGTAAATATTTTTTTCCAGAGATATTATTACTTCATATGTGAGACAGTCTAACCAGCACCAATGAATGTAGCAAAGCATTGAACTTTGACTTCAAAAATAGATATACTTCTGTCAATACTCTAATACAGAAGATGCTTTTCCTGTGAAAAGGTGCCAAAGTTCAAGAGACAGGAGGTGAGAATGTACAGGGAGCTGAAGGGGTCAGCACATCACCTCTCAGGTGGCCTTGCAGGTGAGCAGTGATGGCAAATCAGTGTAAAAGGCAACAGCATTCTTGGATGCCTCTGCCTTGGGTGTGGAGTCTTCAAAGTGCATCTAGACCTTTAAGTGACTATTTTTAAAGATGTTTTTAAATGGCAGAAATTCTTGGTGGATCCACTGCCCCAGCCTGGGCTCTGGTGTGGATCCTGCAAACCAGAGGTTTCTCTCCCTTGAAAATAACACTGCTTGTCTGTGTCTGCACTGCCATCTTGGTTTCTGGCAGTCCCATCATCTAAAAGTCTTGTTTCTTTGTAAAGGGAGAAAAGCCACATGACATTCTCCATCATCTGGTGTTTGTGAGGAAAAGGTACAAACACCAATAAGTCTGATTAAGGTGAAAATGAGACAGTGGAGCAGAAACTCAGGAATGAAGAGTCTGAAAAGCACCATTAGCACCTTGTCTGCTCCTCTCTGCCCCAAGGTGAGAATCGTGTGGTCTTCTCAGACTGAACAATCTGATGGTGCTGGAGGAACAAAATGTTCTGTCAGGGTCAAAGAACCCCCAGGTCTGATCTTGGTGAGAAACACAACCCCAGACAGGTCACGTTGTCTTTGTTACCTTCAGTCTCACAGGGCAGGAGAATCTAAGAAACGTGGCCATGAAGCAATTCTTAATCATTGTGAGGTTCCAGTCAAATTGCCTCAAGTTGGGAACTGGGAGCACGACCTCTTCCCCCCCACTCCAACAAATGTCTTACAAGAGGGGAAAGGGTGGGAAGGGGGAAAGAAATGTTGCCTGGAGCTCTGCATAGGACTGCCCTGCCCCCCCAGGCCATGGAATCCTGCAGGGGGTGATACTCTGCCCTTTTCTCTCTCTGTAACAAGTGGGGTGAAGGATGCATTTGCCTCGGGCAGTCTGAGGGCCTTGGGAAGAATTAACAGGGGAGGCCATAAAGCTTGAGAGGAGACAGCTTGAGAAGAGGGAAGTTGTAAAGTCTGTGAAGAAAAGCAGCTCCTTGGCAGGCCCCGGTTGGAGCCTGTTAATTAGGAGAGACAATTAGGGGAAAACACCTAACCAAAACCTGTTAATTCTGCTAATGAAGCAAACTGCAAGGGAGGCAACCACTTGACAGAACTTTCTAGGTCAAGTCAGGCTGAGCAATGAATGGGTAGTGGCTGTGGCACAGCAAGAAATGGATGGCATGAAAGGAAGAGAAACTCCAGCCCCTTGCCCTTCTCCCAGCCTGGGTCCACCACCCCCCTCTTCTTCTCTGCCATGGGGCACCCGGGATGCTGCTGGATCTTTGGGTGGTGACTTTCCTCTCTATCTCCCTCTACCCGTGGGTGGTGCTTTGTCTCCCTTTCTCTTCTCTCTCGTTCTCTCTTCCCTCTTCCTCTCTGTCTCTTCTGTTTTCTTCTCTTTTCTGTCTCTTTAGGATTAGGCTAACAACTATAGTTCTAATGCCTACCAGTTCTGTGTTCAATGAAATTGTGTAGTACTGTTATCTTTATGTTGTCCTTGTGGGATCCAACCAGAACCTCCACGTTTGCAGCCATTGGAATGCTCATGAAGCCGGTATGGGAGGCAGAGTTAGATACACAAAACACAAGAGTAGCACTGAACTTTCACAGCTAACAAATCAGTCTACACAAGTCTTGGAAGACAACTTTGAAGATACTATTCTTTAATTCCAATTTGTGGTTTGTTGCTCTTCATATGATGATATTTTAAGGACATAAGATATAAACCAAGGGTATAGACTGTGGACAAGTGAATGAAGAGCTTGAAGGGTTCCTCCAGGAAGGAGGTGGTCTCGTACTGTTCTGCTTGTCTGCTGGCCTTGCTGCCAAAGCTGCTGTGTCCCAAAGGGGGGGGGGGGAGCAATAGACACTGCACAGTGTAACTTGTGAACAGTCTCTTGGAGTCTGAAGAGGAAAATTTGGCAAGTATCCATCAGCTCATGTGTTACGGTTTTGCAATGTCTTTCTAAGTAGATGCAAAATTTTTCATATCAGGTTTTGAATCTTGGTGTAAGAAATCTTGAGAAGGTGAGGGCATGAAAACATCCTCTGAAGATAGGACTTGAAAAGGTGCTGGTCAAGTCCTGGCCAGGACACACTGGTCTGTCTGGTTAGGAGTTGGAGCTCAGTACACAGAAGCATCCCTGCTTTCAGCTGCACATCTCTAAAGGGTCCTGATGAGGTCATATGGCATCTCTGATCCTCATGTTGTGAAGGGAACCCTTGGGCTATGCTGGAGGATCCTCTGAGTAGCTGCATCTAGACCTCCTCCTGGTCTCTCTCTCAGATAAAACAGTTTTGTTCAAGTTCAAAGTTATTGCTAAAATGAATAATATAGCAACCTAGTTCACATAATTAGATTGAAACACAGTTATTTTAAAGTGCCCCTGAGTACAAGTGGAAGCAAGAGTTGTCTTTTAGTTTGCTGAAAATTGTAGCATCAAGACAGAACTGTGTGTTTGGGAATTCATGGTTAAAAAAAAAAAAAGAAAAGAAAAAGTTGTGTTTGTTTTCCAAAAGGAGCCACATTTTATATATGTATTTATTATACTTCTCTATCCTCTCTCATTATTTGCTTTTTAATAGATTACAACAACTTTTCAGAAGTTGGTGATTTTTGTGGTAGCTTCTCTGGCCTTGGTGGGCTCTGCTGCCTCAGTACCCTGGAATGCAGCACCTCAGGAGGGATGCTGTGCAGCTGCAGGAGTAGGAAAAGATGCTCCTGGGTGACCGTGCTCAGCTGTGGGCTCACAGCTCAGGTGTCTGCAGTGCTCCCTATCCTCTGCTTCCAGAGCTGCTGGCCTTGCCTAGTGTGGGGCCTGTGCAACACCTAACGTGCTTTTGTGATTTTGGTTGGGTTTTGGGTTTGTTTTTTTTGATACAGTAACTTTGGTTTCTGGTCCTTCCTGGTGAGGAAGATCCTCCAGATGTGGAGGCTGCTAGGCAGGGACAGGGATGTGCTGCAGGGAGACCAGGCAGAGCTGCAGTTCCTGCAGAGAGTTCCTACAGCTCTGCACCATCCCCATCAAGGCAATTCCCTCCTCTATCAGGAACACAAACACAGGGTTCAAGGCAAAGTCTGTTCCTGGGTGCTGTGTGACCTCGCTCAGCTTCCCTGCTGCATGGAAAACCTGACCTCACCTCCCAGCACTCAGAGTGCACAGAAAGCTGCAGGTACAGCACGGGCAGCCAGTGCTGAGCAGTGACAACCCCAGGGTCAGGCAGGGCTGAACACGGGACAGAAGCAGAGCTGGCCCTACAGCGCTGAGCAAACCTGTCCTGCCCTGTGTGGCAAAGTGTCAGAGAGCGAGCACACCAAGTTAGGCAGCCGGAGAGACCTCTGTGTGAAGCTCCTGCTGTAACACTTCTGCCCCATCACCAGCTCCTGGCTGCGTGCTCTGCTGGAATTGTGGGGAAGGCAAAAGAGGGAAAGGTCCCTGGAGCACAGCTGGGTAAGAGCATCCTCTCACCAGCCTCTGAGCTGATATGTGAAATGTGATGAAACTGCTGCACTGGGCTCCCCTTCAAATGTTCTGGATCAGACAGGGAACAGGTACCTGCCTGGCACAAAAATTCAGCCTCCTGGCAGCAGCTGGAAGCTCAACCACAAATGTTAAGCTGCTGTCACACCAGCACCTGTTTCACCAGGTCCTGCTGAGCAACAGGACTGTTACTGTTTACCATCTCCACAATAAGAACATTAAAATTCACAGCAGCCCAAATCAGAGTGGTGGGGTTTAGGCACCAGGCTGCTGTTGGTGTGTTTTATGTGGCTCAAGCTACCCCTCCCTCACAGACTGTGCTGAGGGTGTTTCTGAACACATCACTGTGTCCCGGACACTTCACTCCCCTCTTTTCCCCCTGTACCTCCTCTTGCTTACAAGCAAAACCACCCTGATGTTTGCTGCTGCATTTATTTACCAGGGTGGCATTTAGCAAGCAGGACACCAGGGCCCTGCACTGCCCCAGCTGGAGGCTGCAGCTCACACTGAAATGGGTTCCATCCCAGTGGGCAGGAAACAGTGCTGCTACAAACCTATTTTTAGGTTTCTAGTTTAATTGCAAGGGATTGATTAAAACTGTCCTAAAATTAACTGTGCCACTATACACCTGTCTCTGAAAACCCATTTGTTTGTTTCCTCATGGATACATGAGGACTTGTCAAGAACACTCCATTTAAAAATCTTGTCTTTTAAAGTAGTTTGTTTTGGTTTTTTGGTTTTTTTTAATGTCTCCTAAATTTACTAAATTATATTTTTGATGATTTACTGCTGCAGAAATTCCCATTTTTGTCTTCAGTCTCAAAATGAACTATACAAACAAGACACCAGCCTTAGCAGTCAAGACTCCTTCCTAGCAGACACCTGAAGAGTTTATAATACTTGGGATTTTTGTGGCACAGAGATTCAACTTCACCAAAGGCTTTTATGTGGTGGCTTTTGTCTCTTACTCAACTACAAGTTTCAAATAAGTGAGACTATTTTTAAATTACATAGCTGCTTTTTATGCTTTTTAGCAAAATAACTTTTTCCTAATCCATGCGTTATTAATACAACCCTTCAACTTATTATTAAAACTACTCTGAACTCTATTAAATGAAGATTGATTAGGTTTTCTAAACCATGTCAGGAAGTTGCACACATACAATTAATCTTCTCTAAAAATACTTAACTACAGTGTAAAAAATAAAAATATTTAAATCATTAAAACACAAGTTAGTGAATGTGAATACTGTGTCACTATGATTGAAGAATGAGATTGTCATGTTCAGGACAGGTCTATAGCTCATATAATCTATGCATAACCAATTGTACTTCACCAACAAAGTGCCATTCTCATAAAAAGAGAACATTCAAAAGGAAAAAACAACCCCACCACTAGTACTGATGGTTCCTTAGGAATTAAAAACCTCATTCTTAGCACTCTGCTTCAAGACAAAACTCATAATCCACATGTCTGAATTATAAAGCTAAGAAGTGTAGGACCAGAGAAGAGAATCCATAATTGTTCTTCTCCAGAAACAAGCTTTATTTTTTTTAAATTAATATACACCTGAGAAAAACATTACAACAACATTCTTAGTAGTATTTCTGTAGTGCTAGTAAGTCTGATATACATTTATATCACATGTGCAAAGAAGGCATTGGGGTGTTTGGAAAAACTTAAAAGCTTCATCTGGAAAAAGCAAGGTTTGTCAGAGTCAAATATAAAACAAGTATTGCCTGAAATAACAAAAATTAATCATATTGGTCCACAAAAAGGTTTTATTTTTAGCTTTATGAATA
Organism: Heliangelus exortis; assembly: GCF_036169615.1. Taxonomy (NCBI): domain Eukaryota; kingdom Metazoa; phylum Chordata; class Aves; order Apodiformes; family Trochilidae; genus Heliangelus; species Heliangelus exortis. Next base: position 130,102,930 of record NC_092423.1, on the reverse strand, counting down.
TGCCTGTAAACAGAGATAGCTGGTGGTGTGAATAATCTTATTATAAAACTCGAGTTAAATATTTTTATTGCTAAGTGCAGCCACTTCTGTTCACCAGTCACTTCAAAAGCCATGCAAACTCGCAGTCCTTCCACATACTGAAAAAATTTAGTCCTCTGTGCACTAAAAAGTACTTGCTTGTTAATAATTTTAAAAACATATTGTTTTATTTAATAATTAATTCTTTTGATTCAAAGGTTCTACGACAAGCTAATATATTATTCATTCACCTTTGTTGCTAAGCTGCACCAAAAATATTTAAATCTGTTTTGTATAGAGGAAGGATAGTGAAGAAATAGATGGTTTGTAGTTTTATCTGAAAAGCATTTAATACTTTTTGTAAATTCATGTTAGCAAACCTATTTCTAACTGACCTGTTCAGCTTGAAGACACCACTTCTTTATCACAAGAACACACAACTCACAAAATTTTAGGAGATGACTAAAAGGGTATTATCTATCGTACCATCCAGTTATTTCACTGTAAAATATATTTTCATGTATATAATTAACACAATCTAAACAAAATCTGTATTCCAAATAACATGTAACATGAGCTGTTACTGAACACAAACACATGCATTGAATTCTATGGATTAAAAATTTTTACAACTACAAGAAAAAAAGAGCAGCAAGTTTTAAATATGCATATGCTGTCAAAACAGAACAGAATTCCAACAGTCTGGGTAAAAACCTGTTTCAACCCAGCAACTCTGCAGAGTTTATCAATCCATCTTATAAACATGAACTATGTGCATGCGACCAACAAATTTTAACTTCTTAAAGTTCATAAACCTTTTTAAGGCTCTGAAGATCTTCCAAAGAATACTGCTGATTCTGGTTTTCTGAAAGTAAGTCAAACAGTTGCTGAACCTGCTGTTTGTCATTTCTGCTAAGAAGGGCCAGCACCACCTAAAAAAACAGATTAAATTTTATAATTAACACATGTTGATTAAAAATCATGGGATTTGACAGAGATAAAAGGAAACAATAGGCTGAATTTGTAAGATATGAAAATTTCCTTCGCGTTTCTGTTCAACCTCAGTACACGTTCAATCGAGTTTCTTACCTTAAATCTTTCTGCTTTGCTCAAGTAGAAAAGGTGCTGATATGCAAGGCCAGCGTCTTTTTCAACTATGTAATGTTTCAATGATTGGATAAAAATCAAGAAGATTTCTCCTTCGAGCTTGTTACTTAGTAGCACTGGTAATTTTTCTGGATCAGTAATTGTTAAAAGATCTGCACAAGCAGCTTTATCCTGACTGGCATGCACTGTGTTCATTATCTGACCAAAGTCATAAGCATTGGATGGTTCAGAAATATGCAGTTTCTCAGAGGTCTTCAGTGGCACACTCTTCTGAACTGCTTCCTGAGAAGTAACATGATCAGTCACAGAATTGTCTGATGTAGCAAATGGTCTCTCTTCCTCTTCATCAGATTCAGTCACCTTCACAGAGAAAATGGCAATAAATAATTTTCAAGCGAATACTCTGAAGCTTCATAAATTTTATGAATAGATCTATAATTTCATTAAATTATAGTTACAGTTTACTCTTCATAAAAGAGTCCTTTACGTCCTACTTCCCCCCAGAATAGCATCTCTCTAATTAATCTTCAAGGCTTGTAGTTAAAAGTGTGCACTGGGAGAAGGCTGAGGACGACTGTGTACACATGTATGAGGAGTGAAGCTGCAGGAGAGGAGCAGAACTGAAGTTCTGTCCCCAGATACCCACCTTTCAGTCCACTGCTGGGCCTTCAGACTAGTACAGGTACCTGTACTTCAGGTACATGACAGTTCCATCAGGTTGCAACAGCAACCTCTTTGCAAATCTCACAGAAGAAGGAGAAAGATCAGCATGGTCTTACTGCTTAAATACCCACTTAACTTCTCCAGAGTTTGCAGCCTGTACTCATTTCATCAATCAGTTGCTAGAAAATTAACAGTGGGGTTGACTACATTTGCTAAAATCCATTCCAAGCAATCAAGAGCTGTGGAATTATTATAAACTGAGTAAACTGTCAATTGAATGTAATCTCTCCAAGGGATGCCAAAGTTTTCAGAAAGTTTGAGGATCTTGTGCTGCACAGTACAGTGCTGTGAGCTACGTTATTTGGGCTTATAAACATTTTTTTTCTATTTTTTCAACAATCTTTAGTATCAAGAGAGAAATCTTGACTGTCTTATAGCTTGATTAAAATGGAGTAATAACGATAAATCCCAATTCCTAATAAGGTTTTCTTACTTTTCTTTGCATTCTGCTTGCACTACAGCAGGCAAGACAGGGAAGGCTCTCTAAGAGGGCAGCTGTAGTTAATGACAGCAAACATTCATGTTTCCTGCCCCACCTCTGGAAAAACTACCACTGCCAGCAGCGTAGTCAGCTGGTCTCTGAACAATGTACTGAACACTTCCTAACCTCCCAGAATACTCTCCAGGTCCCTCTGGCTGTCACAAATCAGAGCTTAACTAACACCATACCCAGCTTACACTACTTACATAAAATCCCATGAACTCGTGACAACGTGAAGTGTTTCCACAGAATGAGTTATTTCTACAATAATCACTGCAGTTCCCATTATACCTGCATTTTGGAATTACACTCTCAAATTACAGTATCACTGTACAGACTGGCAACTGTGTGTTTTAACTATTGGTTTCACAATAAAAAAAGAGAGAAAACCCCAAAACATTCTTAAAGGACCATCAAAGCAACAATCCAAACATATCAGATGACTGAGAAAATCCTTTCATCGCCCAATTCTTTGATCTGGGACATGAAAGTTACATCCCATTTTCCTTCATAAGATCTGACAGGTATTTTACTCCTACTCTTGCTCTTCAAGGCAGGATTTTGTCCTTCAGACCAGTAACTTTGCTATTAGCACAAAAAGAGCCAGCACGCCTGCTGACTCTGAGCCTTTGCCAGCAGAGCTCCAGGGGCTTCCCCAGTAAACTGCAATTTCACAGCCATATTCCAAAAAATTGTCATTTCAAAGTCTAAGCAGTTTTTTGTTTACAAGGAACCTATCCTGAAGTTTAATGCCATCTAAATGTACTTTTTTCTCTTTCTGCTGTGGCTCTGAATATACCTGAAACCAGCCCAAGCTTCACTGTAAAATGTAATGGACACTGAACACATCATATGCAAGAATCCTCCAGTGTGTCCTCAAAATAACATGAAAAATACAATCCCCCCCAAAAAAAGAAATAGCAGAGATAAGAAGTGCAAAACAAACAAAAGCTTTAATATTATCTCATCCAACATGTGGCTTCTGTACTGCTTGCTTTTAAAAATGAACAGATATACCTCTTGTATGCTTATCTTCTTCCTTTGCTTTTGTTGCCCATCAGCTGCAGTGCTGCTGTCATGGTTGAGCAGTTGGGTCACCTCCTCTAGTTCCATTTTTGCTTCAAGAACATATGGATCTATGAGAAGTACTTTGTTGAAATCATCAACACTGGCTTGGTAATTCTGTAATTAGAAGGCAAAATATATTTTTTCATAAGCACAACACTAGAAAAATACATTTGAACTACCATACTGTCCTTTACAATAAATAAAACCAAAAATGCTAGGATTTGATATTAAGTAGACAAAAAAAATCTAAACATAGATGTGTAATTTCATTACAGGGAGAAAAGCAGATTGAGGATGAGTTTGAGATAGTTTTGTGACTAAGTATGACTTCTGTATTGAATATGTAATACGAACTAATTTATTCTGAGCAGTATATTTCCTGTATCAGAGGACAGATCATTGAAGGCTGCTGCTTTCAAGCATAATTGCTTCCAGAGTAACAGTTCCTCAAGATTAATACAGTATAAGCTCATCAACAGTCTGCATACTTGGCCAATAAAAGAAAGTTTAATTAAGCTTAAATTAAAAATATACCCAATCTTCCTGGTCTTCAATCCAACAGACCATCTCTTACAGTTTAAGAAGGGAAATTTTTGCTGCTGCTTGAAAAGATTTGGATTACATTATGAACTCTGGGATAAACAGGATTAGAAAGACAAACATGAAGATAAGAGTGGCATTAGTACACAGTTCTTCAATAAGCAGCCTTGTCATTTGTTTAGTGATTTCATTTCAAATTTTGGCATTAGGAATAATTTTTTTTAAACCAAATTTTCTGGAAAGACAAAGGAAATAGCATTAATTTTGAGGAAGACTGAAATATCACAAGGAGGGCTGGAAATGTCACTTGTGGGCTGGAATGTCAAAAATAAGGATGAAATGTAACAGTAAACAGTAATAGACCATGCAAACAGTAAAAAAATTAACATAATTTACTTCTGTACAGGACCTAATTTTAATTATGTTCCCTGGCAGTATCATAAGGTTCTGTAAGTCATTCCTATTATGAAAAAAATCCTCGTGTACCAGCTGAGGTATTTCCTCTGCATCTCAACTGTAATAAAAAGCTCTAGTGTACAAGTCACAGTCTGTTCCCTACACAGAATATTTTGTTCAGTACTGATGACCAGTACTCAAGGTGCAGAGACACTTCAGTAAGACTGTAAGTGAACTGAAGTCTCCTGTATCATGAAGGAAGAGTAAGAGAACTAGAATTATTTAGCCTCAGCAAATGATTGCAGAAATGGGGCAGATTGCTTTAATCATAAAAGAGCTGCTAATGAAGCTGAACCTTTTTAATGTAATGTGAAGATTTACAACTACAGAGAAATGAGATTCTGGAACAGACTTCTGGAAGTGATCACAAGGATAACCAAACAACCAACCCTCCTGGATTTAAAATTGCAGCCTGCCAGACTTCTCAACAAGGATGGTGTAAGACTTGTGCCCAAAGAAAAAGACTGGATGGTCAGCTCTAAGAGATGCAGTCTGGGGTCCTATGTCCTATGTTATAGCTCAAATTCATCATCCAAGCATGATTTGTTCCTGATCTGCCCTTAACTACATTTCAGTAAATCTGGGGAAAAAACCCAGCCTCTCTTACTACGGACAGACTGGAGAGTTGGGCTGATTCCAACAGGATGAGGTTCAAAAAGGCCAAGTGCCGGGTCCTGCACTTTGGCCACAACAACCCCATGGGGAGCTCCAGGCTGGGCACAGAGTGGCTGAGAGCAGCCAGGCAGAAAGGGACCTGGGAGTCTGGATTGACAGGAAGCTGAACATGAGCCAGCAGTGTGCCCAGGTGGCCAAGAAGGCCAATGGCATCCTGGCCTGGATCAGGAACAGCGTGGCCAGCAGGTCCAGGGAAGTGATTCTGCCCCTGTACTCAGCGCTGGTGAGGCCACAGCTTGAGTCCTGTGTCCAGTTCTGGGCCCCTCAGTTCAGGAAGGATATCGAGGTCCTGGAGCAGGTCCAAAGGAGGGCAACCAGGCTGGTGAAGGGACTCCAGCACAGATCCTATGAGGAGAGGCTGAGGGAGCTGGGGCTGTTCAGCCTGGAGAAGAGGAGGCTCAGGGGAGACCTCATCACTCTCTACAACTCCCTGAAAGGAGGGGGTAGCCAGGTGGGGGTTGGTCTCTTTTCCCAGACAACTTTCAACAAGACAAGAGGGCACGGTCTTAAGTTGTGCCAGGGGAGGTTTAGGTTGGACATTAGAAAGAATTTCTTTACTGAGAGGGTGATCAAGCATTGGAATGGGCTGCCCCGGGAAGTGGTGGACTCTCTGTCCCTGGAGATATTTAAAAAGAGACTGGATGTGGCACTCAGTGCCATGGTCTGGTAACTGCAGCAGTAGTGGATCAAGGGTTGGACTTGATGATCTCTGAGGTCCCTTCCAACCCAGCCAATTCTATGATTCTATGATTAAATTCCACAGCTTAGTTAGGTCTTTGCCAAACCATATGCTTTTAGCTCCAAAAATTTTTAATTACAGAGTAATTTGTCAACCTCAAATCACTTTTGTTGCTCTCTTTGGTTTTACAAATCACTCACATCCCTGGAATTAGCAATAAGGAAGGCATTAAATCCAACCACGATAGAATGTTTTGGATTCCCCAGCTCAGAATGGTCTGAAGGAACCCACCAAAAGTGTGTTTCAGGCTATGTCTTCAATAATATAAAAATAGAATTTTTTCCCTAGGATTTAAAAAACCTAAAAGTTATATTTCCAATTCTTGACATTCTTCCTTAGTTTCTAATTCCCTTTTTTGACTGGTAGACTCACTTTGTAACTGCTCATATTTATATATATATATATATATATATATTTTTATCAACTTCAACAACATGGGCTTTGGATGACTAGTACCAGGCAGCTTGGCACAATTACAGAAAAGATTTGACACAAAATAAAGACCTCTCACCTTTGAAATTAAATGGAAATTAACTTAATTTTTGAAATTAAATTTGAAATTTTCCCAAGTTTCATACCTATTGTAACAGGAAAATTTTTATCACAAACAACGTTTATCCCATGGCTTTTACAACTTGCATTTGGAACTACAACATGGGATGAGAATAGGCCAGGGTACAGCTAAGCACAAACAGGTTGTCCCCAAGTAATCTGCAAACTGAGACACATTCAGGTAATTTTTTTTAAGGGAGTAAAGGTAATGGAGGTCTGAGGCAAGTATTCCTTTGATGGGTGCTGCTGGAATATGATGGATGCTTGGAGTGAACCCTTCCAGGTATAAGGAGCAACAAGGCAGAAAGAACTTAAAATGCTTCTTTAGATGGCTGTAAAATTTAATGCAAAGTAGATGGTGACAGCTGCCATCACAAGCCAAGAGAAGTGAGAAGCTGACAATACAGTAACAGGTAAGAGCTGACAGGTAGGGTAAGGATTGCTATGAAAGAATTATGAAGTGTAGAGGTTAATTACCTCCACTGGAGAACTCTCAGAGGGATGAGAAAAAGAAGCCACATGGTTCAAGTGCCAGAATACAAGATTTGCAGTCACACTGAGGATGGAGATGAGCAATGGAAGTCTGCATTTGTGAAGATCAGGCAAAAGGATACTCAAAAAACTGTATGCAAGATGAGCAGAGCACAGACAACACCACTAGGTAGGTGGAAAAGGCTGAGCCTCCACACTGTCTACACTGTAAAAAAGCAGATTACTGATTAAGGTTCATAATGCATCTGGAGAAGGAAGAAAGAGAGGATAATAAAACCTCTGGCTTAACATGGCAAACATTCAAATATGAGCTGATGCCAAAACACACAGCTTGAGATTTTAGTTTGGACAGATGAAGACTTGGAGAGAATCCATTTGTCATCAGCAAGGATGTAGTAGCAGACTGGGATACCAGAAGTATTTTAGAACATAAGAACAGATTTGAAACTTGCTTAACCAATCTCTAGTCAAACCAATATCCTTGTGCCTTCTCAAATGACTCCAGCCAACGTGCAGTTTATGTTGCAATAACATTTATATGTATGCCTTATGCTCTACAAAATAAGAAACCATCCACACTGCATACTTTATATACACCCATTAACTACCACTACCTGGTTGCCTTTGAAGGGGATAAGCAAGTTCAGAAGTGGTTAAGAATACCTGTCATGTTCTTTTTCCTCACCTGTAATCCTTTGCACGCTAGTGCTCTTCTATAAAAAGCTTTAATATTAGAACCTTCTCTCTGAAGAACATGATCACAGTCCTGCTTAGCCTCTTCATATTTACTCAGTTTCAAGTAACAGAGAGCTCTAGCACAGAAAAACAGAATACACTGCAATGTAAGTAAAATCTACAAAGCTGTAGTGCCAATAGTATCTGACTCATAAATGTTAATTACAATACTTCACAAAAATTCAGTCTCTATGTGGTATTTTTTGAGGTACATCCAAACCAGTAAGTAGTAATAACACCACTGGATTAACTTAGAGAGGGCCAATTCATGCAATAAAAGTCAAAATTCAAGTACAACTAATGCTTGAAGTTAGGCAAATACGCAAGCATTTTTAAAGTAGATCCTATGTTAGGGTATGAAAATATGGTAATGGCCATAGTATGGATTTTATACAGCCATTCCAGTAAAAAAGTGCTCTACATTATACAGACAATAATGCTTTCTCCACCAAATTGTTATTTTGAAGTCTCCTAGACGAGTACTGGTCTAATCAAATCCTTCTAGTTTGTGAAAGCTGGTAAGATTACAGCATAACAAATTAATTAAGTCAACCTTTAAAACATAGCCAATTTATGACCGTGTTCCTACTTTTATTTTCTCAAAATGTAGATTTTCTCTGAACTATTACTCTTCATATTTGACATACTGCCACTGCATGTTAGTTTTTAATTAAAATCATAACAGTGTTCTTAAACAATGCTGTAAAATGCTATGCTAATTATAACTGCTAGTACTGCTTATTCTTTTTATATAAAGATTTTAACATATACATCAGTGACACTAATATTTGCTCCCCTTGGGAAAATAATACAGTTGAACAAAAAAATCAATTTTGTTATGAGAAACTCTCATCAAGTAGGGAAACTCCCCCCCTCCTTTTTTTACAAGTGACTGAAGGGATGCAAAAACTCGATGAGGAAATATAATTACTGCTATCCGACAAAGCAGGGTTAGGCTTTGGATCTTTACCTGTTAGTGTAGACCGTACATTCCTCGGTATTTAACTTCAGGCATTCACTGTATTTATTTACAGCTTCTTCGTATTTACCCATTTTTACAAAATCATTCCCTTCACTTTTTAATGTCTTGAACTTCTCCTCAGCTTCCTCACCTGCATTACAAAAGGATCACAGTGTTACATAAGAAAGTCAGTTCATTACGGGTAGCTGAGTAACCTACACAGACTAAGAATAAATGTCTGGCAACTGGAGCAACTTTATCAGTCTGTACATTGCAATTTCTGCCCCAGATCTCCCAGCTGCTCTAAGGCAGACATAAACCACCATATCTCATTCTTCCCCATGCACCAGAATAACTATTTTGCTGAGAATAAGGGAATGCAACTGCTCACGCTACACTTTGGCTTCCTTCTGTCTGCTCCTTCTGAGTGGTTGAGAGGGACCATGTACCCCCCCTGAGACACCTCTTTTATTGGCAACAGTGGAGATTTAACCAGCAGGACTAAAGGCCACCTAGATCCACCATCCCATCAATGTGGCCATAATTTGATCTAACATTCCTTCTGCAAGCAACTACCTATCACACTTACTATGCTAAACTGACAATGACAGTCACATCAGTAGAGGTTAGTGACACATCAGTAATATTCTGCTAATAAAAGATGCTTTGTGGAACCTGAAAACACCTAACTATACTTTTTAACACTGCGTGCTTCCCTAATTGTCTTTCCTTCTGAACTCCACATCATTTGTTGCACATGCTCCTGAGTTAGACCACAATTTTTAGCTGTGTTTGCAGTGGAAAAATCAATCCTGACTATAGTTTCACATCTCTTTGGACAGTGAACAGTTATTAGTAAAATAGCTCTAAATAAATTATAATGGGAAAATCTACTTTTCATACCTTGCTAAAGAACATGAGCCCCTGACAAGCTTCAGGTTTTAAACACTGCATATAACAAGACAGTTTTAACCAACATTTAACTCAGTGAGTTCTTTTATAACAACATGGCAGCCTCCTGTGTGGACTTGAGGTAAAAGCTAAGTAAGGATGTGAAAACAGAACAAAGTCATGCATGAAACACAACTAAACTGTAAGTGAAGACAAACAGACAATTGCTGAAAACAGTGCCAGCCAACAGCAATGCTTAGCTATTACCTGAAGTTTATTACTAATTCACTTGTGACACCAGCTACTACCATTTCATCCCACTGATTTAGTACACATTTGTGAAGGCAACAACAGCCTTAACATCTGCCTTAATGTCACTTCTGTGAAGAAAATAGTTACACAGCCTGAATTGAATATTTCTAAAAACAAAGCCTAACCACAGCACACTTGATCTGAAGTTGAGACATGTGCCACAGATCACACTTCATGAAGACAGTGCCAGACAGTTTCCTAAGCTTCTTAACAGGCTAAACATGATCACGGGTGTTCTCAGGAGCCACTTAATCTGTGTAGTTTTTATTATGATGATCTTCAAATTCTCTCTTAACAAGGTTACAAAGATCTGAATTTAGTACTTAAAAGGTTTAGATTTAATAGGTTGGCTGTACATTGAAAGAAAAATTCCACAAGTTGTATTCCTTAACAGAAAAAGCCTGGAGTATAATCAGTACAACAAAAAGCACTTTTCAAGCTAAGCATTTATATTTATTAGCAACAGTTGTGAAAATACCATTTTTCTACTTAATTTAAAAAGGACAAGTTAAACACAATAGCTGCCCAGTCCCTAAGAGTGATGAATCAGTAATGACATGGACTGACAAGTGCAATGAATTTATTAATTAAATTGATCTTAAACATCAACATGCCTCATGTTTCTTAAATGAAAAGCAATTCTCTGCAGTGCTACTACAGTTAAGTGTGCAGTATTATTCAAGTCATATATAAACCATACTATTACAAGTTTCTAGACCATGCTTTATGCTTGAGAAATAATGTCCAGTGCTTATACATGCATGTATTTGAAAACTGTCTTCTTTTTTTACATCAGGTACAGACAGATTCAATGCTATCTGAAATACCACTTTTAAAGCCACTGAACCTGAAGTACCTGTGCTCAGCACTTCCCTGCTCCCATCCCCTGCTCTGCCTCCTCAGTCACCCCTCAGGTGGCAAGTGCCCAAGGGTGCTGGTTATATGAGGATATTGACTACTGCAGTAATTCATTATGGACAGCTAACCCTGTCACTGTTACATATTTACCCAGCCAGATTGTCTTCAGCACTACTTTTCTTTTTTAAATAAACTCAAAGGGAAACCAGTTATCAGTCAAGTAAGAGTAAAAAAATTATACAGTTAACATAGTTAAGGCCTTCCTTGGAAAAAAAGAGTGTTTAACGTCAATAAAAGCTGAACCAGAAAGGTTCCTTCACCTGGTTTACTGGAGGAGAACTACAGAAACAACTATGAAAGGGAAAAAAAAGGAGGAGGAAAAAATGTGTCCTAAAGCAGTTAGGCACCCAGCACTTACATGTAAACAGGTCCAACACAAGCATCTTTAAAAGGTGACTACTAAATGGCTACTGTCAAAGTCACAACCCATTGTAAAAAATAAATAAATAAAAACCCCTCTAACAGTGTTCTGTAACCCATTTGTACATCCACTGGCCATCAGAGGCCTTTCTATTCTGAAGAGTTGAGCAATGCTTTCAAGCACAATTAAATGACACATATAAATGATGCATCTGATTATGTTACTGAGGCTGGGTGTTCACTTGTTCAGGTCATGAGGATTTTTTGGGAAAACTCAGTTATAACTGTAGTGTGATGTCAGGGAAAGTTGTGGTAGTACTCAATATACAGCTGATACTATTTCTGCTATACTTGATTTTATGTGACTTCAGAAATTATATCAAATCATAGAATCACAGAATGGTTTTGGTTAGAAGGGACATTAAAGACCATATAGTTCCAATCCCCCATGCATGGTCAGGGACACCTCCCACTAGAGCAGGCTGCTCAAAACCCAATCCAACCTGATCTTGAACACTCCAAGGAAGGGGGTACCCACAACTTCCCCAGGCAACCTGTTCTCACCACCCTCACACTGAAAAATTTCTTCCTAATGTCTAACCTAAACCTACCCTCTTCAAGTTCAAAACCACTCCCTCTTGTCCTATCACTAAAAGCCAGCATTCCTGTAGGCCCCTTCACATACTGGAAGGCTACTACAAGGTCTCCCCAGAGCCTTCTCTTCTCCAGGCTGAACAACCCCAGCTCTCAGCCTTGTCCTTACAGGAGTGATCCAGCCCCCTGATCATCTTTTGTGGCCCTCCTCTACACTTGTCCTAACAGCTCCATGCCTTTCTTGTGTTGGAAGCTCCAGAACTGGACACAGTGCTCCAGATGGAGTCTCACAAGAGCAGAGTGGGAGAATCACCTCTTTCAACCTGCTGGCCACACTTCTTTTGGTGCAGCCCAGGATATGGTTGGCTTTCTGGGCTGCAAGTGCACATTGCTGGCTCATATTGAGCTTTTTATCAACCAACTTTAGTGCTTTATCAACGACTTTAGTGCCAAGTCCTTCTCCTCAAGGCTGTTTTCAATCCATTCTCTTCTCTTCTCTTCTACAGTGGGTGGATCTCCCTTCTCCCAGTCCCTATCTTTAACTTCTGCAACTTGGGTGGTGTGGCCAGAGCTTTTGGTGGTGAAGACTGAGGCAGAAAGTCATTGAGTACCTTGGCCTTCTCCGTATTCCGCATGACCAGGTCTCCTGTTTTCTTCTAGAGAGGGCCCACATTTTCCCTAGTCTGCCTCTTATCACTGATGTACCTGTAGAAACACTTCTTGTTGACCTTGGCAACAAGGTTTAATTTAACAAGGTCCTGGCCAAGTTTAATTCTACCAGGGGTTTAGCTTTCCTAACCTGATCCTTGGCTTCTTGGACAGCTTCTTTGTATTACTCCCAGACTACCTGCCCTTGCTTCCACCTTCTGTAGACTTTCTTTATACATCTAAGTGTGTCCAGGAGCTCCTTGTTCACGCACGTTTCCTGGCATTCTTGCCTGCCTTCTTTTTTCTTGGGATGTATGGTCCTGGGCTCGGAAGAGGTGATACTTAAATTCTGACCAGCCCTCTTGGGCTCCTCTCCCATCTAGGATTTTAGCCCGTGATACCATACCAAGAAGATCCCTGAAGAGGTCAAAGTATGCCCTCCTGAAGTCTAGGGGAGTGATCCTGCTGCACAACCTTCTTGTTGCCTTGAGGATCCTGTATTCCATAACTTCATGGTCCCTGCAGCCAAGACTGCTCTTAAGCTTCAATGTCCACAAACAAGCCCATCCTTTTAGTGAGAACTAGGTCGAGCATAGCACCTTTTCTAGTTGAGTCCTCTATCACTTGGAGAAGGAAGTTCTCATCAATACATTCTAGGAATTTCCTGGATTTATGCTGCCTTGCTCTGTTGTCCCTCCAGCAGACGTGAGGGCTTGGAATTCCCCCGTGAGGACCACAACCCATGAATGGGAACATGCTCCTATGGGCCTGCAGAGGGCCCATTCTGCTTGGTCATCCTGGTCAGGTTGCTTCTAGCAGACTCCTCTCATGTCACTGCCCCTGTTTTCCCTTTAACCCAAACCCATAAACTCATACATAAGTTCATATCCTGACCCATACACACTGCAAACTACATTAATTGCCTTAAATATTGTAGATGTGGTTCCATGAAGTACATTAAACCAAATCACATAAAAGATCATCATCTAATTTGGCTTTCTTTGACATTATTAAATGATATTCCATTTCTCAATTAACATTATTTTCTGGTTGGTATATATACTTGCATTAGCTATACATACGATTCATCTGTAACTGTTCTTCTCTGTTGGTATCTGCAGTACTTCCTGGCTTATTTTCTGAAGTAGTGTCTCCTCCATCCCAGATGTGTAGCTGAGCAGCTACTGGGACAGCTGGAATTGGTGGCAGTTTCTCCCTCCAACTGGGACCATCCTGATCTATTAAAGTCTTTGTTATTCTGAAAGAGAAAAGTCTCACAAACATGACTTTTCATATATTTAACTCATGCTTTATTAACTTGCATCCAAATGAAATAATGGCTCCAGTTTTTAAAAAAACTGGACAATCATCTTTAAGATTATTTTTAAAAAACATTGTCACAGAAGTCAACAAGTATTGCATTCATTTAAGAACTAGACTTCTTCCACTTTTTTAGAGTATTTATGCTAGTGTTTAGAAGACAAGAAACTGACTTGTGTCACCTGTAAATATTTAAGCAAATGACTGATTTTGCAACTAAGCTCTAAATACTGCCTATTGCATTCAGTAATGAAATAGAAAAGAACTTGATGTATTTATTTTGTTTACTCTTCTCAGCTGTTCATTGGTGTTTTTATAACAAGTTTAGATTACAGGAACCTCAGACAAAGTGTGGTACCTAAACTTGCCAATGTCAGATGAAACCTCTTACACAACAATTCTCTAAATAACCAATGCAGGTCACAAAGTAGGTACCTAAGTTGCACTAAATACAAGTCACAAATATGTCAACTGGTCATTCTTTATCCCCATTAAAAATGCAAGGAAAATATATAAAACCTGTTTAGTCTTTCTTAAACCAACATAAATACATAAGGCTGTCAACTATTTCAATATATGAGAGGTTTAATCCAAAATCCATTCAAGTGGTAGTTTCCCATTGCTGTAATAGATTTTGGAGAAAGACCTAAGAAAACATAATTCAAAAAGCCATAGAAGACTTCATAGTTGCATTACAATTTTGGTAGTGTTTTTCAAAAGAAATAAAAATAAATTAAGCAATAATGAGAATAATAGCAAGATAAACATCTAATCTCAAAATGAGCTTAAGTATCTAATAAATCTAATAATAAATCTAATGTCTATTTTAACAAAGGAAAACTCTACATTGAGTAAAAAGCAAGTCATGTTGATACTATAGCAAATAAATTTGAAATTTGTATATCAGGTGCACTTCCATCTAACACAGGTGTAAGAAACATGCTACATGAATACACATTAAAAAAATAGAAAGAGCCCTGAATGCGACATGAAGAATGAGATAGAATGAGTACAAATTACCCAATTGAATCTTCTTGCTTTGTTTTGTGTTTTAAAAAATACTTTAGTAACATTTATATTAAAAAAAGCCTCAGTATAATGCTATGGCAGAGTACTGAGGACCAAATTATTTTCCCATTAAGATCTGAAAGAAAAAACAAGAGAAGCAGCAGCACCTGTCCAAATCCTCCTCATTGTAAAACAGATCAAAATATTTTTAAGAACAGTACAGATTAAAAAGGAAGTTCGAAGAGCTATGAAACGTGGTTTTATATATTTCATAATGCTCCATGAAATATGCGATTTCATATATTTTTTAATTGAATGTAAGCTTCTTCATACAAAGAATATCCCATTTCACAGAATTACCTAGTTGTTTCATTCTAAGTTGTTGTTCACTTGTCCTAAGTGAACAGGATAAGTATTTTTCTGTGTGGTAACTGCACATGCCCTCCCAGAGGCTCTGCTCTACCTGTATCATTACTAAGAGGTATCTTATAGAACATAACAACAAAGCAGCTTGTCCAGGTTCTGGTTTGCTCTAATTTTAATAAACTGTAGGGTTTTTAATAGTCAGAATTCAACTGTTAAGGAAAGTGTGGCACACCACCATAAATTAAACAGCCCTAAGATTTATTCAGTTTATTTTAATAGAGGACAAAACTTTGCACTTCATATTAAAAAGGCAATTAATTATGTCTAGGTATTTTCCATAGAAAGCAACAATAATCTACAGTAAACCAGGGTCCCTTTGACCTGCTGTTTAGTTTTTCTCCATTTGGCATAATGGGCTTAAGAATTTACACAAAAAATTATCTAATTCATAGATATCAACAGAAAGGACCCTGCAGTCTTTGATGATAGATAAACTTCTTGTAATATAATTATCTAAGAACAGTCATTTGCAAAACCACGTACCTTAAAGCTGGGGTTAGCTTAAAAAGCACACCTATCTCATGAAAAAGCTGGGAGAAAGACATTGATTCCCCAGCACCAGCACCCAAATATCTGACCCAAGCATCTTGCAGTTTTCTAGTTTATCACAAATTTATTTGTACAGTAAAATACTCACATGGGACTTTGTAATAAAAACTCCCAAGCTACCAAAGACAATTTGCTAACTGATAGTGAAGGAGCTGAGACAACTGGAATGAAGATTCAATTCAGTAAATGGGAATGCATAAAGATACTGCTCCACATCAGAGTTTCTGTATTGTTTCTAACAGTGAAAAGCAAGTAACAAAACACTCAAGAGGAAATTCAAATACTCAAAGGAGGAAATTCAAATACTCAAAGGAGGAAATTCAAATACTCAAAGGAGGAAATTCATGGATATTCACAAAGCTAGGAAAATGCCACTAGTTAAAAGCATGCTGGAAATGCATTTTCCTGTGACTTGGCACACACTGTTAAAAGAAAGTGTCTTTCAATTTATCTAAAAATCACCTCAGCATAACCACTAAAGACACAATTGAACATCACCTAATCAACATGATAAACACTCAAATAATTGTTCATACTTGTTTTCAGTTGGCTTCTCATAAAAATATGTACTTACGTTTTTAATTTCTTGATCATTTTGCAATCAAAAGGAAATAAAGGCTCTCTATTATCAGATAGAGGCTTCATATTAAAAAATCTACTTATTTTATGTGAAGATTATTGGAAATATCAGACTGAACAGCCATTTGATTCTAAGATTTTTATAAAGCCTGCTTTATACAGGTAAGTACAGAAAGAAAAACCTTAACATGATTTACCAAAACCATCCTCAGACACAAGTGCGTTGATGAGTTCTTCCTGTCAGTTTTCTACTGCATCACCATACAATTTCCCCCAAGAACTTAAAAACAAAGAAATTCTCCACTAAAAGCAGAGCATTTGTAACAGACAAAAAATTAAACTACATGTTGGGGGTTAAGTTAGAAGGCAGTAGACTAACTAACTATCATAATTTGTTAAAATTAATTTTTAAGAAAGCTCTGTTACTTTGGAAATCAAATTATGACTTTGGTGAATAATTTCAGTTTAATTAATAAATTATAAATATTACAAAACAAATTCTAGTAAAATTTCAATTGCGCAGGAGGTCTTTGCTTTAGAAACTAAGAATTTGCAAGCAAAAATGAATTACCAGCAGAAGAGAAGAAGGAAGAAGCAGCTGAAATAAGGTGATGGGTTGCCAGGGAGGAAAGAGTAATGAGCAGTGAAGCTAAAAACATAAGGAAGGCCTAGAGAGGAGAAAAGGAAGAGTGTTAAGGAAAAAAAAGGAAACAAGCTTATTACCAAGCAAGTTACAAGACAAGGAGGAATATGAAAAGATAATTTGCAGATAAAATAAGCCAAGAAGATTTAAAAAATAACTTTAATCATCACACAGGTACCAGGTCAAGCAGTTACCTCACCAACACAAGTGCACTACTGTCAGCATGGATAAGGGAGATCACTAACAATTTGTTAGTAAAAACAAAAACACTTCTAAGAGGGGATGATAAGGTGTCATAATCTCCTTTGGCCACCCCTGGTTAAATAAGCAGAATTTAAAGATATTATGGACTCCTAAATGAAGTAATACTATAAGTGTACATGGCCTTGTCTTAAAAAGAAAAGAGGTATTAGATTCCACTGTTAAAAGTTGCTCAATGAGTAATAGCTGTTCTGCTTTCATAAATAATTTCTTTGCCCACTAAAAAAGGAACAGGAAAGAAAAGGAAATAAATATTCCTGTAATTCTCACACTTCAGCACTAACTACATGTTAATAAGAACATCATTACATTAGTGTGTATGCACTGATTTTACACTATTAAATTATATAGAAATTGAGACATCTCTCTTGGTAGCAAAAATTAATGTTTAGGTATTAACACTAAAGTTAAAATAATATTAAATTATATTTTTTACACCTCTAAGCTTTGCAGCCAAATGCTGTATCAAGCTACTTCAGTGTTTACAGAACTGCAGCATACTGAAGGATTCACACTGAACATGAATTTCCCAATTGCCACAGAAGACTGATAATAAAAAAAAGAAATAGAAATGTCAGACAAAAGGTACGAACCTTGAAATATTACTTTGCATGGTATCAAATACAACTTAGGAAAGCAAGCAAGCTGAAGGACCAGTAAAGAAAGCCATTAAAGTACTACATTTTTAAAACAGAAAGTGACATAGTGCTGGCAGAGGAAAACTGTGAAGCTAAGGGAAAACAACTAAATAAACCCACCAGTCTTCTAGTCATACATAACACACTTTGCTGTGACAACCCCTGCCTCTGAAGAATACACGACAGAGGAAGTACACAAACCAAACAAAAGTGAGCTTTTTTTCTAGTTGGACCAATACAGATAGAAAATTTGGAAGTGGATTTACCTGTTAGCACTGTCGTTTGCTGCCTGGATGCTGCTGTCTATTTGTAGGACTGTTTTGTAATCAATGTATGCCTGCCTGTACTGCTCCAGGGACTCATTTGCCATTGCTCGCCGTAGAAGAGGCTTAAGGGCAAACGGCTGAAGCTCCAGAGCTCTGGAGTAAACAAAAGAGAAATGCAGATTTGAAACAGTCACTGAAATATTATCATTAAAACTACTTTATGATATATACAACTATACATAATGACTCTGTGATTTCAGCTGGGCCTTACAGTAACATAACCAATGAAAAGGGGACTAAGTGGCTTATATTAATACCCTGAATGGCATGCAGTTATGAAATTGTTAATGCTTTTACTACAATTTACTCAAATCCCTGTCTTCCACCTGGAAAACTACTTTGATCACCAAGAAAATATTAACGTAATGCCAGCTGTTTAAGTGCAAAGCTATTTTACTTAATGATGCCTAGATCTATGGGGATTTTGCCTTCGTGACTTTCAAATATTCTTCCTTAGATGGAAGTATGCACATTAAAAGAAGTATGTAGTATGACATGAGTGACACCTATTTTTTTTGCTGCACAGCATCTCTGTGAAACCTGTGGCGATGTCCCGCACTGTTCATGGGGTAAAGGTTTTTCCTAAAACACACAGTCCAAGCTCTGTTTGGTTCAATTTTTATTGTTGTCTCCTGTCCTCCCACAATGCAGTGCCAGAAAGAGCCACAACCTATCCTATGCACAACCTCCTCATAGCTACTGGCAGGCTGCTGTTAGGACCCTGGGAACCCATTCTTCTCTAAGCTGAACAAAACCAGCTCTCTTGGCCTCTCCTCTTCAGGCAAGAGCTCCAGAGTTCACAACCACCTCAGTGACACTTCACTGATCTCACTCCAGTTGATCTTTCCTGTACTAGGGAAGCCAAAACCTAACACAGTCATCATAGATGCTGTCTATCCATTGCTGACTACAGGGGGAAAATCATTTCCCCCAACTCACTGGCTGGGAGTACAGGCCTTCCTTGCTGTAAAATTGGCTTTGCACTGTTACTCCTCATATAGCTAAAGAAACAGTGATTTCTAGAGTAAACATTTCCAATTTCAATTTCATAAATATTTCCAACATTCCATTTTTATGTTGCTGAACGTATCTGAAAAATACAACAGCACACAACATCAGAGACCTTAAAAATCCCTGCAAAAATGCTCAACATTCTGTAACTTAGAAGAGTAATAATGCCATTTTGGGTTCCTATATCAAGAATGAAAAAAAACCCAACCCTATATAAACTCATAGAAAGTCAATGCTGTTTGACAAATAGCATCGGTGCAAATGGAAAACTCCATTTCCAGGGTAGAATGCAAACATAACACAGACAGGAACCAAACCATACCTCAGAACTAAATAAAATAACATAAGTGCATAAGAGCCCTATTTCACTTTCTGTAACAAGAATGAAAGGCACTCCTGATCAGAGTCTTGAGACAAACAGGGGGGTTCCAATACACTTCCAAGCCCTAAATAGCCAGACCTTAATAAAATATAAATGTTTGATACTTATTTTTATATCACTAATATAAGCACCACAACCTCTTTTACTTCAAAATCAATTAACCAATTTGCAGAGCATCCTTCACATTGTGTTGCCTATGTAAGATCTGCCTCATTCATGTGTGTTTGCAGTTGTGCTTCCCAGTCTCTAAATTATTTCTACCTCTGTTGTGTTCACTAAGCATCATGGGTCCTCCAATCCAGAAAATACCCACAACATTAAGGACACTTCATTAAGCAATAAGAAAATAAGCTTCTAATTGTTAAGAATACAAAACCCCAAACCTTTACTGTTAAAGTCCTACATAGTGCAAACTCATTTACAGGAAAATGTGATGGCCATTAAGTGTGCCATTTTTTTTATCAGCCAGCTGCTTACAGTCCTACATCTTTTTTGACAAAATATTGTTAACAAGTCAATTTTTTCAGGTTATATTTTCTGAAAATTTTTCTGTTAGATAAATAATATACAGTAAGTCAAATATTAATTAATACCTTTATTAACTAATATACAATACATGCATATTTCATTATTAGGGTTTTGGTTTGGTTTTGAAGAGTTGGGTTGTGCTGTAAAAAACCCATCTGCTTAATTAGTAAAATTTTAACTGTCTTGGGATCCTTTTCTGCACATTAAGCCTCAGTCTTACTAATTCCATCTACAAAAATATTAAAAAGACACTTATAAATACAGTAATAATTCAGAGGAAGGCAGTGTTTGCAAGCCATTGAACATGTCTGATTCTCTCTGACTCCTGTATCCTTAAAAGCCACAATAAGCACAAAGGATTTTAGCTCAATTTGTGAACAGCTGTAATTACTGTTTATAGCTATGCCAAGTATACATTTAAAAAACAAAAAAACAAACCAAACATAGAGAACAAACACATATACACCATATATATTATTGAAAGCAATTTACAACACAGCAATAAACATCTGGCTTAACAAAGTTTTTAAATGTAAATTACTACAGAGCATCACTGAAGTACACCAGCTTTTGTATTAAAAATTTTAATCCTGCTATGCATTTCCATGTACACAAGCCCAACAATTGCCCTCACAGTAAGACAGTAAGTTAGAAGCTACTTCTTCCCTAGTTCTATATAATTGTTTACATAACTGACAAAGATACCTATAATTTAGTCATGGAATCAGACTTTGCTTAAGACTGCTCTAAGTCAAACTGCAATAACAATATATATCAGTTAAAGTGTTGAATCATCATCAAGGAATGTTGTTGCCCTACATGGGTGGTTGCAACTTACCTGTTACAATCCTGAATGCAGTCACTGCAGTTGCCTTCTTTAAGGTAACACGCTGCTCTGTTTGAGTACAAGATACTTAAATCCTCTGGACTTTGTTCTCCTAGAAAAAGTTACAGTTAAAATCAAAGACCATTACTGAAATGGCACTCAAGAATTAGACTTCCATACTGTAAGCTGCACTGCAGTGATGCAGTTTGCTGACAATGCAAAGCTGCAAGGAGCTTTCCTTTATCATTTCACCCAGAATATGCAATTATTCAAACACGTAAATAAAAGCAAACAGGTCTACCCTGAGGAAATGAAAATACTATTTCATGCAGCTTCCTGTATTTTGTAACAAGTACGTGATGCTCTAATGATGACAAAGAATTTACTGCACAGATACTCCTGCGAAAAATCCAGGAATAGGCTAGGTTAGGTCATTTGAGCTCCTTTTAAGTAACCTAAATCTAAAAACAATCCTAGATTTAAGTACAAGGTGTTGCACTCACCTCGACCGGTGACATACTCAATTGCTTCTGAGTATTTCAGCGCAGCTTCTCCAAACTGTCCATTCTTAAATAACTCGTTTCCTTCACTTTTGAGTTTTGCTGCAGTCGGAGGAAGTGAAGTAGAACCACCACAAGGACCACAACCAGCAGCAGCAGCGGCGGCGGCAGCATCACCCGGCTGAGCCCCTGCTCCCGGCGATCCGCGGATCCCCACTTCGGGGCTTTCGCTCTTTCGGTCACTCTGTATGTACCCGTTCACTTCATCCTCATGGTCTGACAAATGCTTTTGCGCTTGCTTCTCTGGCGTGCCTTTTTCTAATCGGCTCTCGGAGGATTCCTTCTGCTTTTGTGTCTCTCTGTCTTCCGCCTTACTGCCCCCTCCTTTGCTATGAAACTTTCTCTGCGCGTTCCCCATCGCAGCCGCCGCGCTCGCCGCCTCTTCTCTCAGTGGCACGGCGGTGTCTGCAAGGAAGTTAATGACCTGAGTTGGAGCTTGCATCATCAGAAGAAACTATCGTCCTGGCCAAGGAGGGGTGTACCCGGTTACAAATCCTCCAGGCATCTTAACGTTACCAAGATTTCTTTGCCTCAGCCAACACTTCCAAGAACACAGAAAAATCCCGACTTGCACGTAACTTGAGATTCATTACTGAGAACACGGCACGGGAATCTCATTCCTCCTGCCTAAAAAAACCCCTGCTCTGCAGTGTCCGAATGGTACAGAGTTCACCTGGAAATTAACTCTTTAAATACGGGCTGTTACAATACTGGGACTAAATCAAAATGCTCTCATGTTGAAATTCGAACACGCAGCTAACCCTTCAAAACTCTCCTCAAATACAACTTGGAATAGGAGGGATAAAAATTATAAACATATTTCTCAAAAAAGCTTCATTTAAACAACGTCGAAAAGTCTTTTTACACACTTCTGGTAATCCAGTTTTCACTACTATTCTTAATTTGTAAAAAAACCCACAACATACATGAAAGGTATCAAATACAAACATATATAATTTCCTTATTCACCTGAGTTCCTAACAGATGACCACCACAGGATACAAATACAGATTTCAGCAGAAAGCCTGACTCTTGGTATCACCTGTCACACAAAAGCAACTGGTTTCATAAGATGTTAAGATGCTGGCCTTTCACCTTCCTTTAACCTGATGTGCTCATCTATCCCACACAATTTTTTTATACCTTCATATATTGGAGTGATACCTCCAACTGAATCAAACTAAACTTCTGAAGCTGGTTTGACATGGGTGAAATTCAGGTTGTCCCAAATTACATAATTTTTTTTAAATGCACAAAATGTTACTGAAACCAAACTCAACAATATTTCATAAAACAATCGATTCTCTAGTGCCTCATAGAAAAAAGCTCCAACTGCATCCCTATGGCATCTGTTTTGAAATATCATGTTTCATACTAAGCTCATACTGTGCAGGTGAAAACAATGATAGGATAAATCTATTCTATCCACACAGACATTTTGGCAAAACCTAAAGCAGATTATTTATATTTGAAACTTCCATCCATCAATCCATCAAAATTGGCAATGCTAAATATGCTAAAAAAAGTTGAAGGCCTATTTGGTAAGGAGGATGAGGGTAAAAGGCTAGCTGGGCAGATGAGTGAAGACAGTAGTACTACAATAATTTCCTTAGGACATATGCTAAAATACATACATTTTATGTCCACCAAAGCAGGGAATACTTCACATACCTTCTAATAAAAAAAAAACCAACAAAAAAACCCCCCACACTTTAAATGTCACTGACAAACAGGTGACGGGACAAGGTTTTTGAAAAAAAAAAAATCACACTTCAAAACACTCTTGAAAAACACCCCAGTTGCTAAAGAAAAAAAAAAAAAGGAAGGTAGATAATGTATGATGTGAATGTCATAAATGTCATAAATGCAAACATCATTTCCTGAATACAGAAGAAAATTTCCTGAAGATGAAGCGCACAGAACCAATCCTGAACTAAACAGGAAACATTTAAAGCATTCAAAGTCAACCTCAAAGTAAGAATACTCATAATTAATTTGTTTAGCAGTCAGGTTATGGTAATTGCCTACATATTTCTGGACTGAGTAAACATGTGCAAAATTCTAGATATATTTCTCAAATCTAATTTTCATTGTCTTTCAGTGTTTATAACTTAATATTCCTGTCTTGGTCTGTACAGAGAAATGCGTTCATGAAAGCAGTATTCTAGGTTTTTGCCTTAAAAAAAATAAAAATCACTGCTTATGAACTTCAAAATCAAAACAGAACACAAAACTGAAAAGTATTGACAGGATTTTGACCAGAATAACAGTAAACACAAACTAGAAAGAACTTTAATTCATGTCAGTACTAAAAAAAAGCCACTGAATACTCTAAAAGGAATATCTGATGTATTTTTTAATAATTGATTACATTGTCTTTAATTCATGATTAATTTCTAGCTACACAAAGATTTTATCCTCCCAAAGCAGGCACAAAATAGTGATGGCAGAATGAAAAGCAATGTATCTAAGATTAGTTCACAATGAATTTGCCTATTATGAAGCCAGGAAACATTTTAAACTCTTTTATCTCCTCTAAATTAGCTACATATGAGGGCAACTGGAATGGTTCAAGCCTCTGCAGATTGATATTTTATAATCTTAAATAATTTCTCACTTATGTGCCACACATGGTCAGCAAACATCTGCTTTGTACTTCTGTATTAAATGTAATTGTTTTAGCTGATTGAGATTGCACTTGGCTTGTTCAGAGCCAGAACAATCTAAGAACTCTGCTCTCTGCTTAGGAACAATCTTTTTTTGTAAAGAATTAAAAAAGATTTACAGGTAAACATTTTTACTGACAAGTGTAATTGAGGGGTTTTCTCAACTTCAGGGTATGCAATTCTAGAGTTAATTTTCAATTCTTTTCTTTTAACATGATCTAAATTCTCATACTCATAGATTTGCAATAGAGCCTCAAAGTCACAGCAGGTTGGGCCCCATTGTGCTAGATGCTATATGTATTCATTATACATGAGAGCTCCTTCTTCAGAGTTTACAATTCTAAAAATTAAAAATAACAAACAAACAAGTATGCTGGACAGAGGATCAAACAATACAGAATAACTACAATGTTGGATAACAAAGTGACCAAGTGTCCTCATACAAGACCTTAACAGCAAGGCTCCTAACCCTAAGGAGAACAGATGCAGCCAATTTATTCAAAGCTACAATGGGAATGACACTTGTTAATACAGTAAGATTTGTGTAAGTGTGAATTCATCTGTGGCATGAAGATCAAGTAAGCAAGGATAGAGAGCAACCAGTAAGCATTAACCAACAGGTAACATCTCCATTCTCTCAGAGCCTGTGATAGAGGACAGCAGAAAGCAATACCAGGAATGCCAAAACTACAACAGCAAGCACAACAGATTGCTTGAGTAAGGAAGAACTCTAATTGTCTACTACCCAGGAAGTTTTCTTTCTCAAGAAGTCAGAAACTTCAAAATGCAAATCTAAGGCTTCACTCACTGTTCTCTGTAAAAAGCCATGAAACATTAATACATATAGTGAAGAATTACCTGAAACACCAAATAAACATTTCATTATTCCACATAGAATGATTCAAGAAAAAGTAAAAATGTAAAGACAAAGAATACAGTTTTATCTGAAGATGTGCATTTCATAAAGCAAGTTTAGAAACCCGTACAGCAGAAATTCCAAGAGGATTACCAACCCCTATTTGTTCAGCCAAGCTGCAGATCAGTCACTATGATAACAGCTCTGTTTACTTAAGGGCAGAAAGCCTATTCAGAGAAACCATGATACATGGTCAAGATCAGTTGAGAACACAGAACATAATTCATTAGGGATGCAGAGAGCAATTTTGTGCCTATTTGGCATTGCGAAAAAAAGGACAATCTAGTAAAAGAAAAGAAAGTCTCATGATAATGAACAGACACAAAGAGAAGATCTTCAATTTAAGAAATGTTCCAAATCACGGTACTTGTTATCAATGGTAAAGACCTTCATTTGGTGTTATCAGATAGAAAAAAGACCGGAAAAAAAATCACAGTTATGCTCTGTGGCATCCAGTAGAGTTAATACCACATAGGCACTGAAACTCGAAGTCAGATAAAGGATTACCATAAAGGAAAAAGTACTTTGTACTTTGTCAAGTACATGCATGGATTTTAGTTTTTACAGTGCCTGTATACCAGTTTTTGCAGTCTCTAGGACACAAGCAATTTTTGTTTCTATTTTACCAAAAGGCTTTTATTTGCTTTTGCTTTCAGATACATAGAAGATGAAGAAGCACTACACTCTTTATTTAGACTGCTTTGTTTAAAGCTGACAAATCAACTCTTCAGAGGTAAACAAAGCAAAAAATATTTTCTTGGTTTTCTCTCAAACTCAAAATTAAAAGTTTAGTAGGAATGCATGTGGCTTACAAACTAGAATGTTAATAAATGTGACTACATGACTAGAATACATGGATTACTGGACTCACTGTGACTACATGACTAAATGGGTGGAGAAGATACATACTTAGTCTACTTATTGCTGCTAGGTTTACAGAACATAACAATTTATTCAACAACTGAAATGACTTTATGTTTCTTTCCAGTTGTACTTTAAAACACAGAGTAATCTACAGCTGTTTGCCTCCTAAATCTCAAAGATACTTATGTATATCGCATGAACATGTATGAGACTGACATCAGTGGACAATCTTCCCTGTGTTTAAAAGCTTAACCTTTCATTAACAGAATAGGAGTCTTCCTATGGAGCTAGAAGGCACTTAGTCAGATGAATGCTCTCAACCCCAAATTAACTCATATTTAAGACTAGGGACATGATCTGTGCTTTCTTCCAGGGTTTTCATTGAAAAGACTTTGTGGGTGCCTACTGATTTTAAAAAATGTATTTTCAATAAATTCTTGTGCAAATAATACATTACTACGTAACACACATACACTCTAATATTCAAAGTTAAGCTGGAAAACCCAAAGACTGATTTAATTTCAAGACAAAGAACTATGACCACAGGAAACACAAAAGCGACAGTGGTCATGCCTTGAAGAACCAACTGAGGGAAGAAAGGGTGGAAATCGACCCAGGGGTGTTATTCTGTTGCAGGTTGGAGCCTTTATAGGCAGGTGAATCTAAGAGCAAGCTGCCAGTGCAAGGCTCAGAAGCCTCTGCTTCCTCACTTCCTCAGAAAAGTCTGGTCGTGCCACCAGCAGTTCAGTCTCAGCAGTCTTGCATTTCATCACACATTGGTACAGGAATGGGAGTTATGCTTCAACTGTTTGTAAGCTACAGACAGGGCAAGAATTACGTGATGTCTACCTCTAACAGATATTTTCAGAGCACACAGAGCTCACAGCTCTTACACTAAAAACAAACAAAAGATTTATACCTTTCAAAACAAACAACAAAAAAAAAAAAAAAATCAAATTTTTACACACTTTGATCCAATTAAGAGAGGAAAACTGCTGAAGAAAAATGTGGTGGAAGAAAGGCAGGTGAGTCATGCAAGAGAAAGAACTGAAGAAAAAAAATGTTTGCTAATACCTGAAGAAATTCACAACACATCAAAGGGTCTACAATGAGTGGTAAATATAAAACCACACAGGAGACAGAGAAGTAGGTGATTTATAG
This sequence comes from Heliangelus exortis, assembly GCF_036169615.1. Taxonomy (NCBI): domain Eukaryota; kingdom Metazoa; phylum Chordata; class Aves; order Apodiformes; family Trochilidae; genus Heliangelus; species Heliangelus exortis. The sequence continues at coordinate 130,075,996 of NC_092423.1, read as the reverse complement.
CAACAGTTTCCATCTGTGTCCTTTATATCCTTTCTGGAAATAATTCCAAAGATAAAACTGGATTGTAAATTTCACACTCAATTTTAAGTAGTGAATGTTATTTTAGCTTTGAAACAGGTAAATTTATTTCCACACAAACATGAATTGTGTGAATAAACATTGCAATATCAAAGGCAATAATTTTTTCATCAGGGTAAAATAAAATAAGAAATGACATGACGTTACTTTTATCTCCGCTGCTTCTTCCATGTTCTTCTCTGTTTTCCCCTCTTTCTTCATCACCTTCTGAATCCTCTATATCTTGAATATGTATTCTTCTTCCTTTGCCTTCAGTCTCAGATACAGGCTTTAAGCCATTCAGTTTCTTTTCAATCTCTAACAGATTTTTCTGCAATACATAAAAAGAAGAAAGAGCAGAAGCCTTTTCTAGTAGGCTTATGAATTGTAATACATTCTGTTAAATAATCCACATAAGATCCTGAAGAACTTCTGAGATAAACATTACCAATATAAAACCAGAGAAAACAAACACAACTTTTCCAAAAGTCAGTATCAAACCCAAGGTTACTACTCAATTTCAGTCTTTCAGAAATAAAATAAAAATAAAATAAAAGCTTGGAGTCTCTTTTGACTTTTCTCAGAAATTTTGTGTCAAACCTAAGCACCCCTATCCCAGTGGATCTTTTTGAGGTAAATATCAGATTACCTTTCATTAGCTAGGACACTAATACTGTAAAGCAAATTTTTGTGCACCAAAATTACGATGACAGAGAGGACTTTTATGTCCACATGTTCTGACAATTAAACAGCTAACAGAAGATGTGAACATATTCAAATACCTAAGTTCCACATTCAAACTCACATTCAAATCAAACAATATAAACTGCACTCACTTTACTACAACTGTACACAAACTTCTTCTGGCCATACTCAACTCATCTTTACCTTAGCTATAGTGTTTTCTGGTTCAACACATAATACTTCTTTCAGATCCTCTATAGCTGTCTGGTAATTCTGTAGCTGATTGTGTACAGAGGCCCGGCGTATCAGAGCTCAAAAGGAATAAAGTGTAATATTTATGTATTCAAAAGCACACAGTGGCTAAAAATACATTACTTTTTCTAGACATATTAAGTGTAAAACATTTTTTTTTAATTCTGCATTTATTTCATAATGACTGTATTAGCAATAACTGTTCTCTTCCTCATTTTCAACAATGCAATTTCACATGACACCTTTCTGAGATATCAATCATGAATTCTGGAGTACCTTTTCATATTTTTCCAATATTTTCCCTGTTCCCATGGGAATACAGTTGGCTGAATCCAATTCCTTGCCTTCGGAAAGGATTAAATCAGCAACTCTCATTGCTTTCGTATCACTTTTGAAGTAATTAATACTTTAGTGTGGGTATTATGGAAACAAGGTTCTGCACAAACTCATAGTCATGTAAAATGTACATAGTCAATGTAAAAATGAAGAGTTAGTCCCATGCTACTGTATAAGAATACCCATAAGAGATTAACAAGCTGGACTTCATAAAACTTCCCCAACCCCCAAAATGCTGTTAAAATTACTCTGGGAGCTGTTTCCTTCTTTATATTTGGACTTGATTTAAAGCTCAGTTAAGTCAACTAACAGCATGAATGGATATGTACCATTTTATACATAGAAGGATAGGTTTATGTTCTGCTTTACCTTTTACATTGCCAGGTTCCATTTCTAGTACCTTCTCACAGTCCTGCAAAGCACTGTCCCAGTCCTGAAGTTTGATTTCTGCTTGAGCTTTATTATTATATGCAGCAGCTGTGGGCATTACTGAGATACTCCTGAAAAAGGGGAGTTTTGACCATGACAGGCTCATCATTAGAATACCTGACTGTAGAAACACTTCAGTATTAGAAGCTGAAAACAATATTAATACTCTTATTCTAACCACAACAGTGGTTAGAAATACCTTCCTGTGAGACCAGAGGCAATCATCCACCACCTAGGTTTACCATCCTTAGAAGTCTTTGCCTTGCCAGGTCAAACAAAGACCTGAGATATTGCAGAGAAAATGACTCATTTATACCTTAAAATATTTATTCATGTTGCCATCTATGTAGACTCAAACAAAAGTGCCAAATGAAACTTTTGAGAGTATCAAGAGTAGCTGCAGAGCTCTGGAGGCTATGATGAAGAGCATGAGGTGGGCCACATGTACTTCTTCATCTTGCTTATAGAAGGGAAGGACCCAGATAGCACTGAACAAATCATTCAGGCCCATGTCTGGCTGCATGTCTGGTAGTGTAGGCAAGGCTTTAGCTTCTGTAACAACAGGATCACCTCCAAGGAATAAGGGCAACTGGGACCCATATGACACACTGGTGTCATCTTTGCCAAAACCCTTGTTAACTTAGCAAGAAGAACTCTATGTTCACTGGGAAAAGGGGGCAGTAAGGAAGTGCTGAGGGCAAGAGATTCTGGATATTCTGGATACTGGAAGAGATTCTCACACTTTCCTTGAGAAAAAAAAGCATGACTGGAGGACAATCTCAAGTGCTTGTGTACAAATGCACAAAGCACAAAAAAGAATAAAAGGTCCATGCTGCTCTGATCTTGGTGAGATAACAAGACAAAGGTGGGGTAAACTGTATAGCTGGAGTGCTGCAATGGAGGCATGCAGGCTCTTGAAAAAGACTACAAAGGTAAAGGAGGAGGAGATGCATTCTAGTCTAAGCAGAGATTACATGTGTAGGTTTGTCTTGGAACCAGCAGGGTTTGTCTTGGAACAGGCAAAAGACTGACAAGGAGAGCTGATGGGTAAGAAAAAGAGGTCAGACAGATATGATGACATCATGGTTAGCACCTGCTTCATCTGCCTGATGAAGAAAAGCAAGCAGATGAAGTTGTCTTCAGGCAATTAAAGGAAGCTTCACAATTACAGATAGGATCTGGTTCCTGTGGGGACCTGAACCACTCTGGTAATCTGTTGGAAAGGCAAAATGACAAAGCATAAAAAAAATCTGTGAAATTTCTGAAGACAACTTCTTGACACAATCAAAAACTTGACAAGGGGGAATGCACTGCTGGAATTGTTACTCATAATCAAGAAGTAGTTGGGAATGGAAAAGTTAACAATAGCATTGGCTACACAAACCATGAGGTGGTAAGAGTTTAGGATTCTGGGAGAAACGAGCAAAATTAATACTAGAACTATAGCCCTGGACTTCAGAAGGCAAGATCTTTGCCTGTTAAGGAATATGCTTGTAATTATTACAGGGAGGTTGTCCTGTTGGTCAAAGAATGCCAGAAGAGCTGTTGATCTTTAAGGACAGCTGTCTGAAAACACAAGAATGATCCTTTCCAACGTGCAGAAGTTAAGCAAGCATACAAACTGGGATGAACAGAGAATTCCTGACTAAGCCAAAACATGAAAATTAAATACATAGCAGATGGCAGTGGTGGCAGGATACCCAGGAGGATTATAGAGACACTGGCTAAGTGCAAGTGATGGAATTAAGAAAGCAAAAGCTTAGCTGAAGTTTAAACTAGAAAATGAGTGTGAGAAGGAGATAATGGTGTGGGCTTTCTTTTTGTTTGTTTGTTTGTTTTGAAGGTATATCAGCCGCAAAATTAAGATTAAGAAAACTGTGGTCCCACTGGTCAATGTGTCAGAGGACTATGACAAAGGAAATTAAGAAGTTTCAGGTACTCAGTGGCTTCTTTGCCTCCTTCTTCCTTGGTAAGGTTTCCCTTAGGTTTCCCAGGTCCCCGAGTCTAGAGGCAGATTCTGTAGGAGTGAAGCAGTACCTACAATATAGGAAGACAAAGCTAAGAAACATTTAAGAAAATAGGATTCAAAGGAGTTCCAGATGGTCTGTACAAGAAACTGGCCAATGTCACTTCAAGGCTGCTCTGTATCATCTTTGACAAGTCATGGTGATTGGGAGATGTTCCTTATGACTGGTAAATGCTAACTTTGAATATATCTTCAGGAACAGCAAGGTGGAGGACCTGGCAAACTATAGGCTGGGCAGTCTAACCTCTTTTCTCAGAAAGATTATGGAGCAAGTCATCCTGGACTCCTGTCCAGAGACATGAAGGATAAGAAGGTGATTGGCATGATTTGCCTTTAGTAGATCTATGCTAGCTGTTGCCAACACCAACCTGGTGGCTTGCTTTGCTGAGTGGCTCAGTGAAGGAAGCAAGAACAGAGGACATTGCTTACCTTGACTGTAGTAAAGCCTAAGTCTCAATGTAGTTCACTGCACACTAAATACGGCAAGTAACCTGTAGGAGTCTCACGTTCTTAAATCCTATTCACAAGAAGCAATCATTAAGATAAAAGAACACAGTAGTATTTACTCACCGAGTGTAATAAGTCACTGCTTCCACATAATCACCAATGGCAAAGGCTTCATTGCCCTTTTCTTTTTCACGAGTAGCAATAAAAATCTTCTCTTTCTTTGTCAAACCTGGGAAAAAAAATTATACGTAGCAACTAACAACTTGTGCAGATGCAATCAAAACACTGTCCACTAAAATACTTTGAATGTCATAATCTGTGTATTATTTTTTTAACAAACATGGGTTACAAAAAGACAAATTTGTATTCTATTTTCTATAATAAACCCCTAAATTATTCTGATACACATAAAATTCAGAATGCAAGCAGCTGGCTAACCTTTACCATTGGTTTACAATAGCAGGAGTAGGGTCTACTTTAACTCGCACTCTCAACATAAACACAACATAAATAGTTTTAAGGGATTACAAACAGCAAGACTGGATTTTTTTGTTCAAATCTTCAGACTCAGTTGACCTCCTAAGAACTTTAGGATCTCTAGGGGCTGAAAAATAGATAAAGGAACTTTTAATTCTGTAATATGCTTTCTTCAATTTTTATTCACGCGCTATAACACAGTATTACAAGTAAAGAAAAATCGTGTGTTTCTAAGACATTACCAGTTGTGTCTATTTCCTTTTTAATTACAGGTAGACTTGGCCTAGTAAATAGTCTTGCTTTTGAATTATTTTCTTCATGGCCATCGTCAATTTTAGAACACTCCTTTTCCACGTCGAACCTTAAATTAATAAAAATATCATATTCAATAATTTTGCACAGAAAGACTCTTCTGCTAATGAAAATGCACACTTTGTTTCTATTATAAGCCAAAAAAAAAAAAAAAAAAAAGAGATTGAGGTAATGTTCAATTAATCTCCAAATAACTGCTTTAAATCATACAGAGGAAAGAGGAAAGAGTAAATTGTTGCAGAAGTTACTTTGATAACCTATTTTGTTTTTCCACATTTGAACAGGAAGACCCCAATTTCTGAAGCACACGTGCATGAAAACAACTGATAGGCACAACTGTATGTAAAAACAGCATCTTAGGCAGATGGGGGTTTTGTAGGGGTCTTGAGGTAGAGTAAGACATTAAGAGTTTCATTATTCAGACTTCACAATCCCTAAATTTAGCTCCCCACCTACTGCACTGGAAACAAGTGCCTCTACACTATCATATTCCAGATTCCTGGAGCCAGAGAGTAGCTGCTACCATGCAAACCAGATAAATGACTCTTTCCCCTTCCATGTTCAAAAATTGTGGGCAAGCAATCTTTTGCATAACTTGGGAGGGTAATGCACCACTATTACATGATGCAGAGAGTGTCTTTGTATCAGGGCTCCATCCACTCCAGGAACAGGCAGCTACAGTCTAAACCTCTGATTATGTGCAATTGAATATGAGCAAACGGATGCATCTGCCTCAAGCTCATTTTTTGAGGTCAGTGGGGCTCAATGCAGGAATAGGGATTCATCAGTTTTGTTTTTACTTTAGAACCATGGCTATAGATACACAGATCAAATTTATAAACCCATGTTAAATAAAATAGTGCTTTCAGAAATTATAAATTAAGGTAATTGTAATTCTCTGCATTTACTCCATAGATTTTATCCCTTAGATGTTGAGAGGAAATCTGAAATAAAATCACCTTTTATTCATATATTCCTCCGACTTGCTTATTTCATGCATCTTGTACAGAAGCATAGATTAACTTGTTCTCAGCTAATAGCACCACAATTCATCATTTACATTTTAACAGAACATTTATTATAAAAAAAATTAAGCTTCACCGAAGTAGTATAATTCTCTAAAATGCTGACCTTAATGCTATGGTTTTGGAAAACATTTTATTAAAGAAATAAGATTTAATAAAAACTTGAACAGGAAGGATTTAACCTACTTGTCCCACTCACTGTAATCCCGTGGTGTGTTCTTCTTGTTTCTTTGTTTGTTTTGTAACTTTTCCTTCTGAAAGAGAAACAGACAGCCTGTAACACAATTTTTTATTAAAGTGGAAATTGACAGCCTTTTCTTCTGTTTCTGCAATCTATCTATTCACTAATCATAACTAATCTCAGCATAGCATTGACAATATAATTTGTCTTGCTTTAAAGAAAATATTCAAATATTTTGTGTTGTAATCCAAGGACCTCTTCAGCCTTACACTTCCTCTCCATTGCCAAAGAGGCACTGAATAAAACTTTCAGATCGGAGGCCGCTCTTCCAAAGTAGTGTATTATGCTGCCATCTTCCCAAACATCTTTTAACCACAGCAAGGGAGAGTTCAGTCATGGGGAAAATCCAGACTTGTGGTGAAGTGTTTTTCATTGACATTGAATCAATAACCTTGTTTCAGGCTTGCCATTCCCAAGAGAATGTAAGGCACAGATTTTGAGTGTCCCTGGAACTCTCACGACAAACTTAAAAACGATCGACTTCAGAATGTCTGAACTTTTGACTATTTCACACTCCACTCAAGATAATTCCCAAAGCACTGATTCTAGCTTTTAGACAAGCTCCATCGTTGCACTTTGTCTTACCTACAATTTACCCTTTGGTCCTTCCTGCAACAATCAGTCCTGGTAACAGATTTGACTGACTTGTGTTGCAACCCATCTCCTACGCTAATGAAACCTATTTCCATACCTGGCACCTGTGGTATCTCTTCTAACTCTGTCATAAGACTGTATTTCTGATATGCCCCTCCCTGCTTCTTGACTTAATAGCAAGGTGTGGTTCCAAACAGGTATTCCACAGTGGAACAGCCAGTTCAGAATATTCCCATCTACTTTGTCCTGGACACTCAGCACTCCTCTTGCTTTACAATTCATCATTCACTGGGTTAGACCAAGTTAATTGCTTGTAGAGCTGCAGATTTACAATTATCTGGGTTCAAACAAACAATCTGATAGAGATTACAGTACAATCATATACTGCAGATTACAGATATCCCTAAATATATGTAACCAGTTCCACTGAACATGTGATTAACTGGACCAAAGAAACAAGCAGCAACTTCTTAAACGAGCTTTACCAGTGGTGACACTATAACAAGGAAATACTTTTGCAGTTGGATGTGAAGACTTCAATTTACAATAATGCAAATTTGACCCTTCCTGTAAACACTTCTGACTATCTATTATCTTAGGTTACACAAACTTTCATAGTATATAACTTCAGAATTACTCTTAAAGCTTGCAGTCTTGCCAGCAGCTGGACAAAATGACAAATACATTTAGTGATCAGCACATGCCTGGAGGTGGTAACTCCTGAATATGGCTTCCTGAAACATGAGCTAGTGTTATGTATACACATGGTATATATTACAAACTTACTAATCTAATACATATCAAATATTTTTTCAAAGGAGAAGTCCTTAAGTGAGCACAAGAACAGTGAAACTCATAGAAGAAAACTCATAAGGCACTTACACTAATGCAACTTGAATTTAGAGAAAGAACTAAAGCCTGTCCTTTTAAAGAATAATGCAGAAGTATTGACTCAAAGATGCATCATTTTTTAAATATTAGGTCTTTGAAATATTCTTGGGACCAATGCAGATCCAGAAGTGTTTGGGATTTCTGAACCAGTAATATTTCAGAGCATCTCATCCAAGAGGCTTCGATGGAAAATGTACATTTCCATCCTGTGGAACTAAAAACATAAAACCAAAACAAACTCTGTCCTTATAATTTTCCCTGCCAGAATTCACAGTGCATGGGATCCCACAGGGTCTGAAGACCAGTGAACAATTTCTGATCAATGCACTGACTGCCTTCAGTTTGCAGACTTGGCCTTGGCTCTTCTCTAGGCTCTGTGTGATAGCCTAAGGCATTACTATTCTGTGCCTGATAACCAGTATTCTTTTTAATTTCAGAGTATATAAAATAATAGCAAGATTATATAGATAAATATATTTTAGATTTATAACATAAAGCTTGGCATATGTGTTGCATGGCCTGGACTATGGCATGAAAAAGTATCTGAGGACAGAAATCTTTAGGGAATAGTACTGTGAAAGAAACTGTTCAGCAAAGGAACCAAAGTCTGCTGAAATCCCATCAATACACTGTTTTGGAAATGGATAACTTTAAACCTATGATTTAGTTCTGTCTTGTAAAAACTGAGGCAGTAAAAACAATAATTTAAGCAATGTGGACAGCTAAGAACAGAAAAACTCATCAAGCTGTATCTCCAGTCCTCTTTTACTCTACAGTATCCATGTTATGTTAAAGAGAGAAATACCCCATAAGGTCCACTATTTTTCTATTAATTTTTGGAAATTATTCTCCATGACTTTACACCAATAAAAAAAAAAAGGCATACAGAGTTATTAACTGTTAGTAGTGAATTGAAACTGTGCCAACATTTAGTATCAGCAAGAAAACCTGGCTACAGATAACAGATGATTCCCTTTACTATACTTGTATCCATTGGTGCAGTAAGGATTTCCAGAACTGGCTTCATTGATGATACTCAACCTTTAATGCATCAGAGCAGATTAACAGTTTCCAATCAAATAACAACATAAAATTATGGAAGGATTTGTGCATTTCTTTCTAGCAAAGAAATTTAATCATGCCAGCTTTTTACTTTATACCACATTACAAAATAATGTGAAGCCAGCGTAAGAAATAGGCCTAACTAATTAGCAAAATGGTTAAAAAGTATAAGATTATACATACATTTACCAGTAAGAAAGAAATAAAAGCTGATTATGAATAGTAACAGATGATTTTTTTTTGAGATTTCATATTAAAGGTATAAATTTAGTGCATGCTATGGAAATGGCCTCTTTTTATTCAGTAATGGTATAACTGCTCTGCTACATAAAAAGATTAAATCCTAAACCTCAGTTTCAGGCCCCCCTTTTCCAGGACACTTTACAATTACTTGAGAGGCTGTCTGCAAGGAGAAAAGGAATGGAAATCATTTACCACAGATAAGGCATAAGGATCTCTCTAAGTTTCCTGGGTAATAATGCTAACAAAAAAAAACCTTACATGGAGAACACTTGGAGAACAAAAGTGTTTAAAATTTGACCTGAACAGTGTTGCATGTTTCAAAGTTGTAGAAAAAAATTGAATAAATATTTTGTCTTTGAGTGGAGCACATATGCTCTTCAGTAAAACTATATCTACTTCATTTAATGCTTATATTCGAATCTGGATTCACTGTGCTCATATTTTATTTACCATTTTCTGTTCTAAGAAACATTTATGTAGGACGTAAATCAAAAGTAAAGCTACAGTGGTACTCTTCATCTCAGCAAAACAGGATAGAAAAGAGGAACATACATGGAAAAATGTGTAAGAGGACAGATTAATGAAAAAAACAGCCAACACAACCCCAAATAAAGCAAAAGCACATCTTGGACCCAGTACTAACCACTTACAAAGCATTGCATTGGAATTCAGATCATCCCTGCATACCACATAATGGAGGTTGCCTAGTTATTCCCAAATGTCTTGGTCTGATGTCTAAGCTCCAGCGGACAATAAATACCAGTTTCTGACAACACAGGAACACAAATCAGGCATTTACTGATACATAACTATTTTGTTATGACATAAATTTTGTCAAATTAACAATTAAGAAGAAATACCACATTGCCTGGAAGGATCTTTTCATAACAGTCATTTCCCAACTTCCAAAAAGTAAAATCCTTCGGTGAATTTGTTAGAAGTGTCCCAAAATACCAAAGAAAATAGTGGAAACTGAATTGAAGCCATCTATTATAACATATGGCAATTCAAAAGAATTCAAATTCAAAGAAATCTCATCCCACACCTCCTTTTCTTTTATAAAGACAGATAACTAACATACATTAGAAAATTGCAGATACCTGATTAGAAGGAAGGCAGCTGCTGGAACAACGAACAGGAGGCAAGTTATCTTGTCTTTCATGCAGCGTGTCCGTTCTCAACAACTGTGATTTCTTATTATCTTCATTCATTTCTGTCAGCCAGCTCTGAAAATAAATAAATAAACATCTGCAAAGGAAAGCAGATAAACTTCATAGTCTGTAATGACACTAACAGATCTTAATGGGGGAAAGCATAAGATGAAAAGGTAATTGTGCTTTTTTGACTAAAAAATAATTACAAAAAAACCCCTGTAGAGTTAAAATGGACATTAAAGATTCAGGGACATTAATTAAAGAAAATACTATGAAAAAACCACACATTTGTTCGAGCAATTACATTCTATTCAGGCACAAGAGGAAGACAGATACATCAGAGCAATTATATTACAGACCATCATAGATTAGAGTTATACTATACCATTAGTTCACCATTAATGGTTTCCCATTCTTCAGCTGTGAAGTCAGCAGCTGTAGCTGCAGGCTTATCTTTTCTCAGAGCTCTGCTCCTTGGATCTAAATGCTCAATACGCTTTTCACAGAACAAAGTAAGTTCAGGATAATATCCCTCTTCTCCAGACCTTTAAAATGCAAAGATATAAAACTTACAAAAGAGAAATAAACTGTATCGCATCCCCCATACTGCTCTACACGTGTAGTGTCTGTGCAGGCACCACAGTGACTGCAGCTGACTATCTTCCTGCTACAACTAGGTTCTACTATCACCTAATAAAATTTTGATCACAAGATTCCAGTGAGTTAACCCTCAGTCACTTTCCAAAGGACATGGACAGTTCAAAATTATCACAGTGCTCACTAAAAAAATGTATGTGTAATTTTCAGCAAAAGTTCAACAGGTACAGCATCTAAAATTACCCCAGTCAGGTACGATGGCTTCACTATGGAACAAAATGGATTTCAGAAAAACCTGGCATTAAGTTAATCAGACCTGGATGGTTAAAACAGGCCTTTGATTTCTAGTGTTACCATTTAGACACTTCTAACAAAAATTACTTTAAATTGTTACTTTTATTTTTGAAATAGAAAGCCACAAAGAGGCTCAAGATAAATAGAGTATTTAGGTATGGGTTCCTTTGGATTTTACAGAATAGGAATATAATTAGTAATGAAAATATAATGTTTACCTTAATACAGTGAGAATCTTTTCCAGGTGCTTAACATCTGTGCATTTTTCAATGAACCTGTAGTCCAGATGACTAATGGGTATTTGATATGTCTTAGTTGTTCCTTGGTCCAACAAAAATGGTACTGACTCATCACCCATAACTAAATATTAAAAAGAAAAAAAATTAAGTGATTCTGTAAGAACTTAATATATATTTTGAATGCTATTTTAGGGAATAGAAGAGTTTGTGATCCAAAGTACTACTCTGTTATGCAAGCAGACCTATTGCCACAAAAGAATAATTTCAAATGTGAAGATCTGATCACACAAACTGTTCTTGACAATTTACTGATAGAAGCATGGTTATAGCTGAGATAGGTTTTGGAAAAAATATGTACAACCCTATGGCTTCTGCAAGGCAGAACAAGTCTGAGAGACCGATTCAAGAAAAATTGCCAGTTTTTGCCTACCACATTACCTATTTTTCTTTAAACACAATAAGTGGTGGGAATGATGATCCTCTACTTTTTTCAGAGGGAAGATGTTAACCAGCTCAGTGTGTCTAACAGAACCATAGCCTTTGCCTTCTCTGTAGCCAAAACAAATCCAATTGTTTGTCTTTCCTCATAAACTGCATCTCCTGGATTATATTACTGTACTGTGAGTCTTTACCAAAAAGTCTTTAACTGATGAAGTGAGGTGTTCAAACTGGACAGTTCCTGTCTCCCCATACCTTTGATCTTTTTATCTTCATCTTTTTCTATTTTGATACCAAGATCTGTGGAGCAGAAATTCTCCTTTTTCAGTTACTTTTAACAAGTATAAGGGCAGCCAGCAAGCATGTGGTAACAACTATATACGGATATGAACCCAATTAAAAATAATTAAAATTATTAAAATAATTGGTTTATAATATCTAGCATAATCACACATATAAATTTGAAGTTGCACAAAAATATTTACAATACAGTATCACTTAAATAATAGCTGCTCGGTGTTAGGTGTTGCATAAAGACAGCATTTTGTCCCAACAACTTAAGTTTCACTACATGAAAACAAACAACACGGATGGAGAGAGGCAAATGCAGGAAATAATTAGACCGGAGTAAAGCACAAAACTGCAACATTTTCTCCCGTTTCGCTATTTCCATTGATGTTGGGAACAGGGAGTTCCTTCACCGAGTGCCCAGAGCAGCTCTGGGGCAGTGCGGTGGGAAGGAGCCGGCGGCTGCATGGGGCACACAGACAGCACCGCCACGGTCCAAGGGGTTCCGGGAAGCTCCCCAGAGCCGCAGCGCCGTCCCCTGCTTCCCGGCCACTGACAGTGTAACTTTCACCCCAGGAGTAAGGAATTTACCTCCAAATCCCACATCAAACGCTCCCCTCCCGCCACGGCCGGATCGTGGGCAGCGCGGCCAGCCCGTGCCTAGCAACTGTTGCTATGTACAACATGGCGGCCGCAGCGCGCAGGGAGGCGCCCAAGCGGGAAGCGGGGACGACGCGGCGGGCGCGGGGCTGCGCTCCCTCGACAGTGACCCCCTTGCGAGGCTGCCACACAGGTCCGCCGAGCTCCAGCGGCGGCACCGGCGTCGTGTGGCGGCCTCTGACACCCACCTGCCCCGGCGCCGCGCTCGCTGCCTCACCCCCGGCACCCGGCCCGGCCGCCGCCTCAGCCGCTAGGGACGCACGCGCCGGGCCCGCCGCCGCGCACGCGCCGCTGGTCTGGGGAGGCGCGGAGGGAGCGCTGAGGGGAGCGGCGGGACGGGGCTGAGGGGAGCGGCGGGACGGGGCTGAGGGGAGCGGCGGGACGGGGCTGAGGGGGTGGAGCGCGACCCTCAGCAACCGCGACCCTTCCCAGCGCCAGGCACCCCCGCACCATACCCCACTGTGACCCCTCAGCCCTGCGAGACTCCCCACCCCAAAGAAAGTCAGAACGACCCACGGTAGTTCATGTGAGCGACCTTACTATGGCTGGAAAGAGTTAAACGCGTCAGCTCGGCATTGCTAGCACCACCAAAATTGAGATTTAGAAGCATTAAAGGAGGCTAAATTAGCACCAGAAACGATCCAGCGGTATTTTGTGGTACACTTCAGTGATGAGGGTATTTTAGCATTATTATTATTCAACCCATATTCCAAATAGAGAGATGCATAAAGATTTGGGTCATCAATAAAAACAACCACTTCGACCTTTTCAGTACAGACCCCTGAAAATTCATCTGAAAAGCAAAACACATTGCTATTTTAGGTTTTGGAACACCACCCAAATTATCTTTATGGCACAATCCTAATTCTTTCCTTGAGTACAACCAAGTCAAGGAGCACTTTGGGAACATTGTTTTACACACTGCTGCTTAACATTTGTCTCCCTCTCCTTTACCAAGATGTTTTTGCACATCTCCTCCACAGCTGGGTGCCTGAATTGGGTCCTATGAAGTAATTTGGTATTTGCCCTTTTGAAATCCAGATCTGGTTCTGACCTAGTCTTGGGGAGCCTTCTATTTTAAAAAAAAATTTATTCAAAGCACAGTTATGCAGTTCACAGGAGTCAAAAGAACGTTGAACAAAGTTAAAATGCCAATCAAGTCTCAATGAGAGTAATAAAAAAAACCCAAAAACAAAACAGTACTCCTGAACTGCTAATACATATTTTGGCAAGAATTTGAATGACAGCTTTAGAAATCTATTTCTGGAAGACAGTACAGACAAAATTTAGTAACACAGGAAACTTTAATATTTCAATATCTTAAAACACAAATAAGAGTGTGCATTTGCACAGCAATGGATTTACAGAGCAAAGTTATCAGCAAGATTAAACTGCAGCATAAAGTCTTCAGCAGAAGTCATCGGGCATCAAAAACAACCACTAGAATAGTACAGTTAAAGGAAAAAAAGTGTTGTAATTTAAAAAAGGATCAGGGAGAAAAAAAAACTGGGAGAGAAAAAAAATTGCAGGGGAGAGACACTGAATGTGAAGTCCTAACTACATAAAAGCATTTCAAAACTCATCTTTAATTCACATTTTCCTTTTCTTGAAATGCTGAATACCATCACAAACTCACAGTACATTACCCAGCAAACTATCTCAGCTTATTATATTTTGCATATAAAATGGAAAAAAGAGAGAAAGCGTCAGGAAAGAAGACAAGATCACAAATCACACTGAAAAGATTTCCCCATAGTACTCTTCTCCATCATATTATTTTTTGGCCTTGAAGAATTCTTACATAATTATTCAAATCTGCCATTTGCTTTCCTTTATATACCTTATCTCTATCCAGAGCTTCCCAAATTCATTCAAGTGCCCTTGTAAAGGATACATCTTTTTGTCCTTTTCTTGTACATTATTCTGTAGCCACATTCTCTGCATCTGATAGGATCTCTTGCCTTTATTTCATTTTCTGTATGACATTCTGATGTGATGAAAGAGAAAGGGAGTGGGTAAACAAAACCATCATTGTTAAAGCACAGATAACTTTCAAAAGCCATAATAGTCAAATTCCCATTTCTGGCAAACAAACCACCATACAAAATAATTGTAGTGAATTTGTATCAAGAGCTGAATGATATCAAGATACTGTGAGAAAAGAAAAAATAAAATCTCACTAATATTAAGATCAAAGCTGATTTTGCTATTAATCACAAAATTATTACTGGACTGAGTACATTCCAGTCTGGATACAACTAGACTATCTACTAATAAAAACTTCAGCTTAGCCTCCCCCAGAGGCCCAGGTTTATTTTCTTAAATGACAAAATATTCCAGAGATTCCTGAAGTGACTACTCAAAAGCACCAATTTTAATCTGCCTATAGGTAAGAGAGAATTTGCTGCACTTCAATAAAAGCTGAGTGACTATACAGCAGTTTAAAAACAGCTCTGAGATACAGTAAATAGAAGATTCATTATCTATACCACAAGTGGACATTTTGAGAAAGCATCCTTTGGAGAGGGAGGACCTCCACACAGCAACACAAGGCCTAGTGCAGAGCTTATCATCAGTGTGTAAAGCTTTAAAATAACATCAGGGTCCAAAGTGCAACTATTTGTATTTATGCACTCTGCATTATAATGATTATTAAAATTAATAAACCACCAAATCTTCCATAACAAGTGGGAAAAAAAAAAATCATTGATGTCTTTTCTTTACCTCCACAAATGTAAATCATTGGCTGCTGCTTTGGTGGCTGAACATCCTTCTGTGAATCCATGTTCTAAATAAAAAAACATACAACATGCCAATCAGTTGGGGTTTTTTTGGTTTGGTTTGGTTTTTTCCAAGATATACCAAATCATTCCAGTATCTCAATCCAAAGCTAGAACAGAATGAAAAACTTCCTTAATAGTAAATACAAGTGAATTCCATTAGTCTTTGATACACAGGACACTGGATGTTTCAGGTTGGAAATTACTTGAGTAACTCATCTAGTTCAACTTCTCAAAAGCAGAGTAACATCAGGGTTTTCAGAGCTTTACTAATCTGGTATTGAAAACCTCCAAAGACAGAGATGGCAGCATATCATATTACTCATAACAAAACAGTGCCATCATAAACAAGATAAACCTTATTAAATTCCTCTCCCCCCCCAATAAAACACTAGCTAACCTAATTTACCTTTTCATTCATCTAAGGGTTTAGAAACCCTAGGAAGAGACTACAGGTAGAAGAGTAATAGGAATTTTAAAAAAAACCAACAAAAAACACCACAAAAGAGACAAAACCCACAAAACCAAAATCCCTGACAAACACCAATCAAAACAAGGGGCCACCTTTTTAAAACCCCCATTATGATACTCCATTTGAGAGAACTGGGGATAATTCATTAACCTCTACAGTTTTCAGGTAAGGTTTTGATCCGTCATAACCATAGTGGTGGCTGAATCTACACGTGTTATAGTCTTTTTGTGTCAGTACATAGGGTAAGATATAAGCAGTCACCCGTGAGCACTTGAAAACAGCAGCAGCTTCTAAAGCAGAGCTGAACTAGGGAAGCCCGCAGCTGCAGCTAAACAACTGGAGTTAGCGGTGCTCATGCAACAAAATAATACTGCTGCCAAGGACAGCAGTGAACCATAGCTACATGTTTTGCAGGGAGATGCCAAGGTGCAGCCAGCCTTCCCCTGCCCCGCAGCTGTAGGCGCCGCCAGGCTGACAGAGCCAAGAGGCACACGGATGCACTTAAGCACTGGGCAGGAACCGCAACCTACCGCTAAGACGTGAGGAGCCAATACCGCTACCGTGACCGAAAGAACGCCTCACGCACCCATCAGAAAGGCAAACCCACCCTTTCGCGTCTCAGAGCTCACAAAGGAGGGAGCCCGCCGGCCACCTTCCCACCACATCCCCCCAGCTCCTCAGACACAGCCCCCCAATTCCGCACCGAGGCCTCCCCCACCGCCCTGCAGGGCTTTTACGCGGAAGAGAAGCCCACAAAGGCTAGGCCGGGCCTTTCCCTACTCGCCACTCCCCTCCCCGCCGCGAACAGGACCACCGGGCTCCCAAGGGAGAATCCCAAAAACCCCACTCGCCACCGCAAGCACCTCCGCCAGCTTCGCAGTTTCCTCGGCGCCGACTGATGACGACACAGCGGGCGCCGCTGGAGGCGGGCCCTGTCCCGAGGCCCGCCCGGCGCCGCGCGCTTCGGCGGGAGCCGTTACGCTGCCAGCTGCGCGCGCGGGGCTGCGGCGCTGCGGCGCTGCGTGGAGGCTGGGAAAGTAACGGAGCTACGGCTGGGAACAACCCTGAGGGGGAAATAAATTAATACATAAATAAATGTATTTAGGCGAGGGTGTTACAGGCGAGGGTCTCGGGTGGTGTTTGTTTAATGTATGAGATTCCATAGGAACCGCAGCGCCAGTTCCCTGAGGAGAAAGCGGGCAGCTCCGCGGTTGGATAAAATCAGAACCAAGGCGCTCGGTATTTGTTGTGTCTGTACCCGACCCCCTGTAGGTGCTCGGAAAGAAAACGCACCCCGTGACGGGTCTGCTCGCCTGGAGGGGAGGGCTGTGCCACCAAGGTCCTGTTTTCAGAAAGGATCTACCTGAGGTCCGTGGACAAAAACGACGTCTTGGTGTTTTGGTCGTGTGGGCTGTGCCGTATGCACCCACCTCAAACCATCCCGACATCTGAGACACGCCGCGTTTGAAGAGCAAGGTCGTATGATGACACCAGTTCCAGTGTCGCCGGTTCCCGTGTGTACAGAACCGAAACAGAACAGACGAGAGGTGGGACGGTACCGGCTGCGCTCTCAGTCGCTGTCTCGACCTCACCGGTGGCAGAAATCCTGAAACATCGTATAGAATTAGCTATGTTTGCTTTATTCCTGGAAAAAATGTTTAACAAACACTGTTTTGTGAATATGCCGTTGAAGCAAAAGTCTTCTTTCTCTGGATACCGAATAAAAATTATTTCCTTAAGCAGTTGATATGTCGCATTAGTCATAATTTATTATGTTCTCCTAGTAGCAAATCGTCTTCCTCCATAACCTATAGCTAATCTAAACCAAATAGGAGGAATAAGAAGTCGCGGCTGTTTTCCTCATTTCGCATGTAAGTTGAACGTACTGAAAATGCAGTTACGATTTTAGGCAGCTCACCTACATCTCCTCACTGCTGTGTATGAATAAAGCTAAATATAACTTTCTGAGTGCCAGAAGAAAGCACACGCAAGAAAAATAGTGTATGAAAGGCAAAGCTGTTAATCTCGGTTCTGATCTCCCGGTGCCGTTACCGGTCCCCTCTGCTCAGGGGTGAGTGTGTCCCGGGAGTGGAAAGTAAGGGGAGGGGGTGGAAGCTCGAACCCCGGTAAATAAACAGTAATAAGCATATTTTAAAAAATGGTCTTGTTTCTCCAGACTCGTTTCGTATTTTAAAATCCGTTTTTCAAACTGATAATTTTAGAAGGACTTGCAAATAATGCCGCCATGAAAAGGTTTAACTGACCGTTTATTTTACGAAAGCAAGGTCTCTACTATTACAAGATAAATAATCTAATTACTTGATCATTGGCGTGCTTTAACTGTTTCCTTGGAAAAATAGGAAATTTTACCAGATCTTAAAGCTTCGTTCACTCTAGCCCTTTGTTATTAAGCCCTCCTTCTTTAAGAAGACCGATTTTACAGTGAAACCCCATTCTGATAGGTTGACGAACACCAGCCGTATAAATGTTTCTTGGATTTAGAGTATGAGGAAAAGTTGTGACTATGTGAAAGATCTCCTCTGTCCTGTAAGGTGAGACAGCTCTTGGGGAATCGTTAGGAAAACGTGAGGAAGGGCTGGCAGGGCTAGGTGGGAGGGAAGGAAATGCAACGAAGCTTGAGAGTATGGCAGACCGACTTACCTAGTGTTATTTGTTTAGAAACAAAGTTATCGGGTTTGGGTTGCGGTTTTGATTGGTTGGTTTTGTTTATTTGTGATTATTTTGTGTGTGTTTGTTTGGGGGGAGCTGATTTGTTGTTTTTATGGTTGGTTAGTTGGTTTTGGTTTGATCTTGTGTGTGTGTGTTTTTTTTTTTTTTTAATCACACTTCTTGTTTGTGTGATTCTTACGTGTATTGCATTAAATGCCACAACTACAACTTGTTATGTTTCTAGGTTAGATTTGATACAAATCACATAAGTCCATCCGGGTTTGAGTGACATAACTTCCAGCTGCTGCGTCTTGCTTTAAGGAGCTAACAAGCTGCCAGTTTCACAGAAAACTTTATTTTATAAGTAAATACAATTATTTGGAAAACATTTTATTCTGATTCATGTCAAATAAATGCTACTGCAGAAAGCACTTTCTGAACGCTTGTATTACATTTCTGAAAGAGTCTAATGCTTTCTCCTTCCAAAAAAAAAAAAGGAAGGGGAAAATACCCCAAGAGCCTTTCTTGGGTTTATTGTATGTTTATTTTTTTTTTCTCGTAATAAACCAATATTTTTTACCAAAAAATGTCATTTTTCCCCGGCTCTGTGTAGGTAACTGATAATCCCGAGTGTCCTCAGTCCCCTCTAAGCCTGGCCAGCACCCCTGCCCCATCCCTCCCACCCACCGACTCGGCTTTTCCAGGCTGCAGGAGCGGAGGGTGCCAAAGAGGAAAGCTGCAGGCTTGCTAAACCTCACGTACAGGAATGACTTTACTTAATTTCGGCGTTTCTTTGAAAAGCTTATGCTTTGCTTCTTTGGATGTAGGTGCTGCTTTTTGAATGGCACACCACATCTCTTGCAGACCTGACATTGTGCTGGTGGAGGGAGAAAGCTGGAAGTGTAAACGGAGAAAGAAACAAGAAAATTAGAGTTAATAAGGAGTAAATGTTATATTAGTGAGGTGAACGAGAGTAACAGCCAGCGGAAGAAAAGTACAACGCTGATTTATGTGGTCTTTCTTCTGTCGCTGTGTGACAAGGGACTGCACCTCGCCCAGGCGGCTGCTGTGACGCTTGGCTGTTCCCCCCACCGGCAACCTCCCCCGCATTCTTGGAGCCTCTGTAGCCCACGTTAGCAGCACCGAGCTCAGTAGAAATTGACACCCAACTATTCGGCTGTATTTTGAATGTGTATGGGTTTTTTGTTTGGTTGATTTTTAAAATTTTATTTTAATACGCAGATTAAAGCACACGACTCCACGGGGCATCTCTCACCCGAGTGACTGTTGGTTCAATGGAGATGACAGTTGACAAACGCTCTGTGATTGTTTCATTCCTGGGCCAGCGGGTACAAATGCACTAATTACTCCCATTAATCGGCACCCTGACAACTCAATCTTAAAGGCTGTGGTGCAGATAAGGTTCCTCACGTGTGAAGGACTGGGGTTGACCGTAATAAACCAGCGCCTCTGAAGCCGCCCCACAGCCCTAGCACCCCGTGGCAGAGAGGGCTCTCAATGAGGCGGGAAAGTCGCACCTCATCAGGCACTGGGGAGAAGCACGAGAGGGGGGAAGAACGGCGCAGGGGCACTTTTAATGGTGGGCTGGGTGCGGCGGAAGCTGTAGGCAGGAGTATAAGTGTTCCTGAGGAGGGGGCTCTCCCACTTGGTGGATCCGTTCTCCTCAGGCTCCCGGCCCGCCGACATCCTGCCCTGGTCCCAGGGCGGCAGCGCTCTCCCCAGAGCCGCAGCGCGGAGGGGGCAGGGGCGGCATGGCGGCAGCGGTTGGTAAGGGCGGGTAGTTCAAATCCAAGGGAGGGAAAGCAGCGGTAGCCGCACGCGAGGAGCCGGTGAGGGCGGAGAGAAGCGAAGCGGCTGCTCACTAAGGGCAACGGGCCCCGGAGCCGGGCAGCGAGCTGCTGAGGCAGCAGAATTCCCTTTTCCTCAAGCCAGTGAGGAGGGAGGTTCCTTGCCCTCACCCCTTCTCAGGGAGCCCCTCCAGCCGCCTCAGCTGCACTCCGTGATCAGGGGCCTCCCGACTGTTTCCTGTGCCCAGCAATTTGCCGATGAGGAGGTGAAGCTGTTACTTTGCTCCTGCCCGGCATCCCAGGGACACCCTGAGACCTGAGGGAGGAGACCCTTAGGGTGCTGGTCCCTCGGTAGCTGTCAATTACCTTAATAGCTGGGTAATTAGACGTTGCACTAAACGCATGTACAGACCAACAGAAAATGGTGTTTTGGTTGTGTAATGTTCCTTTTACACCTCTCTTTTCTCTCAATATGATTTCTTGCTCTAGGTTATCAGTTGTGGTAAGCCATTCCTTGAATGTAACACCTTTGCTTTGGAAGATCTTGAGTTGTCTCATAAATTAGGGGTAAGTGATCCACATCTTATAGGTAGGATTTAGCTGTACCATTCTTACTGTTAATATTTTTGAAGGTATTAATGTCTTCTGTGTTTTTAGATCTGGGTGTTCCAGATAAAGTCAGTTGTGCTGCAAATGTAAGTTTAAATGACAGAGAAAATATTCTTGTTACACCAAATCTTTGCCTTTCTCTGTTTTCTTAACTGTGGTGAACTGTGTCGAACAAGGACAGAAAACGTATTATTCAAGGCATAAATGTTCAGTATCTGGTACTAGGGAATGTACATTAGTATTACAAACGTGTGGTGATTCTAGAACTTGTGTCTAAAGTATAGGCATCATTTACATTGCCTTCTAACAACAAACATTTTCATCTCTTTAGGATGCTTTAAGACTACATTTGCCAGAAATTACTCCTTGTCTAAATGTCTGAATTCTGTTCTTAATTTAGTTTGAATTCCTGAATATTAAATATTTTGTCCCATAAATCACCAGAAAGTTTGCACTTGACTTTTAGATCAATTTGAGAACTATGAAATTAAAAATAGATATGAGAAATGTATGGAGCATAAGAATCTACACTTACTAGATACAAATTCTATTACTTCCTCTATAATCTACTTGCTGTGTCATCAGTCTTTTTTCCCCTGCATATCTCTTCCATGATAAAACGGGTAAAACAATACTTTCTGAAATTACTTCAAGATCACTGATTGAAAAAGGCTTGATGTTAATGTATCAAATCTAGTAAATTTTTTCTCCTGATTCAAAAGGAAGTGCTTATAAAACACCAGACAAGTCATAAAAGGTTTTATTAGTTACCTCGAGTATAAGTATTATCTTGTTCTACTGTGAGAGATATTCAGTGCTTCTGAAATTATTTCCCTTTCGTAGTCTATTTGCAAAATTTGTGGAAGTAACATTTTTTTGGAAAAAAATGAATGTATACGAACTTGAGGTGTGTACTGGTATTGCTGTAAAGAAGTATAACGGACATTGTTCATTCAATCTCTGTATTGCAGTAGGCTCCCCATGTTTTTTTTAAAGTTATCTCAAAATCAGTCTGGTAAGCTCATAGGCTCCTCCTGCTGGACGCTGGTGTATTTACATCGTATTTTAGGCTTTTGCTGGAGTTGTCAATATTACTTTAACTCTGCTATTCTGATCTCCCCTACAGAAGAAAACGTTTATTTTTCTGTTATGTTACTTGAAACAGAAGTTTGATTAAATTATTTTATACTTTGACATTTTAAATTTACTCTGTTATTAATAAGATTATATCATTTCTCCTATGGAATGTCTGAGAATGCAACTGCAAATGTGATTTTTCCTTCATTGTTTCTTCAACATGCTGCCTGAACATTGTTTTTAAACCTGCAAGCACTTTTGTTAAATGCATGGTTAGTTTGACTGTGTTAAAGAAAGTATTATTATTTCTAAAGGTAGGTGGAGGTTGGTTATTATTTGTGGTGGGGTTTTTGTTTGGTTGTTGGGTTTTTTACGTGTTTTGGGTTTTGGTTTTGTTTTTTTGGGGGGAGAGGGGGCTGAGATTTTGAATAGCTGTATCTAAATAACATTCACAATTTAAATTTCTGTCCATTAGCAGTGTTTGCTAACTAACTGCCATTCACCAAAATTCAGCATGGAAAATAAGGTCTGTTCTTTTTGTAGATTACACAAAGACTGTGTGACCCTATTGTTACTGCAGGTCTCTTTTGGTCTTCCTTTTTTTTCAGAAGAAGAGCTATGCTGATCTGGTTCTGAGCTCACAGCATGAACAATCAACAGAAAAGCAGCAATGTCCTACACAGAGAATCTTCATACATTTTTCCTATCTCTTAAAACTTATTCTTTAGTTCATGACACATCATTTTCAGCCTAAACAGCAATATTGTCTAAAATGCTGAGAAGTGAAGCAAATGAAATGCTAGACACTGCTTGGAATTAGTCCTGCAGTGTCAAAGAAGTTATTCTAATTAATGAAATAACTAGCTTAAAACTAGTTTTGTGTTTCTTATTTGCACTGTCATTTATTTCAGCAAGTGAAAACAGGGACTGAGGAAAAAGCAGTGAGGGAAAATGAATATGAAAGTAAGATACCTATAGGGGTAAAAGAGAGAGGGAAAGGAAATTATTCAGACTTCAGGGTTTGTTGTTATCTTGGAATTATTTTAGCATACCTTTCTATCCTGGAAGAATTTTTCTCAAAGATGGATTTTTTAAATTTGTTTATTTTAAGTACATTTGATTTCATACTAATAGTAGCATGAATCTATAGGCCTTAATGCCAAGTTCTCACAGTCTGATCTTTAATATCCTGTTCCTTTTGAACTTCTAGACATTTCTGTCTCGCCACAGTAGGAAAAAACCAAAGCACTTTCTCTATTGAAATGATCTAAATTTCAATAGAGAAAAAATAGCTAATTAAATGACCCAAGATCATAAAAGAATAGTGCTGCTTCTAGCAATTTGTGTTCTTGAGGCTTTTATTTTGTGGCTTAGGGCTTAACCAAGTCAGGACTATTGAGATATTAGCAATGTCTTAAATATTTTTTGTTTTAGTAATATTTAAAGATTTCTGGTTTTGTCTGTTGTAACAGTTTAATTACTATTTCCACCCTTATGTTCCAAAATATCAGTTCCAAAGGTCAGTAACAGACCCCAGTAAAAGGTGCTGATTCAAATTTTGAAAATGGGGCAATGCTGATGTGACCTACTGTGGTTCCTGTGAGAAGAGCCCTCATAGTGGTGTTATTTATTTTATACAGTTGCTGTGTCTTGTGTGAAGAAAGCAGTAACCTATTGCCACCCTGGTTAGGATGAAGAAACTCTGCCATGTACGAATGGCAAAAAGTCTCAAAGTCTCTATTCTTACATCTCTTATGTAAAAGTATGCATCAGCCACTTGTTACTTTTCTAGGAAGTATTTTCTGTGTAGATGATGAGGATGAATACTCACTTTCTTTACAGTATTGTTGCAGAAACTCAGTTTATTCACAGGGCTTAACAAAAGCTCTCTGCAGAGAGTTTCTTTATAAAGTAAAATGTAAATGTTAAGACAGGTAAGAATGCTCCATTCACTTTCTAACTAGAGGTCAAATTTTATTCCCTCCAAGGACTATAGGGATATAAATAATTGGGGGTCCTGTAGACTTGTGACTTCATGATTAATCCTCTCCTTTTTCTTAAGGAGAAAATGCCTTTTAGAATAATAGAATGGTTTGGGTTGGAAGCAACTTCTAAAGGTCATCTAGTCCCATCTTCCCTGCAGTAGACAGGAGCATCTCCAACTAACTAGGTTGCTCAGAGCCCAGTCCAACCTGGCCTTGAATGTTTCCAGGGATGGGGCTTCTACCACCTTTCTAGGCAACATGTTCCACCATTTCACCACTCATTGCAAAAAAAAAAAAAAAAAAAATAAATAAAAATCTTCCTTACATCTAGTCTAAATCTACCCTCCTTTAGTTTAAAACTGTTACCTCTTGCCCTATTGCAACAGACACTGCTAAAACTTTGCCCCTGTCTTTCTTATAGGCCCCCTTTAAGTATTGAAAGGCCTCAATAAAGTCTCCTTGGGGCCTTCTCTTTTCTAGGATGACCAAATCTAACTCCAGTTTTTGGCTAAACTCCAGAGCTAGTTCTTGAGTGCTAATTCACAGATTTCAGCACAAATGGGATCCTAGCTGCTATGTTGTTTATTTGAAGAGTTTTTTTCCTTGGATAAGGATTGGCAGATCAATTAGCTAACTCAATGTATGTTTTAATTTGCCTCACTTATGGTATAGTATGCATTTTGGTCACTCATTCTAACCATCTATTTGTAATTTATCTTTATGTTCGTGTATAAGCACTGTTTCAACTAAGACTAATGAAAATATTTCTGTCATGGCTGCTAGCTTGATAGAATTAAACAAGGCCTTTTTGCTAATCTGAGGGTGCCTTGGTGACTACTTTTCTTTTTTTTCAGAAAGAATACTGGTATCTTCATTTACAAAGTCAAAGTGGCAAGTAGAAGATGTCAGACAGTCGCTCAGTAATGCTTAATATCCTTAAAAGAAATAGATTAACATCTCCCAGCAGCAATTTTAAATACTCCAATTGTAAAGACTTGTGCTGCACTTCAGTATTTCTGGACAACAGTGAGTCAGTAAAAGAGCTTGATGTAGACCATAGAGAAGCACTGAGCATAACAAGTTTATCATTGCTACAAGAGCATTCTGAGCATCTTCACCCAAATGCTCTCTTTCCTCTGGCATCATATATGGAAAATGAAATAAATTCTATCTCCTTATCAGAAAGAAGAGAAGCAAACCTAAACATTGATTTCTTTGAGACTCCCAAAGGGAGTAGAAAAAACTCCTCACTACGCAGGAGGCTGCTTTTACCTAAGAGTCTTCCAGCTGGCACAACTGCAGGATGCTGTGAGAGACAAGGTAGTTCTTCAGGAAGCATCAGAAAAAAAATATTCTCTTGTGTCTTGAGCTCTGAAGAAAAACTTTCACAAACCACTTTGGATTCTCCAAGAGGTAAAAGTTGCAAAGCCCTGACAGGTAGCACTTCAAAAACTGAGGACTCCGATCCTGATTGTGCAAAAAGAAGACTTCCCTTTTCACAGCAAAGAACTTCTACACTAGATGAGTCCAAATGTAAGGACCCCCTATTGCTAGAACCTGAATGTTTATCTCCAATTCAGGGTAAGAATGTTGTTAGTAGTACTAATGAATTCAATGAAAGTGTCCTTATGAGTGTTAGTGATGGGTTGCTTAGGTCTCCTACTTCCAGTGTGTTGCCTGAGGCCAATGAGGGTAAGTTCCCAACTTCTGTCAACAGTCTTGCAGAGAACTCTAACTCTGAACCGTGTGATATAAACTCCCCTCCTGTAAAGCTGGCAAGTTACTCAGATCTTTCAACACCTGAGGACAGTGGATATAATTCACTTCATTTGGACAAATCAGGAGACTCGTTTTCTGATCACGAGGGATCTTTCCAAGAGTCCTTCCAAAAACAGAAGGAAGGTTCCAAAATTCTGGATAGTAAAAGAAAGACAAGAAAACTTGAACGAGTTAGAAGGCTATCCACTCTCCGGGAACAGGGCTCACAGTCAGAGACAGAAGATCATCATGGCAGTCCTTCTACTTCAGCACACATGTTAACAGAAGAAAGAGGCTTTGTCAGTGAAGACCATGCATTAGTTTTGCAAGAACAGCCCAGTGGAGACCTAGCTGTAAGGCATGGAGATCTCTCAAGAACTCCAGCTCTGAAAATAGTGCATGAAATATGCTTGCAAAGACAGAGATCAGACCAAAAAAAAGTATCAGAGAATATTGGTGGAACAGAAATATTTGCATTAGAACATGTTCTTGCTGGACTTATTGGCAAGAAAATGGGCCTTGAAAAAATAGATATTTTAACAGAATTAAAATACAGAAATTTAAAACATGTTCTTGCTATAGTTTTAGATGCTTTGACAGTGGAGAGTCTATGCAGGTAAGCACTATTGCTTTTTATTGTTCTCCCCAGAAAGGTGAAAATATGTGTTTCTGCAAATAATTTAGAATAACTTCTGGAATAGTGAGTGTTGTCAATAGAATTTATTAATTTATGGGGAAATTAAAGTTTTGTCACCATTGAGCAAGTGGCTCTTTTTGTCTAGTTTTAAAGATACATTGAATGGGGGAACTAAAAAAACAAAACAAAAGCCAGACATGGGAATTAGTAAACTTAGAACTCAATCACAGTACTTGTAAATTTTAAAACATATTAAAAATTCCTTTTAGCCTAGTAAGTAATATCTTCTCATTACAAGTTCCCCAATAATGCTTGGTACTGAAAAGACATTTTCTGGATTTTTTTAAATGTACTTAATATCCTCAGTTACTGCTAAGCACAAGGGTACTCAGAGTTTTGCTTCATGAATAGGTTTCTAGATCAATTTTTAATCTATAGAAATTATTTCAAAGAAATCAGGAGTGATGTGTATGTTAGTAACAGAATGAGAGAATAGGTGGAAGTATAAAGGCACAGATTTTTTTCAGAACACAACACAAAAATAGGACGTTAGAAACAAACCTGGTAAGTGACACATGTGGAAGGGAGAAACTAATTAGTATTGTAAGGTAGAAATAACTGTGTATTTCATATTGCAGTTGCTCTCTGTATTTTTCTAGTATTCTGTTAGGTGGTACATAAGAATACATGGGATCTGTTCCATTATGATGTGGTGAATCCTTTTTGCTTTATCTTCAAAGGGTAGCCTTACTAGCATGAACTCTGCACTACTTGGTCAAAATGCAAAAATGGATAATTCTTTCCATTCAATTATTACAGCATTTGGAAAGTAAGCAAAAACTGGCGTGAAATCATTGTACAAGATAAAAGTGCAGATGTGAGGAGAAAGTTGTACATAAAACACCTGAAGGATGAAGCTGGGGTAAGGTTCATCTCAAAGGTGATATTTTTTTAAATTTGGAAGAAGACAAGTTGGAGAAGAGAAGAACCAGTTTGTAAAGCAACAGAAAGGTATCCCATAGGGACAGTTCCAACATGAGTATGTGAAGGAGAATGTATTTTTATTGCTTTTCAGCTGCCCATAGTTTGAGTACTTGTCTTTCAACCATGTGCTACTCTTTATTTTGTCTTTCTTTAATCCTCCCTGCCTCTTTTTTTTTTTTTTCCCTCTCCTCTTCTGAAAATCCTGTAGGATCACTTTCTCAGCCTGTTCTGGCTTTGGATCTTAAACCCTGTTCTTACCTTTTTGTCATGCTTTTCCTCTTTTTTCACCTCTAGTCTACAGTACAGTAGGACCTACTCTAGACTATGTCCTGACAATTTTCAGTTCTACTTGTGCCTAAGCTTCTTCACTGTGTACTTGTGAACATCAAAAGGAAATTTAAATGTTTAAGGGGTATCTAGAAAAGCAACCATATTAATAGAGGTGTAATTTTTTTTAGATCCTGCACATGTGTATGCTCAAACACTTCAGTGTAATCTTGCTTTTAATTATGACAGAAGTTTTTTGATATTTCAGTGCTTGCTATTGAGATGTGTCCTTATTCAGAAACATGAGGACAAGTAGAGAGCTTATCCTGCTCTTGGGAGTTTGTTTTTAATGGTGCCTGTCTCTTGTTCCCTTACTACATATAAACATTTAGTGGGAAACACATGAACTGTACATATTTTTCTTTACTAATGTGATGTTGCAGAGGAAAAAAAAAGTCAAAAAACAATTGTAAATCTGAAATGAAATAGAAACCTGATTTGTTTCCTTTTATGTTTTGTTGGGTTTTCCCCTCTTGTCTTCATAATTATAAACTTAAACAGGAAGATTTCTTGAAAGCTGAGGATGCTGCCACAAGACTTAATGTTCTCAATAGATCTGCTCTAAGGCCTGTTCAGGCTCAAGCCAGAACTCCTGTAGTGCAAACACCACCTTCATACTCTGAACTTACACCCAGGAGATGCAGTTCTGCTCCCCATTCAACCAGTAGACAAGAAGAATATTTAAAAGTAGGTAGCTAAGAAACTCCCCACTTGAGTTTTTTAGAAAACTTTTCATTTACAGGAACTAAGTAGCTCTTCTCTCCCTCCTCTTACTACAGGTTGCTAAAACTCTGTTCACTGATGAAGCTCTAAAACCTTGTCCCAGATGTCAATACCCAGCTAAATATCAATTGGTAAAGAAACGGGGCCTATGTAGCAGAGAGACATGTGCATTTGAGTTCTGTATTTTATGTTTGCATGCTTTCCACGGGTCAAAAGAATGTAATAGTTTATCTGCTAAATTGAGGAACAAAAAAGATGCTCCTCCAGGAAGTGCTGAAAGCAAAAGAAATTTAAAAAGACTCTAAATTCGTAAGGCATGTAAGTTGTTCCTACATTTAGTTTCTTTTCCCATTCTCCTAAATTCCTAATCTCGTTCATAATCTTCTGAAATATACATACTTTGAAATTCCTCTTCAATATGTTTTTGCTGGATTATCAAGATAACTTCTTGTGTAAATATCTCGAGTAATTTACTGTATTTTTTGTTTTGAAAAAAGTGAACATTTAAAAACATTTTATCTTGTTTTACCTGTTATGTAGTAGCTAGACACTTACCTCTTTTAATAAAGTATCTTAAATATAGTCTTCAATATCTAGTCTACAACACCTCATAGATGTTTAAAAATGTGATGCTTGTCTTAATGACAAATTAAAGAAAATTATTTTTAAAACCTTTTTAATGGGATTTATTTATTGTTCATTTCAAATTAGAGGAAATGCTTTTAAAAATCTCAAAGTGGGGCAACAGGTACATGCAAAAATATTTGTACCAATTTTATGATACCTCAAAAGTAATATCAATTTTATATTAGAGTAATTACTTTGTTCTCTCAGTGTCTCTAATGCAAGTCCATAGAATAATTTCTAAATCAAGTTTATGCTTTGTGGGTACTCCCTTGTACCATCTTTTTACAGAAGTTGTTTTGGGATGTGAAAGTTTCAGGTGATATAAAATGTATTTACATATCTAAACACATTGCTTCATTAACCTTGCCTTTTTATTATTCTTGTCTGGTGTTACAATGGTAGTGGTTGAACTGGAAAAGTGAAAGAGGAATTTATACAGAACCTATTATGAGGGAATAACTGGGGGAAAAGATTTAGGGACAAGCTAGGGAATATAGAGGTATGAGTGTCTATAGTTTTGGTTTGGGATGAATGGCAATTCATTACAAAGAAGGCAACTGCAAGCAGAAAGACTGTTTCAATTCTTTGATTAATATTTTCATTTCTTGAATTGTTTAGAACTCTGGTGTTCAAAGCCTACTAAGAAGCTAACTTAGTTTGGAGAACTACTGGATTGGTTCTTTTATCCTTAGATAAAAAGTAATTAACTAGAAATTTTTAAAAAGTTTAATAGTTTCTATTAAAGGTTAAACACATGACAAGAACTTTCTAGGCATGAAGCTATATAACACAAGAATCTTAATGAACATCCTTTAATGATAACTTACTCTGGATTAGTTTTTATTTTTGTCATTGAACTATCAAATAAAATAGGGATGGTAGTAACTGCAATGCAGAGACAGTACAGCATGTTGGGCTGCTATTGGCATAACTGCATTTTACCTTTGTTAAGTATCAATACAATGTACTTTGTCTCTAATACAAAATAAGTAAAGAAATGAAGCTTTAAATACATCCTTGATATTGATGAGAGAGTTATGACAATGAGAGGGTTTAGTTCTCCTTCTGATGTGCAGTATTGCCATCCAGTTCAGTAAAACATGTGGTGCAAGCCTTGTTTTGAAAATCTGAGCAATAGTTCTGAATGTATCTCTGAAGCAGGTGCACCTTTGGGTGAAAAGCTATTTGGGAACTTGGTTTAAGAATCAGTTAACTATCCTTTCCCTTTGAGAAAAAGAATACTGGTAAGAGATGTGTGATCTTAACTAAGGAGTTTGTCTTTGCTAAAATCTGAATAATTTGGGGACAAAGGGGTTAAAGAATAGGGGTGTTAAATTGATTGTCATATAGGCATTACTTGTTTTCAAAGGTAGTAACTTTAACATCTACAGTGTCCGTCCAACAGGGAATAACTTCAGAGAAAAAAATACTTGAGTCCCATTTCCTTAATTTTAATACTTTCCCCCCCCCCCCCCCGTTTTTGCATGTTTAAAACTTTTTTCTTCTAAGTATGTCTCACAGAAATCTCTTCTTGAAACAAACATCTCTTGTTCAGTTAAGTCTATCATGAATCTAACTATGTTCTGGTGTTTGAGCGAAATGAGTTCTCTGCTTTTATCTACTGCTACACCAGAGACAGGAGGAGTGAGGAAGCCAGACTTCTCATCCAGGAGTAATGCTGCTTTCTCTGACAGTGATTTTTATTTTTTTTTCCCCCCTCTAAAATAAATTTAATTTTGTCATGACATAAGGGAGATACCGACCCACTAAGTATACCATAAAGGATACAATATCTAATGGAACATGAGGTATGTTATAGTTATTAAATAGCCTTTGACAGCTTGAGTGAAAAGAATAAAAATTGCTTAATGATATTTGCTTGATTTATTGACAAAAATGAAGACTGGAGTGAAACAGCAAAGAAGAACATAGATTTTTACTTTTAAAAAACCCCAAAACAAAGCCAAGAAACACTGGTCCCTAAAAAAACAAACAACAAAAAAACCCCAACAAAGCCAACACCCAAAAAACACCAAAAAAAAAAAAAAAAAAAAAAAAATCCATACAAGAATAACAGTCCATGAGTGTCAGGGAGCTTAGGGATTTGTGCCCAGCCCTACTGTGCTGAATTAATTCTTGGAGCTCAGAGGTCAGCTATGAATACTTGTTAGCTAGTGCAGAGAAAAAGGATGCAAAAGTGGTTCTTTGATAGAAAGAGCAATGGTCAAGAGTTCCTAAAACATCCTGCCCATGATTATTCTCCAGATCAAAATTTTTTCTTATGATTGACAACATTTTTGGGAGGAGTGAATTTTCTTTCACACTGGAGGAGCATGGAGTGGTTTGGGTTGAAAGAGATCTTAAAGGTCACATGGTTTCAGCCCCCCTGTATAAGCAGAGACATCTCTAGATCAGGGTGCTCAAAGTCCCACCCAGTCTGGCCTTGAACACTTCCAGAGATGAGGCATACAGTGTCCTCCAGCAACTTGTTCCAGTGTCTCACCACCCTCATTGCTTCCTAATGTCTAACCTAAATCTACACTGTTTCAGGTTAAAGCCATAGCCACTTGTCCTATATCCTGTTGCTCTTCCCCATCCTTTCTGAAGGGCCCCTTCTGGTACTGGAAGGCTGCTGGCAATAATGAGATTGAAATTACTGTTCAATATGTTTATCTGCTACTGAAAACTTTTTTTTTTTTAATCCTTTCTTCCTTTCAGACAGATTTTATCTATAGAGAGGGGAGTGTTATTGCCTGCAAAGGATGTCTAGGGAATGCTTTTAAATTTCTGAAGGTGGTGGTTTAAGACAAAGCTGAGGGTTTATGTTCTAAAAAATAATTCTTAAAAGTAACCTTCTGCTGTTGACAGTTGTTGCAAAAATTGTACTTCGTAAATATTTTCCTTTGGAACAGCAACCAGAAATGTGAAGGCTGGGGGCATGAAAGTTGTGGGCTTTAGTGACCATGAAATGGTGGAGTTTACTATTTTGTGTAGAAGAAGTAGAGAAATAAGCAAGGTTACAACCCTGGACTTCAGGAATGCAAAGTTTAGTCTCTTTGAAGGTCTACTCAGTGGAATACCATGGGTCAGAGCTCTGGAAGGTATGGATGCCCATGACAGCAAGGCAACTTTCAAACACTACTCCCTCTAAGCTCAAGACTCGTGCACCCCACTGAGGAAGAAATCAAAGAGAGGAGATGGATAAATAAGGGTCTTCTGGAAAAAATTAAAGGGAAGAAGAAAACTTACATTACGTAGAAAACAGGACTGGCCACCTGGGAGAAATATAGGAATGTAGTCAGAGAATGCAGGGATGCAATGAAGAAAGCTAAGGCTCACCTGGAACTAAAGATGGCAAGGAATATCAAGGACAACAAGAAGGGTTTCTTCCAGGACATAAATAAAAAAAAAACGAATAGAGGAATCGTAGGCCCACTGATGAATGAAGCAGATGCCTTGTGGCCCAAGACACAAGGTAGGCATAGAATCAATCATAGAATCATAGAATTTTTAGGGTTGGAAGGGATCTTTAAGATCATCTATTTCCAACCCCCTGGCCATGGGCAGGGACAACTTCTACTAGATCAGGTTGCTCAGAGCCCTGTCCAGCCTGACCTCAAAAACTTCTAGGGATGGGGCTTCTAACACCTCTCTGGGCAACCAAAGTAACTCTGGGCAGTGTTGTTGAATGCTTTCTTTGCTTCAGTCTTTACTCCAAAAGCCAACCCTCTTGAATCCTGGACCCTGGAGGTAAGAGATAAAGTCTGGAGAGAGGAAGATTTCCCTCAGTAAAGGAGAACCAGGTTAGAGGCTACTTAGCCAATCTGGACATCCATAAATCCATTGGCCCTGATGAAATGGATCCATGAGTTCTGACAGAGCTGGCAGGTGTTATTGCTAGGCCACTCTCCATCACCTGTGAGAGGTCATGGAGAACAGGAGAGGTGTCTGAGGACTGGAGGAGGGCTAATGTCACTCCA
The DNA here is from genome assembly GCF_036169615.1 of Heliangelus exortis. Classification (NCBI taxonomy): domain Eukaryota; kingdom Metazoa; phylum Chordata; class Aves; order Apodiformes; family Trochilidae; genus Heliangelus; species Heliangelus exortis. Next base: position 130,042,813 of record NC_092423.1, on the reverse strand, counting down.
GTCTTGGAAAGGGCAAGAGGGAGGACACTGGGAACTACAGTCTGGTTAGGTTCATCTCTGTCCCTGGTAACATGATGGAAAAAACAGTTCTGTATGTTGTCATGAAATGTGAACATTTCCATAACTGGGAGAAGTCAGCATGGATTAAGCAAAGGGAAATCATCCTTGACCAACCATCCTTATTGCCTTCTATGAAGGCAACAGCGTGGAACAGCAGGGCCAGCAGGTCCAGGGAAGTGATTCTGCCCCTGTACTCAGCCCTGGTGAGGCCACACCTCGAGTGTCCAGTTCTGGGCCCCTCAGTTCAGGAAGGATATCGAGGCCCTGGAGCAGGTCCAAAGGAGGGCAACCAGGCTGGTGAAGGAACTCCAGCACAGATCCTATGAGGAGAGGCTGAGGGAGCTGGGGCTGTTCAGCCTGGAGAAGAGGAGGCTCAGAGGAGACCTCATCACTCTCTACAACTCCCTGAAAGGAGGGTGTAGCCAGGTGGGGGTTGGTCTCTTTTCCCAGGCAACCCTCAGCAAGACAAGAGGGCACAAGAGGTCTCAAGTTGTGCCAGGGGAGGTTTAGGTTGGACATTAGAAAGAATTTCTTTACTGAGAGGGTGATCAAGCATTGGAATGGGCTGCCCCGGGAAGTGGTGGATTCTCCATCCCTGGAGATATTTAAAAAGAGGCTGGATGTGGCACTCAGTGCCATGGTCTGGTAACTGCAGCAGTAGTGGATCAAGGGTTGGACTTGATGATCTCTGAGGTCCCTTCCAACCCAGCCAATTCTATGATTCTATGATTCTATGATGTTGTTAGAGGTTGGCTAAATGAAGAGAGAGCAGTGGATGTTATCTACCTTGACTTCAACAAGGCTTTTGATACTGTCTCCCATAACATTCTCATTAGGAAACTTGGGAAGTGTGAGCTAGATGAGGGGACAGTTAGGTGGACTGGAAGCTGGCTGTGTGGCAGAACTCAGAGAGAGGATGGTGATCAATGGAGAAGGGTTGAGTTGGAGGTCTGTAACCAGCAGTGTCCCCCAGGGGACAATACTTGGTTGTGTCTTGTTCAACATGTTCATCAACCACCTGGATGAGTGACAGAGTGTGTATCGTCAGCAGGTTCACTGATGATACAAAACTGGGAGGTGTGGCTGACACTCCAGAGGGCTGTGCTGCCATACAGCATGACCTGGACAGGCCAGAGAGCTGGGAAGAGAAGAACTTAATGAGGTTTAACAAGAGCAAGTGTAGGGCCCTGCACCTCAGGAGGAAGAACCCCAAGCACCAATATAGGTTAGAGTTGGGACTGCTGGGAAGCAGTTCTGAGGAGAAGGATCTGTGAGTCCTTGTAGATAGTAAATTATCCATGAGCCAGCAGTGTGCCAAGGAGGCCAATGGAATCCCGGGCTGCATAAAGAAGAGTGTGGCCAGTAGGTTGAGGGAGGTTATTCTTGCCCTCTACTCTGCCCTGGTGAAGCCACAGCTGGAATACTGCATCCAGTTCTGGGCTCCTCAGAGAGAGTCAGGGAAATGCTGGGGAGAGTCCAGAGGAGGGCAACAAAAATGATTGGGGAATTGGAGCATCTTGTATGAGGAATGGCTGGGAGAGCTGGTCCTCCTTAGCCTGGAGAAAAGAAAGATGAGGGGAGACCTTGTTAATGTCTACAAGTTTCTAAAGGGTGGGTGCAAGGAAGATGGAGACAGATTCTTCTCAGTAGTTCCCAGTGACAGGAGGAGGGGCAATGGGCACAGGCTGCAGCATAGGAAATTCCATTTAAACATAAAAAAAAACCTGGTTTACTCTGAAGGTGACAAGGCACTGGAGCAGGCTGCCCAGGGGGGCTGTGGAGTCCCCTTCTCTGGAGATATTAAAAACCTGCCTGGATGCAGTCCTGTGTAATGTGCTCTAGGTGATCCTGCTTTAAGTGGGAGGGTGGGATCACCAGAGGTCCCTTCCAACTCTGATAATTCTGTGATTCTGTGAAGCCTCAAGTGATCCATGAAAAGAAAACTTAAATTGCTTAAGTCTCTGATTGTTCTTTCCTTCCAATTATGGAAGAATTTGGAAAAAAAAAAGTTATGAATCTTTTGAATTGTTTATAGGATAGAGAATATAGGTATGTTCTATCACCAAAAACTATGTAAAAATTATTATAAAAAGTTGCTTGTTAAATTAAAGCACTTGTTAACACCTATCAGGTTGTTTTTCTATTTCATGTGTTGGTTATTCATTAGTACCCATTATACAATTTGGGCCGTTCTGGTTAATTTTAATACAAAAAACAATGCCTTTTCTTTCTGTTTTCATAGGTACAAGAAGAAATACAGGAATGTCAAATTAGAAGATGATTCCTGGAGTCTAGTCCCAAGCACTCACATCAGCTCATCAACTTCTGTCTTGAAACAGACTAGAATACTATCATGACCTTTATGTTGGAGACCTATTTCAGATTGCTCTACTATTCACTTACCTGTCCTTTACCACTTATTCTTTTTTGTCCTCAGCACATGATATCAAAAGAGCTATTCCATATATCTGTTCCTCCCCTTAGACTTTTTTCCCCCAATACCGTGATTGGATAGTATAAATATGCCCTCACTCCTCATTTCAAAAGAAAAAATTGGCAAATTTTGAGCTTAGACTAATCTCTTAACTGCATCCTCCATTCCTTAGGTTGTTTAGACCCTTCACTCTTTCCACTGGAATCTATTCTTTGAAAATAAACAACCACTATTCTAGCTAAAACCTGCTGAAGAGCTTGCATAATACTATAGCTTTCTTTTCTCTACCAGGAATACTTTGACCAATGCATATTATTATGAGTATTTCTTTTCTATGTCTTCTACATATTTGCAGTTTAGTCACTTGGTTTGGTGCTCCTACATTTTTCTATCACAAATTTAAAAAAAACCACATTTTTTTTTCATAAATTCTTACTGAACTGGAAGTGCATAACCTTGTGCTTTTTACTACTAAGTTTCAGGATTTTTTTATTTCTCTACTTCAGTTGCCTGGTGATTTAGTATTTTGTGTTATTATATTAAATCTTTATAAGTGCAAATTCCTTGTGTGTAGTGAAACTTAGAGGATTCTTTTGGTGCAAAACTGTAGATTCTGTTATCACTTGTCAGATACCCCAACAAAATGCAACTGCTTTTTGGGAATTATGTATTTATTTTTAGTTAAAAACAAAGCTTGTGTTTGTTTTCTGACTTCTTGAACTCTGATTAGTTGAAATTCTCATTACAAAAAGACAAATTTTATTTTCCTCTTAACTTTGGCAAGCCTCTGTACAGTGTTAGAACCTGCCTGAACTTGTCAAAAGCCTAAATACTAGTAAGACCTTATTAATCTGTGTACTAAGGGATGAGTAGTAAAGAAACAACTCTTTAGCTAAAAATCTGGATAGCATGGCCTTCTGAATGAACTCAAACGTTGGTGTTGAATACTAGAAGCTTCATATAAAAGATCTCTGACTTGGAGACTTAAGTTCATATGTTAAAAGCCCCTCTGATTTTTCTTCCTCTGCATTTTAAAGCTAATTCTAAAAATAGTTGTGCAAGGGCAGCTGTGTCTTAGTTCTGTAGGCACCTTCAATCTTTGGCAAATGTGATGTGGAAATTGTGCCTGCATTTCAGTTTCTTCTTTTCATTCCTGAGTTGTAGCGAGAAAGCCCTGAACTGTTTAAACTTAGACATTGTGTCATGACTAGAACCACCTGAAGTGGTGGGAGGATAGTAACTTCTGGCAAGGGAGGGACAGTTAGCTGCAAAGTAATAGTACCCTACATTGACATAGTAACACTTGCTAAAAATTATCATTTGGGGCTGTAAGGTTATTGCAGAATTAGTAAGCAGTTGTGCAGTGATCTTCCACTTCAGCAAAAACATTAATTATCATAATAAAGTCCTGCTGATTTCTAAATGGAGGTCTCCTATCTCCTGCTCAGTGAGCTGACATTAGAGTTCCCTAAGTACAGAATTGTGTGTAATACATTATTTGGGACCTGAAGAAAATATCTCCTGGAAATGCCTTGTTCTGCCAGGACTCAGTAGCTCAGAACCTGGACTATCTGTTGGCTATTGGGATACAAAATGAGATTTTCCTCTGGTATGAATTCAGCACATTTCTCCTGGTGCGTATTTTGATAGAGTATGTCATAGAACTATAGAATGGCTTAGGTTGGAAGAGACCTTATTGATCACCTACTCCAACCTGCCTGCCATGAGCAGGGATGCCTCTCATCTAGACAAGGGTGCTCAAAGCCTCATTCAACCTGACACTGAACACCTCTAAGCAGGGAGCATCCACAACTTCTCTGGGCAATCTGTATCAGGGTCTCCCCACCCTCGTACTGAAGAACTTCTTCCTGATATCCCATCTAAGCCTATTCTCCTTCAATTTAAAACCATTTCCCCTTATCCTGTCGCTGGACACTCCTATGAAAAGTCTCTCTGCAGCCTTCCTGTAGAGTCCCTTTCAGGTACTGGAAGGCAGCTATAAGGTTCCTCTGGAGCCTTCTCTTCTTCAGGCTGAACAATCCCAGCTCCCTCAGCCTCTCCTCATAGCAGAGGTGCTCCAGCCCCTGGATTATCTTTGTGGCCCTCCTCTGGACTCCTTCCAAGAGATCTATGTCCTTCTTATGGGGAGGACACCAGAACTGGATGCAGTATTTGAGGTGGGGTCTCACAAATGCAGAGTAGAGGGGGAAAATCTGCTGGCCACCCTCCTCTTGGTACATCCTTCCTCCTGGTGCATCCTAGGATATGGTTTGCTTTCTGAGCTGCGTAGATGTGAGATGTTACACAGACTGTGGCAGTAGCAATGTCTTTGTCTTTTAAATACGAATTTTAGTTGTGTTGAGAATATTCTTCCGTCACTGGAAAAAAAATTGTACAGAAGAAGCATACCCATGAAATATTGGAATTTCAGATTCAATTTTCCTTTATCTTTTTGTGTACTCTGCTGTGGTGTACAAAAACTATTGCTGGGATGTAGTTATTCTCCAGTCTTGCTGTTGAAGTGTTTCTGTCAAGAAATAGTTCCAAGATTCTGTGTCCCAAATGGACACAGTAAAAGGTAATATGATCTTTTGTACAGGGTGAGGTATCGGTCCTGTTTTCTGCTCCAAACAGAGATGCTCACTAATGCACTGTTTAAGACTTTTTCCTTGGTTTAAATAATTGTCATAGAGTAGTCCAGGGACAATGGTAGACAACACAGAATGGAAAACAAGAAAATAAGCTAATTCTTGAAGAGCTTTGCTCAAGTAACTAGTGTAAATGTGAAACTGTTATAGGGGTTGAGCTGTTTTCCTCACTTAAAATAATCCTTGACTTCAAATGCGTACATTCTGTTAATAAAAATATTTTATCACAAGGGGGCACCAAAGATTTTTCTTACAGAACAGAACTTCAGTTATTTTTCTTCTTGCTTTAACCCTTACACACTAGTTCAAAGAATGCAAAATGTTCTGAATCTCTTAAAGCAAGTGTGGCCATAATTCCACCATGCCAGCCTGGTGTTGGCTACAAAATGTAGCTCCCTCATGGAAGTGTTGCAGTTTCAGAAGCTGCATGCTCTGGACTTCAAAACTACAGAAAAATGTATTTGATAATAAAATCCAATGTAGTTTTACAGATTATCTATGAGTATCTTCTTAGTCTATCATGATTTAAAATTATCACAGGCAGAATATCTTAATGTGTGCATTTTATACTTAATTGATGTCCTGATGGTTTTAGTGAACAAGAAAAGGGAAAACATTAACTTTTTTAAAACTGAAAATTGGGAAGGGGCTAAGTATTCCCATATAAGGTGTTTGAAACTATACCAAAATTTCCACATTTCCAAAATTTCACTCTGTTAAATGAAGACTGGGTGAGAATTTGGGAATTTAATGTGTTCTTTATTCTTTAACTAGGTACTTCTGGAGTCCAGGAGAGCAAGAGATAGGAAAGAATACCTACAAAATAAGAAGTCTATAGTTTTGTATGCTTTTTTGAAGCACTGCTGAAATCTTTAGGAGTACCTGTTAGCTGTGGATTCTTAAATCATTCCTTACACCTATTGTGTTGACACTGCTGTGTTTTGGAGGCTGACATACTCACATTTTTTTCTTTTTTTTTTCTCTTCCTTATGATTTTTTTTTCTTTAGCTGAACCTGTCTACCAGTCTGCATTATACAGATACACAAGCAACTTTGTGGCTTTGTGACACAAAAGAAGTGAGAACTGGTGGTCAGTGGAATGTGCTGTCTCAAACAGCTCTGCTGCTACCCACAGGCCCAATGCATCAGTAATAACCCACATGAATAACTTAGCTCTTAGCTGGGGAATCCTGGGTTGGGGACTATTGATCTCTACTGATTATAAGAGCAAGATTGGAAGTACAAGCAGACATTTAGGGTTTCTTTTTGCGTATCTGCTTCCTACTGCCAGTAGATGATCCTGTTAAAAGACAATTCTAGAACAATGTTTAGCAGTATTGGCATATGTTATTCCTATCTGCTGAAGCATCTCCATATGCCTCTTGTGTTGGCTAGAACACCTGTTAGGCCAACATCAAGTCACTGACATGACTTAAACCAAACTACAAGTAACCCCCGAAAAAAAAAGAAAACCTCATGAAATTTCCTTGCGCAACTAAAAGTAAGGAGGAGTGGTAAACTTGCAAAGTTTGTTAGCACAGCCAAAATGTATTGCAAAACATGACTCCAGTTTATCTACATGAAAAATAGAGAATAGATATTGACAATGCAGTCTTTTGTATGTACTGCCAAAATTTTTGATGCATCCCCTGATACTGAAATCTCTTTGAGAAATGTCATAGTTTCTTGTGATATGTAGCTTATGTTTCAGGTGAAAGCTGTGCTATGTTAACTGCTGTAGGGCTTCTAGCAATAAACTCTCTCTGTATTGCTGTAAACTTATGCACCATGCCAATTTTTTTAATCTTTTATGTGGTTAGATAGCTGTGGGTCTAGTAGTTTTTTCCTGATAGTTACATTGTCTTCATGGAATTACTTTCTAACACAGTTCTTCAGACTGTCACAATCTTGCTGAATGTTTTTTTTTTTTTTCCAGGTAAGTTTTAATGCTCCTTTCCAAAATTAGAAAAGATAGTCTAATATTCTCTTAAAGGGCAAGCAGTTCTCTCTTAAGTCACATTTAAATTTCTGAAGGGATCAGATGACTGAAGGTATGAAGGAGGTAACTGGCATGTGTGAGGTAGCAAGAGTACAAATATATATCACAAATTGCTAAGCGATGCTTCCAAATTCTGATTCACTTTCCAGGTATTCCTCTGTATTCTCTTTATCTTTTCTCAGACCCATATTATGCAAAGGGAAATCGAACTTTATTTAAAGCCCTTAAAAGTTAATCAGACAGCTAGCAACATTTCACCAAGAATGTGGTGTAATGCTGTCAGGCCTAATGGAAGGTGCCCCTGCCCATGGCTCCCTTCTAACCCAAGTCATTCTATTATAAGCTAATCAGAAGAGGTATTATTCTGGTATTTAGTAATTAAAGCAGTGGTTGTGGTATTTGGACAGACACTCCCAGGAGTGGGAATGCATCCCTGGAGTAGTGGGTACAAAATATCACCCTCTATGATCTAGAAATAGATCAACAAATCTATTTGATTTGTTGTTTGTTCATTTTGACAGTGATCAATTCCTGGCCTTCAAGCTGCAGTCCCTGAGCATGTACACGTTTCCAGGTTTTAGGTGGCCATGGATTTCACCAAAATAATGTATGAATTAAATTAAAAATTTTCTTCAGAGCTGAAAAGCACAACTGGAGACCCACAACTGTTCTGTGAAATACAGCACAAAGGATGGAGTCTATTGGGAATGGAAAGGTGCATTTTGGGCACCTCCTGAGCACAGCTGATGGACTAATCTGCTCCAAGGAGCCCTGCATGTAACTCTCATACAGGACATATTCTACAGCTGATCCCACTGGAACTCAAGCTACTGAAATCAGGGATGCTCTGGAAATAAGCAGCAGCAGAACCTTTGAGTGACCAAAAAACCTGAAGGTGCCTGAAGAATTTAACCAGTTCTAGAACCATACACATAATCAGTGGAGTGTTTTCAGACCCCAGCTGTGGAACACTTGAAGTCCACTGAGAACTCTATGGAGGAGCGTGAATTCCTTCTTTTTGCACACTTTTTGCTGACCATTCCAGAACTGTGACTTTCTCATATATAACTGGATACCATGATGAGCAAAGAAGAAACTAACATTTTGAGAGAAAACTCTTCTTTGTCTCTTGATGTCTTTTCTTCCTCCACCTACACCATTTATAAACTCCCTAAACAAGTGAAAATGCATCTGCCTTTGGATTTCTGCTGGGTCTGGACCCTTTCAGCAGAAGGAAGAGAGAAAGTCTGCTGCCAAGGCTGCAGGTTGTGTTTCTGGCACATTACAGTAGGGCCAATTGTGCTGGTTAAGGACCCAGCCAGTGTTTCATCTCAGCCTTAGCAATACAAAGCTTCTCACCTTTTTTACTTGACTGCAACGAGAGTTCTTCTCCATAAATAAGAATGACTTTAGTACTTGGGATCAAGTAACAGCCCACTTATAGATGCAAAATTATTTGATACATGATGTTAACCTGTTGGTTATTAGTCACGTGGTGTGAGATTTTTTTGAAACAAAATTCCACATGGCTCAAGGGTCTTGTTAGTATAGAAGATGACAGAATATAACTTTGGACTAAGAACTGTCTAGGTCTGTTGAGAAAGAAAAGTTCAATTTCATTTCTTGCTGCAAGTGTCTTCAAATTCCTAATTCACAATTATCTGTTTTGGGACCGTATCATCTGTGTCTGATATCTGGGTCTGCTTCAGGAAGCTTTGCAGCAGCAGCAGAAGCCTTTACTTACTGCTCTGCTCATCTTGAGCATTGTTTGCAGTGCCATAGCAACCCTGCTTGCAGGGAGCTACAGAGCAGACCAAGCCTGCCCAGCTGCACACCAGCAGTCCCCAGCCAGGCCCAGGGGCTCTGTAGCTTCTATTTCTGGGCTGCAACTCAAGGATTTTACCTTTGTAAATGAGATTGTAAACATGCAGGTGTGGGTGCCAGCCCTCATGCAGGATGCAGTCGAAGAGGCTTACCACTGGTATGTGTTGCTTTCAGGCCAGGTGATGGGTGACTCGGTGACAAGGGGGCTGGTTCTGGGGTGATTGTCTTGGGTACAGAGGTGGTGATAACAGAGGGAGATTTTGAGCTGCTAGCTTCAAGCTTGGCAAGCAAAATTCATCAGTCTGAAGAGAGAACTTCACTCCCTTCAAATGGCATCACAAAAGACAGAAAATTCTGCTGGAATGAGTGAGTTTTGTGTCTCTGGGAACACCCACAATTACAATTTTTTTTTTTGGAATTTTATCATATGATTCATAGTATCTGCTGTTCAAGGCTCCCAGAGTCTCATACAAGTTTGTGTTTTCATTAAAACCAGCAAGCTTCTAGTAATCAATTTTGCAGAAGAAAACTGATGAGAAGTTAATGGATACGTATGAGAAATACACTAGTTAAATAATACTTTAGTTATATTTAAACCATTCTTGTGATACTCAACCTTTTTATGCATGGGTCAACATTACTGCATGTTCTAAGCGTTTATTTTGTTTCCCCTGGCTGTGTTATTTTATTTCAGAATATCCATGAAGGTTTTCATGCCTGACTACTTTTTGTTTCTGTTCAGTAATCATAGTTGAACAAGCATGATTGTATTGCTTGGATTCTGTATGATATTTCATTTTTGTGTTTCAGAACCTCCATGTATAACAGAAGAAGTGTTTGTAAGTATACTTTATAAGGCTAGATCATTCATGTTGTCAACTGTAGAGCCAAACAAGCAAAAAAAGTTTTGGAAAACTGTTATTTGGTTCCTCATTTATGTCCTCTGTGAGAGTATGGAGTATTGAGTAATTTTTTACAATATACTCAGACAAAAAACTCACTTAGTTTGAAAATAGAAAAAAAAGTAATGTGAAACTATGGTGAGTAAGGAAAGAAAAATGAAAGAGGATGAAGGAAGGAAACAATTAACTGGAAGGTTCACTGTGACGAGTTTAACAATATCCTTACTTTATCTTTTCTGCCCTTTGCTCATGTCTCATTGTAGGATTTCCCTGATGTATCTCTCCTTGTTTGAAAGGTAGATATTCTTGTCTGTTACCTCATCTGAAATGACACCTTAGATCTTGAATCTTAGATAGTGTTTGCCTCTTGTCGATTTTGGATGCATTTCTAACTGTGTATATTATAGTACAAAAATATTGCAATTCTTTTGGGAGCTTCCAGATATCTTTTTATTTATATTGTTTGTCATAAACAGAATCACCAGGAATTCAGGTACAGATAACTAACATTTATAACAGATATTTTGCATAATTAAACATGTACATGAGAACATGTCTCAGCATGTTTTCATTGCATTAACCCTTGATTCTGCCAGCTACTTACTGTGCCTAGACATGCCCAGCTCCAGGTGAACTTCACACAAGGACATGAAGTTGTCAGAGTTCAATGCAGGATTAGGGTTTTATATTATCTTTCACTTTTGTAATTTCACAATGCCATTAATTTAATATTCTTCAAGGCTGCAGAGGTATTTATCATTTTAGTGGGTGCTGCAATGTGAAATGCAAACTTTTCAAGATGGTGTAATGTTTACCCACATTCAACTTCTCCTTTGGTGTTTAATAATGTTTCTGTGTTTCTGTACTTTTTTATTATGGCAATAACAGAGAAAGCTCTCAAATCCTATAGGTAGAAAGTAACTTCATTTAATTCAACAAAATATTTAATAAATTATTGTATGCCATTGCCAAAACGATTTTAAAATTCTTTTCAATGTTAAAAGAGTCACAGAAATCAGGCTCAGGTTACTCCTATTTGCACACAAATTGCATGAAGGCAAAACTATAGTTTTCGAAGAATTTTAGCACACCTTGACCTCTTGTTGCAATTGTAAAACAGCTTTTTCTAGTCATAATTTGTACTGTGAGGCAGGAAAGATGCCAGCATAGGAAGAAATGAAACAAAATGCTTCCTGACACAAATTTTTATCTGAAGTGTTGCTTGTGTAACTCCATAATTTGTATTGTGAATACCTGAGAGTGCAACTATGTTTCAAATTAAAACAAGGCTGATCATTAAAACCCCTCCAAAACCAAGAAGAAAGTATATTGTGTATAGATGCAGTAAGACCAGTAAGTAGGAAAGCTAGCATTAATAAGATCATAAACATTGTATTGATTAATCAACAACTGTGTTTACATTTCTTGCTGTTATATGGGACTACAGAGAATCATATCCTTGGCAAATCAAAAACATATGTTACCTGCATATTCTTAAAGAGCTTATACTTCAGCCAGTAATAACTGTTTTGAGTCCCTTGAAACAATATTTACATGGGGTATTATCATATCTCACTGGCTTCAGATTCATCCTCCTTATCAGTGTCAAATCTAACTGTGCATTAGTCAAGCCAAGTGTGAGGCATACTGCAGTTTCTGATTATTTTTTTTAAAATTGTGTTAAAACTTGCTGAATTGAGATTTCTGGATCTGACGTCTTCCTTAGTGACAGTAGTGAGAGGATTTTCTATTTACTTCAAAATACTTCAGGTCAGACACTTTGGTGAATTCTCCTATTTATTCAGTGCCATAACATCTCCAGGTCCATTGTGCAATGCAAGTGCATCGGACCATGGGCCTGTGATCCAAAAAAGGCACAACCTCTGTAATGCAGAAAACCTGGCTTTCAGTGTTGTCAGTATTTTCCAGGAATCAGCATGAGCTAACTCGCCTGCCCAGTGTCAGGCAGAGCAGCAACCATAAGCACTAAGGAATAAATGTTGGCAGACTAAGGCTGGACAAACACCGTCAGGTCTGGTTCTGACTTGTCATGCAGCACACAAGGGCCTTCCTGAGTTCATATTAGCTCAAAAAATCTTCTTTACCTAAGTATAAGCTGTCTCTAGTTAGCCTAGATCCTGTAGAATTTGAATCAAGGTACTGCAAGTGATGCCATGTAGGCTTTGCATAACCTCTCTTTAACACTATTCCACACTAGTGCATTCAGTGCAATGAACTTCAGAAAGAGAAAAAAAAGTTTTATATCACAAGACCTTTGCGGATAGTCAGCAAATACATTTGATTTAGGTGCATTCTCACTGTGTTGTAAGGCAGAAATAGTAGAATATTCAAGAAAGTGAAACCATAACATTTTTTTCAGAACTCTTCATTATACTGAAGACAGATTTCTGAAGGCAGATGTAATCACGTTCTGCTTTTACCTTTTGTTGACTTGAAATGGAGATGGTGGTGGTGGTATTGAGCTCAACAGGAATAAGACTGGGGTCCGTATTTATCGAAATGACAATAGCAAAATAAATTAATTCCTATTCTACAGTTTTTGAGTCTTGTTAACAAGATTTAAAATGCAGGGGTCAGAAAGGGCACAAAAACACCTGCAGATGCAGTCTTCACTTCTGATGAGGTCAACAGAAAGCCTCCCAGTTCTGTCAGATTCCAACTATGGCATAGACTGCTTGCTTGGTGAGCCAAATTATAGATTGGTGAACTCCCTTTTATTCCCCAAACATCCTCTGAAACATCCCTAAGCTGCAGTGTGGGAGCAGAAGCAGGTTCTGCTGAACTTTTACACTCCCTTTCTCCCCAGATGCAGGAGAGAAAAGTACAATGTGGGGAATTTCTATGCTGTTAGCTTATGCACATTCTTTTTTCAAAAGTAAACATGCAGATTTCCAGCATTTAGAATCAGTTTGGTTTATGGAGGTTTTATCTGTAAATTTCTTGGCAAAGAATTTACCTTAACGAGTGTTTTTTAAATTGCTAAGGACCTCAGTGACGTGCAAAGGCTAGAATATAACAATGAAGCAATGATTATTTTCCCAAATGTGGGAAATAACATTTTGCAAAAAGTTTACATGCCGTATCTAGTGGAAAAGTCATCCAAACCATGTTAGTGCAGATCAGTGCAAGCCCTGATATGTGTTTTTGTCTCTCTGTAGGAAGAATACTTAGCCACAGATAACTTATTTGTGGACTACTTTAACGAATTTTTGAGTCTTCCGGTAAGTACCTTACAGAAATTCCTTACAAAATACAAGTCACACCTTACCAAGATTAGCAGTAGGGTAATTAGTCTTAAAACATTTTGCATTTTGTCATTTGGTAATTAAATGCCTTTTACAATAAGCATGTTTTTTAGTGCTACCAACTCTTATTGCTCAATGTTATTACCACTGTTGGGAAAAATAACACAGAATCTGGACTTAAGGGGATGAATTTTCCCTTGCAAATTCAGATGTTTATATCACTGTGCACCAAAATACTAAGAATAGAAAATGAAAGATGTTTAAATACTTAGTTTAAAAGTACAGGGAGTCTACTTTTATTCCAGTGTCATGACATGCCAACATAATGAGTATTAGTCCTTTTACAATGTTCTGGTGATGCACTCAGTGATTAATACCAACTTTACCTCAGCAATCAACTCTGTTTCTCTTCATGGCTCTGAAGACCTTTAAGCTGGTGCTCCCTTCCTCTTCCCCTCCATTTGCAGCTAGAAGAATAGAGTCTTCCACTGTATTCTGTGTGCTGATCCTGTTTCAGTTAAATACCATACTCAGTGTTCTATATTTTACCAGTTTCCCTATATTTTGCTCCTTTTCCCCATCGACTACCCTGCCTCACCACACTCTCACGGAGATCACATGTACTGTCCTGCTCCCTCAACACAGCAACCTCACCCAACTTCATTTAAGTAGTCTTGGCCCTGACTCTTCTTGTTCTCTCTATCCCCACACCTCACACCCATGCAAGGTGTCACAGACCTTCCTACACTCAGTGTCACTCATGGCTCCCATGGGGCCTCCCAGATGAAACATCATAGAGCTGCCCCACAGCTTGTCCCCCTCCAAAAGTACTGCATCCCAGCAGGCTGCACTGTGAGAACATAACACCCAATCTTGCTTGGTAGAAATCACCATCAACATTAAGAAAGAGCAGAATACTTTTTGATGTTACTTGGACCTATGACTACGGTGCAGCCATTATTGAAATAAATGGTGATTTGGGCTTTCCAAATTGAACAACACAGAGATACGGTCTCTAAACAACATCACACATTTGTGTAAATATCCATATAATGAAAGCTGCAGAACTAAGGATGGTAGAACAGGCTTCACATGCCAATTTTTTATCTTTGAATAGAATGTGAAGGTACTAACTCTACATTGAAGTGTGGGTTTTGTGCTTAGCAGTGATACTGACTCCTCTCAGGATCTCAGACTTTACATGTTTTCATCACACTGTAAGATTCCTAAAAATATTTTTCACAAAGCTGGGGAGACACAGATAGAAGAAAATGTGTGGTGAGAGGACTTCTTTTTTGTTTTTTCCTCTTTCTTCACCTCTTCCTCTCCCCTTGCAGCTGCTTTAGGATATCTGCCTAATCCAAGCCTAACTATGGGGCTTTTAAACCCGGGCCTCTTTGTGTGCCAGGTTGTGCTTAGCACAGGAATACCATCTTCCATGACTTTGCTGCTTATTTGGTAACCATGCTTCAAGTTTTCCCCAAATCGCAGAGGCTGGAGCGGGTAAGAAGTTCAGCCTACTCAGTCTCTGGGTCTCCTAGGACATGCACAGATTTCAGGATATCTATTAGTGGCCAAAATCCTCTGTGGCCTCAGGGGGCTCCTCAGCCCACAGTCCTGACACTGCTCAGCAGCTCTGAGCTCTGAGCATAGGAATTGTCCAGGTGGCTCTGGGAGCCCACAGAAAAGAGTTCACAGATACTCCTGAGTAAACAGCTTTGTACTCCTAATCTTGGTAGGTTTCTAAGATGACAAAATGTCTCTCTTCTATGTATTTACCTATCTTCATGAAAACAGATGCTCTGTTATCTATTTTTGTCTATAATGTTCTCGTAATTGGTTTTATTTTCTTTGATCTTTTCCTGAAGATTTGCACTCCTAAGAACTAAGTTCTATTACTACTTTGGGTTCTGTGGTTTGAGTGCTTTATATTCCCACTTTCCCTCTCTTTCTCAGAAGGTTTCTACTAAAACACCGCATTGAATTTTCCATTGCTTTATTCTTGTTGTGCTTATACCCTGTTGCCTGGGAACAGTATTACCCAGGTGTGCTAGTAGTTAGGCAACAAGTTAAACTGAAAATATTGTGTGACTTGATACAAGAAATTAGGGGTAGCATATGCTTATTTTAAGAAATTGCCTCTGTATTGATTTATAATGTACCACTAGTGTATGGAAAATTGTACCACTGGGGACTTTCTATAGCAGCAGCAGTTTTGTTTTTTTTTTCTTTGATTTACAGTATCTCCTTTAAGTGATTCTGTGGTTATAATAATATTCAGTACAATCTGACACAAATAGATCTGATGTTCCAAAGATCTACATCCTATAATGAAAGATAGTTTGCAAGGAAAATATTTCTGAAAGATAAAATAATACAAAAAAACCCATGAGAGCATTTGTTGCCAGTAGAACACTGGTTTCACAGTAGCAGAAACCAGCTACATGACATGCAAACAAATTACACCTTCCTTAGTAACTAGTCCAAAATGAAAGATTTAAGAGAAACCTTGCCCTGGACACATTTCCATTTCTAGTCAGTCAGGCATCTTCAGAATTCAAAACTTTGATCTGTGTATTTAAAACATCCAAGAAAATGTTTAGCCAGGAATGAAAATTCAGAAGTCAGAAATCATCCAGCTCAGTGTTGGAGATCTCAAGAGAAAGTGCACCCATGTCAACTTCTTTCTTCTGCGCTCTACAAACTGCCTGCTCTTGTTCCACCAAAAGTCCATGCTGGGACCTCACTCTTCATTTTCGTATTACCAGTGATCCTGATGAAGAAGAGAAGATTCCTTCTCTTTGTGGCCTTGAAGAGTTGCACTAGAGACAGAAGAGCAAACTGCATCTCAGCTAAAGCATATTCAGGAGATGGGGCTCTTGGTGTCAAGTCCATGGCTGTGTGTTTCCCTTGCAGCAGAAAGATAACAAGTTTTTTCAAATTCATATTTGAAAAGTATTTCTTTCAAAAGTCATTCTCACTATAAAAGCTCTCCTAAGAAACAAAACAAAGCAAACAAACAAAAACACCCCATAAACCAATAATAAATAAAAAGAGAATTAATCAATTAGTTTATTCCTTTTATCATATTAAAAACATTCTCCTTTCCATGCTGAGAAGCACAGAGATGTTCTAGTAGTGGAATACAGAAAGAAGAGGCAGCATACTGTAGGTAGATTGCTTGACCTAATTTTCATGCTAGTAGGAACTATTTTGTTGTGATTTTAAAAAAAGTTATGGTAAATGGTCCAGGAAGATGGATATGTGACAGTACGCAGCTAATAGCTTTAACTCAAATGTCACTGCTGAGTAGCCTCGTGTCCAGGATTTGAAGTAGGTGATGACTCTGAAAACAAAGCACAGATGATGGAAAGGGCAGAAAGCAAAAAGCAATCGACCATCTACTGCACTGTTCGGGCTGTTCTCTGTGTTGAAGGTAGTGGTGAATAATTCAGTGCCTCAATCAATCAGTTCAGGGAGTCAGTCTCTGTTCATTAGTTTCCTCTTGTCTTTTCCAGCTGTCTGAAGGGAGGCTGCAGGTGTCAATAAAACCTTCCTTAAAAAAGCTTTTTTTTTCTCCTCCATGGGCACCCCCTTGTCGTGGGGGAGGAGCTTTTGTGCCCTTGTGAGGTTGAGAGCTATGCTGGCAGTGGCAGATGCCTCCGATAGGGTCTCCCATGCCAGACAAGTCACAACTGAAGGGTCAGACAAAGTGTGTCCATGGCCAGGATGGGCTCACTAGCCATCAGGCAACCATCCTAGGAGAAGGACAACTCTAATCCCAAACCTGGATAGATGGAGCTTGTTTAGCCCTGTAAGGCCATCCATCTAAGAGAAGGATGCTCTAACTAAACCTAGGCCCTGAGGACTTTGCTGTCACTGTCCAAGCTTGCTGGGCCCTGGCAGATGAACCTTAGGAGTAAAGGGTGGGGCCAGTTCCACACATGCTGTGCCTCACCTAAAAAAGCCACAGCACAGGCTCAAAGGGTGAACCCACACCTGTACAGCCCCTGCAGCAACAGGCGAGGGTCAAAATGTCAGGGGAAGCCACAGACCCAACCCTGCATGCAGGCAGCTCAGGACTGACCCAGGAGATAACAGTGGTGTTGGGCAGCATCCTGAGTGGCCTTTTTCAAGGAGAGCACTGCTTGCTCCACATGAAGAGGAGCCTAGAAAAGGTGGCTTGACCAAAGCTCACCTCCACCCCCTGCCCCCGGTTGGCTACCTGCGGTCAACAGGCATCTTCTGATGCAGTTCAACAAAGACAAAGAAACAAAGGCATACACCTGCTTCTAAAGGTGTGTTCAGATTAACACCTGCATATTGGAACATCAGAACCATGCTTGATACAGTGGACAGTGGGCGTTCTGAGCATTGTTCTGTTCTAATTGCCCACGAACTGTCACGACTTAACCTTGACATTGCTCGTCTCGGTGAAGTTCATCTTCATGAGGAAAGCAGTCTTAAAAAACCTGGTGCTGGCTACACACTCTATTGGTCAGGCAAACCCAAAACTGAAAGACACTTCTCAGGAGTTGGATTCATGATTAAAAACTGTCTTTGAACAGGCTGGGGTCACCAGTACTGAGGCCATGCTACTGAGGACACAGCTGTGCTGGGCAGGGCACATGCCCAGGATGGAGGATCACCTCCTCCCTAAGATTGTGCTCTGTGGTGAACTTGCCACCGGCTGCCACAAGAGAGGAGCCCCAGAGAGGAGATACAAGGACTCCCTGAAACAATCCCTCAGCTTTGGCCAGATGGACTGCCATCAGGGGTCCACCCTGGCCTCCACACGGGTGACATGGAGACACCATCCACAACGCTGCTGCCTCAGTTGAGAACACACATGGAATCAGTCTTGTGGAGAAAAGACAGCACAGAAAGCACCGTGCTTTGGCTGTCCCATCACAGGAGAATTTCTGCTGGGCCTTTGGCAATTGCACTGCCTGTCCCACCTTGGCCTTATCAGTGTGCTTGGAGCAAGCATGGGGAGAACCCTTCTGAAATCTTTGTTCGCAAAGCCAAGACAGGATGAAAAAGGCTTTGTCATCAGTAAGGCCTTACATGCATGCTATGTTGAGTTGTACCTAGCACTTTGCTATCTTTGTCAAGGAAGCAAAAGAAGCTCTCCTGACTTCTTTCTTACTGATAGTAGGTTTACTCAAAATGTTCTTCTCTTTTCTCTTAGTAAGATTGCAGTATGTGATTGTGACTTGTGTCTTACTTGTCAGTAGAAGGGATATCCTGGACTCTTTAAAGTCAGTGAGAAATTTGCCATTGACCATGTGCAGTGTGAATTTTCCAGGCACTTAGAGCTGCTCAAATTCTCCTCAGGTCTGGAATCTCTCTGGCATTTATTTATGATATACACACACACCCATCTTAAGGAACTTCTGGCAAAGTTTCTGGGTGAGGTCTCTATTAATTCCCACCCTTTCAGGGCCTTAGGAGGTGGCCAAGCAGTGGTCATTCTTATTTTCTTGGGATCAAACTGTGTTACTCAGGGTGGGATGTATTGAGCATGTTTACACATTTGTTAAGTGTATCTGAAGTTAAGTGTATCTGAAAACTTAAGGCAGAGAACAGTGAGATTTATATGTCTGATATCCTGGAAACATGGTGATGGATGCTGTTTTGGTTTCTGTTTTGGGAGGAGTGAGTAAAATTTTGCTTCCCTTCAGTTAGATGTATAAAGCTAGGTTTTGGAATTATGTATTCTATTTATTCTTCAGCTGAAGCCATATTCAATATGCATTTGACTTCTAAGAAATTTCTTTGCTGTAAAAAATGTACATGCGATTGTTCATTTATTTAATAGTGTGGCTGTACCACAGTCTGAAAGCAGTTTTTGTTGTTTTCTTGAGGATTTTTTCTGAAGCTGAGATGACTATACTGAGTTGTTTTGGTCTCAAGGGGTGAATTGCCTGTGAGTGAAACAGTTTGCCAAGTCTGTAGGCTTCTTATTTGTTGCTATTCTCAATTCCTTATTGAACCTATTTATTGTGCTAAATTGATAATGCGTGAATCCCAAGCTTCAAGGCGCCTGCCAAACCTGATTTATTTTTTCTTAACATCTTGAGGTATAATTTGGCTCTGGAGTTTTTCCCTCTCTATCTTCAAAGGATCAAAAATTGGCCCAAACTAGCGAGAGTATGTAGGGAAGAATGCATTGATAGTCTTAGTCTTTCGTTAGTGTATTTTACTTGTCTGTAAAAAGCCAAAGCACTTGCCAAATGTAGGATAAAAAAGATATTTCTTAGTGTATTAGATTGGCACAGAAGACTTTTTCCCCCTGCTTTATAGTGTAGGCTATCACTTGCTCCTGAACATAGGCATCTTCACCGAAGAGACTCCTTGCTATTGCAGTGACCTAGAATGTTGGTGTTGCAATAAACTTCTCTCATTATTGTCCTGTGAAAAGCTGTAGGATTTTATGGCACTTGGTTTCTGTGGGAAAGGTTTTAAGTTCTCTACAGGGTATTCAGCAGTTGGTTTGGTTTTTTTCTTTTATGGCCTGTAATGCGTGGGAATTGTTAGATTGTGTGTTTTGCTCCAAAATTTTTCACATACTAAGTGGGAAATGGATTGACTGATCCTCTCTGGCCTGTTCTACAAATGAGAAAATATTTGTTTCCTAGATGAACTCATGTTTATTTTTGTGTGTGTGTACCCATTTGATTTTTTGTCATAACTTTTTTTTTTTTGTCAGGTTGAGTTAGGATGGTCAGGAATTACATCTTCTTTCAATACATTTATAAAAACATTCTGATTTATCTTTATATCTTTCTTAAATAAGCAAATTCAATATGCTTCCTCATAAAGGCTTAAACAATTCTAAAATGCTTTTATACAATACTTTGATGAGATGCTCTATCTGGTAGAATTTGGGATTTGTACAGAATCATAGATCACTCGTGCTGAAAGGAGTTTTGGGCAGGGCTGTAGTCCAGCCTTCTACTCAAAGCAGGGTCAATGTTTTACTGCTGACATCAGGTTTCTTGGCACTTTCTCCAGCTGGTCTTGAAAATCTCCAACAACTCATTGCATTGTCAATCTGGACCATCTGTTCCAATGCCAATCATGTTGCAATTAGCTTTTTTCTTATATACAGTTAAGACTCTACTGTTTCAGTGTATGACCATGGTCTCTTGTCCTCCCACCAGGCACCTGGGTGAAAAGCCTAGCTCTATCTTTTCAGCAACCTCTTTGTAAGTACTGTAAAAATGCTGTGAGTTCCTCCCGGAGATGTCTCATCTGCAGGCTAAAAAATCCCTTTTCCTTCAGCCTCTCTTCTCAGAGCAAGTGCTCCAGCCCCTGACCATTTCAGTGGTTGCTTAACTTGAAAAAAATTATTAACATCTTTCTTGTACCAGGAACCCAAAACTATATGCAGTATTCCAGATGTAGTCTTACTAGTGTCAGGTTAAGGGGATCCATTGCCTACTCTTTGACTGACCCAAGAAGTATGCATGGCTTTTAAAGATCCTGAGGATAGGTAACTATACCTTGACCCAAACCTCAGAAGTCTGGACTAGAATCACCTTTTCCAGTGAAATATGTAGTCCATGAAGTCTTAGTCTTCCTATCCCATGAACGTATGTTCTTTTGCTCCATTAGTTTTTGTCTTATAAATGAGTTGTAATCAGACTCCCAAAACAGCAATATACCTTACATTTTAGAAATTGTCACTAGCACCTGTTTCACTGGCTAAAAGTTAATCAGTTAATTAGAATAAGTACTGACCCTAGCCCAAACCTAATAAGTACTAACCCTAACCTATATCTAATTTATGAAGGACTAAGTAAAAGTAGGTATGTGTGATAAACTAATTTTGTCTTTGTTTGGTTTTCAAGTTGAATAACATGGAACTAAAATAATCTGCTCATGTCTAGTCATGTAGCCCCATATGATGGAATTTGCACTCTGCTTGCTTTTTTTCCACAAGCAAGAGCATTTCAAACCCTGATAGACTGAAGCACCTTGTTTCCTAGTGTATTTTCTTCTGTTACTTTTTTAAAAACATGAAAAAAACAGTGATGGAATACATTTGGAGTTATTAATGTTGCACAGTTAGTCACTTAAAAGGTAGTAGCAGCCCAAATTAGGTCTGAAAGTAAATCAAATGTACACTAAGAAAAAGCAAACCAGGAGGGAGTCTGAGGAGTATAGAGAAATCATAAAAACATAAAAGCCTCTTTAACATGCTGTTCAGTACATCTGGAGAAAAAAACACTTAAACTTGCAGGGTACCCTAGAGAAAATTAATGCCAAAAGAGGCACAAGGTGTGAGAGAACAAAAACCAAGCCATGATTTCAGCTGAAGTTAAGTAAGTGAACAGACTAATGCAATTCAATGCAGGGCCCTGAGAAGTGACAGCCTGATGTCATAGGCACTGATCATGCACTCAAAGCTCTCTCATGCTCCCTGCTTTGCCAGGCTGAGCCTCCACACTGAGACATGATGGGATAAGTAGGGAATGTTGTAACCACATGTTGCTACCACATGGTTCAGTCCTGAGCATTGCTCTACAAGATATTGATCAACAAGGGGCCTTCAAGCAGAAGCAACAAAATAGCTGAAGCTGACGTGGTTGCTTCAGACTTCTGTAGGTGTGACAAAGATTTAAATTGGTCTGTAATATACTTGTATATTATATGTAGCATGTATTCAGCATATGAATTATAACTATGAGTGTATACATTTGATATACAAAAAGGGTTAAGGAAATGAAAAACACAGTGCTTGAAAAAAAAAGAAATCTTATTAAAGACAGAAGGACAACTGTACAAACATCAGGTGGGATCCTGCCTAGAAGAAAACCAAAATGAGGTTTGGTGCTGGGTCTGGGTACAGCCAGAATCTTATTCAGTTCTTAAATACAATAATACAATATGCTTTCTGGTCCCCTAGCTCAGTGTGGAGATGCTCAAATGCTCTGGTTGCATATAAACTCATATTCCTAACTGTCTTGGATATTCCCCCTTTACTTCTGCAAAATCCATCCATATTTTACTATGTTGTTTCAAGGAAGAGAATTTGAAAGATAGAAGCATGTTGGTCTTCTAGCAGAAAATGCAGGGAAATACCAAATACCAGAGCTCAAAATATGAAAGATGTCTGGTTTAATGTGTGGGCTTTTTTTGAGGTGACAAAGGTTACAATTACATAACTCAAGCTGAAGTTTGGTCTAACTCATGTATTATACAGTGTGTGACTGAACTATTGATGTGTAATACAACTTAACAAAGGCCATAGGTTTTGGTAGGTGTTTGACCTACAATTAACAATATTGGTGAAAAGCCTCTCCTACATATGGAAATCTTCAGATTCATCCTCAAATGTATCTTGCATTCACAAGTTCTGCTTCATTGCTAATCTTTTCAAGCCTTGATTGTGGTGATGAATGGGAGAACAAGATCTGGTCCTATAGGTTAGTAGTCCTCTGCAGAACAGTTGCTAAAGTCACTGTGAATTACATATTCCATACATCTGTGTACTAGATCTATTACTGGCTTATGAAAAAGAATGGTTTGTGATCAAGAATGAGTTAAATTCTTGACAATTAAGCATAGCTGAGACAACAAGTAGGAATGCATTGGAAAGCTGTACAGTGAAGAGGCTAAAGAACAAGAATGCAGAAAAAATACTGTTCCAGGCCCTGAACATCAACTACAGCAGGCAAGAGTAAGAAGCCTCATTATACCAGCTTGCATTTGGTGGAATGCTGCTATACTAGAAAAAGTAACTTACTTAAATTAAGAAGTTCCCTTATTACAATGTTCCAAACTTTCCAAACTTCTTTTGTAGACTTTTGCGCAGCCAGTGAAGTTTAACTCTGAATTTGGGGTTTTTGAAGTAGTTAATGATGCCCCACAGCGACTGGAAAGCCAGCTGAAAAAAATTCTACATGATCAGAAACCTCCAAACCCCATTTATGATGTTCTAAGGAGAGCAAAGAATGATGGGCAGCTCTCCAAAATGTGCAGGACTTCTCCAACCTTCAATATTGATCCAAATTACAACACTATGGTAAGCATCTTATAGCCTCTGAATTTATATTTAGATCTTACTGTAGAGATACTGGCAGTAGTTTTTGTTGTGTTTGGCTTGGTAGCTTGGGAAAAATGTTAATTTATGTTAGGAAAACATAATGATGGGCCAAATTGTGCCCTGCAATGCACATGTGTCTACCAGACAAGTAAATGGAATTACACATGTACATCCTGTAACTCAGAATTTTGAAGATTTTGTCAGGCAGGATTCAGTTGTGTGGTCTGAATACTTTTTAATATTAAAAGAAAAAATATTATGACAACAGTTACTTTACTAGTGATCCCTGGAATGTGCAAATTGACTGAAACTAATGCATCTCAGTCTTTCCTTATTAATTAATTTCCTTGTGTGGCTATGAGCTCATCTGTGGTCTGGCAACACATAAGTCTCTCTTCCGTTAATTCCTGAAGGATTTACATGGTTAGTATCAATTGAAATGGCCAGAGAAAATAATATTTGGTAACTAGAAAGCTAAATTAGTGGAAAGATAAGTTGGGTTTTAGAAATAAATTCTCTTTGCAGATTAGTTCAGACTCTATCAGTTCTGGCATCCTTACCTTGTTATTTTCAGGATGTTCTTCAGCATCAAATTAGACAGGATAAAATTAGGAACTGGAGCATCATAAGCACCTAAGAGACTACCAGACAGTATGAGAAGGTGTGGGATCTTACCCTTAAACAGCAGCTTTGGAGGACAAAAATTATACTTCATGGGGATACTGAATTCATGCCTTGCTTGCTTACTTTGCATTGGTGTGACTGATGTGACTGCAAGGCCAGTCTAAGGTCTTGCTACATTTTTAGAAGCAGTTGCTCTAAATTATGTCATAGCTGGAAAGCTGGGAGAAAAGCAGGGAGTTGTAACAGACTACTGCTTTGCCCAGTATATATGTAATGATTTTCAGAAAAGAAAACAGTGTTGAGAGAGGTCAAAAGGCAATGTTTAACAAATAGTAATGTGAGATTCCAATTATCTGCATCTAGAGTGACAAATGAGACAACAGGACAAGGCTCGCAGGCATCCCTACTGTGGTAAATCATTATTTTCACAAATAATTTGAGAGGACAAAAGCAGAAGAGCTACTCTTGATACTTTGTTTGCTCTCAAGATTCAGCCAAGGAAAAGTGATCATTGTGATTGTGGATGGAGTTTCTTGACAAATTCAAAGCCATCGCCTTGTTTTCAATATTCCTTACATCTTTCATGTAGCCTGGAGCATCAGGGCTCCTGTATTATTTAACAAAATATTTCTTTCTCTGGGCTCTTTTTGTAGATGGGAAAATGCACCATGGCCTTTTGAGGAACAATATGTTTTGGCACACTTTCTTTTCCTTTTTTAGAGAAAGGGTGATTCTTCTTATTTTTGACTCCTGCTTTACTGCACATAGATGCCTCATCCAGCTCAACCTGGCACCTCAACGTGTCCTGCAAAACAGTGTGCCAAAAATTGTTACTGCAACTATGCAAGGTGAAAGAAGTCAGATTCCTTCATTGCACCATGCAAAGACTGAGCCAGAAGAAATCTTCCCAGACCAACTGCATCAAGCAGTTTAGTTCAATTCAAATAGGATTTGATCTTTCAGATGCTTGGTGATGTTGCTTCCTTTGTGTTGATTGCTGTCTTCACACTCTCTGAAGAGATTCACAATTTTTTTTGAATGTTGCATTGCTATGGAGTCAGCTTGAGTGGCCATCACTGGCACATTACTAATGAAGATGAGCAGAGAATCCTAGCAGGCCTTTCAGGCTACAGCATGAATTCAAATACATCTTGCTGTAGAAATACATCCAGTGGTGTTTTTTCTGTATTTTACTTTCCTCTCAGACTGCTACAAACACAGATAAACAAAGGTTCTCTGCACGTGTGCATGGACACTTGCAAACTCTTCATATGGAAGTATCTTTATATCAATAGTCAAAATCAGCTTGGTTCTAAAATATATTAAAACAAAAGCCTGTGGAGCTGGGTAGTATTGATCACAGCTATGGAAAGAAGCTGGCTGGCATCCCACATACTTTACTTCAGTGAAACCCCAGTTCAGCAAAGCACTTAAGTATGTGTTTAACTTTAATCAAGGGAAGCTAAACACATGCTTAAACTTAAACACGTGCTAAAAGCTTTGCTGGACTGGGTCCCAGCAAGGCCTAAGACTGACTGGGTAAGGAAGCTAACCAAGGTAACAATACCCATCAAATTAAATGTAGCATCTTTCTCTAGGGAAGGGGAAAGAATAAAGGTTCTTTCCTTCTGATAGCATTCATAAATTTGTGTACCAGCCATGTAAAGAACGGACATGTTATGAATCACTCAGATAAAAAACTAGACTGTGAGTCCGTAAACACATACATATTAAATGCCAAAGTAAAGAGACAGTCTTCTGTATTTCAAAAAAGCTTGTCAGTTACCAGAAGGAGGCATACACTGTGTGGTTGGGAGTAATTAGTCTCCATCTCCACAAATTACATTGTATGAGCCACTGCCAACATAAGCTTTCCATATTTTGAAATATTTTCTTCTCACTAAATGAAACCACCCACTTTCTGAGTAATTCCGATTTTTTTAATCCCCTGCAGATATACGTGAGGCAGAAATAACCCTTGTCCCTAATGGAATATTAGCTCATGGAAAGAAAATTTAAAATGTAATCTACGTGAACTGGTTATTTGATACAGCAAGTGGCATCCATCCTTACCCAAACTTCACCTGTTTTTATGGACAAGTGGAGTTACTGCATTCTTCCAAATCATCAGTTCCACCTTAACTAAAAGGAAAAATGCACCTCAGATAAATAGAACAGGTCATCCCATGAGTGGAAAATGTACACTCTTAAAAAAATATTTAGAAATATGTTGTGTGTCATTTCTAAGGGAAACAGCTGTGGATCACTGTGGCCCATGGTCACAGAGCTTGTTGTTTGTCTGGCTTGCAGCTCAACACTTCCCTTCCACCCCAAGCCCCTCTGTGGAGGCACATCCCATCCTGCCTTGATGAGACATGAGGCTTAGACTGCCTAAGAATAAATTTTTTATGGGTTAAGTTCATAACTCTCTTAGATTTCCAGTACAAGAGTTACTGTGTGCAACGCAGTTATGCAATGCTCCAGTGTAAAAGTGGAAAGGGTGACACAGTTGTGGCTTTTTACTTGTTTGATTTTAATATCCACAGCTCTTCCATTCTGAGAGTATAATTTAGTCTTATTAGTTCTTATTATTCAACTTCTTGAGAAAACATGTAATAATAGTTATTTATAAAATGTGATTAGAAAAATTAGTAGTTTCCTATCGCCAAAGAATTATGAGCATCTAATTTACATTTAGAATTGTACAGTAAAAGAATGATTCATACACACGTTATTTCTGAAGACAAAAAACCCCAAACATATTTTGTTAAAATATTGCATTCTTATAGATAAAATCAGACTTAAGGCTTATTAGCTGTTAAAAGGCAGGTAGATTAAGGCTCAACTAGATAAAAAAGATGCTGGTCACTCTGAATTTGTCTTCCTGAGAAATGCTTCTGTAGAAGGGGATGGAGAGATTCAGTTGCATGGCAAACAAAACAAAAAAGTCAAGAACACTGCAAATCTTTGGCATTTCTCTTTTGACAGTGTCTTGATCGAGAGCAAGCAATGCAGTGGATTAAGAAAGAAAGGCTTCCAGCATTTCTAGAAAGCGACTGTTACTTTGAATACAGGTATTGCAATTTTTTATGCTCAGCTCTAAATTTGTATGGTTTTCTCTTCTGACTATTTCATCTTGGTGATATCCTTAACATGTTTTCTCCCACCTCTTGTCCTGCTTAATTTTAGTACTTATGTGACTTGGATAAAGTAAAGTCAGTGATTTTTTTCACTCTTTATTCTGTAATTTTCCTTGGATGTGAATTGCATACCATGTCACACATCATTACAGAGCATGAGTGGCGTTTACTGTTTTCTGAATCTGTGTTCCACTGAGGTACCATGGTAGCAATGCATCTCTCTCTAATCAGTACAGTGGACATGTAAGTGGAAGATATGAATCCATGAAATCTGTTTGGAAAAATCTGCCAATCCTCCTTATTTCAATTTTTTGTATTTTGGGGCCCACCATCAGACTTCATTTTGCACGATTCTCTGTGGGATGGCATGAAGTAGTTGGATGCTTTACAGTTCTACACTTGCTATATTTTTCCAGATGCCCTTCTAGCAGATGTTCTGGAGGTTTAGTTTGCTTTTTGAAAGGATCTGCCTCTATATCCCTTGTGTTTCTGTCTAGGTGCTGATAACTGCAGTGTGTTTTGGGGGTTCTAAAAGTATTGTTCACAAAACTCATGTCTGCTGGTTGTAATGACAGAGTAGTTATTGGGGCATACACTTCTATATGAAAATTTAAAAAAATATTTTAAATTTTAATTTTAAAATATTTTAAATTTTCAACATCCTGAAGCCAGCGCTTAAATTTAGGGAGGAAACTGCACAAAGAATAAGCAAATCATGTGAAAGAGTGCACCATTTCACTATTTCATCGTAACAGCCTGATTTACAGGTATATGGGCCTCAGGAAACACTGAAAATTTGATCTTTTTGCTATAGCAAAGTATTTCCTTGATCAATCGGAGTTACCTAAGAGAATGATCTACAACTAACTTTTTAGTATGTGCCTAATTTTCATTGGTATCAGTGTTTTAAGTTGCTTTCCTGAACCAGGATCAAGAGAAGCTGAGATGCCAGAAGGGAAACTTGTGTTTAAAGATGAAGCCACCACAACCCTAGAATGAAATCCTATTTGCCCTCAAAGAGTGGGGACAAACAAAACTGGGCATTAAGCTTATTCATGGCCATAGGCTCAAGCACAGGCTGCTCCTTCCCTTCACATGCACCTTGCTTGGTTTTGCACTGCTTTCTAACTTAACCTATGAAATCCTGACAAAATTTTCAAGCCCAGAACTTCCCCACTACTGCTGTGTGTTTCTAAGACTGCCTTTTTCTTAACATCCCAAGGCTTGTAGATACTAACACAAGGTAGCACTGAAGTACTGTTTGGTATCCTGAAGTCACAGTGCAGCCAGTAGAACATGGTGGCCACCAGAAGTTCAATATGGTCACTGCCATGTCAGTACTGTTGGAAGATTCCTTGAATTATAACCAGGAAACATAGTGCCTGGCAATGACACAAGGCTTCTGCATTCTGGGAGATTAGTTCCATTTTAGCAATCAAAATGTTCAAAGGTTTCTTGGCAGGGTTTAAGACTACTTAGGCACATGTAAGATATCCTGCCAGAAATCCATCTCATTGGTAAAGCTTGATAATGTAAAGCAGGCCATCAGCTGTAAACTTGGTGAACAGTGGCATGGCAGTGCTGGCATTTACTTATGTGACAGCAGGTAAGGGATCAAATAATGAAGCAGAACATGAAGTCCCTTGTAGCTATTTATTATCATGGTTTTTATTGGTTATTCTAGGAGAAAGTCACCTCTTTCTCTGACCAAAAGCTACAATTAACTATTTTCTTGTCTCAACATTTAATTTCAGGCTAGCTAAATTGATATCACAGGTAGAATGGAGCAAGACTGGCATTAATTTCATTATAGATAGTGACTACTATCCCTGGATAAAGAAAAAAGACCCAACTTCTCCCCCTGTTGAGGAGGACGACACTTCGTTAACTACAAAGTACATATTGCCTGGCCAGGTAAAATAAACATGTTTAGTGGGTGTAACATCAAGCTAGATCAAACAGATTGAACTAAATTATAGTTACTGGGGTCACAACCTAATTATACAACTGATTCTCTGAATATCTCTTCAAAGCTCTTTGTACTATAAAAGAAGATTAATGGGTTCTATCACAGCTTAAACATAATTGGGAACTATTATAGAAATCTGTGCAAAAGGACTGAAAAACATGACTACAGACAGTAAGGCCTCTGCTCTCAGAAACATTGCAGTAAGTAGAGAAATGTGAACTATTTTGTGACATTTCTTTTCCTAGGCTACAGTTTCTCAGACAGAAGATGTGTCCTCATTAGCAAAACAAGGGGAACTAATGAGTACTACAGATTCATTTATGCATCCTGAAGCTTCTAGTCAAATTCAAGACATTGAGTATTTGCCTGTGCAGCACGAAAGAGATGATTCATTAAGTGAAAATGAGAGCCTTCTGGGTAAGTAAGAGGGCTTGGCCATAGTACTTATACCACAAGTCTGAATAGGTGGAAAGAAAAGGCATTTCAAGGAACTGCTCACTTCACTTTTAACCTTCTGAGTATTGCATGGTATCTTAGGCTTCAGGTGGGGATTTTTTCCTTTCCACAGTCACAACATGAAATTAAAATTTGAGCTGGTAGCCAAATGATTCTGAGATTCTGTGACAGCAGAAGAAGCCTTTTTTTTTTTTTTTTCACACATTTCTGTCTCATGGATGTCTGTAAGTTTCAGCCCAGGGGCTTTTTTTGATTTGATATGTTTTGAAAGACTTTCATGTCTGGATTCTTTGGGTATTTGATAATGTATGATTTGTGTTGCAGCCATCTTCTTAGGGTATTTATGTTGGGCACTTAAAGACCTTTCGCCTGCCAATTTCCATGAATCTTACAGAATGCAATGATTTGTGACACTTCTGTTTGTCAAATCTAACTGAAATTCTTCAGTGGGTTTCAAATGTATTGGAAGAACATACAGAAGCACCTATGGACATACCTGACTGCAAAGCCTTGCTTCTCCTCTGTAGGCAGTAGCAAGATGAACAGAGACGTCTCAGAGCACATGTTAAAAGTTCTCTCTCCTTCATTCCCAGAGGAAAAAACAGCCATTCCTCTCTGAGACTTGTCCTGCTGGGACCTCAGAGTCCAATGGCTGAATGGAAAATTGGAAGACATGATAACTCCAGAAGTCTATCTTCTTCCCTAAGCCCAATGAGGATCATCCCAGGACATATATTTCTGATTCATGGTTTATCACGGGAGTTACTCAAGTTTACAGCTCATGACGCTACGATTTTTTTGGAGTGCTTTGGGCAGAAAGGTCACAGGTGCATCATTCTTGGAGAACATTATAATTTAACATTGCTCTGTATTGCAGTGGGCTGGCAGACCTATGGAAAACCTGCCCAGGAAAGTTGTGGATATCCCTTCCCTGAAGGTGTTCAGGCTAGGCTGGATGAAGACTTGAGCAACCCTGTCTAGTTGAGAGGCATCCCTGCCCATGGCAGAGAGCCTGGAGTAGGTGGTCTCTAAGGTCCCTTCCAACCTAAGCCATTCTATGATTCTATAAAAACCCTTTTGTCTCTTCTTTTGCTGCAGCTTTCTGCAGTCAGCAGCATTTTGTCTCAATGAGTATTTTACATATTCTCCCTGGAAACTTTATAACATAGACTTTCATTTTTTATGTCCTCATTACTCCTCTTTATGCTTATTTTGTGGAAAACTAGAACTCTTTCTGTCAGAAAAGTTTTTTAAGCACAGTATCAGCTGGTGTATGGATAAGACACAGGGAGCCTTAAGGGGCACTAGCTATATTTCTCACAGCCTTCCTGTGATTAGAAAGAACTCAAAACCTAAAGATATTTGCTGGCCAATCCAGTCTGAATTCCTTGCCTACTGCTTCGGTTTTATCAAGGTAGCAATTATTGTCTTGAGCAAAATCCTGAGCCTCTTGGCTTTCGATTACTTGAGCTGTGTATGTCTCTTCCTGATTCCCTCAGGTCCTCTGAAAGTCATTTTCATGTTTCCGTTTCACAGAACTGTGCTGAGGAGCTATAGTTTTTCTTTGTGAAGTGAAAACAATTGCAATAGTTTATAAATAAGATACTTTAAATCATTGATTTTTATAATAATGTCAACATATTGTCCTATAGATACTTACACATGAAATTAATGTAAGTGCAGAGCATGGAGACTCCATGCAATGTTCCTGATCTGCCTGTGACAGTGGCTACCACCGGTTGGACGTGGCTTATTTTCAGTGGAAGATGGAAGGAATGTCTGACTGTCATTGACCTTTATTGACCAGGGCACTGTAGAGGATTACACAAACATTACAAATGCAGATTTAGACGATCTGAGAGATTTAGCCTTTTTTCTGTCACTGTCTGATGTGGTGCCTGTGCTTCCAGGCTGTAGCAGTCTCCTCACTGATGGTGTTTTGCCTGAGGAACACAATGGTGTATGCAAGTCTACATCTTAGCTGTATGGAAATACAGAAATACGGTTTATTCTGTAGTTTAAACACTGGATTGATACAAAGATATTGTAGAGTTGAATTAATTGTTTTGTTTACTTAGATTTGGCCACCATTCACAATATCTGCAGTTACTCTGCTCAGATTTATAG
This sequence comes from Heliangelus exortis, assembly GCF_036169615.1. Taxonomy (NCBI): domain Eukaryota; kingdom Metazoa; phylum Chordata; class Aves; order Apodiformes; family Trochilidae; genus Heliangelus; species Heliangelus exortis. The sequence continues at coordinate 130,011,310 of NC_092423.1, read as the reverse complement.
GACTGACTTGTACAGCATTAACCTAAATAAGAAATATGGGTAGCCAAGGTCATTTTCCCAGCATGCCCCAGAAGTACTTGATTTGTTAGGACTCTGGCAGAAGTAGAAAAGATATTAGATCAATATAAAGCAAGAATTATGTTTCTTTATCAGCAGACCAGGGTGGCAGCATGGGCTTAATAGCATGGAGATGATGAGAAATTTGGTAAAAGGAATAAAGTAGAGAAATGTAGACCAGAAAAAACAGGCTGTTCTGAACTTGCTAGTTATGAAACATCTCTAAATGGAAAGGAGCAGTTTCTGGGTGGCAGACTGGACTGCAGGATTGTTAAATGTTTCCAGAACCCTTGACATAATAATTTGTTTTGTCTTCCTATGTATGTCAAGATTTTACCCAACTGACAGAGGCTTGTTTGATGTTTTAGTCTTTTGCAATAATCAGCATAAGTAGACAAAGAATTATCACTTGCTAGCTCCTTCATGCCTAAACAAAAAACAATCCTGCTACATACTGTGACTTTGATCAAACTTTGAATGCTCGGGAAGAAACCAGGCCTTGCCTCACAAGGTGGTTTTACAAGAGCTGGGATGCTCAGCTGAGTAAACAAGAAAACTGGCTCCAGAGGGATTTGTTCTTGAACTCTGTTTCTCTGCAGGAATTCAACAGGGAATGAGTTTCTCAGTCATGGGGCTGAGCTTCTAGCCAGATAGCAATAGCATATGCACCTCTGCTACTCCTTGCTCTGCAGTGTGACATGGTCTGATTGTTCTGCAGCAGCACAATGGAAATTTGCTTTATTTTTTAACTGGGAAATGTTGATATGCAAGAGAACAGTCCTAAATCAAAAGTAGTCAATGATCTTTTCTGATTTAATGCAGAAGAAGGCTCCTGGCCTGAGGAATGCCAAGAACAGAGTTCCCGTTCCCCTTCAAGGACAGCATCAGCAAAACCCGACAGCATTAGGGAAAGATCCAAAGACGCTGATGAGAGTTCTTATGTGGTCGTTCCTGAACCTCCTTCCCACACTCAGTTAAGAGTTTATCTAGACCCAAAGAGGGACAGTGCATCAAAAGAAGAAAATGAGCAGGGAAGTGCAACTTTTCACTCAGTGGAAGAATTCATACCAGCTGATACCATTACAGAGGAACCCATTTCAGAGCAGACCAGCCAGCCAGCTGCTGATATTGAGAGTGATGTGGATCTCCACAAGCTGCCTGAAGTGTTGATAGAGGAGTTAGGAAATGATGAATTTCCCTGTGGTAGTGAAGAGTCACTCTTTCCCCAACATTCTCCATTAACTGTCTCAGACTCCAAGGCAGATGTAAGAGAACATGGTATGGAAGAAGTAAGCTTAAGATCAAGTTCTGAAAGTGATGGAGCAGACAGCAGGAATTCCTGGTGCATTTGTCACAAGACTTATGACACTCACAGCAGACGTGAGTTTGAAAGATTCAAGAAGTTCATCAAAGGAACCCTTGGGGAGAGGTACTGGTGGCTCTGGATGGATATTGAAAGACTAAAAGCTCTTAAGGTCACTACAAGACAGCAAAGGTATTTGTTGTAGTTTTAACAGGTATTCCCAGTGTTTTAATACTTGTAACCCAGGTAGATCAATGCAGGTTTTGAGATTTCAGAATAAATTGTAATGTTGGAATAAACCAGACATAATTAAAGTAATCATGAATTTCCTGACAAGGTAACTCAGGAATGGCTCTTCTGGAGCTGAAAGTTTACATGAAGTCAAAATTGCTGTAATATTAAAGCTTTGCTAGGAAGGTATTTGGCAAACAGTTCGGAACACAAATCTAAAAAAGAATAAAAGAAATTAAATTCATAAGTAGGGCATTCAGTATGATGAATAGTGAAAGGCACTACGGGATTCAAATTGTCTTTTCTAAGGCAATGTACCTTTTATCTTATACACAACCTGTCTCTAATTTGCAGAAAAACTGTTTTGGCTTCTGCCACTTGCAATTAAAAACATGTTGCATGACAGCAACTTAACCAGCAGGATGAATTGTTCTTGGTTCTGTATAATATCTGATATATGCTTATGTGACTATTTTTGTTGACTCAAGGCAACTCAGTAAGATGAAAAAACTCTATCTGCTGAGCAATGGAGACTACTTCCTTGGTTTGGAAGTGTTACTGAGACTTGATCTACTCCATGGAGATCAGTGGAATATAAAGCATTTAAGATGGATTCAGCCTGAAGTTGTGAAACCTCTGCTTCTTTATTGGTATGAAAAAATCAACATGAACTAAGGTTCTATTGTTTAACAAATTTTCCTTTTCTTTGAAAAGTTTATTACTTTTATTTTATCTCACTGGCAATTGTTGGAAGCTATGGTATCATAAACACTAGAAGATTTTTAGTTGAGCCTAAACTACACTGCAGTCTGCTGAGAAACCAGGTAGATCTGCTTTACTGAGCTCTTGTTATTTTACTGCTGGAGCATCTGAGCTTCTTTTTGTACAGCAGCCTTGGGTACCATTCAACTCTCATTTAGGCAGGATTCTGGAGGATAGAGAAACTTCTCCAGGCACAGGAGGTTAATTCTGTCCTAACCTGTTAAAGTTTCTGAGGATGTTCTGTATACATTTATGGGTAATTTGACCCCGAGACTTTACTGTTCAATCTCTGTTGTGCAAAATGTGTTTTATGTATTGACAGATTAAGTGAGGGTACAAATTATAACCTGTTTCCAATCCCTTAGAATCCTTTGCTATACTTTCCTGAAGGATACCCATACAAAGGCAACTTAATGTAATTGTGCAGAATTTGCAACCTAACTTTATTTATGCGAAGATTGGCTTTAGATTTGCAGGAGTGCAATGTCCAAACATATCTTTCATACTATTCTTTTCTTCTAGGTGCATATAGCACCATATCTTGATACAGTAAACACCATCATGGGAAAAAAAAACCAAACCAAAAAAAAAAAACCAACCCAAATAGCCCAAATAGGCCAAACTTTCTCACATTTTGGAAAACTTCTACTTACTAGCTTTTTCTTTCCCTAGGGGTCCCAGATTTTGTGTTGCCCATTCAGCAGCAATAGACACTGCCAGTGCAAAACTGAAGCTTTGGCACACATGCCAAGAGAGACCAAGGGTGGACGTTGATCCTTTTCCACAAATGGTTTCATTGCTACCATTGACAACTAAGTCTGGCACACCTAGGATACCACTTTCCCTTCCTCAGGTAGGTAGGATAACAACAATGAAAAACAAAGCCTTGTCCCATCAATAATAGTAAAACTCCCTGAATTCAATCAGACAAGAATATGGTACTACATTGTTAAGAAGTCAAGATTTAGAAAGATTGTCTCTTGCAGATGGATATGTATAAAAATGCAGCATATTTTTACTATACTTTATGCAACAGAGTGCTATATATTGATTCAAATTAGCTTCTCAATTGTCTTGGCTATTTTGTAAGTCTTTTGGATTGACATTTAAGCTTGAATTGTTCATAACTGCAAGACATTGACCTTTTGCAGAGAGTCCAGAGAAGGCCCACAAAGATATCCAGAGGTCTGAAACACCTCTCCTAAGCTGAGAAAGTTGAGGTTGTTCAGCCTGGAGAAGAGAAGGCTCCAAGGACAACTTATATTGGCTTTCCAATACCTGAAGGGCCCTCTATGAAAGCTGAGCAGGGACTTTCAAAAAGTGTGTAGTGAAAGGCCAAGTAACAATGGTTTTAAGCAGAGAGTAGAGTCAGATTAGACACTAGGAAGAAATTCTTTAGCGTAAGGTTGGTGAGACACTGGAACAGGTTGCCCAGGGAGGTTGTGGACACCTCATCCCTGGAAGTGGTCAGTGCCAGGTTGGATGGAGCTTTGAACAACTGTGTCTGGTGGGAGATGTCCCTGCCCATGCAGGGGAGTTGGAATTAGATCTTTGAAGTCCATTTGACCCAAACTGTTCTATGATTCCATGATTAAGGATTTAGCTCAGATTCTGCCCTTCAACCAGCCTTATCTTAATCCAGAGTAATTCTTACAACTTCATTGCAGTACCCTGAATCTACCCCTCATATCTGTAAAAAGGGAAGGGTACTGCTCATTTTCTATCACCACAGCTATTTAATCAGCTACACGTGATTTTTGCCTTCTACATGAGTCACACAACACAGATCTCTCCTTTTCACAGCGTGTAGCTTGCAGGGGACCACTTCAGTTTTTACTCTGTTCTTCCTTGAAAGCATAAATTTGCTATATGACTGCAATAAAAGATGCAGGTTTTCAACAACACAGTGGTGAGCCTCAGGACAAAAGGTACTTGGAGAATGTGAATTGAGACTGGGGTTCCCAGTATCAAGAACTGCACAGACTATACCACAGAACTGATCACACATACCCCTGTTACTTTGAGATGGGTAGTTTTAGACTACAGTTATATATTTTTGAAAAGCTAATTCATGGAGGTAACAGAGGAAAAACAATTGGACAAATCTCCTGTTCAGAAGAAGCTGGGTTCAGAAGATCAGAGCTTCCTGCTGATCACAGCAGAGTGGGAGCCAGAAGTGGCTGCCTCTTAGAGAGATGGCTTCTGTCTTCAGAAGTTGTGCCACTGGCCCAGAAAGAGGTCTAATTCTATGGGTTTTCCAGCCCCTGTTGAGTTTCAGTACTTGAAGAAAACTATGGCCTGGCACCCATGACCCCTGCAGAATCAGCTTATGGACCATTTCTTGCTGCTTTTTTTTTTTTTTTTCCTGTGAGAAATCTGGACCTCTGAATCTTCCAGCTCCACTGTGCTTGCAAGTGCTTAGGAAGCAGCAATTCTGGTTGAATTCTGGGAACACTGAATGCAGCTGGCATCTCTAAAAATAATAGCATGTTTTTGTTCAAAATAACTTACTGAAAGTGTGGCAGACTGCTCCCTTTCTCTCTTAGTATGAGTACTTGTATCTGCCTTGCAGTCCTCATTTATGGTCAGCTAGTTAAGGTAATCATAATAAATACTCACAAAACATGATCACTTGCTCTTCACATGACATCCTCTTTAATTCTATATAAAGTATATTTAACATATATCTACTTTAAAAAAATCTATATTTTAAGCTCTAATGGTTATTAAGGTGTGCTGAAAATCTTGCAAGGTATTCAGAGAAGCTTTTTGCAATTTGCAGAAATACCTATTGTGATTGACAAGGCAAAATGGTCCTGGATGTATTTGAGCAGTTAATGAGAACATGTTAACACAAAGGTGGAAAGATAATCAGAACTGCCTTATTTTTGTTATGTCTTTTAGAAAAGTAGAGCAAGCTCACCAACAACTTTAGTAAGACCAGCTACACCAAGTTTCACTTTGAAGACATCATTAAGATTGTCACCTACCCTGCCATCCAGTCAGAGCCCCCAAAGTGATGATGCTTCTGGCAGCAGAAAGTGGTAAGTACAAAAGTTCCTTGTACACCTCTCTTCACACCAATACAGCTCAAACATTTGTGAAAGTCTTAGATCCTACAATTTTCTTTAACTTAATATGTTTAGTGAAGCACAGTTATGGGCCAGATTGAGTACATGGAGAATTCCTTCCTGGCTTGTTTCTTTGTACAGCAAAAAATGGTTTATTTCTCCAAATACAGGTGTTATACCTTCTCTTGTATAAATGTTGATATTCTCTACATTTGTTTATACTCTTTTAACCTGTCTCAAGCACTTGCCCTCAAAGATATGCTGTGTCAGTGATTTCCACAGGGCTACATGAAAAAGTATTTCTCTATCTTTCTTACATTTATTATAAACTTGAACTCCATGTACTTTTTCCTCTGCTATTCACCATGTCATTCTGTTTCTCTCATGTCTCTTCTTAGCTGTTTATTTTATAAGCAGGCCAAGTTATTTCTTTTTGAAAATTTTATTTGTTTGTGGATTCAGGTCAGAGTCAGCGAGCAGAGACATGATTCATTGCTTTGATTTGGATGACAACAAAGACTCAGAGCACCAGAGTCACAGAAAATACACCTATGCTGAGCTGCTCATGGTGAGTACTGCTTGAAAATTTTAGTTGTCTTGAATTTTGGGTTAAGATACTTTATTCTGTGGTATTAAAGGGAAAGTAAATGATGGGAGAAAGTGGTTTGATTATGAGAATGTCAGTGCTGTAAGCAAAGTATAATTAGAATGTCAGCATTTTCTGTGTGGTATCTGTCACCTATTTGATAGGAAATGGTGGAGCACACAGAGATTTAGGTTTATTTTAACTAGGAAGTGTTGGTCTTCTCCATGGTGACCATGTATTCAGCAGGCTATTATGGAAAACTCACTGGATAAATACTGCAGTGGAATTGTTGCTTAGGAAAATATACCAGACTTACGCTGAAAACTGTATCTGCCCTAGAAAGTCATTAAAATAGTAAAATTCATAAGAGAAAAGTGCTTCACTTGTACAATTCCTCTTCATTGCTTGTGTACTTAATTCTTTGTTGAATTCTTGCCTGCTAAACAGGCTCTCAATCCCTCCAGGAAACCTCAGGAGGGACAAGCTGCACAAAAGAGCCTTTTCTCAAGAACTTTTAGTATGCTGACAAACTGAAACATGAAATGTCAAGATTTGGCAATTTAAAATATATCTGAAACTTTTCACGTGTGTAGAACCATCTCTAAACAGCCTGTCTTTTCGTGAAATGATAGCAGTGGCTTCACAATTAAAAAAAAAAAAAACAACAAATATATTATGAAGTCTGAGGCTGTTTACCTGTTCATGGAGTTTGCTGATCACTTGAGCACATAATTGTTTTTCACATCCAAATAATATTTTATTTATTAATTCACTGCAATCATTTTTTTCTTTGTTAATTTTGGTAGAAGAAAAGGCTAGTCTTTGTGATTAGGGGATATTTACAGTTAGAAACCTGTATTAAGGAAATGTTCACACCATGAACTATCAGTTTTTGTACACCTGCATCATTCAGAGTTTTCCTCTGGCAGAGGGAGAAAAATACTGTTTACACTTACAGGGCTAGACTGGAACCTACAGCCAGGACCCCACAATTTGCCACCATAAATATGATGCAAAGAGGAATGCAGGAATCCATTGTTCATCTTCATACTTGGGAGTGGGATCTTCCTGCTCTGCTTCAGAAGGCTGGCTTCCTCCTGCCCTTCTCCATCCCTGTTACTGTTAGGAAAGAAGGCAGCTGGCAGCCACTGCGTGCATCTGCTCACACTTCTGCTATCAGAGATGACAAGTCAGCCAAAGTTTCTCCCTTCTGATCATCAGAATCCAATTTACTAGTTTGTAGTCTCCTCTGGTTTCTCTATGAGCCTTGTCACAATTGGTACATTCTTCCTCAGACACTCCAGGAGCCAGCCACAGTAAAGGGAATGGATTTCCTCTGCCCTAAAATGCTCATGATTTTGGTGCTGATGTCAGTGGTGTAATCCCTGGAGACATCTTCTGTAATTTTGAAACTTGACCAAATAACCACTTGTTAACTTCTGTTGGTTCAAAACACAGTAGCTTGAGCTGAGACAACTTCTGACAGCTAAGTGATATAGTTTATCATTTTTTATCATTGGAATTCTTGGGACCAAAGAGCTAATGACAGAGTGAAGGCCAGTTTTGTTTTCCTGTTAAAAGTATTGAAAAAACCCCCAAGGTTCATGTAGTGATCATTTAGATACTCCTTATGCCTTCAGTTATCAGAGCTTTTCCATTGAATATGAATATTGTGGGAATATGAGTGGGAAAATGGTACGGTGAGCTATGAGGAGTTGCATATGTAGTAGAAAATGGAGTCTAATTTCTTGGGATGAAGTTACTAATTGAACACTCTGCATGGCCCTCCCTTGTGATGCACTGACAGTTGAAAATAGTGAAAACCTACTGTTCCTTGCTGTATAACTACATTTTTTTTTGTTCAGGGAAAAAGTGCTGCTGGCAGTGTTGTCTTAGGGGAATCAAGAATGGAAAGCATGCTGCAGTCTCTTTATTTGGAGAACAGAGCAGGCTACTACTTCACACACTTCTGTGAGAAGTCAGGGAATAAGGTACGAGCATTTTCCTACCCTGTGATAATTTAGTCCATAATTGACTGAATGCCAAGATATAGAGGGCAGCCAGGCTGCAAGGAGATGGAGAAAGAAAGATTGATGACTGGATGAATAATTACTTGTGAGACTCCAATCCCTCAACAACAATAAACTGTTCATGTGTATACTCAAACTAATGACAGGTCTTAACCAAGCCGTCAGATCCTAACTGTCTCAGACCTATTGGAAATCTGATTGTACCATCAGGGATAAAAAAAAGACTAATCATTTTTAAAAACTGGCCTTTAACTTGGCAGAAAAAATGAGGTCTTAACCCACAAAAACATTTTTTAAAAAGATGGAAATTCCACTATGCTATTACTCATGATAGTCTGCCTCCTTCTTAGTTGTTGGGTTAGTGATGTCCAAAATCTCCAAAGTTTTAAAAACGTTCTTCTGCTTCCATGAAGCTTCTTGGATTTCTGAGAAACATAACACTATTTCTTCTGTGCAGTCAGCAGATCCATCATTCATTGCTGGGTGTAAACTGAGGATTGGTTGGAACAAGTTATGAATCTGAGTCAGTGTTCAGTGGCTTTGCAGAAAAATTGAGTCTTCAGGGGAGATTTGAATGCAATCAAGATGGACATCTATTTCACCACTGGCACAGCCCAGAATCCAACAGCAGTAGCTAGAAATGCCTTTTGCTACCAGAAGGCAACAGTCAATGTTTCCAAAGCTGAATACCTCCAGATAAAGATATTAAATATGTATAGATAGAAACCTAAATAAAAGAATCTTATATTTTCATTGGAGACAGGCACCCACCCTCAAGTCCTCTAGCCTTTGCAGGTGCCAGACTCCTTTGAATCAAATTATTTCCTTCAGGCTTTATCTGCAACTGTGGATCCTGTTTCACTCCTATGCCAGATACAACAGGCTACAGTTCTGTGGAGCAAAGTTCACTGTCCCTTTATTTTTGGAATGTTTTCTTCATTGTCCAGTGATGGAAGATCCAGGCTATTTTTAAGCCAAACTCCAAACTCATAGGAACTTGATTTAAACAGAGGACTTGTGGAAAGGTCTAGACTCCGTCTTCTGAAAGATCTTTTGATGTTTATTTGAATTTATGAAATGAGGCCATGACTCTGTGCCTCAGAAATGTATGCAATAAAAATGTAATAATGTCCCCAGCAACATATGTCAAGTACACAATATTTAATTGTTTTGGTTATTGCTGCAAAATACTGTTTCACCATGGCATGATTTCTGCATGTCCATTATCACCATTTCTTCTTTAGTTCTGGCTTTGTGCCACTAAAATGTGATTACTCTTCAAATATTAACTACAATGTTAACAATTTTAATGGACAATTACGGACAAAGGATACAATAAAAGATACAGTACCACATTGACAATGCCATTAAATATGTTGTCCTTCTGCCAGTGTGCAACAGAAGGTTAAATCCATCTCAAATTGAGCTTGACTTATGATGACCCCAAGGAGCTTGATAAATTACTTGTTTTGGAAAGTCAGCCTTTTATAAAGCTGTGATATTCGGGTGGCAATAACTTAGAATATTTTTCATCTCTAGTTGTGGAAGAACAGTGTGTACTTTTGGTTTGACCTGCAGGCTTATCATCAGCTATTCTACCAAGAAACTCTTCATCCTTCTAAAATATGCAAGCAAGCTCAAGTAAGTTGTAAATAATGTGTTTTCTCCTCAGAAACAGATTTGTTCATTCCCTTCACAAATACATTTGTTCAGTGACAACACTGAAAAGAAGATACAAAGTAGAAAAATTTCTAAATCCTGACAATTCAGAAAGACCTAAATCTGGGTTGTGGACAATAAAAGAAGTTATTTGGATTGTTTCCATGGAGCTTCTTGATTTCAATGTTAAACATGCATAGTCTGATTTCTAGGCTCTAATGCCTGTTCCCAGTTTTATCTGTTACTCTCAGTTTACTTAATCTCCCCTTTGCTGCTCTGTGTTGTATTTGGAAACTGCTTAGTGTTAATACTTTTTCTAAAGCATCTAATTGTGCTGTACCTTCATTCCATCTCTTCTGTGGATTAGAATTGCAGGTCTCACAGTTCAGACTTCATATAATGACTGTAGTGAAGAAAATAGATCTTTCAGTTGTCAGTCCTGTTCTTCTGACTTTCGGGGCACCACTGTGCTCTTTCCTCACTTGTCAAGTGATCTGTAGACCCTCATCTACTGTCAACCAGAACTGATATTGCCTATAAGTGAGGATTCTTAGTTGAGAATGCACTTTAAGTTGGGGAATAGAACAAAAATGAACTGATTCACCATTGCTGATAGCTGTTGCTGTTGCCAGATGCAGGCACTGGCAGGGAAAGAGGCTGCAGCAGTGTGATATCTGTAGGATTCCAAACAATTTTTAAAATCACTTTGTGAGACTTTGGTCTGCTTTTCCTCTGTCAACCTTGTGTAGGAGTATATCATATCTGCATATTTCAATATATGCTGTAATAGCTACTTCACATGTCATCAGAACAAGTATCTGTACAGAGCAGTGGAGAATGATCTCTTTGTATTGTTATTGAGCAGCTGAACTGCCTTGAATATTTCTTTTTTTCCTACTTGGAGGATTTACTGGGGCAAATGACATGATTTTGCATGTTTGTCTAGAATTCTCACCTGAATCAGTGTTATTTGTACAGAAATTCCAAGCAGAGGCCAAGGGCATGGATTCCTCCCTCTCTCCTGCCTCACACTGCCTAACTTGAACTGCTGCTCTATTGAGTTGTTTTCCCCTCTGTCTCTCCTTAGGGCTTGAGGCTGGGGGCAGCTGGCTGTACCCCAAAGACTGACTGTCTCCTATTTCTGCTCAGGTTTGAGTGTGAACAGGGACCCTGCTCACAAGAGGCTTGCAAGTTAACCATATCTGGACTGTGTCTTCATTTTCCTATATGCTTTGTTGCAGTGGCTGCATGGCTGCAAATTAAAACCCAGATCTTCCTTATTTTTTCTTATCTTATTTCCAGCACTGGCCTGGTGGTGACAGCAGAACATCATGCAAGCAGTACTACCAGGCAGTTGCAGAGAGCTCCATATACATAGCCATTAAAGTAAATACATCAAAACGGAATTTGTGAAACTGTTCCATTAGCATAACTAACAGCTGAAATGTAACATAACAAATCAACACATGTGCTGCAACATTTGGTATCATTCTCAAGCTTGCCTTTTAAGGCTGCACAAAAATTACTCTTGTTTTCATTGGAACATGGTAAAGAATCAAGCTGCATCCAATCTACAGGGTCTGCTTATGGAAGAGTTGCCTTCCCAAAGTCTGTGCTCACCTTTGGCACACTGAGATAGTAATTCTAAATACTCCTAAGAGAATGGGGATCAGATTCACACAACACATTGTCATATATAGTTTACTATCTTTTACAGAAAGAGACATCCAGAGTATTCATTGTTTCAGTTGTTAGGCATTTTTATCTCAGCTTTTTAACAGAGCAAGGAAACGCATTCCAAGGTGTACATTCATTCAGCCAGGGAAAGAAACTACAGTGAGAATAAAATCTGATGGATATGAAAAATTATGCGTACTGGTAACCCTCGAGGAACATATACATTTACTCACCACAAATATCCTTACAGGAATGTAAAATAAATTGGCAAAGAAAACAAATAAACAAACACATATTTTAGTTTTCTGTTGTAAGAGTTATTTAGAGTTAGAAAACTTAATACAGTTATGGGAAGTAGAATGTTTTAACACTGGACCCAATTTAGATAAGGGAAGTTGCTGTTATTGTGAACGTGCAGGGTCAGACACAAGATATCTGTTAATGGAAAGTGATGATGGGGGGTTAAGGCAGTTCCACCTTTCATTTTAAGACCAGCCAGTGCATTGTGTTCTTCCATCATTTGATTCTGTCAAGCAGCTCCACAAGCCCCTTTTCTAGAGCAGAGCAGTATCTGTGCCTTGGGGCAGCAATACAAAGCACTTGAACTTAAATCCTTTTTGTTTTTCTTGTGCCTCTCTTGTCATTCTGAGGTTGCTTATCATGAGCAATCTCATCAATCACACCAAAACCCAAGGCCTAAACAATACTTGATTTGGAAAGTCACAAATGAGACCGAAGCCTTAGTCTGAATTTCCTAGGCATTTTGTCTTCAGATTTGTGCCATTATAAGTAATTTCAAGGTGCAAACTGACCGAGTTTCCAAGTAGTCTTTTGGGTTCAATGCATCACTTATTCTAATACATTTCCATACATAGGAAAATATATAGCTGGCAGGTAGGAAAATTCTTTGTGTTTTACAAAAGGAACAAAACCTGGAATAAACAAAATATGATGTGCACTTGATGTCACATTGCTTAAGATTTGTGTAATGATTTGATAAGCTTAAAGTTAATTTAATATAATTTTTTCCTGTTGGTTCAGAAAAACACAAGACCTACATGACATGGGAGTCAAAAAAAGGCTAAGAATATTCCTTTTTAAAGGACACAGTGTATTTCCCTCTATTTCTTGCTAAGTTCATTGCTCAGTGTTGAGGGCTGTGAACACAGAACCTTCCTCTTTCTTTGGCATGTCTGGAACTCCTTGCAGTCGATTTTGCTGCAGTCCTTGCATTCAGATCATGCAGATTTACAGAACTCTCATCACGGGACACAGGGATTAAAGATCCTTCTCATTTCTCTCCTTCCTGCAAGTGCATGCATTCACTTTGTCACTTTGTGATCCTATCTTTTTACTTGATAGGTCAAATTCCATAGCAATGGATTCTTATGAGAACTCAAACAAAAAGATGGCATCACTCCAGATCCTTCAGCACTGCATCCCTCAAAAGCTGAGGCCATCCTGATCACTGAGGGTCTGATCCTTTTAGCTTGGAAAAGGGCACTCCTACAGCTAGTTAACCACCTCTAAGTTTCTGCTTCTGTACTACCAGCCCTAACTTATTTCTGGAAAAAGAAATCTGTCTTTACTATGCTCTAGCCTGGCATGTGAAATTATACAGGACTGGAGGCAATTCTAGAGGTAGAGAAGCATGCAAAGGCAGTCCCTAGTATGACAATATATTTCAAAAGTGTTTATGTGAGAAGATTGTCAATAGGTTTTGGCCAAAGCTTCCTTAATCTGGGCAATTTCTGACTCTGTAGACTGATATTTTTTTGTCAGCTCTAAAGAAGAGCTGTGAATATGCTCAAGTTAATCTGTCTCATAAAAAATAGTGGGGGAAAGAATAATTCCACCCAGGAAAGATGTGGAGTGCTTGTTTTGATTTTGTTTTTAAAACTCTCCTAAAATGACCAGCCATTTAAAGAACTAGGTTAAATGTGTCTTAAAATACTGAAGACCTATTTTAAACCCTTTTCACCAATTTATAGATCCCTTGTGTGTGGATTTATGAGTCATAACCAGTGGAGCAAAGTAGCCCTAATGATGAATAAAATGGTTAACCCCTCCTTAAGAAGTCTGTTTTTAAAAACACCACATCTTTATGTCATTGGACTGGTCCTTTCTAATTTGGTTATTTTATTAGTTAAATATTTTTGATCAGACTAAAACACGATAGAACTGAAAATTTACTTGTGTTAGAGTTTTTGAAAGTAACTTGCAACTTTTGAAATCTCTATGATTATAATTTATACTGCCTCTTAAATTTAAATTTATTTTTGGGATTTGTTGAATTTAGGATAAATACAGTCTTCTTCTTCAGTTAGGACCTCATTCTTTGACCTTACCCTTATGCATGGGGGTCTTTATTGCACTGATAGCATGGGACCACAATAGCCACAAATATTCTTTGTTTTCAGTTACTAAAGCTACACAGAAAAGGGTTAGAATCCTGCATAGACAGCAAATAAAGTAATCATAATATGTTCAAAGGGGAGGATGAGTGCCAGCCATCATAGCCCTGTATATCTCAGAGACCTGATGTCAGGAAGGTTTAAAGGGTTTGTTTCAAGTTTTTAAGATCCCAAATAATGGGGATGTAGTCTGGTATTGTTACTGAAATCAGAAAAAAAAAAAAGAAAAAATTAGAATTTCATTTAAAACAAGGAGAAACATAACTATTTCGTGTGCCTAAACCTTCTTCCCACTGTTCTTGAAATCTGAAAAAAACAGAATTCTATTACTCCTTGAACACAGGGTAAATGTGTAAATTTTCTTCTTTTCCACTGCTTTGTGTATATGCTATCTAAAGATGGAACTTAGTAACATAAGGAAAATTAAATTCTTAATTGTCAAAACTGTGTGATAATAAATAATGCAGGTGGGCTCCCCACTACCATCCTCAGTGCCATCATGGGCTCCTGAGTGCCATCTCAGAAATTTGGAGTTATGCTACTAATCTGATCCCCAAACTACATGTTTGAAAATTATTTAAACTTTGACAGTGCAATGAAGAAAAAACATTTTAAAGAAATGAAATTTGTTTGGGCAGCATCTTTGTTCAGTTGACTACCTAGCTGCAGTCGGAATTGTGATATATTAGAAAGATATTCTGGAATACCTTATTTCAAGATGTTCCTGGAAGAAAGTGGCTTTCTTTGAGTTTTCAATGTAATTTTTCATAGCAATTTATGAAACATTTAAAAAAAGAAGAATTTTCCTTAGGGGACTGTTTGGAAAAAAATCCTTTAAAAATATATTTTAAAAGTACTCTATGCTTCAAGAATGAGCTGATTTTTCAGGTTCATCTTCCATGTGTACTTGTTCTATGGCAAACTCTGTTCTTCATGAAAAAGCAGATTGTAGTCCTTGCTTTGGTAAGGATTTTGACTTCAGTTGTGCAGTAGTATCTCCTGTTACAGATCCTTTTCCATGATGGAGTCTCACCAGTGTCAAACAGCTGTGCAAGAGAATCACCACACAGAATTAAATCTTATAATTTTTACCTTAAATTTGTAATTTGCCTTCTGTGTAGAAGTAAGACTCCTTGACAAGCTGTCCCAGCCCATTACTGCATGAGGAGTGCAGTTGCTGCAATGACTGTGGTTATTTGGATCTAACTAAAACTATGCCAAAATATCTCCAAGCAAAAGTTAAATGAAGCATTATTTTGTGACTAACCATTTAAACAAGTGGGAGTAAAAATGGCAGGGAGGTCAGTTATGGCAATAACAGAACTTTGAACAAAATAGTAATATTGGTAAAAACAAGACAGGTGTAAATAAGATAAATGTCCAGATTTTACAGCAGAGCAGTGTGGAAAATATGCATTAATTCTCTTACATTAATACTGTGGTAATTGGGATGGATAATGATTAAGAAACAGTTTTTCTCTTATTCTCTTATTGCAGTTCCTTTACGCAAATTACATTGCCCCATCTGCCAGTATGGACATTGGACTTCATCAGAGGAAGAAAAACATGATTTATCAGAAAATTGACCCAGCTTTTGAGGACCTTTTTGACTTAGCAGAAGAATATATCCTCACTGTGCTGCTAGAGCCATGGATGGAGATGGTGGAAGCAGACACATGTGCTTATGGAAAGGTAACTGCTCTGGATGACATGATGGAAAATCCTTATGTCAAGGAGGGAAGTCACAAGAGCCCTCATATACAACACTGTTGCACTTGAAGTCAGAAGGGAAGAATTCTGGGATGTTTTGCTCACCTATTCTTTTTTACACTGTTGTGTAAAAAGCAGCATGTGTGGAATAGCATGATTTCTGTGGACAGGAGATTTGCATTCCAGAAGCAATGTGCAGGCTTCATAGACCCCTGGGTCTGTGAATTAGGGAGGAATGCATCTTGCTATGGCAAAATTTGTCTTCTCCCTCAGGAAACATCATGTTTCTGCAATCAAATTAATCAACATGTTTTTTTTTTTTTTCTATGTTTTTAATGATAAGCACAGAAAAAGCTGTATTTCTGAAGTGTCTGTACAGTGCTGCTAGGGCCATTTTAAGTATACCAAGTACTTCTTGGGGTCTAGAAATAAAGTGCAGGTACTGCTTAGAGTAACAGGAAATGTGATTTGGTGATCCAGTTGTATTTGCCCCAAGACTTTTTAGATAGCTGCCCTGCTGTCTCTAACTGAGCCCCAGAGGCTTCCTGAAGTAGGTGGTTCAGTGGTGTACTCAGTTCTAATCCCAGAAAACCTCTGGAGGCTCAAACTGAGCAGAGGACACAGTATTTGCTCTGGCTCTGTACTCTTTGTAAACTTACCTACAAGTTACCAGCTGCAGGTCCAACTTCTAATTCCAAGTCTTTAATATCTCTCTTGGCTATGGAAGGAGAAGCTGTCAATGGAGAATGAGGAGTTGGTGGGCAGGGAGTTAGTTCTTAGGTTTTTTCTCCACTGTAATCTTAGATGAAGCATCTACATTTTTACAGGAAATATCATCACTTCTGCTGATACTTCTGTCAGCATGTAATGAGAATATGCATACACCGTCCCTTGAAAAACAGTCTGAAATCCTTCCAAAAAAGTTCAGTGGTACATTGTATTTTTGTTACTAAATAATGCATGCATACAGGGAGAACTAGAGCAGATAACTACATTCAAAGTCAAGAATGGACTTCTGTTAGGTGGCAACCAGTGTTAAACATTGAAGATTAGAGTACAAGAACAGAAAAAAAAACGTACAGCAACACTGCCAGCTCCAGCACTTTGCAACTGAGCAGGTTCATGGAGCAGTGAGAGCTGGTCTTATCCACACTGGTTTTTGATAGTCTTCGATGAGGTTTTTTTCCCCCATGGGTTTATATAAATGTGTTTTGAGTCATTTTATATCTTCAGCCTCACAGTAGTGGTGGGTTTCATAGTTTATTCATGCAATAAGAGAAAAAACTGCTTATCTTGGTCCGTTTGCAAACCCCTCCCTGATAATTCCACATAGTTTTATATGTCACGAGGAACAGTGAACAACTGTTGTCTTGTCATATTCTCAATTCTGTTATTCTTTTACATATTTCTGGTTTATCCCACTTCAATTACATCTCTTTGAAACTCAAGAATCCTACTCCACCTGACCTCTCCTCTTATGGAAGGAGTTCCATACCTTTGTTACACTTATCACCCCATCTGCAGCTGTTATTTTATATTTTTTTTATGAAATGCAAGCAGTATTCAAAATCTGAAGGCACTAAGGATTATGCAGTGGCAGAATCATGTTTTCTGTTTTGTTCTTTGTTCCTTTCCTAATTGTTCCTGTGATTCTGATTGCCTTTTGACTCCTGGTGAACTTTGAGTGAATGTGCAAAATGTAAGATAATAGCCATCCACAGTGATTCCAAGATGTCTTTGCTAAGTAATAACAACTAATGGAAGGCCCTAATTTGGAGCTCACTGGAATGACTTAATGTTTATTGTCCTTGAATTCAGCTGCTCTTGTAACATGCAAATATTAAAGTGTCCTGAAATCCTGCAGCTCTTCACAGTCAATTTAATTCTTTACTCTGGAATCATTTTGCAGACTTTGTTGTCTCCTCACTCACCTCCTTTTCCAGATAATTTCTGAATGTTTAAAAAAACAGCCTCAGCACAGATCCCCAGGAGATTCCAATAGGAACCCCACCCCACAGTGAAAGTTATTTATTTCTTTATATTTGATTTTTTACCTTCTAATTAATTCACAAGGGGCCCTTGCCTCTCATCCTCTGATAAATTTGTTTCCCTAAGAAACTCTGGAAGAGGGAACATTGAAAAAAAAAAATACTGAAACAAAATACACCGGGCCAAACACATCTGCAAAATATTCTCTTCGCTTTTCAGCATCTTTTCAAAGCTTTTGGATAATTTTTTTTTTCTAAGCTACTATTTCTAAGCTTTTTCAGCTATAATGGTTTATGACCTGCAGCACACTGTGTGATTGATCGATGCTTTCGTCTATATGAAATTTTACTTATTTTCTATCAGACTGGTTTTACAGCATTTTGTAAATGCGTATTTCCCATCTGTATTGTCCATACCAGTTGCAGTGTATCGATTGCCAATCCCCACCACGTCAAGGCATCAGCTCAGCCGAGTATTACTATACAAAACTTTTGTGTAAAAAGGACTCTGCTGCTGAGCACCCTCTGAATACAGTGTTTTCATTGCTTCTAGCAATGGAAGAATTCTTCCAAAATAAGAATTGAAAAAAACCCTTTTCTTTAAGTTACTGTGTGTCAGTTTATACCTCCTTGAGTTACCCGTTCAGTTTAGATGCTTTGTTTTGCTTTGCTTTACGAATGTTGCAGACTTCTCATTGTCCTAATAACACAAACATCTTAATCAGAGCACAAAAAAACAGAACTAAATCCTTTTGAGTTCACAATACATGCATTTGTGAAGAGCTATAATACACACACATAAAGTGACCTGCTTGAGGAGACACTAGAGTCTCTCTCTTTGTGCTAGGGGCAGTCTGATGCTCAGGCACACTCCTTCCCAGCACAAAGTCTGCATTGGATTTTGTTCAGTCCCTGGCTCTGCTCTTTCCCTTTGTTCTACCATACAGCAGGATATATTTGCCCCATAATGAAACAAGATATTTTATCAAGAATTAGGTGAGTCCAAAACTGTTTATCTGGGACATGGTCAGTATATAACTACATTTTTATCTCTGAATGAAACACGAAAGCAAGAGAGCTCCTTTTTATTGTTGACGATCATCCAGCCTCTATCTGCTTTCCGTTCAAACTTCATGAAAAATGTTTTGAATTATTTTCCTATTTACTTTTAAACTACATTTTCTTTTAAAGGAAAGAATACCCGAGAGCACTTTACAACAGTGGAATAGAGTTACACTGAGCCTGAAGGCTTTCAGATAGCACAGTGATTAGTGTGGTATTCACATTTTGACAAAGGCGTAATGAATATTAATCTAAGAACTCTCTCTCTTATACATAAAACCTTGTATAATAAGACCACAGGTTCTTAATTGTTGTGGTGAGTGTGCTAATCGGTACAATGCACTGGCTTAATATTGCTATATGTCCTAAAACCTGTATTTGAGTGGTTTAATCAGCCAAGAGGGTCACCAACTAGTCCTTACATAGTTACTGACTGTTTGCACATAACATGAAGAAATTCTCTAGTTATATACATAAAGCTTCTAATGAAGTAAAAAATGTAAATACTTCATAAGTTCTAAACATGCATATTATATTATTTTAAAGCATTACCTGGAATAAAAATAAGGACAAGACTGAAAGTCTGAAAGCTTTCATCTCCATTGTTTAGATATTATAGCATCTTTCTTCTTAGATTTCTTCTTAGCTGGTATAGGCAATCAGGTAAGTATGACACAATGTATATAATGTTATCTATACACAATATACACTGTATTATATACACAATATAATTTTACAATTTTTAAATTACAAAGTTCTTTTCTTGTAGATATAGTTATGTTATTTAGTGGTGTTCTGTAGAACTCCATGTGTGACCTGACACAGATCTGAAAAGTCTGTTCTACTACAGCTTTTAACTGAACTGTTTCTCACAAGGATGTTACTCCTTCTGTCCTGTAAACAGCAGTCTCACTGCTGGCAAACATATTCTTTTCTAACCACTGTCACTGGCAAGGTGCCTGTCCAGTTCTCCATCTTTCTATACTGTGTACTATAGGGATGACATAAGATATTATTTTTATTAGGTGGAGTTGGTGGAAGAAACTCGACAGCTGGATTCCGTGTACTTTAGAAAGCTCCAGGCTTTGTATCAGGAGAGGGGTTCCAAGAAGGATGAGGTAAGACAAGTACCTGCTAACAAAAACATATTCTTTTTCCTATCAGAGAGGGTTAACACTTTGAGTATCAGCAATGAAAGACTAAGTGCCAGTCTGGAGAAGCAACCAATCTGATTTCTACCATTCAGTTTCTACCATTCATTTCTACCATACCATTTCTACCATTCAGCCATGGTGTTAATGACAAGCACAGGTCTTCTGTCAGTTGCATCAGTGTCAGACCACTGTATGACTGGAGTCAGTAAGAAAGTTTCCACTAAAGTCTGTGGAATGTATTTTGGCCTCTTAATATTGAGTAAATACATTGATTTCAAGTAAACTACAGGTATATACTGGTTTTCTTGATCATGGAAACTAAAGCTGATTAAGAGCTGGAACCTTAGCTCAATTGACTTTCTCATCTATCAGAAAACTGTTCTAAAGAGACACAAGTTACCTAACATAAGGATTATTAGACTGAGCAAAGTATAGAGATGAAAAAGCAGTTATGCAAGTGAAATAATTTCTTCTTTCAGAGTAATGTTGCTGCCAGGGGTCTGCCATCCTTCTCTGATGCTCTCAAAGAAGATCAGCATTTGTGTCAAGTTCCCAAAGAATTGGCAGGTCCTAATCTACCTGACTTGATCTATGACAAAGAGAAGTTAGAGCAGTTCTGGACTTTTCTTAATGAGAATTCTGCTAGGTATGTTTCTTCATTATTGTTATTTTACCAGTTTCTAAGTTCATAAGAAATCTTTGCTGGGGACCTTGGATATCTAAATATCTGCAGATTTTTTTTTTTTTTAAATGTGCTTGTATACTTATGAAATACACATGCACATTGTTGAGATAACTGACTTCTATTAATATTTTTGGGGTAAAAATTCTCCTGTCATAAAATGTTTCTATTTCTGTTCCACTTTTTGCTGCTGTTTTGCTTTTAGCTTCTGCTTCCATTAGTGGTAAACCACCGAGTAGAGCCGTTAGCCTAAAATAAGTAAAAAATTATCTTTTTTAGTGCAGATTCAATTTAATACATTAAAAAAAAAAAAAAAAAAAAAAAAAAAAAGCTGGATGTTATAAAGATGTACATATTATTCTCACAGTGTGAGAGCGACTGCAGCTTTGTGTTTGCACTGATCTGAACACAATTAAATACCAGCTCATGGCACATACAGTTCTTGCAGGGTTTTTGAAAAAGTGAGCTCAGAAATTAAGATCTAAACAGGAGTTCTAGCAGAAGTAAATGTGAGTTTGCCACATTTTAATTTTTTTCCTTAAGCCCCACAGTAATCTCTATCCTGATTTAGGAAAAGGGAAATGTATTTTCTATGCAACTGCTACCAAGTCCTTAAATTGTGACTTTCTTCCTTTAATTTGGGTTCCTATGAGCTGATATTTGACATTTTGCCCATTACTTCTAGTCAAGCACTGCTATCATTGCAGACTGGATACTGGCCAGCTTTTTCAAAAGTGTCTAGAGACCTAGCACAGAATTCCTCTGGAAAAGTCTCAATGTCATCACTTCTGCTTATCATCATAGGTACCCTTTGTAGTCAGAGAAATACACACTTTTGGACACAATTCTTCTAATTCTGAATGTAACATCTAAAACCCATTTGGATGGATCAGTCCTAAAATGTTGGTTTTGGTTTTTTTCTGCTCACTGACTACAAAAACACTGTAGGCAATGCATTCAGATGTCAGTTGGGCTGTGAGTACCTATGGTCAAATGAATTCCAGACCAAACATTTTGATTACTCACCTAATCACTAAAAAATTTGGGGCATACACCCTGAAGATATGAATATATATTTTTTATATAATTCATATGCCTTTGCTACTGCAGCTCTAGTATTTCTTTTCTGCCTCTCAATGAATCATCTTGCACACCCTCTGGGGCTTGCACACCTCGCTTTGGAGAATTCTGGTTTAGAGTTCCTCTCTAACTGGGGAAAGGTGGGGATTGCCAGAGAACAGGTCACTGACTAGGATGGGGTCCTTGAAAGGTGCACTCAGTCACCTCTGGGACTTCCTGCTTCTTTGCTAATGACAGACAAGTCCCATCTAAAATTAAAGAGCCAGCCAGAGAAATGTTTAATTTATGGAGAAATTTTCCTTTTTAAACATTAATAATGAAGAAAACCTTCTGTAAAAGTTTCACAAAACAGTACTTTAGGGCTGGGTCCAGACCCAGTAACTCTGAGGTCCAGCTGGCATGCTGCAGTAAAGATGCTTAATGGCACTATAAACTGAAGGGATTGTAGAACTAATGCAGTCTGGAAAACTTCAGCAAAAACCAGATAATGTGTCATTTGCCTCTTTGTTAAAATTTATGGTTCTGTTATTGCCCAATTGTAAGTGATCCAAGGTTCAGGAAGGACAGGATGCTGAGTACCTGGGCACAAATTTGGGTAAGATACTAAACAAACTTCCATTAATTAATACTTAGTTAAATACATAGGATATTTTCACACAGTTTCAGGACAATTTGTGTTACTTTGGCTTAGTGGGTTAAGACTTAGTCGTGTCAGACCAACAGACTATGTTCATGCTCCTGATCCATTGGAAGGAAAAAGTAGGAGAACATGAGGACAAAAACATGAGGGTAAGCCACCAGTGTAAGTGGTTTTACCTAACGAACTTTAAAATTATGTATTTTGCTTTTTAAATAAGATGGACATATTTGACCAGCTGTCATAGGTAGATGCCAAGGAGTAACTGCATAAATTACAGAAAATTGGATCATTTGCTTTTGGGTGAATTATTCATGCTGTGAATGAACTAGGAAATGAAAGAAGTTCCATAGAACTTAGGTCTGTAAGGGTCTCAAAAGACTTTTAAAGGGTGAACATCTGTTCTTCAATCAGTTGGATGCTTTTGAAAGTTTAACTCATAGATAAGTGCTTTGAAAAACTCACTTATTAACCAAATGGGGAAGTGGAACAGATTTGTCTGAATTTAATATTTCATATTTTGTACTACAAATGCAGAGAATATCCTCATTAAAATGCTCACAAAATGGAAACTCTAGGTATGTCACTTATTCTGTCCTCTGGTTTAAAGAACAAAACCAATATCTACTCCATTAAAACAAACTGAACAATCTACAGATAGATTATTTGTCAGTTACCACGAATGATAAAACAAGCAGTGGAATCAAGAACTTATGAAAAGGCAACCCACAAAAAAGACCCAGAAAAAAATTTACCATAAATTGGTTTTGTCTGCTTGACTGCAAACTGACTGAAGCTCTAGCACTTTGCATGAAGTAAGAAGGGGGTGATTTCTGGAGCTGACTTTTCCAGCTGTCATCCCTGCTTCTTTCTCAGGCAATATGAGGATGCAGAACAGGGGGTGTCAACTTGTCTCTGAGTGGTGCACAGCCTGCAGTACTGCTTCAAATTCTCATCTGTTTCACTTTTCGTTCTCTCTGTGAGCTCTGCACTATGGGTCTGGTTCACAGTCCCTGCTGGATTTAGCAGGGGCACATTGAGGAGATTACTCCTTTCATGATACCCCAGAAGGGACCCTAAATGAGATCCCTAAGATGTGTGTTTGATCTGTGTGTTCACCAAGTGGCATGGTCTCACCAGATGGTACTAGCAAAGAAAAAAAAAATTACATAAAATTTCAGTCCAATCTGACCTGGTATTTAGAACTTGAACATTTTGGTGGCTTGTGGTTAAACTAATAACTCTCTAGAATGTTGATGAAATTAACTCAGTATTTAAATAACATTCTGTTTAAATTTGTTTGTAGCATGGATCTCATGTACTGGCTAGATATTGAACAGTTCAGAAAGATGCTCCATGAGGATAAAGAAAAAATGGAAGATAAATTAAAGGACATTGAAAATAAGTACTTAAACAAAAATTACTTATTTGGGCCCAACAGCCCAGCTACCAGAGAACAGCAAGAACAGGTACCAGTAACAAAACCATTAATAAAGAACAGTCACTATGAATATTACTGAGATTAAAATCCATAAGCTGCTTTAGACCAGCTTTTCCCCAAGCTATGTCCTCAAACCTTACTTATATTTTTGGCCAGAAATCTGGTTCTGTGTTGGGTGTGAGGATCCCCTCCTCCATGTGCAGCTTCCCTTATTCTTATAGAACATCTCTCTAAAACACAGATCTGAGGCTGCAGTCAGAGCATGCACAACAGAGCTGAGAAAAAGTGTAAAAATGGGTTTCAGGCAGAGTGACTTGTTCCAGCTTTCTAGTTTGGTATGTCAGTAAAGCCACAGACAGCCAGTCTGAGCTGTGGTACTCTGATATATCTTGATACTTAGGAAATTTACTTGGTCAAGCTGGGGTATTATTTGCTGGAGTCTGTATTCCATTATAGGTAGGGACAAATGTAATCTGTTCCCTTTTATGAAAAGTACATGTGAGCCTTGGGTAAGCATGCATTAAATGCTTTGCTTACAGTTAAGCTCATGCTTTGCTAAATCAAGGATGTAGAGAGATAAAGGACATTTGGTATACACAAAAGTTTATGTCATGTGTTATTGTATTTGGATTACTTAGCTAATGCATTCAGGTGGAGGAGGGGGACAAATCCTTCACGATCAACTTTCAGCAGCAGTTCTGCTAGAAATTCAGCAGTGTGTCCAGAAGAGATTAGAAACACAATGGCTGCCATTGTTCCTGGCAGATGAGCACCCCGAGGAGGAGGGACAAGCAAAGGTAATATTTTAACAACAGCAACAAATCCGGGCATTGTTTTTTGGTTGGCTCACAATTTATCACTGGGATAAAATGGTTCAGAGGAAAAGCAGCCCACAACCCACATTCAGTTTATTTTGAAAGAGATGCTCTAGTGTTTACAGGTTGAAGCATTTAGCTTGATAACTGTGAAGGTAGTTCCTCTGAAGGCTCAGTCTTGCTGCCAGTATTATTATTGGATCCTAAATCTGAAGGAGCTGGTGTTAGCTCTGCTGTAAACCAAGCTTTGTTGTAGTGCTGCACTCTCCAAAATGCCAGTCTGCCCTAGCCATACACTTGCACAGAGAAGAAACGCTGCTTTACCTAAAGGATTTGCCCAAGGGGACAAAGACATCAGCAAACAAATGGGCTTCCCATGCTGTTTTCTCTTTCTCTCTCTCTTATGCTGTCCATATTCTCCCATCTGTATCTGAAGTGCCTGTAAAAATGACTCCAGGACTTGTGAAATTTTGCTGACTGGGAAGGTTGACTGCTACAAGTCTTGTTTCCAATTGGTGACTTCAGAGAGTTGCCAGAAAATGGAATGAGAAGCCTTTCACTGCTGCTCATTAGAAATACAGGGAAATGGGCAGAGCTAGCAGAGTCCCTCTGTGATTGGGATCTGTGTAGGGAAATATTCCTGCTGCATCCTACAGATGCAAAACACTGGGGTTTTTTGCACTTGCACAAAAACTCTGAAATACATATGGCACAGCAGAAGGCAACTTGACAGTTCCACCAAGCAGACACATAGGCAGTCTACATTGATTCATAGAACTTACTTCCAATGATCTTTTTAACATCAAGAAGATTGTCAGAAGTATTGTCAGAAATGCATTGGAACAGGAATTTTTTCATCAATTCAGAGCACTAAGAAATCTCAAAAACGTGGGTTCTGATAAGTCAAACTGTAATTTTAATAATAATCATGTAAAAGTAAAATTTCCTAACCCTCTGCACCTTTTTAGCTGAATTCTGGCTCCTTCATAAGCCATGGCAGAAGACAAGAGATAAAACTAAACTGCTTCCAGGTCTGGAAGCTCTCTTGCCTCTTCTTGCACCTGCTTGCTGCACAGTGCTGGCAGGGAGAGTAGACCATGCAGTTTGGAAAATGCTGTATTCAACTCTAATAAATAGTTTACAGGAAATACATACTTCTAATGAGCCTTTAGTATTTTCCTAACTCCATTTATGTCTCACTGGTCTTTTTCTTACTGCAAATTCAGAGGATGAAAAGGTCCTTTGAAGAATGTATTTGAGAAGAAATGAAACCAGATGACATTCTCCACTTGGCTTCATATTTCACAGTGACCAAATACTGTGGGACTACTATGTAGTCCGTATTCAGAAAATCTGCCCTTGATTTGAGGTGTATTTTTCCTACAAAGAAGCTGTAGGATCAAGCCTGTATTTCTGATACAGATGTCCAAAGGAACTAAAACCATCTCATTAAAAAAACCCAGAACAAAACAGAAAGTTAGAGCCCAAAATGTGTTCCCAACATAAGTGCTTACTCAGAAGACTATGAGTAGGGTAAGCTAGTGCAGTTTTTGCTATTGCCTCTTGTCTTTTCTAACACTGCAGTCCTAATGAGCACATGCTCATTTATAGCTGAACAAGGGACTGTGTTCAGTGTGGGTCCACAACAAGTTTCAGTTGCAAAGACCCAAAAGAAGATCTATCAACTCTTCTACCACTGTGGTCTCAAATATTAGAAGGCTTAATATGAACAAAGAGGAGATAAAAATGCAGTTTAAAATAAAGTGTTTTTTTCAACTCCAGGTATGGGACATAACTGAAGATCTTCCAGGCCAAAAACAGGAGAAGACAGCTAGGATGTGGAAGGCAAGTGAAGTTTACTGTGTCTCTTGTGTCTGCAGTTTCATTGGCTTTTCTGTTTGGACTTGCACATCCTTCACTGTCTCCCTGCTGGCAGTGTGAGGCCCAAAGGTACTGCTATCAAAAGCAGTCATTGTTGCACTGGCTACAGTTGACTGATTGCTCACATTCCTGGTGAATTTAGCTCCCTCCTGGATGTTCATGGTAAATTTCTCTCCCTACCTGGCTGGAGATGTAATACTTGAAAAAAGCCCTGTCTGGTGTCCTGGGCTTTGGAGCATTCAACCCTCCTCAAACTGGTATTGTACCTTTAATTCACATTTATCTGTGTTTTGCATGTGGTGGACTTATTGGGACAAGCTGTTCATTCCAGCATCTGGTAGTTTATTTATTATTGTGAGTGGATTACGTGCAGACACAAAAGGGAATGTGAAGTATGCAGTAGAGTGGGCAGGTTTAATCATATCTCACAGTATCTGTTTCATTTAGAATTGTATTTTAATCTTACGGCACTGAGATAATATCAAGTTTAAACATCTTAAACCTTTGTAATAATACATTTCATCAGATGTTTGCCAGTTTTTTCCTTCTGAAGAGCAGTGAACTCGTTGTGATTGCCAACATACAAGTTGTGTACATTTATTCAGTTGAACTTTTATTGTCTGTTGAAATCAAACTGGAGACCCGGTCACCAATTATCCATGCAAACCATTAGCTCAAAAAAAGATCCAAAGTGCATGTGGGTCCTGTTAACTGGCTTCCCTTTGTTTGTCAGGAAGATGGTTATTTTCCATGTTCTGCTTCAAGGCTATTGACCTATAAAATAAGCAGTGTTCATATATTAGTATAGGGGTGGGAGCAATGTTTAGTTCTTCCCTTCATTATATGGCCTAGAAATAATTTTCCCCAAAGTTGTCTAAATGCTCTTAACAGGGTACAGAACACGTTTGGAGAATTGGAGGAGGGCTGAGTAGATGCCACCTTATTGTCTAAGTTGAGCCAACTTTATTTAAACCAAAGGACCTTTGGACAACCACCACTCACTCTCTTGCAAGGGGAGCCTCTTATCCCTGGCAGGCTCTGTGGCAGGGTATAACCTCTGTTTTCAAGAGAATATTGCAGAAAGACTTTCTGCTCAAATGAAGTTAGATTTCCAGGACTGCCTGCAGAAACTGGAAACGTTTGTGTCTCATGTTGACCATTGAACAGCAATCCATCCCTCCAGGACTTCAAAAATTTTAAATTCAAAAAATTTATACTCTGTTAGAAGATAGTTTTCATTCATCCATCTGATTACAAAGGAGGGCTGTTTGGCTTGCTCCTCAGTGACACAAGAACTGTTTGTTCAGGAAGGCAGGCCAGCCTGAACTTCATTTCAAACAAACTGTCCCTGCATAAACCATCTTTCTTTCTCCACCCTTTCCTGGCTGCCTACCCCTCTGTGCTTTGCAGCATGTGGGTTTCCAAAAGGTCTTGATGACTTTAAATTCTATTTTATTATTGGTAGCTTTATTCCACAGAGAGCAAACTCTCCAGCTTCTGTTGGTGATCATGGCAACACATTTCAAAGCTCATTTTGTTGGTGAGATCCCTGTCAGAAGCATTTTACAACTTTAAGCTATGCGGTTTGTCTGTTCCTTTTTCTTTGTTGTTTGTTTGCACAAAACCCCAACCGTTCTCTAGAAAAGTAGCCTGTTGCCATAATCAATAACAATAGCTGTTTCCATACTTTATAGTATGTAGTCATATGGTCTAAATCATTGTTAGTCATTTCCTCTCCCATCATGTCTTCCAAAACACGTT
This sequence comes from Heliangelus exortis, assembly GCF_036169615.1. NCBI lineage: Eukaryota > Metazoa > Chordata > Aves > Apodiformes > Trochilidae > Heliangelus > Heliangelus exortis. The sequence goes on along the minus strand of NC_092423.1, from coordinate 129,983,309 downwards.
GCCCAAACCAAACTGGAGGGAAGAAAAAAAAAAAAGCAGCAAAAAGAAGTAAAGTAAGAAATGAAACCTTGCCACATTCTATTGTATCCATGTCACAAACTCATAAACTACTGAAAGTTAGGGTCAGTGCAAAGATAAATATCAGACAGCTTACTCTAACTAATGTCTTTGCTATTGCTTTTTGAAACAAAGTTTATTTGGTGCATTTATTTCTTCTTTTGACAGCATGTGGACAGTAAGTGGGTTTCTTCATCTAGTGAAATAATAGCTTTCCGCAACACGCTGTTGAATCCAGTGACAGCAAATCTGTTTCAGTACTTTGTGTCACTGAAAGGAGACTTACTGGAGAACGGAGTGCTCTTCTGGCAAGAGGTGCAGAAATACAAGGTATGCTGGTAAAATGCAGCAAGGGGAATACCATTTGATTTGTAAGCAAATGCATCCATCACTGCATATTAGGATAATTTTAACAAGAAAATCCTAGACACTTTCTTAGTAAAAACCTCAATCGCTGTTTTAACTTTTTTCTTTGAGGAAGAACCTCGCTTCTTAAGAGTAACTATTTTTAATGACTTGACTGCATTGTCCCTGTATTTCTTTATGCTTCTTCAAACTGTTACATTCTTCTGAGTCCTCAAAGGGACACTAATAACTAGTTAATACTCACATTTTGGTATACATCTGTTGAGCACAAGAAAATATGCAAGCAATAAATGTTAATTCTGCCTTTATGTTTACATACTGTTAAATAATGGGATTATTGCTGAATTTGGTAATTCCTCAAAAATCAGAGAAAACTGCCATTCAACAAAATGTGCAAATGCAGAAATAGTATCTACCCCAAACCCTTATATACAGACCCCGTTCCCCCTGCACTCCATACCATCACATTTCACTGCAACTGAGGATGTGGCCAAGGTGAAATGTGACAGGGAAGCTGAGAAGGGATTGCCTCTCTCCCATATACATGTCTCTTTATGAAATAACTGCTGTGCAGGGTGAAATGTAATGGGAAAACTGTGGACTGAGCCTTTAAATCACACTGCAGCCTCCTAGTAGCACCCTGGACTGAATACAGGGGCACCAGTGCAAGGATCTTTCATTTGTAATTTATTCCTGTTGCCTCTGGGATACTGCTGGTGCAGAAGTGCTACCAGAGAGCAGATCTCCTCCTGGGCTCCTGAACACGACCTGTGTGCACATGGCAGGCAGGGAGCATGAGGTCAGATAACATGCTCAAAAATCAGGACATCAACACAGCTGATGCTGCAGCAGCACTTAGAGACCCTGCTGCAGGCATGTGTGTAAATTTTCCCTGCTTAATATTGCACATTTGAATTTAGGGTCTGCTTTAGAAGCTGTTTGCTCCTCTGTTTCCAGAGGGTGGCCCCTCCTTCTCACACAGGCTCTAATCCTCAAGCAAGGAATCATGAGCTGAAATGCACTCTGGGGCTGCTGCTGTCTCTCTCTTTGTCAGAGTCACAAGCTGAGACTACAAACTTGACATGAAGGCACATGAAGTTCCATGGCATAAATCCTTATCAAAATATTTAATGTTTTTTTTCAGATTGGTGACTGTCCATTGCTGAATTGTGCAATACATGCAAATTAATGTGGAGTATAGTTTAGAATCTTTTCTTTGTTTATCTGCTTTCTGAAGAAATCCTTCGTTGTTTTATGTCCCAGCGACTTCATTTATGTTAATTTTATTTCTCTTCTTATCAAGAAAAAGTACAATCTGACCATATTTCTACATGCATGTGATTTGTCATGGCTGGCAGTTAATACTCTTTATAGAAGCAAAGGACTGGACTAGTAGGAGTGTTGTGGGTCAGGCTGAACTGGAGGAATACTGCCAAAGACATGGGCAGCACTTTGTTCAGTGCATACTTGTGTTGCCTGAGCCCTATCTTGCCATCAGTTCAGACAGAACTGCCTTGAGGAGTCAGGGACTGCAATGCTCCTCATAATCCATCAGGCTGGAGGCACATCTTGGGACAATCAAAAAACAAAAAAATATATATTTATATATATTTTATATATATTTATATATGAAGAACTGTAACTCAGTGGATCATTTCCATCTGTTCCTCTGTGTTCATGTCTCATCCTTCTTCATATTATATGGCTGACTTGTCTTTCCTCTTAGTACAGCTCAGATTTTTTTGTTTTTTTTCAGCTAGGTGAGCGAAGGAAGGCATAATTTACTCTCAGGATATATTGAAAATATTCTTGTATTGCCTAACTTTCTTTATTATAGCTGTTATCATATTTTTTTTCTTCACAAAAGTAAGAAGTATTTATAATAAAACCAGCCAGCTTTTTCACATACCACATTATTGGTTAAAGGCCCTGTTTTTAATTTCTTTGCAAAGTAAATATCCAGCCTTCTAAACCAAAACAAAATGCACGTTCTTCATTTAGAGAGCTCTCTTCCTGAAAATTCTCTTGAGTGTTCATTATGTCTTTCATAGCTATATGTGATAATCTCTGGTGTTATAGAAATTTCTTGATGTTTATGGATAGATGGAAAGTTTGTGTTTCATAGTGTTTGAAGGAAGTACTTTAAATTATTTTACCTTCCTGTCAAAGTCCAACCATTGCATTGCCAGAATGTGAAAACAGTAACAACAGGTTTTACAAGATCAATAGGATCACATTAAAAAAAAAAATTAGAAAAACCCCAGTATTTCTTTCAGCTCTCTCCTTGTAAATTCAGGTTTGTTTTGTATTCTGCTGTGCACAGAGTCATTTCAGACACAGGTTTTGGGAAACTATAACATCTTAATGATTGGGGAAGGCAGAAGACTTGGTGAATGGAAGATTGTACTGGTAGCTGAAATTGTCCCCTCTTGTGCCAATGTTCCTGTTATAATATCCTGTACCCTCTAAATAATGCCTCCCTTGGAGTACTTAGAGCATTTATTTGCTTTTAATTTACCATGGATATGCTAGTCATAGCTGGCTCATTGTGGAAATCAGTGTATTTCACACCTCTATGCATGTTTCTCTTTTCAGAAATGCTTCCTATTTTCCAGTAATGTATTTAAATTGAATGCAGGATAAAAGCTCTCCTGTTCTATCAGAATGTGCAGGCAGAGATTATCTATCACCTATAAGCAATGATTGCTGTATATCTGCATTTGCAAACCAGAAGTCCCACTTATGTCTTAACTGTATCTTTCACTGTGCCCATTTGCTCTAAGAATTTTATCCTCCATACTGAAGAAATTTATCCTATAACTATTTTTCTATGATTATAAATCTTTGATCATTGGTGCCCTATAAAAGGTCTTGCATCTCTCTCTTCATTGACAGAAAATGCTGGTTTTTATCTTTCAGGACTTGTGCCATTCTCACTGTGATGATGCTATAGTCCAGAAGAAGATCACAGCTATTATCGACTGCTTTATTAATTCTGCCATTCCCCCAGCTTTGCAGATTGACATCCCACCTCAACAAGCAAAGAAGATTCTGGAGCACAGGAAAGAATTAGGACCTTACATTTTTAGAGAAGCACAGGTAAGAAGCTGGGAGAATCTCTGTAACAGATCCTGCTAGAGTCTGTGTACCTGATTTTGAAGACAGTCTTTGGTGCTTATGTGACAATTTGGACTTGATACTCATGCCTGGACATGAAAGAGAACATTATCATCATGCACCTCAGTGAAGACTGTATGGTGGAGGTGACAAAGAGTTCAGATGTTTACTGCTCTACAGGCTGGACAATCTCTGACAGCTAGGTCATCCTGCAAGGTGTTATTCAGGTCTGTGTTAGGAATTCTGGCAGTAGCAATTAATTCTGCCTATGTTTTTAATTTCTTGCTCTTTACCATTTGATTAATGTCAGAGAAGTAATTTGTAGTAAGAAAGTTTGGAGGTTTCAAAGTTTGTGAAAAAAAATGCAGATGTGACTAGAGCACAAAGACAGCTTAACTTATTGAGTGCCTTTCCCTTCTTTATTACAGAAAGTCTGTATTAGATGGCTGTAGATAATTTTCTCTCTGATCTTTCTACTAATCAGACTGAACAGTAATTTGTGAACCCTTACTACAGACTTAATTTCTTACTTCTCATTACTGTCTTCTCTGACTTAACTTCTAAACCCAAGAAAGCCAGTTCCTCTTCTTTTCCTATGGAATTGCTACCAAAACATTTAAACATCAACTGTAAGTCCATAAAAGTGTTTGTATCACAAAAGACAAACGGTTTCTCAGAGAAGAGGTTTCATATCAGCCCTAAGAGAAATAAGAAGTCTCATTTCAGCTGGTGTAAAACCCAGCAAACTCCAGAAACGTGGCACAAACCCAGGGGAAGAACATGGCCAAAAAGCTGTGACTGGAACATGACAGTAACCCACATGTCACTTTCAAGCCTGTTGAGCCAGAAGCAGCGAGGTGATGATCATACTCAGCTTCTTTGAAGCCAGGTTTATCAATTAGAATTAAACATAGAAATAAATTGAAAACTGTAAGCCTTAGTATGTGCAGCAACAGAATTCACTGAGCCCCTCTGTTTGCTTTTCTAAAATTGTTTTTCTTATTCTAGTTCAAAAAAAGACCCTGTGAGAGATTATATCATTTAAAAATTATCCAAGATTTGCTCATAGATCTGTAATGTGGTTTAAGAGCCTTTCCAGAGGCAAAAAAGTATTTCCTTTCTCTTAAGGAGGGAAAAAACCCCTCTCAATAATGAACTGAATATTTGAAATACTTGAGCAGTACAATGGTGCAAAAGCAATTCTACTGTTGTATATTTTATCAGGAATACTTGTAAAAAATGATGGATGTTTTCATTAATGCAAACAATTGTTTAGGGAAATATAAAAAAAGAAAGTGCCTTTTAACTGTGTTTTAGGAAGATTTCTCACCAGTAATAAACACACTGATGAAAAGCATGTGCCGAGAAAAGCTGGGCTGAAATGTCAGGACACAGTACGTGGGAGGAACAAGGCTGTGTATTCAAAAAGAAATAGTTATTTCATTCTCATGGTAAACTACATTTTATTTCACAGTAAATTCTGTGGTTTGTTTTTTTTTTTTTTAAATATGGTCAAGACTGACTTTCTTTTCTTTCTGTGCAGATGACTATTTTTGCTCTTCTGTTTAAATTTTGGCCAAAATTTTGTAAGTTTCAAAGCAGTTTGGCTAGTGGAAAAATTCTACTGCCCCTGGAGAGAAAAAAGGGAAAAACTATGCAAAAGAAGCGAGGCAAGAGAGAAGAGGTAAGGCTCACAAAGTTTCAGGTGACAGCTGATGAACTGCATAAAAAGTCCTTCATGAGCAAACATATATAAATTCAAATATCCCTTTTTCAGCCTTGTCCAAAGCTACTGAAATATTTTTGTTAGAATTCAAGCTTTACATGCGACCCGGTCTGAGGGTGATTAGTTCCCAATCCTGCCAATGCATATACATATGTTTAACTGGAAGCAGATGAGTCAGTGGAATATTCCTTTCATGAAGCAGAGGGGAAAATGTATTTTAGTCATCTCTTGTGCCAAAAGAAGAGTGAGAAAGAGGGCTGAATTTGGAAAAAAAAAATTATGTATGGTCCTTGTGTACAATGTGTAACTGCAGACCTGTTTGCACTTTCAGTATGTGCTGTCCTGCTTTAGAATTTACAGTCCTGGGTCACTATTGAAAACCAAACCAAACAAAGCAAAACAAAAACAGATTTTCATATCTATTTTCTCAGAAGGAGTATTTGAAAAGTCTGCACATTATTTAAAAAAATATTTATGGGCTAATTGCTTTGTATAGTCTTTGTCTTTTCTTGGATATCTCTCAGCCTTGACAGTGAAATTGTCAGACTGTTCACAATGAGTTTCCAGACAGTTTCAGTGCATTAACAGAACTGTGACCCCTACAGCGGAATGCTTGCTTGTAAAATTGTTTTTCTTGGAATTTTATTATTAAAATATAATGGATTTTTTTTCTATTGATTATAGGCTTTGCAAATGTTTATTTTTTATGAAATGTAATTGTTTAGCCAGCTTTGAGGAGATATAATTCCTTTCAGGGCAAAGAAATAATAGGACTTGCAAACTATCATAAGTAGCATTAGCAGACCCTCACATATTTTAAATACCAAGTGCACATGTGTTGAGATGTTACCCATGATGAGAACCACATGAATACCTGGAGAGATAAAGACATAGAGGCTGGTAAGAACACGGACACATTGTTATCATCTTTTAGACACATGAAAACCCAGGACCAGTGAAGCGTTATTTAAGGCCACACACCAATGTCAAGTGAAGTCTAAAATCCAAGAACTCATGTTCCTTTCTCCAGAGCACGTTGCCTCCATACAGATATATCTGGCAAGGCCATTGGCAATACTTACTGTGCAAGAATGCAATATTTCAAAGTAATGCACTTTTGCGTTTTCACAGACTTATTTTTTCCATCTGTTTGTTGCCTGCCTATAAGATTTCTGATTAAGATCAAGGAAGTAAAGAGCAAATCTTGGCCAGGAGGGCAAAAGCCTGGCTTTTATGGGGAACAAATGGGAAAGGTGAATTACCCTTCTAAGCTGGGAAACAGGGTAAGAAATTTTAGAAAGTGACAGAGAATGTAGTTCAGTAAACAGTTTGCAGACTGTTCTCAAAAAAACCAAAAATTGTCAGTAAATCAGTTACCTTTTAAAATCTCTTGAAGGAACAGGTGGAACAGATAAGTCTTTACAACTCTTCTCCCCCTCTATTATTGTTTAAAGAATTTGCCATTCCCTGTTCTCTTGCCTGAGATTTCTGTCCCCTCAGTGACTACGTAACTATTCAAATGATTCAGTATCCCTGAAGGATACTGATAAGGTTCATCCAACATAAGCAATAGCACATTCCCTTGGCAGCTTGTAGAAGGTGATGATTTCTTGGCATTTAAAATAATGTCTATGCTCCTCTGCCCCACCAGGCTCATGTTGACAGAGAGGAAAGCTCTGTCGAGAGCTAGAAACAATTTTTTTCTTGTAAATATTTTATTCCCCCCCATTATGCCTTTTTGGGTTAATTTCAAATACAATAATCATAGTACTGGTGGAGCAGATTTCATCTCTTCCTTCTCATAAATTGGTCCCTGGAATGCCCAGTCTACCTGGGCTCTCCTCACTTTCTAGACTGACTGGGTAAGAGTTGGACTTCTGCACAGTGTAATGGAAAAAATGGGCAGACAGTGAGGTTTTCATAGAATCATGGAATGGTTTGGGTTGGAAAGGACATTAAAGATCAGCTAGTTCTAAACCTCCTGCATGGCCAAGGACACCTCCCACCAGACCAGGTTGCTCAAAGCCCCATACAACCTGGCCTTGAACACTTCCAGGGAGGGGGACACAACCTCCTTAGGCAACCTGTGCCAGTGTCTCACCACTCTCTCACACAATTTCTTCCTAATGTCTAATCCAAGTCTACCCTCTTCTATACTAAAACCATTTTTATCTTCAAGTGTACAAAACAGTTTTATCTTGCACAGCATATCTATATTTACTCTTTTCATAACCTTAGCAGGGAAAGGAAAAACCATAAACATTAATTTTTTTTGTTGATGTTTCCGTTATCTCTTTTTAAGCTTTTCATCCATAAGTTTATTTGTTAGAAAGGGGTATAATGTCATGGAACAAGCCATTGCCATAACATTACCTAATTTTTTTATAAGAAGACAGTATTAAAGACATCATTTAATTCACCATTCTCATTGAGAATGCTAGCAAACATTAACAGAGTTATAACAGCATACACACTATTTCTGTATTTACTTTAAAATCCCTGTTTCATCAAGTGTGCCAGAGAAGTTTGTAAGCCTGTGCTGAAAAGAAGATAAATACCACACTGCCTGGGCAATTCTATACCAAAGAGACACCTTTACAGATGATGGGTCCATAGGGCAGTGGAGGTGATCAAGAGGGAGAAGACACTGTGGGAACAAAAAAATAGAATATTCTAGTCCTTTTAATATTTTTCAGGGGTTTTCTGAGTTACTTTGGGAAACCATTTGTGTTGAATTCTCTCTCTCTTTTTTTTGTTTTTTTTAATAAATTTCTTATTTGCAACATGGCACATTATACTACTTGGTTAATGGGGGTGTTGTGGGTTTAGTGACATAAGGTTAAATATGTATATTGATTAATGTTCATAAAGAGTTTGGGGATAATCAGACAGACCATGCAAGAGTGCAGCCCTAGTAAACCACTAAAACAACATGAAAATGACAATTAATCACTGGAGCAGTTTATGAGGCATTATGATGCCTTGTTGGTCATTGTAAATGTTTTAAATGAGATTACTTGTTTTCTTAATACATATTCTGTCTTCATTCACAGCTACTGGACCAAACTGGAATTAATAATGAGAAATCCTATGTTCTATGTTTATACCTGAGGCCAGAATAGAGGACCACAATGGCTTCTCTGTTCTTAAACTATGTTCTGCTGCAGATCTGCCCTCTCCCTTCATGACATGTTGGGGAGGGTATTGAATCTGAAAGGAAAAGAGTGGCAGGAGTGTAGAGATCAGGAAACTTTAATTAGCACAAAGAAATGCTTCAAAAAGCAGTATCTTATGCTACTTTTTATTATTTCCAACATGATGAATTATGAAACTGAACATTGCAAAACATGTACTGCATGTAACAGTGTCTCATTTCCAATGACAATTTTAGCCTTCTCAGACTTTGGGTTTTACTTTAGCTCAGTAACTATTGTTTACATCTAATCATGAATTCTTATTCTTGGCAGGTTAAAGAAGTGAGAACAAAAAATATTCCACCAAGCGGTGCTTTGGCAGGTGAGATTGGTCTGGAGACAGGAACAGCACCATTTTCAGATGAATATGGGTGGAAGGTAAATAATAAACATGTTGCTATAAATATAGTCATTAAAGAGGGGCAAAATGATCTTGGGATAATGGGAAGATGGAGTTTGGCTTCGAATAATACAATCACCTGGTTCTTCAATAAATGCTCATTCTTCTACAATTAATTTTTCTATTTAATAGTACCTACCTTACATGTAATGACTTTTAAACTTATTTATTTATTTTAAGATTTAGCTGCTGAGTAGTATTAATATCTAAAACATACTAAGCCCTTCAGATTTTAAAAGAATCTTTATTTAAAGTTAATCTGCTGGAAAGGAAGTTCAAATCTTGAACAAGAAAATTTTAATTACTTGGGAAACTCATATCTTGATCAAAATTGGCTTGGGCTTAAGTCCTGTTGTGCTCTCATGTCAAAAATAAAAGCTGAGCTCATTTAGGAAATACAGGTATTTGAATAGAAAATCCAGCAGAAAAATAGCTTCCCATTACTTCTGCATTAAATCTGTAGTGAAAAAGTAGAAGTCATTTTATTGGGAAACCAGGAAGAACAAACATGCCAGCTCAGGCACATCAAGGCATCATTCATGGCTGAATTGCCATTGCCATAATGTACCAGGGAGCCTCTGCAACCACATCATCACAGCTGTGTCAGGCACTGCAGGAGTAAATCACACTCCAGCCACTGCTTACATTCCATAGACCTCCTCCTGTGGCATTACACTGGTGATGAGCAAAATACAGAAACACCAGTCTGAAATACCCTTGAAATATGAAGCCAGAGGTCAAACTGCATATTTAAGTTATCACTCTTATCCCATAAATTGACCTTCTAACCTTTGCTCATACCTATTTAAAAATAAAAAAACAAGTCAGTTGGGTGAGCCAGTATATCAATATCATACACTTCAGTCCTCAAGAAGCAGGTAACTGCAGAAAGAGCAATAATCTATAGAGCATTTTCTTCTCCAAGCCTCTTTCTGCTATAGGAAGATGCCCAAAGTTCTTAGGGAGTCAAGAAATGACAAATTGGCCGCTAAGTTCTCAGGCTGTAATGAAAAAAACCCCACCAAATAAAAGTACAGATCCCATACTGATTTGGAAGAGTGACAAAATTTTACATGGAACTGTGGCTGTTACAACATAGAAAGCAACATTTGTTCCTTAGAAAAGGAAAGAATGTGAGATCTCCAGTTGATCTGTCTCAAGTGGTAGCAGCATTCTGCTGAAGTGAAGAGGCAGAAAGAGCTCTTAGGCTAAGGACTAGATGGAGAGATGTGGCAGAGAGATAAAATCAAGCCCTCAATATAACAAAGGCTGATATTTTGGTAGGGGAAAGGTCTGGTCTATTTAAATTTTAAAAATGAAAGGAGCAAGGATAGCACTGAGATGGGGGATGGAGAATAAATGAATGTAAGCATCAGATCTTGCATAAATTGCATTTCATGGTGTTTTGAGATTCATTTTTTTGCAGCAATACCATGATTCCAGTATTTTCATGACAAAACTTCTCTTCTTAGCAATTGTGATTATTCCATAATAGGGATATAATATAAATGAGCTTTCTTTTTTGTCTCACTGTTGAAATGGACCAGGAACTACCAGTGACGTGGTCTGGAGGATGATGGTTTTTAATGGTTCTTGCAGGCTTCCTGGTCCTATTCCAAGTATATAGAAGCTTTGGAGCAGGAGAGAATACTGCTTAAAAAGCAAGAAGATCTGGAGAAAAGTTCATCATCATACCTTACAGGTTGTTAACCAAACTCTCCAGTTTAAGAGAACAAACTTATCTTACGTGAAATTCTCTCAGCATAGGGTCTTTGTTCTCCTTTTCAATTGCATATATGAACCTCTGCCTTTTTTATGTTGTGTGCTGAGCAGTTGCTCTCCACAGCGTACTCCTGAGTGATAAGATTTTTAAGAGAGGGAAAGTGAAAGCTACAGGAGTATCAGTGTTGCCTTTACTGGACAGGTCCTGCTACAAGAAGGGATTTGGACATTTCTTCATTCTGCAGTGGCACAGCAATCCTATTTGTTCACGTGCATTTTTCACTCCCTGGCTTCTTGTACTTCATCAACTTACATACAACCAGAGAAACGAAATTTTTTTCTTACCAGTTTGTCAGTATGCTTCTGGGGGGATGTAAGAAGCTTTGCTTCGTTTTTTGTTTTAGCCATGAATATCCTCTTGGGTCTTCCTCCAGGAGATTATGATATTTTGTTCACTAGATAGCTCCATTTAGCAGTAGGGCTAGAAATAATGCTATGTAATATTCAACACTTTCAGTATCTCATAATTTAAATTTTCTCTCCATATGCAGGTGCCTCTTCTGCTTCCTTTCCAAAGCAGGGAAGCTCCAAAAAAGTCCCCCGTTTCTCCAAAGAGTAGTGTGATTTTTGAGAAACGCTCAAATCTTCCCAAGAAATAGAAAGTGAGTACCAGATTGCCAACAAGTGTGCTTTGAAATTTGGATGCTTAAGAGCTAGATTTCCTGCTGTCTGTGCTGATGTTCATTAGTAGCAAGTTATCCCCCTCCAAATCATGTTTAATAGAAGCTGTACGCTCTCAACATGAAGACAAGATTATTTTTTTCTCCAGCCATGGTTAGTGGACCTAATTCTGACCAGATGGAGGTTTGTTGCAAAATGGTAGTCTCTGAAATGTGGTCATCTAAGCTTTCCAGTTAAAATATTTTAAATAGGAGCACGAGATGACTGGAAGAAATTCAGACCCCATGGTGTTACTGGCAAGGGCCTGACACAGAACTAGCAATAGATCATCTCTGCTGAAGCCAATTAAACATTAGAATGGGAGAAAGAAGTGGGACAGCAAAGAGATCTACTAAAGACAGAAAAGCAGATTTTGCTTCAAAGCTCGAATTCCTAGATGGAAGAATCCCCTGGAGGTTTTAGTTTGTTTTTCTAAGCCTATACTGAAATTAGATGGGCTTAAAAAATTAATAGAACTTGCGGTATTTCTCCCCTTCCTCCTCTGCTCCTCCTTCCTTTTCTAATTCTATACTTCAGCCCTGTTATTTTAGACAAGTTGGTGTCCTGCCCTCCCTAGTTCTCCTAAACTTCCCTGTGACTTGTCCTGTGGCAGAATTTTCTGTATGTGACCTAAGAGAAAACTGCACCATTCTTTGGTCTTCCCTCATGTTCTCTTTCTGCCCTCTTATCACCCTCTGTAGTTGCAGTTACAACCCAGTCACTGTGTACCTTACGTAACTCTATTTCATACATTTATGTCTTTTTGTACTACAACTCTGCTGCACTCACAGCTTTGTCACCATGGGAGTCCTTGTGCAGGAACTTTGGTTCTGCTCAGTAGCTGAGAGCCCTCCAGCTGGGCCCAGTGCTCAAAGAGGGACTGCAAGGTAGCTGCGGCCCCTGGACCACAGTTCCTCAAAACCTGAGAGCTACATTCCCACCAGACATCAGGCTGTGCAGGATAATGCAGTGACAGTTTAGGAAGGATATTGAGGTCCTGGAGCAGGTCCAAAGAAGGGAAACTGGGCTGGTGAAGGGACTCCAGCACAAATCCTATGAAGAGAGGCTGAGGGAGCTGGGGCTGTTCAGCCTGGAGAAGAGGAGGCTCAGGGGAGACCTCATCACTCTCTACAACTCCCTGAAAGGAGGCTGGAGCCAGGTGGGGGTTGGTCTCTTTTCCCAGGCAACTCTCAGCAAGACAAGAGGCCACGGTCTCAAGTTGTGCCGGGGGAGGTTTAGGTTGGACATTAGAAAGAATTTCTTTACTGAGAGGGTGATCAGACATTGGAATGGGCTGCCCCGGGAAGTGGTGGATTCTCCGTCCCTGGAGATATTTAAAAAGAGACTGGATGTGGCACTCAGTGCCATGGTCTGGTAACTGCAGCGGTAGTGGATCAAGGGTTGGACTTGATGATCTCTGAGGTCCCTTCCAACCCAGCCAATTCTATGATTCTATGATGATTCTATGACAGTAGAGGTGTTCTCCAGCAGTTTGAAAGGTCTCTCTCACTACCTTCAGTTGCAGCCCACTCTACAGCACAACTAGAAATTTTCCTGCTCTGCCCAGTCCCTCCCCATAGCTCAAGTGTTCCCCTGCTCTTCAGTGATTTCCTCTTCTTCCATCTTCTTCCCTTTGGTGGTTCCCCTCTGCCACACTCTCTGTGGTGATCTATCACCCTGCTGGGAGGGTGACAAATCTACCAAAGACCATCCCTGCTCTTGATGGGACAGCTTCTCTCCACTTTGCTACAGAAGAGGTCACACCTTGAATATTGGGTATAATTTGTAAGGTACTGGCAGTGGGGGTGCTGTAGGGGTTGGTCTCTGTAAGGAGAGGCTGAGGCTGCCCTGTGTCAGACATTGCCAATTCCATCCAGCTCCAACAGACCCAGACAGACCCAGACCCAGACAAGCCCATCAGCCAAGCTGGTGGCATCTTGGAGAAATATATCTAAGAAAGAGCAAAACAAAACAGAGAGAGAAGGAGGGAAATGAGCGAAAATAACATAGGAAACACCAAGGCCAGAGGAGGAAGAGAAGGTGGAGGAGGCTGGGGAGAAAGAGGTGCTCCTCATGGAGCAGATGTTCCCTGCAGCCCATGGAGGACCTGTGCTGCAGCAGAGGAAGAGAGAGAGATGGAAGAAGGGGCTCTCCATTGCCTCAGTGAAGGGACAGAGTGTAACCTGTGGTGATAACAAGAAGGGGAGGAGAGGTGCCTGGAGTGAACCTGAACCTGGTAACAGTGGAGGAAAAAATATCTTCTTTAAGTGTGTAAACATTCATTTCTTCTTTTTGTTTCCCAACACCCAAATCAAGGGATTTATTATAATTGCCCATACATTAATTTCCCCAATTCAAGCCTGTTTTGCTTGTGACAGTAAGGTAAGCAATATCCCTGTCTTTATCTTGAACTACAAGCTTTCTCTTTCTTTTTGTCCCCTCTTTTCTCCCATTGTCCTGCTGGGGTAGGGTGTGTGGAGTGAGTGATCAGCTGGGCAGGAAACAGTCTGCTAGTGAGGCCCAACCCCACCATACCTTGTTTCTCTCTTTTTGATTCATTTATTGAATAACTGTTCTGACTTTTGCAGGCAGATTAAAATCTCTCTGAGACATTTAATGGAGGTAGGCAGGAGACACAAAAATAATGTGCATGCAAGGTTTGTCCTTGTGTTTCCAGAGCAAAGACAAATTCCTTGGAATATTATTAAGAACCATATAACATTAGTGAAGACTAGAAAATAAACATCTTCCAATGTGTGCCATCATCATGTGATTGTGATACTGACTCTTGTGTTACTTATTTGTTTATTAATACACCTTGAGCCTCAAATCAAAGTAACCTTCCACTGAAGTATGCGTGGTAAAAACAAATAGGTGGTCTTGGTCCTATGTATCTTATAATCAGTCCCAGTTCTTCACTACTTGATGTAATGAATAAGTTAAACACTGCATTGAACTGAGAGCCCTGAAGCAGTGTCTCTTGGCACACTCAGTACTAGAAGTCACACAACTTCTGTTTATCAAAGATACCTCATGAGGTGCCTGAGATATCATTAAATCAAACTCTCTTGTTGTAAGCTCCCAGCTCATTCTCAGTCTTGATCCAAAGTATACTTTCTGCCTCATTTCTGAATTTTGATCCACAAGAAAGGCTTAAAATACATCAGGACACATATGTGATTGAGAACTTAAGTAAAACATCATTCCTTCTGTGGCATTACTCACCTGAAGGGTGCAGGAGCTCATAGCTCTTGTGTAGCTCTCCTGAATTTCTTGCTTCTTTTTATGATTTTAAGAGTTTTAAAGAGAAATGAGGTTGGGACTAGGGCCAAAGGATTAACTGGGGAGTTAAGAGGGGACGGGGGAATAATTAACTGCTAGGCAGGGGACAGGATGATGATAGACCTCTCCCTATTTTTCAGACCACTTTAAACACCAATCTCTGGCCACAAAGTTGTTGGCTCCCTTCTTTCCTACATGTGTGTAACGCATGTAAGAGAAAGGCAGATCAGCAAGCTCCAGCATTCTGAGTTCCTGAAGACTACCCTTGAATTCTGATTGTCTTCTGCTACTCCTCCCAACCTCTTGGACAAGGAGAACGAGTCATGCATGCCCCATGCAGTTGTCAGAATTAAAGGTTCTTCACTTGGAGCTCATAGATCATACTGCTAAGGACCATTCCCAAGTGCTTTCCTTCTCAGTGTGGCATGGCAGCTAAGGATAACTTTTTTCTCTCAACACAATGACCAAGAATTGTGTAGGTTTCCACCAGGAGTTGTTTCAAACAGGCTGGCAGGAAAGAAAGACACTCTTTTAGGGATCTAGCTGCCCTGCTCATATAACCTCCCAGAAGGAGCAATGGAGTTCAGTTCCTACTTTCCCCACAGTTCAGAGACAGAGTTTGCTTTATGCATATCTCCTTCTGTCTTTGGGTTGTTTGTTCTTATGACTTTACCTGAGCAAGATGTCTTGGGTGGAAGCCACAGGGGAGTTAAACATAAAATTCTTGTTCCTGTTTTCCATGTTTTCCCAAATGTTCCCATGTTTTTACAGATGCAGTAAAGTTCAATGCTCAGTAACATCTGAGGAGGATGGAATGTAGCATCTTGTAGTGAGCAGAGCACATGTGGTACTGTGTGGCCTACCACTCATTAATGTGAAAGGCAAAGAATCACGAAATGTCATAAAAGGAGCATTACATGTCAGCCTAAAAAACACGTGAAAGGCCACCTTCTGCTGCTGTGGTCAGTGCAGTGCACGCAACCAAATGCTGGAGTGCACCAGAGTCAGCTTCTGCTGTTGTATTCTTGCCTTCATGGCACTCTGAGACAGTTAAATAACACGTAGACAATGCTTATCTTATGCTGGTAGCTTTGACTTGGATCATACTTGGGTTACTTCTAAAACGAAAAATATTATCCACAAAATATTGTCACAGATGATAAAACTCCTTGTGAATATGTTCCAGCCTTGCCAAATATTTAACAAAACTTTACCAGCCCCTACACAAAAACTACTGTCCAAGTTACTATGATTAATACCATGCAAGTCTATCAAACTTTAAAAAAAACAGAAGTATTTCATGTACTTCAGTGATTGAGTAGAATTTTTCAAACTGCCTCTATCCACTCAAAGTTCTGCAAATCAGTGATAATACTCAATCCAGTCTGCAGTTCTGCCTCCGTGTTGATGGAACATATATGTATGTATACACATGACTGCAAGCACAGTCATTTACAGACCATGTCTTACTATGCAACTGAGGAGGATCACATGTATTAGTAATGCTAGCAATGCCTGTCATCACTATGCCCATTTTATGTGTTAATTTTAAAGAATTATTGAGCAATTGGATGGGGAATATATTAAGAGAAAGGAACCCTTTCACTTCTGGGTTAGTGAATCTCAGCTGCTGCAGTGTCAGATACCCCATATCAGCTGTTTGGTTACACACCTGAAACGGAATGGTGGGGTTTGCCTCATCCTGAGGGACCACATAACTATTATTGCCAGATCCAGTAGAGGCCCTCCAAGCTGAATGAATATAGAGACTAAAAGAATATTACTGTTCTAAGTGATGATCCTGGATCACTACAGAAAGCTTGCACTGCTACTGTCCTTTTTATCTTGTTCTTGAGGTTTGTTCTCTCTCAGGTTGGTGACATATGAGAGCATAGCAATTAAAAAGGGCTAGAAAAGTTTAATCAACAACCCTGTAACTTCTCTCTTTGGATAACTGCAATGTTATTCCTTGCTTGACTACATATACATTGGGACTTTCAGAAATCAACAGCAGAACAACAGTTGTCTGTGGAGTTTCCTGCTACAGACAACAAAAACAATTCTCTTCAGAAACCTGAAAACCTAAAACCTCTTCTGTAAAGATTTATTGTTTAGTGTTCAAAACACACAGTATAATCATGTTCATTCGGACTTACTTTTCTTGTTTACTCCGAAGTAATACAACATATTGGAACTATTCTTGAATTTTTTTAATCCATCATTTGTATTCACAAATATTTACACTTAGATGCCATTACTGTGTATTTCACTTTTCTCTCATCAGACCTGGCATGTTTATTAAAACATTTTATAATCTCCAAGAATGCAGTCCTGAAGTTGGTAATTCAAGTACTTCTGATATCAACACAAGCTGTGACTACACACTTCAGGAAGGGGATTTATACATTTTGCTTTGACTTCTCTCTTGCTACCGCATGACACAAAGTATCAGATTATGAGATTAATTCCTGAAAATATGTAGTGCTGGATTAAGTTATTAAATTGTACACCTACAAGAGTTCACAAGAGTGGTAGTGGTGGTCACCAGGCCACTAAAAACGGGGTGAAATATTTTCTCATTTATGCCTGTACAATGCTGCTCTGCCATTGCCTCCATACTCATGATTTCTTTTTATTGGCTGCTTTTTAAACTATTGTCAATGGGGAACATTCTCAGATCCTGAACTGTGGATTTGTTTGTAGCTTTCAGGGTGTGAAAATCTAGTAGTCAATCACCAGGCATTGAAATCATTAATGAAGAACAGTGCTTTGCAGACACAGCACTAAACCAGACTCAGCAGACACAGTTTCTGTTATTGGTTCTCCTATTATACAGTACTTGGTGGCAAAGGCCAGACTGGTTTGTGCCACACCTTCTTAATCTTTTACAGAAGAACAACACATTTGCATATATATTTGGTTTAAAATGAGAAACCAGTAAATAAGAGCATCATTGAACTGTTTTTTTCATAAATGTGGGAGGCTCGGTTTCCTGCTGTTGAAAGAACTGAAAAATGGCAGGTGGCCCTTCAGTGCCCCTTCTGTGCCCCTTATTACAGACTTGGGGACTTTTTCCATCCTCTACCACTGGCACACTTGTTAAATGTGCAGCCTCAGTCTCCCCCAGCACTACTGCTCTAGTCAAAGCTACTTATGTTAGCTGGTGTGTGTGTAAAAAGGATTGAAAAGAGAACAGATGTTTCAAAGTTCTGACCCAAACTTGGAAAAGGAAACCCTTAAATTATTTATGTTTTTAATGTTAAATACTTGGCCAAAGGAATCACTGTGGAGCTTTACGTGGCCAATGGTGCTGCAGTAATCCAGCTTGAATTTCACCTGTTTAAACTGTTCCATTACATTCAGCTGATGATTTTTGTCACTTCCTTTTTACAGAAATGCTTTTAGTCAGCCATTATGAATCATGCTGGAATGCAGCTAAGATGGGGTTAACTGGTATTTTTTTTAAGCTTATGGAACATTGCTGGTTTTAATACATTCGGTAGTTGCTGTAAAAATGTTGGGGAAAGTCAGGTTTGAACAAAAATTTTAGATCTGGATCTGTACTCACAGTTCAAATCTATGTCTAATGGCCTGATTTGGAGCATTCCCAGGATTTCAGAGAGCTATAATTCACATCTGTGTTTCTAAGTCCTTCATGCATGATTGTTTGAATGTGCACTTTTGGAACAGGTCCATGTCTAATAGGCTAGATTGTAGTTCCCAAATCAGAAGCCACATGGTATTGCTATATAGCTTTTTTTTTT
This sequence comes from Heliangelus exortis, assembly GCF_036169615.1. Lineage (NCBI taxonomy): Eukaryota > Metazoa > Chordata > Aves > Apodiformes > Trochilidae > Heliangelus > Heliangelus exortis. Next base: position 129,964,961 of record NC_092423.1, on the reverse strand, counting down.
TTTTTTTTTTTTTTTTTCCACTCATTATGTAGCCTTTAAATAAGGTTTTGTCAGTCCAGCACATTGCATTAATGCAAAACACCAAAGCCTATGCTTTCAACCTACCTGCTATCAAATTCACACGTTTTGATTTCTACCAGTGATTTAGTAAAGCATTTGCACAATGACCACAATGGATGTTATTCTGCCAAGTAATAATTTATCAGAGTGTTGGACCAGATGGTTCTTATGCAGGGCCCACTAAGCTGTTCTTGTATGGTAAAAATAGTTCAGGTATAGATTAGATTATCTTATTTTTAATATTAATTGAGCCAAGGTAATTCATATGTCAACCACAGGCTGCCTTGGGTTTTCCTCTGTTTCTCTACTAGTTAAAATATGTTAGTTTCATGGTAACATATGTGAAAGCGTTGACAACAGAATTGCTTATTCCACATGTTAATTATGTATTTGTTCAGAGTATACTGATGAACTGTGTGCATCTCTCATGTTAAGTTTTCATTTCATGTCAAAGGAAAAGTGGAAATGTAAGTGGATTTGTGCTTTTAATTTTAGATTTTATTTTTTGCTTTAAACCGATCTTTTACATGATTCCTCTGTACCATATGTGTTTGAAAATTTTTTGTTGGCAAGAAGTTTAAAAAGAAAGTAATACTCGCTTCTCAGAAAAGGATTTTTGAACAAAGCAAAGCAATTGTGCCATTAATGAGAAAGTTAAATGAAACAAATGACAAGGCAAGCAAGAAAAAAACACAGCATCACACTCAAGGAATGCACAGGCACACAATAGCTTATGCAATATTCCCCATCTGTCAAAGTCAATAAATACAGAGATTGCATTGGAAATATTAATCAAATTAGGCTTCAGTGTCTATGGCTCACTAAATGCAATCAACAAGCTTTTATCATTCTTACTACTTTTCACTTGTAGGCAACTAAATTAACTTAATCCCAGCTATGAAACCGAATTTTGTAAAACCCAGACTCCGATTTTGTTTACGGTTCATTCCTGAGAAAGGCATTTTGTTAATCAAACTTATCATGTCTCTAGAGTAATTTACACCTTCACATTTTTGTACATGTGTATGTTTGTAGGCATGTGTACGTGTCTCTAAAATTCTGTACCTCATGAATTTGTGTGTACTTGTGTGTAATTTGTATGCATATGTATATATATATATACACATACTACAAACTTATAGGCATAAAATTACCTTGTTTGGTAAGCTATTTTACTGTCATAATCCCACAAAGCTTAAGTTTGGTGTGTACCACTTTCTTCCTAATACAATTTCCTAACCATTTCCTTCTGTCTGGTTGTTTTTTTCTGAAATGAAGATCTCTATGTTTCATTAAAATGTTTGTACTCACTTGCATTTCAGAGGGTAGAGCTATTATGCCTGTTTTGTTGAGCAACATGGCTCTTTCCAGAGCTCTGCATAGCTGCTGGAAAGAGAAAATAAATGCACTTTTTGGGAGTCCTTCTTCATCTAGAAAGCATATGTAAGAAAAAAAAATTAACTTTCTCTCTGCTTTTTCTCCCAAATGAGAAACTAATTAACAGCACGTGTTGGGACATTCACTAAAGGCTACAAAGAATGATTTACTATTCTCCAACTAATGAACTGAATGCTTGACCTAAAAAAAAGGAGAGCCTGTATGACTGCATTCATCTTCCAGTTACGATTTTCCAGTTCAAAGATTGTCTTAACTCCTGGCTGCTTGATCCTGAAATTTGCTGAATGTATTGAAACTCATTCCCTTAATTCATATCTCCAGAGGTCCTCAGCACCTGGCACCAGTAGGCTTCTAGAAAGCTGTCCAAAGGATTAAAACAGTGATTTCTTTTTTTTAATTGAAAAAATAGGAAAGCAACACTGCTTCATTGCTGCACCTCCAGGTGAATGTATATTGAAAAAAAACAAATCAAAGAAAAAAAAAAAAAAAAACAAAAAACCCAACAAAAAAACCCAACAAAAAACCTACCAAAAAGCAAAACAAAATCAACACACAGAAAGACATAGGCTTAGCTGGGCTTGCCAAGGTGATGTGGCATCAATCACAGACTGTGTTCTGGGACAATAGTTGAGCGTTGGAGACAAATTGTTCAGCAAGCTTTTGGTATCCTTATTGTCATCAGAGGGGTTCTAAAAACAGATAAGATGCACACATCTGCCAGGAATGACTACGTATTTTCAGGCCCGTACTGGGGCAGAGGAATGAGCAGATGAACTCTTGAGGGAGTTATTTTCTCCGAATCCATATCCAGGTTGTTCTGAATGCAAAAGCTTAGCCTCTGCTGAGGAATCTTATGACAGTCAAGGGCCGTGACACTTCATTTGCTCTGCACCCAAAACTCCCACTGAAGCCAATTATTCAATCTAATTTAACAAAGACCACAGCTTCTCTGGCTGTGCAATTGTTGGTAACCATCAACAAACTGATTCATCTACAAGTGGGCCAAATGTTACAAAATCTGTTTCTGAGTTCTTGTTTGTACCCCCATCATAAGATTACACCAAAATTAAAGCATGCAGTACTTGAACTAACTTCAAAGGCTGAGCTTGCACTTCTAGCTAGTTCAGCCTTTTTATTGGTTCATGTTTTCCATTTGGCTTCAACATCCTGTTCCTTACTGATGCCCTTCTAGAGTTTCATTTACAAATATTACGTCCCTGGTTAGTGAGCCATGCTAATTAATACTGTGGTAGAGGCTATGGATTATAGTAATCTCATGCCTCCTGCTTGGAAAAACTCTGCAATTTTTCCAGACGTTTACATGTAATGCTGTATTGAACATGGCCAAATTTGTCTTAAGAAAACGTATCCTGAACTCATTTAATCAAAATATATTTAACTAAGGTTGCTTATGCTGTTATCTATTGCCAGTTTTGTTAATCATGAAGCTCAAAAATTTCTATGCAGTAGAAACCCGAGATCCACAATTTCCTAATTAGATTATTTCAAACAAAACAGTAAAGTTAAAACAGGCTGGTTTAAGTATACATATTTTTAAAAGTTTATGCCAATAACAAGTTTGTTAAGAAAACATGAACAGATGATTTGACTACTTTCTGGAAGCCTCACACGTCTGACTGGGCCTCACCTTTCAAACCTGGAACCACAACCTGACACAGATTTTATCTCCACTGGGAATTTTGTAGTCAGAGACTCCCTGACTGCTGGGACTTCAAGCGCTGCTAATGTTGTGATTGTAAAGAAAATATACTGTATTTGCAGTACCATCAAATATCAAATAAAAGCTATGGAGCTTTTACACTACATAGCAATCCTAAGTCAATAGGTTCTTCCAAAACCAAAATAAACCAAAGCAATGGCATTTTTTAGGAAGAAGGGATGTATTTATTAGACCAGGTGATGTAATTGGAAACAACAGAGAAGCTTTCAGGCTCACAATTTGTTCACCAGGTCACAAAGAGGTCAAGAAATACATCATCTCTGGGGTACTTGTTACTTTATTTTTGGTTTTCATGGTGTTCATGAACTCTCTTTTCATAAACGGACACAATTCAGTTGACATGACTGCAGTATGATGACACAAATCACAACAAATGTGAAAAAGACACTCCTCACTCCTTCTAGACTGTCATTTCAAACCCAGAAAGGAAAATTTGCCAGCATCTCGTAATGCTTACCATGTCATCACCTCAACATGAATTAAACCAGACTAAAATGGAAGGTTTAGAAACCTCTGAGAAAAGGTCTAAAAACTTGACGCACAAACAATTCCAAAGGTGGCAATTTATACATAACCTGGGCCAGTATTTTCTTCAAAATGAGCTCTACATTGTACTTGCTTACTCAAATAAAAGGCACAGATATCTCCAGGTAAAATCCTACAGCTGCCAATTATTAAGTGTCACTGTCTTGGGGTGCAGTCCCTAATGTGAGCAAGGCCTCTTGTCCTCTCAACAAAGCTCTCTCCTCTGAGAGGAGCACACTGAGCCAAGAGCTCAGTTGAATATATATATGTTGAATATAACCAGGGAAGGGACCAAATGCTGTGCCTTGTGGAGATAAAATCCAATCTTCTCTTTGAAAGAGGCTTTCCCACTGTACAGCCACTGTTTTATACCCCCAGGTAAGTTGGTCTGTTATTTTCTGTGAGAATTAATTCCTTGAACAAAATTATAGCTGTACAAACAGCAGCAGTTGGCTAATTTCTGCTTTCCTGAAGGTCAGAGGATTAATGGTATCGCTTGGGAAAAATAGAAGCTAACAAAAGATCTGGTCTAAACCTTATTACAGTATGAAGAACACTTCCTCTTTCAATGGCTTTGGACTCCTGAAGGGTACCCATCAATCTTCTGCTCAGACTTACTGTAAGGCATCCAGGATCAAGGAGAACTGGTGTATGTACCTGGTGCTTGTGTGTACAGGCTCACCAGGAGCCTGGTGGGCAAGTCATGCAGACATTGTTTGCCATGAAACACTGTCCTTATGGTAGATGATGTTGGGAACTAGAGAATTTTGCCTTGTGTGAAACTAAATTGAGTCACAGCACATCAACCAAACTGTGCTTTGAAAAGGATTGTGAAAAGCTTGGCCTCTTGTCCTTGTGTCCTTGCTTTCATTTTCAGGAGAAACTCTGCTCCAGTGCTACTCTTACCCTGAACACTTTCTGGAGCTGAAGCCAGGCTAGGAATGCTTCTGGACTACATCTGACGGGCTGTGCATTGCCAAGATGGGACTGCAGAGGCTGAATTACATATAACAATGTTACGTGTTGACTGGTTGAACTGTAGACTGGAATAGTTGGTTGTAAAGGTGCCTTAACTCCACAGGTTCCTGGAAAAACAAAGATGAGGAATAAAAATACTTTCAGAGTAAGGCATATCAATGCAAACACAGAGGAGTATTGTAATCATAGTAATACAGTAATACAGTATTACATATTATAATTACATACAGTAATCATAGAATGGTTTGGGCTGAAAGGGACCCTAAAGGTCATCAAGTTCCAAGCCCCCTGCCATGATCAGGGATATCTCCTTTCTAAGAAATCAGATGATAATGTAGAACATCTTGGGCAATGAATTTAGACCTGTCTAGGTTAAATTTTTAGGGAAGAATGATATGTATATAAAATATTACTTCTTCAAAAATACAATTTATCTAAATGAACTTTTCCTGCTACTGACATGAGCTCCCTGGACCTGGAGGACTTAAGAATGAGAACAATTAATACAGAACCATACTTCAAAAAGGAAAAGGAGGGACGTGTGACATGAATTAATGTCTCAACTTCAAGTTGAGAATCTGGAGAAATATCTGAGTCTCTTATTTAACAATATAACAATGATAGTACCAAATACAGAATCATTAATGTAATCATATTGCTATTTGATGTGTATAAAAATGTCAAAATCTGTCTCTCTACAAGTTGAACAAACTGAAAAAAATTGCCTTTTTTTTTTTTTTTAGATTTTATTTATTTCAGAAGCATGCATAAAATCAACAAAGGCTTGTGAAATCCCTGTCTACTCCTTTTATTCTGATTTGAACTTCTGGGGTTTTTTCTCCTTTGTTTATAATGGGAAGTATAAAAATATTTTTCTTCCCCCTACTAATTTTGACTTTTTCCATTTAGGAATCATTGATTCACCCTCATTTTTTGTACAGCTGCCATTCCAATTCTGTTAAGTAACTTCTTGTGCCACAATATCTTTGTTTGTTCCATACCACCACTGATTGATGTTGACAGAGCCGTGGTAAGAGAGCATTTGATTAGTTAATTTCTGGCACAGAAATGGGAGGAGGAGCCCAAATGTATGCATTTTCATATGTGGCACATAGCACTGTTTAATTTTTTTTTCTTTTATGATAGAGAGGTAGGTTTTATACTAAATTAAACTACTTATAAATGCAGCTGGCTCAGGGGATCGCCGCTGTCCCATGTGATCCTTTTCCAGTAGATTTTGTTTTCTTCTAATTTGATCCAGATTATGATTATCTAAAGGCTTTTTGTGGCATATGCAAAATCATTGGATTGTCACAGTCCCGTTCCTAGTCGGCTCCAGTCCACACCACAGAAAGCACAGTCCCAAGTATCACAGCTGGCACTCTCTGTGGAACAAACAAGGATTCACTGCCTAAATTTCCTCTCACTAAAGCAGAGGTAAATTTTATTTCAAATTTCAGTGCAGCACAAATTCCTGGAATAAAATTATTTAGCATTAATCCCTTTCTTCACTCTTCAAAAAATGATCCCTTGCAAGGACACCATGAAGAAGTGTCAACTGTTGCTGGCTCTACAGTGTTTTGGAAAGGAAAAGAGGACTGCAGATTGGTAACTGTGGCGCCTTTTGAGCAAACAGTCCTCATATTCGTGGCCAAAAGGCAACTGAAGCAGGTGTCAGAAGCCCCAGGGACTGGGTGGACTGGGAAGGAACTAATGCTGTTGTCTCTGTAGTGCATACCTCAGTGTTTTCAGAATGCTTTGATGCATTTGGATGCATGGGATCCACTAGAGTCCAGAACGCATTCAGCCTTCTCATCCATTCAGAAACCCGAGAGGAAGAAAATTCAGGCACTGATTTAATGGAGCTGATTATCTCTGCCCGTCTTCCATGACTCTTCTTCCAGTGCATTCAGTATCTTTTTTTTAATCCCTTATTTGCACGGTCCCAACTGCCCTTTCTACAGAACAAAAAGGAATTGGCTGTATATTCCACAGCAATGACGTCAAAGAATAGTAACAATTAGCACTTCATTTAGCATCCTAACTATAACACAGAGATGCCTAGCCAGCAGTATCTCAGGCACATGGGGAAACTGGTCACATAGAAAAGAATTTAATGACCTGGCCAGCCATGAAGTAAGCTATTGAAAACAGCAATCAAAATTCTTTTATTTGCAGACCTAAGTCCATCCACCAAAATATTCTGTCTCACCAAGACCCACATTTACAAGAAAAGCCCTGATATGTAATCTATAATGATAGCAGCCATGAAATCTGCCACGCTTCCACTTCTTTTAATTTTGTATCCTCTCTTTTTCCGACACTGTGTAAAACGAGGGCATGTTGAGTGGATCTTTTAAGATACCCTAGACAACTCTCCCTGTCATTCCTTTCCTGCTATTTCTGAATGACAGAATGAGCTCTCCCCAGAACAGCAGGACCCTTGTGGACATGGGTATGTCCTTAGATCACCACAAGAAATTTATAGACACATTTTGTCATTCTGTCTGCATGACATTATTAACATTTCGCTTTTTGTGTTAATCCACACAGTAAATACTCCTGGACAGACATTATTCATTTCAGTCTCAAGTATTATAATAAACTTTTCTTAAGTCTGAGGAATGTTGTTCAGATCACATCTATTCAGACTGTTACAAAGATGGTTCTCCCAGCTTGTAGCTATGCCTGTATTATTTCTCTCTGCATTTTTCTGCACTTTCCTCTTCTTTAACCCCCTTAAAGGAAAAGCAGCTTCTCTTTAGTTTTAAGGGCCCATCTCCTCTGTCATTTGATGTCAGGATCTGCTGGCTTTGGCAAGGGAGTGCAAGGCTTGAATGAATACTTTGCTGCACAGAAGGGGCTGCGGTTCTTTCAAGGCAGGAATTTCTAGCATTTTGTGTAAACCCCACACAGACTCCTCAGGAACAGAAATTACAGCAACACCAGATGCAGTAATGGTGGTAACAAGGTGGAAAGCAGGTGCAGAGGACATCCGTGCCTCACTTCCAAGAAAGGCACACGAACTGCCTAAGGAACACCTAGAAAGGATTGCAAGTTGTTTTATTTCTTTGAACAATCATTCTTAGCTAGCTCATCAGAGGTTATTATTCCATACATTTTTAATTACAGCCATTTGAGTTTGATGACCACTCCGGAGCCCTGGAACAGCGACTGTCGTGTGCGGGAAGGGCGGCGGGCGGCGGCTGTTGGGGAAGTGGAGGAGCAGCGAAGGTGTTGGGTGCGCAGGAGGCCTGGGGTGAGAGAGGGGCCCACTGAGCGCCTCGGCACGGCAGTATCACCCGAGGCTCCCTCCTCCCTTGACTCTTGCTGGGCAATGGCGAGGCCCAACACGGCGAGACCCCCCCGCTCCCCCTCCACGCCCCGCAGCAGTGCGCGGACTGCCGGCTTTGAGCCGCACCGCTCGCCGTAGCCAGGCCACCTCCTCCTGCGCATGCGGGGTAGCGGGGCGGCAGAGGGCTGCGGGCCGGCGGGGCGGAAGGACGTTACTGGGGCAGCGCTGAGGTGAGGCCGCGCTCCCGCTCCCTCCTCCCGCTGCCGGGATCCTTCTCCCCCTCAGCCCAGCGCTCGCCGCCAGCCCCCACCAGTCGCCGCTAGCCGCCCCTCTCCCTCGGCCCCGCCGCCCGTCGCGGCAGCCGGTGACCTCTGCGCGTCCCTGAGGGTGGTGGGGACCGGCCCTGGGGCGGTGAAGGTCAGCGAGGGGCCGGAGCGCCGACTGTGAGGGGAGGGTCAGTGCGGGACTTACCTGAGCCTGGCCATAGCCCTTTCTTCTGGTAGCGGCGGCAGAGAGGGACCTGTTCGCGATGGTTCCTCTTAAAATGTGTGAGGGGAGTGGGTGTGCGTAGCTTTGAGCAGCACTGAGGCCGCCGGGGGAGGCCGGGCCGGGCCACCTCCTGGGTGTCGCTCCCGCTCCGTGGCCCTGTGAGCACCGGGAGGCTGCACGAAACAGGGAGCACCCGGCGGGCAGCGCTGCCTCGGGGCCGTGCACTGCTGAGGAAACCCGGCTCTGGTGTTTGAAGAGGCTGCCTGCGTCTGGTGGTGCAGGTTACATCTTACGGAAGAGAAAAAAATTCTTTTAGTACAGTAAGGCTTGCAGTTATTTAAAAAAAAACAAGCAAAACCCCACAAGTAAGTTAAAGAGGCATGTGTTTTTCATTAGAAACCAATCAAATGTGATCAATGTTCTGAATGTCTTCTGATGTAAACATCAGGACAGCAGGCCTGAAGTGGTAAGACATGCAGGGTGAGGAGGATTTATTATGAACAGTGATTTCTTGAGTACTGGATGGAAAGAGCATAAAATCTTACTTAGGTTTATGTCATGAATAGCTTGTCCTTGAATATTGACCCTTAAATCTTCTTACTGAGAAGTCAGGTAGAGAAGAAATGCTTTTGTTGTGAAGACGTTTATTACACAATGTAAAGAACAATCTATGGTACAGCTACAAAAGATGACTTAAGTAGAGCCTCTTGTCCCCAGAACTTAATTTAATTTAATTTTGTTTTATTTTCATTTTAGGAAATACAGTCACCATGTCGTCTGCACTGTTGCCTAAGCCACAAATGCGGGGCCTTTTGGCCAGGAGGATGAAAATTCACCTCTTTGGGGCATTTTTTGTATCTGTGGGATGTGCGGCTTTATATAAGGTGAGATCTGTAGTCATTCAGTTATAAGCTGGACTCATTACAGTGTTTTAAGAATTCATAATATTTTTTTTGGTTGAGGTTTGGCTGAGCTGTTCATCAGAAAGCTTTAGTAGTATATTTTTGTAAGTGTATTTCCAGAACATAACTAAATCTTCCTAATCTTCGTTTGAAGAAATTAAATTAATAACCTGATTCCTTAAGCTGTGTGATCAAGGTGATGCAGTTCGTAACAACTTAACCTGGAGTGTCCTAATCCAAGGCTGCTCTTGATCACTCACACAGTTGGTGTGCATTAACTCTGCACAGTCTGTGTCTTTCTCTGTTTTGGTATCTGAGACTCTAGGGAGTTTCAGTCTTATTTGATCTCTAGACAGGCTGATTTCAGAAACCTTGGTCCTAAGCAATTTGGAAAGCCTGCCCTTCACCCTCCAGATATCAGAGTGGGGAAGGCTAGAATGGTCCTTTTACCCTTTCTTACAAATTGGCATGTGGAAATTAAGAATTACTTTTCAAAAAAAACCCACTTACAGATTGGAGTTTGGCTTTTGTGTCCTTAAGAGACTTCTAACAGAGATAAGAGTGATGGCTCTTCTTGAGTTATTAATTTATTGTATAGTTCTTGGATCTCATACACAGAGCAAGTAACATAGTTTGAATTCTTGTGCAAGAACTGGATCTTGGTTTTTCCATTGAATTCATTCATACACCATTTGCAGCATTTGAGAACTTGGGAAGCTATTGATAAAAGTGACTAGAAATTCAGTTGTTTTCAGGCTGTTCACAGAAATATCACTCTGGACTTAATCTTCTCAGATATAAAGAAGTGTTTATCAGAAACAATAAGCTTGCACAGTTAAGGTTCAGCATCTAGTTAACACATCTGTTAAAGAGATAGGCAAGCTTGTTTGTGGTCTGACATACAATGTAATTTTTTTTAATAGTGTGTGGTTTTATACTTTGTTTGGCACCCCCACATTAATGCACCAGTAATGCAGCAGACAATACTTAGAACAAGTAACACAGACTGCAGTAGTGTTTCCTTCCTTACATGTTAGATACTCTTGGACAAACCCACCTTGGACTTCCCCTCACATTTCTGGGGGGCTTTGTGAGCACATCCTTATGCTTTTATGCACATCCTGTGAATGAGTATCTAAGGAGTCAGGATCATGTCTTTTCGTGTCAGTGAGCTCTTGGCACTCTAGTAGAATTTTACCAGACTTCTGTAGTTGACCTACAGTGTAGGTAAAATATCATACATTATTTTAGGATGCCATGTATCTGGAGTTACAGTTTTGCAGCTGCCCACAGGCACAAAACTTGACATAATGGTCTTATCTGTATTAGCAGGCTGGGCATTGGGTTTGACTTCAGACATTTGGTCAGGTAGTTTGAACTGTGGATTTGAACAAGAGCAAAGTAGTATTTTACTCCTTTGAGGTAAAGGTTTTTTAGACTGGTAGCCACAGATACAGATCATAGCACTATTAGGAAAAAAAATGTTCATAAAGCTTTGCAGACTTTAATACTCCACGTGTTACTTTCTAGTTTGGAATTGCTGAACCCAGGAAACGAGCATATGCAGAGTTCTATAAGAACTATGATGCCATGAAGGACTTTGAAGCCATGAGAGCAGCTGGTGTGTTTGAGTCTGCTCCACCCAAGTGATGGTAACCTGCATTTACAGGTAATAACCTCCTCTGCCTTAAAACAAAAAACAAGATTGTTTCAGTGAAACATTGTGCTTGTCTTTGGGGGTTCTTCTGTTCTGATCATCTGATCATCTTCTTACGAAGATGTTTCCAGACTAAAAGGACTCGAGTAACCTCTGGGTACTAAGAACACAAGGACATGTGGCAGCTGGAGAGCAGGGAGTTATGGGCAGAGTAGAAAGCTTCTGAATACATTTTGGGTCCTGTGTTTAGCTTGTGTGATGTAGGAGACTTGCACAGAGGGATTGCAGGTTTTTCCCTACTCACACAGTCATGTTCAAAACATTTGTGTCTTCATGTGGAGAGGAGACAGGGCTCTTAAGACTTGTCTGGTATCACTGTGATGTTGGTGTTGCCACATCTTGATCTGCTTAGCTTTGGGCTGTCTTGTGTCTTTTTGGGCTGTCTTTACTTTTACTTGTGGTGGTGGAGTGAACAAGACAATGGGGAGGCTGTTTTCTCTCTCATAGCATTTATTTTAATGTAAGAAACAGAACTTCCTTGCATCCTTTCATCTTTTGAAGTTGATGAGAGGGGGAAGATATCTAGTAATGAAGGAAGTGTTTTTAGATACATAAATAAATAGGTATAAAAAAATCACAGAGGCATTTTATTATTACACAGCTCTGTGTAATAATACTGAGATTTTTGTTGTACTGAATTAGGCTGAACAGAAGTTTGTTCACAGTATTATTTTCCTAGCACTTAGCGTTGCTTTTTTTTTTCAATTTGAAGACTACCAAAACTTTGTTCTCCCTTGCTTGTCATAACACAAGGGAAAAAAGCCTTATTTCAAGCTTTCTTAGTTATTAATAAGAACATTCATTAAACTGCACAAGCTCATGATGTGACAGCTCAATAAAGAATTCCCCCTCCCCTTCCTCATCCAGATTTCTTACACTGAGTTCTCTGCTTCTCTTAAAATGACTTCAAACTAATCTAGAGTGATAGCTTTTTCATTCTTTTGGAATGTTTTCATATTGTGATCATTACATGATAATCTGTGGCTCTAATTATCCTGGCCAGCTGGATTTTCTCAGCCTGTTTGCTTAAAGGAGCAAGATTAAATAAAGTGTTTGTACTTAACACTGTTAATACCAAATTCTGTTGTGTGGCAGTCTGCAACTGTCTGGTTTCTGCATAACAACTGCAGAAAAAAGCAGAAATTAGAAATAAATTTATTCAAAGAAATTAATAGAAATGTGGCAGTCCCTTTCTTAATGTTTTTCTTTTTGTGCGAGGGGAAGACTTCTGCTCTTCAGTGGTGACTGCAGGAAAGGTAAATACTGAAATGATAAATTTACCTGGTTTTAATCCTGGTAATTCTGCCTCTGATATGACCCCATTGCTAATATTTAGGCACTTTTAAACTTTCTTACACACTAGAATTGCATTCCTTAGTCAGGTGGCCTTCATCAGAGTATTCTGAAAGGCCATCTGGTGGTAAAATCATTTGAAACAAACACTGTCAACAAGGATGCATGTTGAATATTTAATTGGAATCATGAGCAGGATTTTTTTCAATGCAAATAGAGCCCCACTCTCAACTTGCTTATGTTCCCATTTGCAGCTTAGGAAAAAAAAGTTGCACATTGTGTGCACCTGTTAAAATTAAATGTTTCCTAAACATTTGTTCCATTCCTTAATTACAACAGCTCAAAAGACAGTGTGAAGGACGAATCTTTATATGTGATTTTGTTTGAATTGATTCTTCTTCTTTAGCCTGTTTATTTATGAACTGGTATTTTTCACTCCTTCACAGTAGAAAGGGGTTGGATTTTTTTGTGCCCACACAGAATACATAAATAGAAGGGGGAAAACAATACCAGTGTTTCAGATGTTCCTAAAAGACTGTGAAAAGGGCAAGTACACAGAAAAGATGGAAGCTGGTATCTTAAATCTTAGCTATGGCAGTTGGATGGATGGAGGTTGAATTTTATTCCTCTTTTGGCATAGTTACCTGAAGGGTAAAGTGGTCATGCATGCTCTGCATCTCCCATTTTACTGGAATGCATCCTGTTTGTGGCATTAGATACAGCAGTTTATGTTATGCTCATGTAATGCTCTGGAATCAGTACTTAGCCCCAAAATTGAAGAAGGGGTAAGGTAGGCAGGGAAGAGAAGTAATGAATTAAGGTCTTAGCTTAGAACTCTGCTGAGAATGGGGGCAACTTGGTACTGAAGTGTGGATTTACACTCTTTTGTCTACTTGGCTTGGACTTTGTGTGGTGATACTGGTAATGGAAACCAAGGTCAAGTATAAATTTGTGGAGTATCCTACCTCCTCAGTGTGCTCAGTAATAGAATAAAGGGGCAAGCTCAGAGTTTGGAGCTAACCACTTGCATGACTCTTGTCATGGAGCACAGCTGGTCTTGGATTGTGTTCAAGGTACTGGGGAGAAGCAATTTGAATTTGGTTTTCTTCCTTCCTTGGTAGGTTGCCTACACCACTTGTTTCCTCTCTGGCTCCTATCTGAAAGCTGCATTCCTTTCTCTTTTAGGCCCTTAGCAAGATTGATTCAGTTATCAGTGCAGCATGTATAGTGAATCTGACATGCTGTGCAGTATTGTTCCAGCTCTTGATTTATTCCATGTTTCACTTCTGTTTGCCACATGAAGGGTGTGTGATTCTTTAAACCATCAGGAAATAACAGGGGGAATTCCTCTAGACTAAACCACCGCATTGCTTTGCATTCATACATACTAATATGTTTACTTAGAGCATGAAGTTTGTCCAACATAATTTTTTTTTTTTTTTAATCTTGCAGATCCCTTTCAGTCTAAGGCGACTTGATGACCGAACGTCATTTGTTCACTGAATTGTGAGGTGTCAGGCACCCCAGTGCACGGCACGCTCTGATGTAACTCAATAAATAAAATGCATATGTCAGTGGCTCTTGGTTGTCTTCATTGATGTTGAAATGCTTAAATACTCAGATTCTGGGAAGAGTGGTGGAAAGTCTTCATAAATTGCTCAAGATGAGTAAATCTGGTTTTCTTTCTGCTTGCATCTGCTTGCATCTTTCAGAAAGCCAACCGGGACCTGGGCTGCATCAAAAGAAGCACAGACAGGCAGTCGAAGGAGGTGATTCTCCCCCTCTACTCTGCTCTTCTGAGACCCCACCTGGAGTACTGTGTCCAGTTCTGGAATCCCCAGCGTAAGAAAGACACAGAGCTCCTGGAACATGTCCAGAGGAGCCACTAAAATGATCAGAGGGCTGGAGCACCTCCCTTATGAAGACAGGTTAAAGAAGTTGAGGTTGTCAAGCCTGGAGAAAAGGGGGCTCGAAGGTGACCTTATGGCAACCTTTCAATATCTGAGGGTGGCCTATAGGAAAGCTGGGACAGGGCTTTTTACATGGGTGTGTAGTGAGAGGACAAGGGAAAATGGTCTCAAACTTGAAGAGAGGGGATTTAGGTTAGACGTTAGGAAGAAATTCTTTAATTTGAGGTTGATGGGACACTGGAACAGGTTGCCTAAGGAAACTGTGGCTGCCCCTTCCCTGGAACTGTTCAGGGCCAGGTTGGATGGGGCCTTGAGCAACCTGGTCTGGTGGGAGGTGTCCCTGCCCATGCAGGGGGGTTGGAACTGGATGATCTTAAAGGTGCCTTCCAACCCAAATCATTCTATGATTCGATCATCTTTGTTTTGGCCAAATTCTGCATTTGATAATGAAGCATATCCCTAGGCAGATGCAGCTTGGTTGTTTTTGCTGCTGATGCTGAGCTTGGAGACGGGCTGCAACTCGTGATGGCTAAATGTGGGTAGTAGGAGAGGGGTCAAAGCTCATTGTGTGACAGGAGGGAACGCTGTGGGTGAAGCAGCACGACACATTAAGCTATCTGTGTGATATTTGAAGGTCTTCAAATCCTGTTTGGAATAACTCCTTATTTTAAACGGATCATTAACTACTTAGCACTTCATAGGTATCTGCTAGCAGCATTTGGACTAACGAAGGAATGTGAGTAATGCATTTGATCCAGAACACTATTATGAACAACATGGGATTTTCTTTAAATTTTCCATACGAGCAGTGCTTCCTTGAAGCAAAGAAAGAATTTGACACGAGCAGTGCAGGGGAAACCATACAGTAATCAAAATATCCCTGCTCCTATAAATGTAAACCAAATTTAACAATAGCAAATGATACCCATTTATCTTCCCAATGCACAGTATAAACACTCAGTGCCATTAAGCGCTGCCTAACGCTTCCTCAGGCGTGTCTGCAGGTTTAAACAGCGAGGGGTCCTCAGTCATACTGACAACTTCAGAGGCAAAGCAACTTGTTACTGCCAGGTGTGCAGGCTGGCTTCCCTTGAAAACTGACTTCCCTTGCAGCTCCAGCCTGTCCTTCCCAGTTGCTACAAATTAATTTACTTCTAAAGTCTTAAGTTTCTTCTAAACAGTTAGAGCCGACAGCAGTTACTGTTACAGTCTGTGTTTCTTCAGTTACCAGAATGCTTTGATTTCAAGAAACGGGATCCCTGTTCTTGATTGTACAGCACAGCTTAGGGATGACGCTGGCTAACAATTCATCAGCAACAATGAAAGGTGAGCTCCAGCTTCTGTGTCTGTAAGTTTTAATTGTTGCTGTTGGTATAATGATGATATTGTGGTTTCACAATGTGTGCAAAGCAAGTCCTTCCTTTCAGCAGGTGATGCCAACTGACCCATAGCCTGCTTTCCTCTGGGTAGGCACACATAGGAGTAGGCAGATGGGCTAAATGCCTTTTCTGAAAGCAGCACCAACCCATCGACTTTAATTTTTAATTTTTTTTTTTTCCTTTTCTTTCTCCTGTTTGCCTTTGCCAGCAAGAGTTTGGTTAATTCTGTCTTGCAAATAGCTTGAAGTGGGGTTTAGCATAGTGCAAGAAAGACGTGTGAGTTAGACCCTCATCAGCTGCTTGTCACAGGGCCTGGCATTGCTGTTTGTAGGAGATGCAGAGCTGAAAAAAACCAACACCCATCCTTGTCTGTTCTGAGACCATCCCAAATGCCTGTAACGTGTTTTGGGATTTTTTTGATGTGTTTTTTTGTTTGTTTTTTTTTTTTTCTTTTCTGTGTTTGTGTATGAAATAATACATAAAAAGGAATTGTTTGAGCTAAACTACTTTGGGAAAGGTCTTGCTGTGTGAAAGGCTGACCATGCCTTCAAATTTTTGGCTGGCTTACTTTATTCTTGAGTGTTTGAGGAATGATTGATCGTTCTGGAAGCAAACTAAAAAGCTAGATTTGAAGTTGAGAGCTCTCCAGGTCTAAAGAGCATTAGGAGGGTAGGCATGTTTTAAGAGTACACATTGGAGTGCTTTAGCAGCTAAGTACAGGCAGCTGCTCTTTGGACAACTTTGTTTTCATAGTTCACACAGCTCATATGTAGGAGAGGCTGATTTATATGCCATCTCCACACATGTTTCCATACATGTGGTCAGAAGGGGGAGAAAGAACCTGCCTAATGCACTAAAGATGCTGGCTTAATTCACTGAAGAAGAGTGTAATTTAAGCAAGTATTTATTCCAGGGGAATATCATTCAAGGAAAACACCAGTGTAGTTTAAACAATCTACAAACCAAGAAATTAAAACTGCTGCCTTCCCTCATTTTTTACAGGTGTGTTTGTATCCTCTTGGCTCGTTTGCATACTACATAGAGAGCAGATCAGCCTAATTCAGATGGTGACTACAGAGCTGTTTTGATTCTGTTAGTCACAAAAGCATAAAACTTTTCAGCACATGTGTTTTGGCAAGCTAATAATCAGGTTTTACTTCCCATGTATTGTCATGATCTATTGCATTTTCTGGCACATGGTGATGTCCAGTGAGTGACTGGAATGTAACAGGGTCTACTTAAAGCTTGTGTCTGTCTTGCCACTGTTCTACACAGCTACCAGCTCATTCCCTTTTAACTGGATGACCAAGCAGCCCACATAAACAGGTATTACAGGAATAGCTTTATTAACTTTAAACAGTCTCATTATATTACAATTTATCCACCAATATGCAAAATTAGAAGTATTAAACTATTTCCATAAAATATTCAGGAACGAAGAATGTGTTTGCATATATACATGTACATTTTTAAAATAGTGTTATTTAAGTAATGGCTAAGTTATCAAATCACTGTCTGAAATGGTAATGGATGGGCTGACTTCACATTCAGGAAAGGACAATGCAGAACCCAGGCTTCTGTATTTTCAGTACACAAGAGACACAGCTATTAGAAATATCTTTTAACAAAACAAAACTCACAAGAAAACATTGCAGTTACTACATTCTCATTGACTGTGCATTTGGTCATATCAAGTATGCATAGAAGTTAATAACTATAAAGCATATGGACCTGTTCCAGATGATGATCAGGTTTTACTCCAGCTCCTGTCTCCAATTCCAGCTGTGTTCAGGAATCCCAAGACACAATTCTTGTTGGTAAGTACACAGAAAAAGGGGTAGCACACACAGTGGGGAAAAAAAAAGAATAAAGCTGCCATAGCCAGATTTGGTTTATAAAGTAATCTAACTGCCCAGAGACAGTGATTTCTTGCCTCCTATAAACTGTAAGACATCCGAAAAATAAAAGAGCTTTAGAAAGCTTGTTTGCCTTGAAGTATTTAACATATTCCTAAGTGTGTTGTGAGGGCATCATTAACAATGTAACTGGAGCCTGTGGGTCTATACTTTTCAGTCAACTTTAAAAAATAAAAGAATCTCACTTTGCTCAGCACAAACATTTGGAAAGGTCATGTTTCTAAATATCCCTGGGTTTATCAGGTCAGTGCTGATAGGCACAGAATGAATTAGAGCTTTATTGAGCACACTGTGGCAGATCAGATGTAAGCAAGACCCAACAAGGCTGTATGTAGCACCTGCTTGTCTACACTATGTTGGGCTTGTAGGGTTTTTCATTTTTTGTGGTAGATCTTAAGGAGACTAAGCTCTGTTTCTTAGATTTTTTTTTTAAACTGCATATTATTGGCTTCCAGCTAATGACTAGGCAATGCACAATGTCATATATACATTGAAAGTCCTGAAAATTTGATTGTGGATAAAGTAAAAGTTTCTGTATACAGATAGTTTTAAAAATAAAGTCATATTGTACTTCATGTTTTGTTCTCCAAACCACACAAAGGCACTAGTTTACATTAAGGACTAATGTCCTGCAAAACTTCAGTCAAATAAAGGAAGCTATTTTAAGGTTAAAGTGGTGCTAAAACCCAGCTGTCACTAGTAACTTAAAACAGCCACACTGGGTTTTTCAGAATAAGTGGGGGAAAATGTTTTGCCTCAGGATGTACGTGTTGGGGGAAGTGCATGGGGGGGAAGGCTCAGCCTTGAGCAAGTTTTTACAGCTGAGTTATAAACCTGGTTTATAACAGAAATTGGCAGACCCTAAAATATGATATAGTAGGTATTGATACACATCTTGTGTGTGTGGCAGAAATGCCCATATGCACGTAAGTTTTCCTTATTCTCTGTTTTTTTTTTTTTGGTTATTGAAAAGAAAAAGGGTTTTGATTCAGCTGTAGTCCAAGGCTGTTTGTTTCACTTTGTTTGCTAGAATACTTTCCTTCCAGCAGTAGTATTTGGATAGGGAGTAGGAATGTTGTCCTGTTTAGAAAAGCTATTGGGCTTTTTTTTCATCCCCTACCTCCTATTAAGCAATACTCATCTCTACTTGATGCAGGTTACTGCACAGAAAGCATTTCTTTCAAAACAGAAAGGCATTACTATACTCATCACAAATAGTTATCAGTGAAATCCTTTCCTCAAGGCTTTGTTTTTCACCATGGTGAATTTGCTAATGAATACTTGGGCAAAATTTGGATCAACTACATATTGATAGGTTTTCACTATAGCAGGAAGATGCTCAGCAGCCACTGTCTGCAATGCTGGCACCGTTGCTGAGCTGGGAGGGAGGTGGTGAGATGTCTTGGTGATGTACTCCACGAGGCGGTTGTACTGTTGTTCTGAGAGCCTCTCTCTGGCTCCATCTGCCTGAAATCAGATAACAGAACGATTACTTAGTAATTGACTGGAACTGAGCTTAGTAGTTCAGTAGACACTACTTTCTGTAGTTAAAAATCTTCCTTCTTGGGACCTTCTTAAACCAGTTTAATGTTTGAGTCCATGGTGCTCTCCCATAGTTTACTGCTTGTTGGATTAGTCCTCTCCTTTGCTGGTTTGGACACTTCTGAGAAGATCTAACTCTGCCAGAGAAAATTTAAGCAGGGTCTTTTGAGATTTTCAGGGATGGAGCGTGTACATCTTCATCTATTGTAAAGATCTATTACTGAGCAACTCCTTGTAGACAGAAAAAGCATCTGAACCCTTTTTAGAAAAATGCCAGTGGCTCCTGGCAGTGCTTATCAATAGCTGTGCTCATTATCAAAACCAGCTTCTCACAAAGTACAATTAAAGACAGCTCAAAGCTATATCTGGGCACTTTTTATCTTACTTTATTTACAAAAAAGACTAGAAGCTACCTTCCAGGTGAGTGTCTTATGACAGGATAGATCCATCTGCTTCTGGTTACCAAAAAACCCATTCTGGGTTAGAGGACAATTACATTTTTTTTAATGAAAGGGGTTTACGGAAGGTGGTTTGGACATGTTTCTGGAGAAGAAATTAAGATGTCTATGAAAAAATGCTGTTTCTGCCACTGGAGTTGGAAGAAATCTGCTGAAGAAATCCCTTTCTGGGATGTGTAGAGGTTCAAGGCTGTAGCAACAGGCATGTAAGTAACCTACCTCTAGTGGAAAAATGCATTAAAATGAAGACTGTCAACAGAAAGGTGGTATCTACCATATAGTTCCAAAAGATAAAGAATTAGGTGAAAACCAAGGGCAAACTTGACTTTGGAAGGGCAATCTGCTGAACCCCATTTTTTTGAAGAAGAACTCAAAGATGATGATGACAAACTTGAGAAGGGAAAGAATGCAAGCCAACAGCAAGCTAGTTGCATAATTTAAAAAAAAAAAAAAGCATATTTCAGAAATACCACCATGGATGGATGCTACAGTCTTATCACTAGCAAAGTCATTCAGAATAAAAGTTATTTCCAAAATATGAGAATGAAAAAAGGCAGAAGCTATCCAAGGGCTAGGCTTTGATGCAGCCCTATTTGTACTTGGAAAACTCCTGCCTAGTTCCATTTTTATGGCATTTAAAATGTCTTTGCTAAATGACACACTAAGGATTCAAGACAACAATCTTCTGCCTGTCTTTCAGGGAGTTTTACATATGCATAACTATGGTGATGATGTTTTAAAACAGTGCCATTGGATTATTCTATTTAACACCCAGAACCAATACCTGGTCACATCTCTGGGCTGCAAGGCTCATTTAAAACAAACCATTGCTTATTTGAAGAAAGAATTAGTATGATTGATAGACAGTGACAGATGTCACATCCAAATCAAAACAGTCCCCTCTGTTTTGTTTTTTTTTTTTTTAAACTATGTCTTAGGAGACGGATTTTCTGCTCAGCAAGTAGAAAACCTCCTGTTTTCAATCATAACCACAAAAATGCTAAAGGAAGCAGACTCATGAACAAGCTCAGAAGCTCAAGGTTGGAGCCTATGCTAAGAAAGAGTGGGAGTGATGAAATGGAGAGTGTGGTTTCCATGAGTGACCTTAAAGGGAGGGAAAATTCAGCAGGCAGGTTGCTGCAGGGGACACACAGCTAAGAGGGGATCATGGTGTGTGAGCCACCTCTTCGGTCTGGTGGCACAGAAAAAGGATCTTCTCAGCAGTCAGTTCATTTTACCAGTTGGAAGGAGGGAAATACATTAGAGCAGCACTTCTGTAAACTGGATTTCAAGGTATGGGTGTCAACCTTTCAGTCAGGTGGCTCCTGATTTCTACTTCTAAGGCAGTAAGCCCAGGGGAAGTTGGGATGTAGCTCTGCCTCCACACTGACCAAAAAACCCTGTAATCAAAGGAGATGGAAACAGTGTTGGCATCCCCCTCACCTACCCATGTGAACCCAGTCTGTGTTCAGCCCCAGAGAAAATACTAATGGCACTTGGATGGTCTTAAAAAGTAACTGGGACACTACTTGCTTCCAGATGACTTCATCTGCAACCATCTGCTTCCCCAGCCAGTTTCAGTTTATATAGTCAGGACAACAGCAGAAACTTGAAACTGCTGTTATTCTACATTTTTCCTAAATGGGGCCTAACACTGTCACTAAATGCCTTAGCCCACTCCTTTGAGCAGCTGTCATGTTAACAGCCAGATCATTCAATGAATCAAAACTTAACTCAAAGACTTCCTAGAGGAATCTTAAAGATACAACATGTCCTTTTCTGCTAGAAGGCCACACTTTCAGGTTAAGAACTCCTAAATTCTTCTACAAATTCCTCCTACTATGGGTTATGAAGAGTAAGCCTTCAGCAGTTCTGACAATTCTACAGTAGCAACAGGGTCTTTGTTGCAGAGCCTGGATGTGTACATGGCAGTGATGGTCTGCTTTGTGCTGAGGAAGGAGGTCTGGTTCCTTAGGGTGTTTTTCACTAGTATGAAAAATCCAGGGAATGGATTTTGGCTCCAGAGACCATAGCTTGCAGCACTATTGTGAAAACCCTGTTGCAGATCATCACAAAGAAATTCTGGAGAATCTGAAATTCCAAGGCCCTTTGATATTTTGCTGTCTTCTTGATGTTGTGAGCTATACTGAGAGCAGCTGGAGGAGCAGGCCTTTTGAGTTTGAAATCTGTCAAGAAGCAAGCAGTGTCTCAATTATTTCAGAAGATAATCCAGGTTCAATTAATGTTTCCTTTTCAGTAACAATGCTGTCAGTGCCAGAGTTTTCAAGAATCCATCCAGGCTATTCCTAGCCAGATGGAATAAGTTATATATTGTGGAAGCAAACAAGCCATCAGGCAAACCTATTGCTGAAGGAGTCAAAATTTGCTCTATAACATCTCTGGTGACTACAGCTGTAGAGCAACTCATGTTTGTTTCCTAATAGTTCCAAGAAGCTGAGGACAGGGAAGGGGGGAAACTGTTTTGGGCAGAGCTGAAACAGAACTTCTGGCAATTATTTTTGTGAGCAATGAGACAAAAAAATTGGATTTTTATGATGTTGAAATGAAATGTTTCAAATTGCTGTATTATTTCTAGGATCTTTGACCAAGTTAACCAGAATACTAGGTATAATTTGCACTTGGTGACATCCCATCTATTGTGCTAAGCTCATCATAATATTTTGATTGACCTTACTGGGCATTTTCTAGCTAAAAATTCTGGCCATTCTTACTGATGTCATCATGTACAGAAGTGTTTGCACTTCAGCTGAGGACATCTTCACTCCAACCACATGGGCTGCCATTACTGTGCTGGAACTGTGTCTGCTGGAGTGCAGGGCTGCAGCTCTGAGGCTGCCCTCTCCACTTGCAAGTTTCAGCTTGCTGCTCCTTAAGGTTCCTTTGCCTAATCACATTCAAAGGGTTCTTACAGAGGCTCTCGTGGGGGACCTGAAGGAGAGGCCCTGGCTGCCACCACAGTGCTGCACACAGCACCCCGAGTTCCACAGAACTGACATGGCTCAGATGCAGAAAGGAATACCAAGTATGACATTTTCCAATCCACTGAAGCAAAAAAACCTATAATAAACATTAATTACAAAGGAATATTATGTAACTCCAGGTGATTACTAAAACTTTATGAAGCTTTTGAAATCCTGTGTAGCTGCCTTAGCATTAAGAAAATATTACATTTTTTTATTGTCTTCCTTGCTTTCAACTGCTCCTCCTTATAGCCCATTTTCACACAAATTTCAGCATCAGCTTTTCCATTTTAAAGGAATACTTATGCCAGGTCCTTTTTGTACAGCACCACTCAGCTTTTGCTGCCTGGCCATCCCTGACCTTGGTCCACCAGAGGCACAGGTGCTCTTCACCTCTTTTATCATGCCATACATTTTCACTGAGTTCTCAAGAGCCTGTGTGTGTGAAAGAGACTGTGTACTCAGGCTGGGTGGCTCGAGGCTCACTGCTGTGCCACTGGAGTAGGATTTCCATATTTTTATCCAGAATTCCTAAAGAAATGTGGATTTGGTCCAGTACCTCCAAAGCAGGTCACATTTACTGTGTGTACCAGTACTGTGTGTACTGTGTATGTGGGAACACTGGAGTCTGCTTGCAGGGTTGTGCTGTCCATACAGAAGCCACTTGCTCAGCAGCTCTACACATTCCCAGCTCCAGCAGCTGTGGGGAATAGAATTAGGTTCCCTGTCCCTCACCTTCCCTTCCCCAAAGAGGCAGCCCCTCTGCCTCATCACCCTCTTAAAGCAATGTTTGGGCAATGTCTTGAAGCAACTCCTCACCCCCTGGATAACCAGATACAAGGTCAAGAACCACCACACTACAGGACAATTAAAAACATATGGTCTGCTGCTAAAATTTGGGTTAGGATGGGTTGAGTGCATCAAATGTCCAAGGGAGAACAAATGATCTTCCTCTTCCCTCCAGGACAGTAGCTCTGGACTGAGCAGGATAGTCTGGATTCAGTCTGATGTGTGCCTCCAGCAACCACACAGCATTCAGGGATAAAAAAGCTGAGCTCTGCCCACTTGCATCAAAATTTAAGCAATACCTCATGTAGCTTTGCGGTGAGAGAAGGCATCTTCAGTCAACAGTCAGTGAGACTGAGGTTAGTGGAAAGACAATAAATGTAAACAGAGAATTCAGCACTAAAAAAAGCTTTCACAAAAAAATCCAAGCACTGTCATGGCAAAGATGAAGTCCTTGCTGTGCTGGAATTGACGGGAAACTCCTCAGCAATTTCAGCAAAGCTAGGACTTTACTCAAGTTGCTGAAGCCCTCCTTTTTGGGACCCCTCATACTTCATGGACTTTTACGTATATTCTTTTCTTGTATTTGAAGCAGAAAATTATAATCTAACAGTCTATGAACTACCTGACATAGTTTTATAAAAACAACTGGGATGTGCATGTTTGTTTTTGAAATGATCCATTGATCATATGATTCCATTTGAGAACTTAATACAATAAACATTGTTTCCCAACAGTGTAAAAATATAACATTCTTCTGCCATTAGAAAAAGAAAATTAATCCAAACCCTCAGTATTCAAATGAGTTAGAGATCCTTCAATGTGAGGATGAAGAATTTGTCCTCTTAATGGCAAACACTTGGAGCATCCAATCTCAGCACAAGAATGGATCCACTGTAAAGTTACCATTTGCAGAAGGAAGATCTAAAGTCAATACATCTAGCAGCCAAGAAAGGCTACTGCAGTGGAGGTGGTCAGAGAAGAAACATGCTGAAAAAAATATGTGTCAACATCACTGAACTGTTAAAACACAATTCACAGAAAAATAGAAGGAATTGTTCTAGGTGTGACTTGGTAGGTACAGGCAGCAATGCTGACTTTCCAAGCAATAAACACCTCAACAGCTCATGCACATGCAGTCACGAGAACCTGTTCAGAAAAAAGTTGTGCTTACCAAGAATTGTCACAGATATGAAATACCAAAAAAGAGGACAAAA
This sequence comes from Heliangelus exortis, assembly GCF_036169615.1. Lineage (NCBI taxonomy): Eukaryota > Metazoa > Chordata > Aves > Apodiformes > Trochilidae > Heliangelus > Heliangelus exortis. Next base: position 129,940,374 of record NC_092423.1, on the reverse strand, counting down.
GGGAGGAGAGACATCCCTTTCATCTGGAGAGCAAGGCAGTCAGTCATGAGGTGTGCAAAACCAGCAGGTCCCCTGGTTTGGCACTTAGATGTCTGGCCTTCCAACCCAAAGGTGAGTATGCCCACTGCCAAAAGCATCATCATCATTGCAACTTTATCTTTGAATGAAAATAGTATTCAGGCCTTTACCTCCAAATCCGAAGGCACTCTCTGTTGCTTTAGCTGCACCTTCAGCAGGTCTTTTTGCTGATCATCCTCCAGACAATCGATTTCTGTCACGGGGAATGCCTGCTGCTGTGTGTCTTCACTGATACTGACCACAAAGAGCACCTCTGAGGTGAGCAGCAAGCAGCCTTCATGCTGCTGGCCTGAGCCACTCACAATCATGACATCTAAGGCCATATGGACCTCTGGCCTTCCTAGAGATTGCAGCATTTTCCTGCATTATCAAGGAAAGAAAAAGGAGGAGAAGAAAAAAAATGAAGGAGACAGTGTTTTGCATGGGATTCTTCACAACTTCTTTTGATCAGTAATGTTTTCACTTAAGTCTATAGCTATCACCTACAAATACAAAATAAGCCAGGGAGAATATTCTAAGTCTCCATTACCAAAAGTTTTAAGATTTAGAGAATAAATGTTAAACTGTTACTTCTCAAAACTCCATAATCATTCACAGCAAAATTGGCCTAATAACTGTGCTAGGTCAGCCTATTTCCTATCCTAAGAGAAAAATTAGCCTGAGAAGTGGCTTACAAATTCAGCGCAGAAAATAAAGCTATCTTCACTAACAGCTGTTTCTGGAGATGTGCAGTATTTTTTTGGGGCTTGGTGCAATGATAAATAAGTAAGAACTCACTGAATGCCATTAAATAAAGATCAGCCCTGTAGTTCCAAAGCTGGAAGCAGATCAGCAGCCCATCATTTGCAGATTGGGTTTCTATGCACTACCTTTGTGTTTAATGTTCCTAAACAAACTGCTGTAACTCAGCCTTTCCTAGGGAAGCAGCCTGTTAACTTGACCCGAGGCCAGAACCTATTAATAAACAACGTGGATGTAAAAATGAGCAAGTGTCTAAATAATTTTACCAGACATATTTGACGTGGCTATTTGGAGCCTGCTCAACATGTTGATCATTTGGATGAGAGCGCTGCTTGGGAAGCTGAGAAAGTCCAGCGCCGTGCAAAATACCTGTGGTAAGAGAATTTAAGTTTTTTTAGTAGTTGTTTTCTACAAAACAGTTGCATGTTGTAGTGATGTCATCTGTTTAGAGCAGTTCATAAAATAGTGCAGATCCAAAATGATGTCACATCTCTGGAAACTGTAGTCAAGATAATTCATTAAGTATTACAATGCAAGAGTTACACACTTAACCCCACTGATCTTGCATTAGCGAGAAACACACAAAAAACCCCAGTGTGTGTTCTAAAAATCAGCCATACGCTTGCAATCAAGAGAAACATAATGCCCCTGAGAGCCATCATTTCAGAGGAGGATCGGACACATCACTTAGGATTTATGTAGAAAAAATCAAGCTCGTTGTTAACTTTCTTGCTTAATATTAAAAATCTTCAATATACGTGTCATGATGAGTACAAATTAGGAGGCGAGTTTGCCTAGATACTGTATTTAAATGTTCAGTTACTTAATCCAGCTGTTAAACACAGATCCATAGACATTTATGAGATCTCCCGGGGCATCTGGTTTATTGTGAATTCTTCTTAGTGCCAGCACAGAACAGAGATTACAAGCAGTTAAACAGTTTTCTAAATAGACTATCCAAAGCTGAAGATGATACAATATGCATACTTTCAGATGGCTTGTAAACTTCTAGAGATGAGGTATGATCAACAGAAAGGACGAGTGGGTTGCAAAAAAATCCACAAATGGAGTAGTTCTAAAAATTTTTACAAGACAGACAGGAAGTAGGTTAAGCATCACGCATTAGTGTTACACTGTTTAATGCAAAGTTAGCCTTTAAATAAACAGAGAAATTGTCTTTTGTCTAATTAAGCATTCCATTGAAGCAAACGGCATTTTTGCATAAGGGTGTCAATAACTTAGATTCCTTTTTACACAATGGATAATAATTTAAACAAAACATCAGCTCTGAAAAAAAAACCCTTTAATTTTAAGCACACATGTTGATGGTAATACTTAAAAGCTGCATCCCAGTTGTAACAGTTGGCTTACCAAGGTTCTCAGCATTATGTGAGTGAAAATGTTATTTACAGATGGAGAAAGAGAGAACATGTGTTTATTTCTGTGTGGTCCCCCACCCCTTGGTCCCCCCCAAGAGGCACGGTCCCACTTCCAATCCAGTTGTGGGTAAGAGTTACTTGAACTCTTGTGTGTTTTCCTCTCACGCACTGTCAGCTATTATTGATACGGTTTTTATGTTTTTTCCTGGCTAAGTCTTTGTGTCACATGCTCATGGAAAACATGATGTCTTGTATACCCTATCTGCAATGAAGTGTCCCTCGCCTGTTCCAGGCTTCTTGATAAAGACTGCAGTGGAATTAAATCTAGAAAGAATAATGCCATGGGCTGCAAAACAACATGCAGCTTGCTGACAACAGGCAAAAGTTTCTGATTTTACTGGCACAGGTTTTACACCTACGGGATGCATAATTCAGGAGAATAGTTATCATTAACACTCATGCAAATGAGACAAAGTTAATTTGAAAGAATTGTAATAATTAAATGTTTCATTATTTCTTTAAATAGACTGCTTCAAGGAATGAGTTCTGCATGTAATGGGAAGCATGGAAACAGTGTCCCAAACTTAAGCCCCAGGAGAACCAAGCATATCCTAAACAACACATCACAAACTTCATTACTGCTAGTGATTAAAGGCTTCGATCCTAAAGGTTTGTCTGGTGTAATTAGTGAAGCAAAATTACTGACACATTGTCTTTGTACCAACAGGTCTCCCAGCTTTTCTCCCCTGACTGCCCTCTCCAGCCCCGGTATACCCTTTAAATACCCAGACCAACAGCTTTGATTTCTTAAAACTGGAAACCAAGAAATTAGTGTCTCTTGATATTTTATTTTTATCTTTTACAGTTCCTGGTTGTCCAGAAGTATCCACACCCATCTGAAACAACCCACCACCACTGCCACTAAGTGCTGAGTCCTGCTGGAGAACCCACCTCTGCTGGTTGAAAGGTTACCCATGTATCCAAAAGTGGGTCTGCCTTCTCACAACTCCCCAGGATAAAGGGGATGGTTCCACTACATGACTCAGTTCTTTCTCCCAGGAAAATAACTCTCTCCATGCATAGAGACAGCATGACTCTTTCCTTGCCATAACATAGCAATCTCAAAATGACACTCTAATTGGATCTAGTGTTGCTCTCATATACTTATGTCAAAAATACTCTTGTAAGCACATATGTTTCTGTAACTAATTCTACTGTATTCCAAGAATTACTTCATGCTTTCTGCATTCTGTGTGTCTGTGGCTGTACAACGGTGATCGGCAACACAAGAGAGAAGCACAACATGATGGCTTTTAAGAAAAATGAGCAGCACAACATTAACAACTTCTCTGTGCTGGCGTTTCTAAATGTTTCTCTAAGTCACACAGCTACTGAGCCGGGTAAGTAAAACAACGCCGTTTGTATCCGAAGAGCACTGTAAAATCCAAAACACTCACCATAACCTGTCTGGGAGACCAGTTCAGCTGCCCCTCCGATGGGCTTTGTGAAGACCCCCATGATTCCTTTCCCCACACCTGAGATGACCCCTCTGGCTTTATGTCCAGCTGAAGCTTGGGCCTCAGACACTCGCTGAAAATTCTGCATCGGCTGATCCACAATCCCAGCGATTGCACCTGAAAACACAAGAGACCCTGGGAATTAGTGAAGACAATAAACCAGAATAAGAGGAAATCTTACTCCTGGACCTGAATGCTGCTTGGATTAAAAACTGTACTGCACCCTTCTTATACAGCTACTTAGCATGCGACCAATTCCAATTAACTAAACAATACGTTGGCTCCAATTTAAGCTAAATCTCAGCTTCCTTTTTAAAATGTATTTTAGTTTTTTAAACATTCAGATCACTTAACTTGACAGTATACTTTCATCTTTCAACTGCTTTCAACTGAATGCTTTTGCTGAGTTAATTTAATTTGTTCATTCTGTGTAGCAACTCTGAAAATGTTGGGCTCGGAATAAAATCCACCCATTTTAGAAGAACTGAGCTGTTATGGAAATGAGATTTTCACATAAGTCTGAGACTGACTTCATGAGAATAAAACCTGCCTGTGTTCAATAGATCATTTTTATATCCTCTTCCACTGCCAGAAATGTTCATAAGCTAACGCAGCTTTTGATATATTACTAAGATTAGCAGAATTAGATTTTGAGACTTTTTGTTACTTTTTGTGAAAACGATCATATTTTACTTTAATGCACATGGGTCAAACTTTTACAAGTGATACGGTGACCTTCCCAGCTTTTAGTATCAACAGAGAACTCTGACTTAAATCTTCCTAAATGTAAACAGGTATGTGAGGTGATACATTTCTTTGATCTTGAGTTTACTCTAGCCATTTATCTACAGACATGTCTCTAGTTATTGTAATTTTGATAGATAAGCTATTTGGAAATCACCAAGAGTACAAGGACTGGACCAAGTGACATCAGTTAGAAAATGTATTGCCCGATCCGAGGTTTCCTGCTCAGCAAAAAGCACATTTGCAGGCTCTCAGTTTGCACCTTCAGCTGCAAATATCAAAATTATCAAAATTAAACTTTTCTTTAGGGAGTAGGACAAAGTGTCACTTTGATAATCAAGCATTTTTAGGGAAACGTCACCCCTGAAGATTCTGCTTTGTATAAGGAAGTAAGTCCAGGCATAATTCCACAGATTTGGACAATCACAGCTGAGGTATTTGGCCCCATGTGTTTACCAGCGTGACATGCACTGGTCAGCTAGCTGCTAACTGGTTTTCAGATGGTTTTAGTTACTGTTACTGGATAAACAGAGAAGTTGCTGACTTTGAACAACAAGAACTAATAATATATTTGTACAATGATATTCTGTCCAAAGAAAAGAGGAGGATGAGAAACAGCACACATTTCCCCAGATCCTTATCCCTGGGATACTATCTATCAGCACTTCAAATAATCAGCATCCCCCATAAATGCCTTTCTCTGTTCTTAGATTGCTTCCAACTTCAGTGTGTGTGTACCCTTTACTGACAAAGGTATAGTATTTTCCCAGTAAATGCTGGTCTAATTTTGAATCTGATATCTCAGTTTTTACTGAGCTCAGTCACGGATGCAGAGTCTGTCACCCTTTGTACCACAGAGGCCACGAAGCTTCCTCCTTAATGCCAGGCCATGGAAATGATACAATTTTCAATTCAATTCTGCTCCATTCGTACTCACCAGCTGCTCCTGCTGCTTGACTAAAATAATGCCCCAACACTGCATTACACAATTGGGATTGTTCACCCAGTCTTTTGTACAATTGTGATGCATTTGAAGGCATAAAACAATACTTGGTGTGCTGCTAAGTTGCAGTATTAAGTTACCCTGTGACCTCCTTCACCCTATCTACTGAGGTCATCCACAGCAACTGCACTTTCAGAACAGAAGTTATTGCCTTATTAAATGTAATCCACCTAAGTCCAAGCACTAATAAATTATTTACTGCAATACACTTGAGCAACGTTATAAGGCAATAATAAATAAGAGCCTAGTCCAAAGGACCTGTGGTATGCTCCAGGCACTTCTCAGCTGGAATTACGCCCAGAGGACAAGGAAACAGAATGGAAACTGCTGTGACTGTGTTATATAGGATTATTTATATAGTACCCCAAATAATATATAGCTTAATTAGCCTGTTGTTTAGTACTTCCGCACTTGCTGTTATTCTGCCATTTTATGCATGGCATGAACTTGTTTGTAAAGTCACTGCCGTTTTTGTATCTCAAATACTTTTTTCCAGTCCTGTCTTTCTACCTGCAAAAAAATATGACCGATGGTCTTCTCTTCCTTCTCTGCTCACCCTTTGTAATCTCTTATCTCAAATTGCAACACACTGACAAAACTCATTTTCATGCTGTGATCATGCCCACAAATCACATACTAAACTATAACCTTACTTCTTTCATTAAGGAGTAGGGGGAAGCAATAAGGTCCTACTACCCTTGCATAAGAAAGCTAGATCTGTACAGCTCCTTTTGTGCAGCTCCTTTCCTGTGTGTGTCATATGTGGGCAAAGGGAAAAAAAAACCCCAACAGAATTCACAGAATGTTTTAGGTTGGAAAAGGCCGCCAAGATCATCTGAAAGGCTGAGCAACCTCAAAACCCACCAGCACTGTGACAACGATGACAGACACATGAGGTTCACTGGAGAGAAGTTCTGGGAAGCATATGTCCCCTGGTATCCATGTGGCTTCTTTCTTTCTAACATAAAGTTAGTGGTAGAAACATCATGCTGAATGGACTCACTGCAGAAGGTCTTTCCCCCCAGCCTTCAGTAGGGTATCAGAAAAGCTGGGTATGGGTATGAATACACAGTGTGTACACCCTCTTCTCCCACTCTTATTCTCACAGTCAAGAGACAGATATGGTATCCTGTACCTGTCCCTTCTCTGTGATGTCGTTTGCCCATTTTTTTTTTTAAATGAAACCATTCTCCCTTTTTCTTTCCTTTCTTACCCTAGGCATTCAATTTTATATGCATGCCCACATATGTACAAATCGACTATGTATATATAAAGAAAACCTCAATAAAATTAAACACCAAAGCAACAAAACAAAAACATATTCATTCTTCCATTAGTGGACCAAAGAGGTTCCAGCAACACCGTAACATCTGCTAAACATCAGATGGGGTGCACTCTGATTAATACATGTTGCTCAGTAACCATAAAAAAAGATACTTTGATAACTACAAAATTCAGATAGTACAGAGTATATCACTGTATTACTTCAAGAAGAATCTGATTACAGGCAGCAACTGATTTGTGCACGGGCTGACTATGTTTGGTGAATACAGCATGGCTGGCAGAATTTAGGAAAGCTCAGACTACTTGTGTCAAACCTTTCAGACCAAGAAATGACTGGAAAATACCCTGCACCAGGAGATACTGGCCATGGTTTGTCATGAGGCAGAAAACCAGCAAGCTGAAACCATTTTCTTCTTTTTCTTTTTTTTTTCTCTTGTCCTTCAGGATTGTCCCAAGCGTTTGAGAACACTTGAAGCGCAGTCTCATCACAGCAAACATCACATAAAAACACAGCTAAAAGAAAAGAGCATCTGTTGGCATGCATTAATGTAGTTGCAGAATTAATGTGTGGAATAGCACCCACCGTGTTAGCACTGGCTCTTTACTACCTCAGTTGTAGATAGGCAGTCAGTGGCTCCTATTCAGTGGCTGTTGCACAGCAAGAACAACTACCACCACCTTTAATAACAGAAATTTGAGCTTCTGAAATCCAGGCTTTACCTTCTCTAGCAGCACAGTTACCCTGTCAGCTGGGATTACTATCAGTGCCCTTTCCTCAAAAGCAGGAAAGAGTAACTGAAATGTCAAGCACTTTTGTAATGGTAAAAAATGGGTTTTTGAATAGTTGTCAGCTCTTTGGTTATTCACAAATGCTAACTTCAAGATGGTATTTTTCACTTGGATCAGTAGTTGAAAACAGAAGACCATAGTTTCAGTATTCTCATTTACAGAGTTATAGATTATTATTTTAACCTTGACTTCATCATGCAAGATGCAAAAAACAGACTGCTGATCACCGAAGTATTTAAAATGCAATTTCACTTCATTTTTTTCTAATTTTACAAAAGAAAAAGCACACCTATCCTAAGCTTTTGCTTCTTTTAATACAAAATTGTTATTAAAATGACCCAGAAGTTCCCCCCAAACTAGAAAAGAAGATGACAGCCTGCCAAAGATAACAATCAAATCAAATCAAACAACACCCTGACAGTACTTGAGTCATTTAAAACGAGACAGGACAAAGCACTTAAGAATGTACCACAGGGAACGATTTGCTCTGAGGAGGAGACAAGAGAACATGATTTTGGCCCTGATTCAGCAAAGCACTTAAGCATGTGCTTAAGAGCTTTGCTGAATTAGGGCCATCATGAGCCAGATTTTCAGAAAAATCAGAAATGCAACTTTTTCTACGTAGATATCCCAACATATCAGTGAATTGAGGGCTCTTACATGCCTGTGCCTAGGCACGAAATCTGCATTTGCAATTTTTTAAGCTGATTGTAGGAGTCAAGTGGCTTTTACAAACATGATAGTGCTGTGACCATCATAGAAATATTTTTCACACTTCTCAATTTTACAATTAGAAAGCCACAGAAATTACGGCTTCAAAGAGCCCTGCCCTCTGCATTCCTGTGCTCTTCTGAATGCCTCATCTGTGAACAAAATAGCAGCTCCGTTTCATTTTGTTATGTATGAAGAACCTGGAAGTGTTTTTAGAATAAGCAAGTTCATATTTACTCTGAAGTGCTGGTGAAAGAAAGCAACACAGTGTTATCTCCCTTCAACTACAACTGGGCTTTTTTTGTGAAGCCCCGGTATTCTTTAAGCTGAACAACCAGCATGAAAACAGCTTTCTGACACATTTGTAAAAATTGAAATGTAGGTCTACACACGATTTAGGTCTTGGCACAATTTACCTTAATGCTGATGTGTAAACATGATTTCTAAAAATCAGTTTTTTTTTAAAAAAAACAACCAAAAGACTACGGAAAAACCAATCTGTTAAAAATTCACTGGAATACTTCTGGTTTCTCCCTGAGAAGTCCCTTACTTGTCAAGTCCGGCTACACAGTAACCATAGCTATTTATCTGGGTACTTTTTTTGCTTCCACGGCAGAGAAGGGAGGTATCTATCAGGGAAGAAACTAAAAAATAACAGTGGGAATAAACAAGATCCGAACTTGCAGAGCAGCTCTGCTTAAATGATTATAAAGTTCTTAGTTTCTAACACGAAGTTTGATTTCTTTGGAAGCCAGGGACACTGAAACTCTAAATCAATTTTTTTTTTTTTTTTCTTTAGGAAAAAAAAAGACCAAACAACTCAGGCTTACTCCCACAAACAACTGAAGCCTTGTGTGCAAGAAGGCACAGATACAGAGTATTTCTTCATGGGCTCCTGGCTTTCCTGAACAGCAGAAACTTTGCCTTGCTACAGCCAAAGCTACGAAGTTTTGCTCTTGAGTTCAGGCTGTGGATCTGTTGCTTTTAGGTCTGAAGGGCTCTGGCGTGTCCGTGAAAGAGACAGCCACTGCCTTATCCCGCTCTCTTATTAATAACTGAGCCAAGATCACCAAACCATTTCACCAGCACACATACACCAGGCTGACAGTGTGTTTCTAGAAGTATAATCTTTCATTCAGCTACTCAACCTGACTGCCCCTAGCCCAATAAAACAAGAAGCAAAAATAAAACCTTCTCCAAGCTGCCTTTGATTTGCAACACCAATAACAGCTTACTATTGGGATAGTAGCTACTAACAGATGAAATTTCTCCTTTATGCACATTTCTCCTAGGACACTCACTTACTGGTTTACAGGCATTATCAAATGACAGTGCTTCACATCATCTAATGTTATTGCTTAAAATAATTTCCAGTAACTTAACCCAAACTTGTAACATTTTTACCACTTCCTCTTTGGGGCTTTCAGGGTTGTGGTTGCAAATTTAGGAGTTGTGTACACTACTGAAGATTAGGAAAGAGGACAAATCCTTTCAAGCTTCAGCTCCTCTAACCTTTTGCACTGGACTGCTTTTGGTCACTTTGATCTCAAAGGGATTCATACTCTTTAATACTTACTGAGGAACTCTGCCAAACAATACAGTTCTGCATTCTTTTGCTGTGTGACAAGTAGAAGTAACCTAGAAAATCCAGCCTCTTTCTGCAAAGCTTCTTGCAGAGATTTTCTCCAGTGCGGTTAGAATTCAAATTTTTAGGTACTACTTTGAAATTGCCAAAGTAATCTTCACTTCTAACCAAACCACTTGGCTGCTTGATGAATACAACTACACCGAATCAGGATGATCTGGGTTTTTAAAGCAGAATTCCTCAAAGCTTACTTAACATCTGCACTAAGTTCAAGTGTTTTTCAAACAAAACCAAGAATCCCTGATATCTACAGTGCAGCAAAACCAAGCAGGTTCAGGAGGCATTCCTGTAATTCACTGGAAAGTAAACATCAGTGTGATGACGTCTTTGTGCTGACTTAGTTACAAGCCACCCTCTGCCCAATGCAGAATTAATCTTTTCTTCTCAAATATACATCATGTACTAATGAAAATGTTATTTCACAAAGAGAATGCAAACTTGATCTATATCTGCAATTATTTTATCAGTAAAAAACATACACAAAAGTCACTAAATCTCAATGAAAAAAACCAGTATCTCATACAAGTACTGTGAGGCTACTTCAAACGAAAACATGAGATCGAACAGATTTTGCAATCATAATTCACTTGTAGAAAAGACTGGTGAGCAGATCAGAGAACAGTATCATCACTCAAGTTATTTAATAGTACATTACCTAGAAGGCTAATGCCTAAACGAGAGAGCCCCTGTCTCAGTCCTTCTCCCAGGCTCTCTGGAAGCTGCCTTCTCCATTCTTCTTGTCTGTTGTAATGCTCCTCATCCAGTGACAGCCTATCCATATTGCGAGCAAGACTCGTTGCCAGATTGGTAATTGACGTCAGTGTACCTAAATACATGGAGATATACATTTGGGTCTGGATCAAAATGCTTTAATTTAAAACATGGAGATGTTCCACGCCTCACTGAAATACCAAGCTTGTGAGCAGACCAGCAAGTCAATTGCAAAGTCACCCATGTGTAACAGGCTTTACTGTTTGTTAAGCATCACCACACTGCTGCTACGGTCCACGTCACGCCTCTAACATCAGCCTGCACCAGGTCTGCCTGGCCGGTGGGAAAAGCAACTCAGCCGAACATCCTTCCCCAGTTCCCAAACTTCTCCGGGGCTAACCTAAACGGTGGGGGTGGGGTGGTGGAGGTGAGGGAAAGGTAAACAAATATTTACAGAAGGAGCCCCGGAGGACTTGTCTGAGGGAGCCCGGAGCAGCAGCGAGCTCTGGGGTGGCTGTGCCGGTGTCGCCCGGGCGGCAGGAGCCACGCGATGGCACTGTTCATACAGGCTTCGAAACAAAAGCTGCTCCTGTTCTCAGGCCAGCCCGTCCCTGCTGGCTAAACCTATCCACTTACTTACACGGTTATGACAACTGCATCGACTTTTTTCGTTTTGAAAAAAAAAAAAAAAAAAAAAAAAGAATAGATGAGGCAGCAGAGTGTAGAATTTCTGATGGTTAGCAGAAGTACAGAACACCTTTAATATTTCTGCAGTTATCACATGAAATACTGGCTGAGCCAATATCTGTTTCCCACAGGGAGGTTTAAAATTCTGAAGTTTCTGAAACATTCTTACACACTGTAGTTAAGTGGTGATCTGTTTAATACATATGATGTTATATATGAGCTTTGTTACCCCCCCAGAATGTTGCTGCAGCCTAGCAAGCCAAACAAAGCTGCAAGCAATACTGTTTAAAACTTTAACACATCCTTTAACAACACACGACAACAAAGCAGTAGTTGGAGCAACAAAGCGAAAGATCTACCTTTGGAAATGTGTTTTACAAATGATGTTGTTCCTCTGGAAACTCCACTGACAAATGCTCCTGGGCCTCTGGTCAGCCCTTCATAGGGGAGCCTAAAGAAATCGGCTATGCCGTTCCCTATGCTTCTCACCAGACTAGCAGGGCTTCCCAGAATTTCCAGTGATCCGACAACCCAGCCTGCATGGAGAAACAAGACACATGTTATAGCTGCAAAATCTGCCGAAGCAGCAATTGTGAAAAGGTTATTCCTTAATTCTCTTTTTCACACTAGAATTCATCACATTATGAACTTCCTTTGAGCAAAACACGGGAAATAACTCATCCACTATGAATTCAGAAATGGCAATCTTTCATACTTCGTAAATCAAAGAAATCCTTTTGGCAAACTCACAAATAGCTTTAGAATGACTTCCTTCCAGGAGCTTCCCGTATTTCTGCTAAAAGTGTGCTAGGGAGGCGGATGCTAAAGCTTCACAGCTACAGAGGAACGGGACTGCAAGTTCAGATCGCTGGGTCAGTTTTAGAGGCTATAAGGCAGCAGTGTGATTTCACATCCTTATGTGATAGAACTGTGACAGGGAGTTTACACTGATACAATGTACTGCTTTACCGGAGTGTGGAGGTCAATTGCTTGATGGAGTGTTAGGAAAGGGGATGCAGATTTTTGACAAGTGCTTTAGAAGTTATTTTAAATCCACCCAAACCCTTCTACGCTGATCATTTTCTTTCAGAGAGCAGTGAAAGCCAGACAAATGTCTTTTGCTCAGTACAGTTGTGTAAACAGCAATGACATCTACATGCTGATTAGGTTACTCATAGGGGAGTATTCCTTATACATATCCCAGGAGAGGTTATCTGTGGATCTGGTTTCCTATATAAACGCAGGGTTGCCAGCAGCTTGCTGGATGGCCGAGCGTGCAGCAATCTGTTGCTGGAAAGCTGTTTGCAGGTCTTGTCTTTCTCAGGCTGGTTGGCAGCAGATTTATTGGGGAAATAGTGCTGCATAACTTTTTTCTCGGCAGCCCAGAGAGAGCAATTCAGGAATGGCTATAAACGTTCAACAGGAACTGCTTGGGGTTTGAGCCCCCATGAATTTGGGACCATTAATTTCAACTGGCACTTGTCAGGGTGACACAAGGCATGACAGGGCCAGGAGACTGAAAGAAGGACAGATTGGCCTCCTGCTCGCCTGCTGAGGGCCCTTGATCTACGCTGCCCTCCTCATTCCCATCTCATCACTGCAAACTCCTGCTATCCAGATGCTTTCCTTGTTTTCTAGTAACCCCTCCCAGTCACTCCTGTGGAAGGCTGAATCATGAAACTGAAAAGAAGAGAAAACGTTACTCATATGAAATGAATTAATCTCATACTATCGTTGTAAGCTCCCGGAAAACCTATTATTCTTGTTGGATCTGTCCCACATTTCAGCCCTGGCAGGTTCAGAACTCCAGTTCACGTAGTATAAAAAAGTGGGAATCTCAGTGGACATGAGGGAGAGGGTGGGATGGACTAGGAAAACAAAAAACAAGTATTGCTGGCAACACAATGAGCTGAGTGGCCATGAACACGGCATCCCACTGTGCCTGCCCTGGAGAGGGGGACCCCTGGCAGCCCTTCCCTGTGGGGACCAGGGGAAGCCAGTGATCCAGGCTGGGCCTGCCACTCCCTCGCTGTATTTTTAACAAATTATTCTTGCCACTGTGTGAAGTGATGAAAAGCTGGAGGGGCGGGGAGACATGTGCAGATGGGAGAGATGCTCTTTCTGTTTTTTTCTGATCAATAATGTTGCAAGAACCCCTTAAGAACAGTCTTTTTTTTTTTTTTTTTCTCCTTTTCTTTTTTCCAGATGTCCTTGGCATGCCTTGTCCCAAGGCAATGATGGGACAGCATAAGGTGGTGGAAAAGGGCTGCATGACACTGTGGATTAATGCCTTGCTGCCCTTCAGGTACTGCCAGGCCAGGATAGGAGAGTCTGCAACTCCACTCACTTGTTTGGTCAACCAGCATTTTCAGGAATGAAAATGAGATTAAAATCAGTTAAATACAAAGCTGAGCAGTTCCCTGATAATCCAGGGATGGGCTGCTGCAGTCTGGCTCTGGCCCATGGGCTGTCAGTTTTGGAAAGTTCTGGAAGGAACACACACATGGGAGGACCACGCAACCTGCAGCCAAGGGTGACCCTCCTTGGCCAATGCTCAGAAAAAAAATAATGGCTCCTCATTGCCAGCATGGACAACCTAATCCAAGGAGGAAGGTGTGGGAGTAAATTAGGAATAGGAAAATGATAAATCAGGAATAACCCCTCAATTCACAAGCTTTGCGCTGCATTTTACTTTGCAGAAATACAGTATCATGTCAGGTTAGCATATCCCAGAGTAAGCTTAGTAATTATATGCCCTAGTTAGAAATACCTACATTAGCAGACAGCCACTGCATTTTCTTCATAGGCAACTGCAGGGTTAGATCTGGCTGATACCAGTAATATTTTTAAATAGAATTTTATTAACTTTTTAATAGAAGCCAACTTAATTAGAAAAGGATGGGAGATTTCCATTTCAAGTTCTGCTGATTTGAGACAAGCAATGCTAATCACTGTATCTGAGCAGAGTTCTCTGACCCCATTCATTGCTTATGAGACTTGGATTCCAGAAGCTCCACTTTGCAGCACGTGGGGCAGCCTCATACAGCTCCTTTGCAGACTTGGGGACACATCCTGCCCCCTCTCACAGGGAGCAATGGTCTTGCACACAGGATGCATGGAGCAATGGTGAGCAGAAGAGGGGTTCAAGCAATCCCCCGTTTAGCAGGGGTTATGTAGTTAAAATGCAGGAGAGTGAGGTCTGCTTCTGTAAGAGGTGACAACTCACCTGGTGATGAGGAAAGAACTCAGGGTTTGCAGACCATATAAAGCTTTTTACTTGATTTTTCCCCTCTTTTTTAACTTTGTTGACACAGTCAGTCATTAGACAAGTGCCACAAGCTCTTCAAAAGAAAGCATCTTATTTGCGTGAGCAAACATTAATAAACACTATTCAGTATTTTAATCATGGTAACTCCTTTCAAAAAATACGCTTCAGTAGTTGGAGTGAGATTTGAGTAGTAACTAAATGCATGCTTATGCAAACCTTATTTCTTAATATTTAAACCTGCTTGATTTCAGCTACATCATGAGCCCAGAGTGAGGGGTGGCCTGGGCACTGCAAGGGTAGCACAGGAGGAAAGACCACGACCGGGCTCAGAAATCCTTCACTAGCATATGTGCCTCACCTGGGATGTTGGGGATGAAAAGCCAGTACAACCTCAATTTCCTGCTGCAATCTATCACCACTTGCACCATCACTCCTAGCCTGTTGTGGGGAGAAACATTCACAGTGGGAACCATATTTGGCCACACTTTCTCTCTTTGTTAGCAGAAAACTACATCTCCCCTTTTGTACTATGGGGTTTGACTGTAAAACAAATCCAAACAAGTAGTAGAAAGAAAAAAATCCTCCAAATTTTGCAAGCAAAATAATGCAAGAATTATGAATTAGTGCATGAATTTCTGGTGCACTATGTTGTACACAGTTGCCACAATCAGCTATACATGACAGCTATGCACACAGTGGAAAAACGTATCGACATCTCTCTGTTGATAAATACCTGAAATGCATATGTACAGTTTTGGAAACTGTGCACAGAGATGAGGTCACAGCTATGCTTGCCACACAAATGGAAACACTGGCATGTCAGAAAATCTGCCCATTAGTATTGCAGGAGAAAAAATCCCACATTTTAGTGTGGAGTATTCCGTATGTATTATTGTGGAGGAGCTTTCGCCTGTCTTGGGTACAAATTCTGCTCTAAACTAAGACACATCAGAGACCAAACTTCATTATTTCTAAATTAATATTTATGGGAAAAAGAATATACCTTCTAACCTAACAGACTAATTGCTTACTATTGATCCTATATGGAAAAAAGTCAGCAACAGCAAACTTCATAGTTCTTGGATCAAAGGACAACATCTGTGTGCCAGTTTAGCATGAAGGCTGTATGAAGAAAGACAGATTCCTAATCATAAACTGCAGCCAAAGGAGTTTTAACAACAAAACAACATTCAGGGCTATAATTTACTTCTGAATGCAGAGCAACATGCTGAATAATTTGATTAAATGTAGTTTTGGGGAGTTTATGTGAGGAATGTGGGTTGATTCTGACTCGTGCTCTAATATAAAATGACAAAAACCTAAGCCAGCTAGAATACATTTTTATGCTGTGTTCAGGGTTTTGTAAAGCCTTCAGGCAGCTGGCTAATGTTTAGCACAACTTTACAAATCTTCACTGGTGTCTGCTCAGCCATTTTATTTCCCTTCTGTCATATGGCAGGACATGAAAGGTGTCTGAAAATATCATTATCAAAGAGCGTTTGAGGAAAACAGTAATTGCATGGCTAACATCTAGGTTATTCAGCTTGAGACACAATCACAGAATCCTGGTACGTAATAAAAATGTTACACGTTATGGAAAAGTACTGACCTGCTCTGAAAAGTGCTCCAGCAGCATAATGCATGGCCAAGGCATGGACAAGTTGCCTGGCAGTGGTGAAGATTGGTCCTCGCTCAAACACAGAGAAGGAGAGAGGGGTGTGATCTGAGGCTATATACAGTTTCAATGAAGCATGAATACTGACAAGGAGATTAACAGGTTGTATTGTTAATTTTCGTAGCTTCACTGGCTTGACCAAAGCTCTTGCGTGCTCTCTCACTTGTTCAGGCAGTATAAGGGTAGTATCTGAAGTACTCACAGACTGACAAGCAGTTCTGTTTTCTGGAAGGTACGTGTCAAACAAGGTCTTAATGTAGTAAACAAAGGTGTCTTCCACATACAGTCTGGCTGGTTTGAGCTCAAAGCTGAGGTCGTTCACATGAAACATGAAATTCTCCTCCTCAGAAAAAGCAATGCAGAGTTTTATAAAGCAGTTTTCTTTATAGCTTTCCAAATCTTTGTTACAAACAATGAGGTTATTCACTCTGGACCACTGCACAGTCTCGCTTTTCTCTCCTTGGCATAGAAGAACTGCAAAATGGAAATTGGATTTGCTGTACAACTGATTGTCCAATTGCAAATCTTCACAATACACTTGGAGACTATGAAATTGTGGGAGGCCTTCCACAGCATCCCGCTGGAACTCCTGCGACAGGGGCCTGAGGTAGCTGGTGGCTGGGGCCATGTGGACAAGAATGTTGTCTGCTGTGAGATGCAGTAGTTCAGATGACACTTTATGGTTCGTAATATCATCAAATGCACCCAGATTTAACTGACTGATAAACATTTTCAGGGACAGAGTCTGCTCTTGACCTCTGGACAGGAAAAAGAAGTTGTGTTACTTCATGTATTTTGAGTTCACCTGGCATCTGGTTTTCTCAAAAAGTTATCAGGAGAGATGTTCTCCATAATACATGGGATACTCACTGTGCAAGTCCCGTTAACCTTAATGGGATCTGTCAGACTTAATCACCCAGGTACCACCCACCCAGGAAGCATTTTAAGAAATGGGATATTACACATCTATGCCTGTTTTCTCCTTTCTTATCAATCAACTGGACAGTCTGGAGAGGAATGTTTCTTTATACACCACAGTTCTCTATTGAATTTGCAGCAGGGCAAGATATTAAAAGCAGGCAGTAAGTACAATTTTCTGATAATTCATATACAGCCTCAGCCATTATAGTATTTTCTGGGGGCCACTACTGAAGTTTATTATTATGGATAATACATTTCACATCACATGCAGCAAGTGCTGTCCAGCAAAGCCACCACAGTATTTTTGATGGCATTGAGGGCCTCAACCCCCTCCAGTGTTAACTGTTCATTGCCAAGTTTAACTAGTAAGTGGTCTAATAACTACTGCTGCTGACCAGTTTCTTGGGCTAATGCTTAATTACAGTGCAAATAAAAACAGTACAACAAATTTAATTCTAAAACTGCAACAGCACTGCTGGAGGTCAAGCATTCTGTGTCTTGGAAATTGGTAGCATTATAATTGCACTTGAATGGAGCTGAGGTCCAAGCTGCGGTATGTGGTGCAGTCTTCTAAAGAAGAATGTTATAATCAACTACAGTTAATTACTGACTGCAACACTGTTTTTACAGCCCTTTCACATCAAGCTTCCTACCAGTTTTAGTGGGAGCTTGTACAACTGCAGATGGCAGGACCTAGATAAATACATTTTCAACTGATGAGCACACACAGAATTAATTATGATAGAAAATTTATATATTTAAAATTAACAACTCGGAGCTTTTTGTTATATTGGACATGTAGTGTTCACCCCAAAGTGACATAACTTTTGATGATATTGTTCTTTTTTAACTGTGATAGGCAAAACATAACATAGGATCTAAACGTATGCCACAGAGTATGCAGCAGTAGGAAACCTACCAAACAGTTAACCTGAAGTTTGTTAAGTCAATTAACACTTAGAAAGTTGACTGACCTCTCAGTACTGTCTGGCAATGCTTTTTTATCATCAGCTATGTGCTTTTGGTACCTGTTGAGGTTGATCTCGACGGGTCCAGCTCTTCCTTCTGGGGCCAAGGTTATGATTACTGTTCCACATTGATGGGCAATGTCCACATAAACATAGCCAAAGCCAGTTAAGAACACAATCTAGTGAAGAGAGTTAGAAACATATGGAATGCTACTGAAATTACTATTTTTGATGTCATATTTTGAATTAATCCTACCAACGCCTTCTGGTTGAAACCTTTTACTCACTCAAATAATGACACTGTTCAGTAAGAAAAAAACCACACAAATTTGAATACTTCAGAAAAAAACTGCTCTAATACTTTAAGTATTTCAGTTGCACAGCAAGGAGAAATTTGCACCTCATCCTTTAATTGTAAAACTGAATACATTTTAATACAAAGCTTCTTCTCCAGAAAGAGGCAAGATGCATGGAGAGGAGTGAGTTATATGAGAAAAGACTTAATAGGAAATTTAAATTTGTGATTTTGGATGAAGGAGAAAGGTATATTGCTGGAATTCTGCAAAATCCCACCTTCTCCTCTGGAAAACAGCCCCTACATTAACATTATGCTGCTATGCCCTTGCCTAGAGCTGGTTAGATGAATGGCTGATAGCATAATAAAAAACAAGTGAAGACTAAAATATAAGTAACATTATGAATTCATAAAGACTTGCTATACAACTCAACATCTAAATGTGTCTGGTAAGAGCACCTTCACAAGAAAGGTGCTGACACAAAGATATCATAGAATCACAGAATCATAGAATATTTTGGGTTGGAAGGGACCTCTAAAGGTCACCTAGTCTAAACCCCCTGCAGTAAATAGGGACAGACTCAACTAGATGAGGAATATGACAACAGTCTATTGGAAAGTGTAAGTGTCTAAAAAGGCAGGAAAATGAGAACTTCACAACAGGTTTGTCTTGCTTACAAATGTGTAAACTTCCATTCTGAACAGGCTGTTCTTAGGAATGCTCTGCTTAAAGAAATGATGCATTGCTTTTTGAGATTAATTCTACAGTAGTTTTATAAAACTTTTTGTTTGTTTGTTTGTTTTCTTTTTTGTTTTTTTCCTTTTTCCCCCAGAATATAATATATTCAGGTCTTTTTAAGTCTTGGAGAACTAAGAGCAATCCTTGTTAGTGCAAGCTGGCTTCTGTTTTCTTGTAGGGCTACTGTCAACACAATTGTTTATTAGACTGTAATGACAGAAGATATAATTTAAAGGAACCTAAGCTCAAGAAACACTACAAAGATAATGGGCCAGCACAGGTAAAATAAACATTTGTTTGTGTTGAAGAATCTTAACTGCTGTTAACAAATCACCAGAAGGAAAAACACTTGGAAGTTTAGTAGGATCAGCACTTAAACTGTGTCTCATTACACTATTTATAATAACCTTGTACAGGTTTCATTCATCGAATTGTGTCTTACTCTTTTGGGAATTACATATAAGAGACTTTTGGATTTCATTATGTCAGTTTTGGTCCTTTGCTTATTTAAAAGAGATTTGCAATCCTGCATGATGGAATTTGAGAAAACAGGACATCTATTGAATTTTCAATACACCCTTATTATTCTAAAAAATCCTTACTGATCTTAAAGATTGGTAATTTAAATTCCAATTTCAGATAATTCTCGTGGTAAGATAAATACCTTAATTTTAGTAAATTATTAACATTTTCTTTCTAATAGAATAAGAAGTACCTGTCTGTGACCACGCAGGAGGAGTACAAATTACTTAAGATCTTCTAAATCCTAGTTATTTCACAATCTGAACTGGGTTTTATCTGAAGCTATTAGCCTATTTCTCATTTACTTATATTTACAGTTTTCTAAGAGAAAGACTGACTGAGAAATCCTCAGGAGATCTCTACATGTAAACCCTGAAACTAGAATAACAGAAGGCTGCACTTTTTATTTGGAGAGTTCTTCAAGTAGACAATGATCACCAAATGTTGTCTTAGCATCTAATTCCTTCTAGGAGCCAGATACTTATAAAGAACCCTAGTCTGGCATAACATTAATGACTGAAATTTGAAACCTTGCATTGCTTGACTGGCTTGCTGAATGAAACTGAACTACTTGCTATATAACATAACACTCAATAATCAAGAGCATTTTGTGATTGGTCCCCAGGGAAAACATCTGAAACTAGTATTTCTTTCAAAGAGCCAAGCAGTTTATGTTGATTCCATGTAAACTAATGACTTCAAAGATGGAAAAAAATTCCCATCAAAAAGAATTACTCCTGTCAAGGAAGTTTTCATTTACCTCAAAAAAGGAGAAAAATAACAGAAGGGAAGAAAAGGGGGTTTCTGTTTTTAGAAAGGCATAAGTTGCTTCTGTGAAGACACAGGGAGAATGACAGTGATGATTCCTTCAATACATAAAGATAAAAATCCTGTGATAATTTAGCTACCAAATAGAAGGATTTTCCTGGATCCTGTGGGATTCTTTGCTTAAAGGGCACAGAATTTTTCAGGATTTATTTTTCCAGGGAATACCTGAAAAAAATTTCTACTTTGATTAAAGAGAAGAGAAAAAAAATCAGTGCTAGAAAGCCTGTATTTTTGATTTAGCTATTTTTATAGACTTAAATTAAAAAAAAAACAAAATCAACAGAAAGAATATGCTTATTGCAGAGGAACGATATAGTGGACAGATCATTTATACTGTGAACTAGTAAATATACTTATAATGATGTACTTGTGTTCCTTGATTGTTGATGTCTACAAAATCACTCCATTCATTTACTAATTCACTGGTTGACATCACTTTCAGAAGAATGCTGGGGAACAAATCTTTTGTTTTGCAATCTGGATAGCTGGAGACTTGATGGTAAAGTTCATGATGAACTGAACATTCAGCTGGAACCTTTCTACAATAAACTTCAAACTTTGGTGTATCTGAAATTTTATAAAATACACAAGGTTAGAGGCTTTCCAAAACCTGATTTAAATAACAACTTACCTATGCTTCCACAAATGAGGAAGTTTCTATCTGACCACAAGTGAGGAAGATGCTATCTGAAATACCTCTAATAAATAAAAACATCACTTTTCTATTGGGTGGAATATTTTCCCTTTTCTTTTTTGTATCATTAAGATTTACATAAATAATAATTATATTAACATACTGGAACTGTGACAATATGTGTTGTACTATATTTGCAAGTCTGGGGAAGTTTAAATGTTCCATGAGCTTGAACTGATCTCAACACAAGTCCACTTCCTACTAAGTTTCCTACAGCCTTGACAGCTGGAACCAGGGAGACCCAAAAGCCTGAAGCCATGTAAGTTCATACTCCTGACCTCACAGTTAGCTCCATTAGCTTCCAGGCTTTAAAGTGTCTCAAAATGAGACAGACTTTTATGAGGCCATCAAGTTCTTGTAACCAAAACACATACTGAACCCATCTTTGCAACAGAGATCCAGTAAAATAATTATTCTACAACAGTACATGAACAGTTTCTAATTACTGCATATCACCTACCTTTAAAATTCTCTTTTACAAGTAATGGAACAGAACACTTATTGTGGATAATTATACGAGGACTAGGATCTTCTGTAAGTGTTAGGTATGTCACACCAAGATGCTCTTGATAAGTCAGAGCTATAGCTCTAAAACAGAAGCAGATACATTTGGTTACCCATCTTTTTGATGACACGTCTATGTATTATTACTCTGGACAACCAAAACCATTCAAAACTAACACCTGTAAAGATTCTTTATAATCAAATTCCACAGATATTTATATACATTTAGGCAAGTACATATCTCCACTGAGAATTATATTTAAACAGATGAACACATGAGAAAAGCATGAAAACCAGTAACAGAGAAGAAATCCTTTCATAGAGAATAGTTAGGAGTTAAAATGAGCACGTGTGTTTGCAAGATGAGAGCCCTAGACAGCAAAGATTTATACTAAATTAAAGACATGAGATTGTAGGCCCAAATTTTCAACATAAATCTTTAAATTTTTCCAGAAGAATTTGCACACATGCTTCTCTGAGACACAAGGAAGATATTTTTAACAAATACATAAATTTGTAACTCACTGCTCCCCTGAAATGATCCAAAATGTTATTGCTCTTTTAAATGTTAATGATACGGATCATCACTACATAAATTTTCAAAATGAAAAGAAGTCAACTTAGTTCTACTCATTAGCTATATAAAATGTCTTCACAAATAAACACAAACTCATTTTTTTCTTGTGCATATTTATTGGCTATTTCTAAAAAACTTCACCACATGGCATTTTTAAAAATCCAAACAGTCTGAAAATTCGATTAGGAACATGAGATCCTCCAGGCCTGTCTCAGAATTATAAGGAATCCTTCCCTTGTTCTTCACATTAATTTTTTTGAATCTTTAGTATCTACAATGATACCACTTAGGCTCTGCAAAAGAACTAGATGAAGGCCCGACAGGCAAGAGAAAGATCATATAGCTAGTAATATATACTGATGTAGCTTCTCTAATTTCAGCAGATTGTTTCTTGTTTATACCAGCATAAGCACGAATAGATTCAGATATCAGGTCTGAGAATTAAAGTCGGGCATCTGAAAAGTCATTTGACATTATTTTTAACTGTCCGGATGCATTTGTTTGTAAGCAGAATGCAAATTTGGATTCTTCAGGCTTTAAAATTTGGAGATCTTTCCTTGTTGTAGTCTCAAAATAGTTTCGTCCCTTTTTTCGCTTTTACTGTTTTTCCTCTTCTTAATATTACTAAAATATATATTTAACTTTTAAAAACAAAACCTTAATTTTTTTTTCGTATCATTTCACACCGTCCTTGAACTCTTAAATTGTTGCTCACAAATT
This sequence comes from Heliangelus exortis, assembly GCF_036169615.1. Classification (NCBI taxonomy): domain Eukaryota; kingdom Metazoa; phylum Chordata; class Aves; order Apodiformes; family Trochilidae; genus Heliangelus; species Heliangelus exortis. The sequence goes on along the minus strand of NC_092423.1, from coordinate 129,917,374 downwards.
TAAAAAGACCATAATCTCAAACATAAACATTTCAATCTCTTATTTTTTTATGCACATAAAATAATAGCAGCCCCTATGCTATAAAAACTGTACAACATGGTCATAACATTATAACAAGTTACAATAAAAGCATCAAAACCATCAAAAGATAATAATTTTCAAATTAAAGTAAGACCTGCCCTTTGCATATGGGGTGCATGTGTTACTCTGACTATAGCATTAATCTCTTAGGGTTTGTTACCAGCTGAAGCTTTATAGCAAGAAGCAGAGTTCATTATTGATAACCATGCAGTGTACAGTACCTGGTACAAAATCCACTTTCATTAGGAACCCCCGTGGGCACTGCCACGCTCTGCCTAGGAAACTCCTGTTTAATGACAGCTGGGAGGCTCCACAGCTCCCAGCTCCCAGCACAGCCACCTGGGCTGAAACTCAGCAGCACACGCTTGTCAGTAAGAGGAGCTCCTGAAGCTGCAGGACTGGTGTCTGGCATCAGATCCCAGCAGGGCACAGTGCTCAGCGTTGTGCCGGGTGCTGCCCCAGCTGGACTGATGCTGAACACTGTACTGGCTGATGAGTTGAATTCCTGGAAAGAAAAAAGGTGGTGGCAGCACAACATAGAATCTTTCAGGTTGGAAAAGACCCTTGGGATCATAGAGTTCAACCACCACCCAACCAAAGTTCTCCCCTGAACCATATCCCCCAGCACAACATCTAAACCACCCTTGAGTCACCAGGGATGGTGACTCAAGCACCTCCCTTGGTATCCTATTCCAGTGTCTGACTAGTCTTTCTGTGAAAAATTTTTTCCTAATGTCCAGTCTAAACCTACCCTGTTGCAGCTTGAAGCCATTCCCTCTTGTTCTATCACTAATTACCCATGAGAAGAGAGCAGCACCAACCTCTTTACAATGTTCCTTCAGGTAGTTCTAGAGAGTGGTGAGGTCTCTCTTCATCTTCCTCAAACTAAACAGTCCCAGCTTCTCCAATTGTTCTTCCTAAGATTTATTCTCCAGGCCCTTCACCAGCTTTGTCGTCCTCCTCTGCACTCTCTCCAGCACCTCAGTATGTGTCTAACATTGAGGTGCCCCAAACCAGACACAATACTCATGGCGTGGCCTCACCAGTGCTGACTACAGGGGGACAACCACCTCCCTTTTTCTGCTGGCCACACTATTTCTAATACAAGCCAGGATGCCATTTGCTTTCTAAGCCACTCGGGGAATGCTGCTGCCTTATATTCAGCTGTTTGTCAATTAGAACCTCCAGGTCCTTTTCTGCCTGGCAGCTTTCCAGACACAGTTCCCCAAGCCTGAGTGTTGCATGGGGTTGTTGTGGACTGTTCTGTTCATACCAATTTGTACAGAACAGTCTCAAGCAGCCAAGTGACCACAACTAACTAAAGACTGCACATTGCATTAAAAGATATTTGGCCAAATTCTGTCCTCAGGTATACTTAGGCAGTTAACTGAGCACTGTGAACTCTCAGTTATACAACATAACTCTTTATGATGTACCATAAAAGGTACATCACTGCAACATAACTGTGAAAGAAAATCAACCTCTAGACATAAAATTTAGAATGGATTTTAGCCTCAGCATTCTTCAATTTGCCACAAAATGTGAGATGCATGAATGTAGATACCAATGTGAAGAATACTAATGCAGAAGAAAAACAACACAGAAATAGGGAATTTTAAAAAATTTGCTTATCTGCCAATTTCTCTAGCAAGTTGGACCCTGAGAAGTCGTTCCACATATTTTACTATAAATCTAATCTTCAATAAATACGTATAAATGGTTGATTAAAATACATTGACCATGCATACATTTTGGTTCCTGTAATCTAGTCCTTAAATATACTGTGTGATTATTAGAAAATGGATATTTATGATTTGATGCAGATCACTGAAATACATAATCTATGGGCCTGTTTCTAGTTCTGCAGCTTTGTTCAGATAACTGGAATCTGCCCAAAAGGATAACTAAAAGTTTTCAGCTTGTCAGGCCAACATACTTCTTTTACATGAAAACTAAGGAAAAATTCTGAAAACAGTTTCAACAACTACTATGGATTATGCTGCCTATTTTACAGAAATGGCCATTAGTGCCTGAACAGATGGAGAACAAGCAGAACTAATTCTGCAATGTGCAAGAATATCTTGCTTGCACAGATTTCTGATCACAGTTGATTCCTGGAGTTGAATTTACACAGGATTCAGTATTTCAAATTAAAATGACAAAACTACTTTATTATTATTATCTCTAAAGATTTCTGTTAAAGCTCTGCTATATGTAGTTGAGACCATCAAGTCAGATGCAGATGCAGATGACAAACAAAACCAGTACCCACAGTGATTTATTTACCTCTTCTCCTGAGTGGGGTTTGGAAATGGAAAGCTGTGGCCTGTAATAGATTTGATATGATGTATCATTGATTATTGTTGTCTTATCTTCTATCTGTAGAATCTGTATACCTTGTCGAACCATTGAAGAAATGCAGAATTGACACAACTGTAATGATTGAAAACAATTATGAGGTCACACACAAAATCACAAAAGATATAGAAATACAGTGACAGGATTGGCATTTTCTTTATGCCCATGGAATCCAGCACTTTGTAACTGTAGCAACATTGCATACTTTTGAAATTGCATCTATCAATGTTTCCTGAACAAGACTGAGAATTCATTAGTTCTTTTTCTGGGAGATACTGTATTATCTTGATGAGTTGGGCAGAATGTTTTTATGACCCAATTCTTTAAATTATACTTCATATATTGTTTATGCAGGCTGAGGGAGCTGGGGAGCAGCCTACAGGAAGGCTGTAGATTAATTGTTTGCAAGGGCCTATAGTGATAGGACAAGGGGCAGTGGTTTTAAATTAGAGAAAAGCAGATTTATATTGGATGTTAGGAAAAAATTCTTTACCATGAGGGTGGTGGAAAAATGAAACAGATTGTCCAGGGTGGTAGTTGAGGCCTCATCCCTGGAGATATTCAAGGTGAGGCTTGACAAGGCTCTGAGCAACCTGATCTAGTTGAGGGTGTCCCTGCTTACTGCAGGGGGGTTGGACTATGTGACCTTCAGAGCTCCCTTCCAACTCAAATAATTCTACGATTATGTATATATTAACATAATGAGGGAAGAGATTTCACACTGCATACTTTTGATTGTTTCCTCCTGCTATATGCCTTCTTTTTTTAATATTTAAGTTAAAAATCATGAGAATTTTTTTCTAACCTTTTGATGGCCTGGAAAAGCACCAAGTTTTATTTCAGCTTCAACAAAACCTTCTTCATCCAACGTTACCACTTCCCCATTATCTGCATCCTTCCATTTTGGGGAAGTCACATTATGAACCAGTTTAATTGCCACCGATTTGTGCACAGTATTAGTGTTTGCCCAGTATATTCCAACCTGAAAAGCTTCCTGCAACAGATAAGTGACTGATTATCTCTTGTTGATATTTTGATAAGTTTCTACTAGAGTTAAATGTAGTTTCCAGCATCAAGTCAATCCAATTCTTTCCTTTCTCTCTGATGCTTTCTACATGGTACAAGAACAGATGAAACTACCAGGTGTATATGGGTCTCATCCTCATGATGGAATCAAGATTATACATGTTACCAGGCAGACCTGTTGTTTAGTAATAGACATACACGGAGGAAATAAAAAGACAAAATAAACACGAAGTATCAGATTGCCCAATTGGAATGGACAAGCTGCTGTGTCAAATTATTTTAACTTTTTCAAAAATGAAGAATATCAGGGTTGTAATAAAAATGTATGTGCATGGCCAAGCTAAGGTATGGGAGAAGATCCATTACTACACAAACCTCTAAATTCAGGTAGACAAGTACGATTTCCTATGAAGTATGTCATGCTACTTTCTTGATGTCTTGCGAGTGTGGCAAATTTCTATTGTTCTTTCTATTGCCCCTGTACTCAGCACTGGTGAGGCCACACCTCGAGTCCTGTGTCCAGTTCTGGGCCCCTCAGTTCAGGAAGGATATCGAGGTCCTGGAGCAGGTCCAAAGGAGGGCAACCAGGCTGGTGAAGTGACTCGAGCACAGATCCTATGAGGAGAGGCTGAGGGAGCTGGGGCTGTTCAGCCTGGAGAAGAGGAGGCTCAGAGGAGACCTCATCACTCTCTAAAACTCCCTGAAAGGAGGTTGTAGCCAGGTGGGGGTTGGTCTCTTTTCCCAGGCAACCCTCAGCAAGACAAGAGGGCACGGTCTCAAGTTGTGCCGGGGGAGGTTTAGGTTGGACATTAGAAAGAATTTCTTTACTGAGAGGGTGATCAGGCATTGGAATGGGCTGCCCTGGGAAGTGGTGGATTCTCCATCCCTGGAGATATTTAAAAAGAGACTGGATGTGGCACTCAGTGCCATGGTCTGGTAACTGCAGCGGTAGTGGATCAAGGGTTGGACTTGATGATCTCTGAGGTCCCTTCCAACCCAGCCAATTCTACGATTCTATGATTCTATTCCTCCTCATATGACTAACAGACACAATGACTGTAATGTGGAAATCATCTGGATTTATAACAATTCTTCAGAATGAGAATGTTTAGCAGAACAGTGCCTGTTAAGATGAGTGGCAAAGTTACCTCGAAATTGGGAGGTATAATTACTTTCCCAGTAGGTACTTGAAGAACGATCTTCTCTCCTTCAAACAACCAGAGGTCCCACTTGGACTGATTGATAAGCAAAGCCCAGGGCAGGAGTTCTACGAGCAGAGTTTTAACACACGGTTTCCACACTGACAACTTTACCCGCATTGGGCTATCCCATTGGGAGAGTTGTTCATTGCTGTTCAGAACCAAATAAACAAAAACATAAAGTCAAAGGAATAATCAGCTCAAGATTAAAAATGATAAACTGTTATTTTCAGAAATCTGAAAGGCTTGTCTGGTTTCAAAACAGAAAAGATATCTCCTATTACCTTATCATTCTAGAACATACTGAGATGCTGTCAGATCTTGCTACATGTAGGCTATGAAGAGCTATTTTTAACTGCACAACTTCAATCTAAATTTGGTCAATTAACAAAATGCCTTAATATAATAACCACTATCCTTCAGAACTAAACCTGTCACTTCTGTAGTCATAAAATCACATTTCCTTTTGCTTATCCCAGTAAATCCTCCTACATCTTCCTACATCTACAACTCCCTACAACTCCTTGTTTCTAGACTGAAACAGCTACTGAATAAACAACAGCCTCTAGAGTTGCAGAAAAGAAGGTGCATCCACAAAAAATAGTTTAATTTTTTTAGTCTTTGCTGATGCCATGTTCTCAGTGTAATCAAGGGCTGAGCTCATTTTTTTCCCACCTGCAGCTTTCATATAGGAATCATGTAATTACTGAAAACAAATTCTACATTGATCACATACAGCCTTCTGGAACATGATTTCAACTTATCTGAAAGGGCAACATACCAACAATGAAGAAGTTTTGCAAAGAATTACCTGTCTGAATCCTTCTTACTATATGGCCATGCAAGCTGGGGAGGATTAGAAGTGCCATAGAACTCAGACAGTATTTGGTTGACGTTGCCACCTTGCTGGGATTTCGTTGCTATCTGTTTAATTAATGTGGTTGAGATAGGTACTGCACACTCTGATGGATCATCTTCCTCCCTGTCATTGAAAAGAGATTCAGTCACACAAGAAGATCAACACTGGTAGCACTGACTCTTAGTGAAGTTTGCCAAGTGTACTCTGCAGTAGGAACACTCAAGGTAACCATGGATGAATCAAAGTGTTTAACAAGTTCCCTGAGCATTAACTGACATGCATGAATTTGTTATGAGACTGTAATGACTGTTGTGTCTGAGATCCTAGAAACTCTGCAGTATTCCCAAGAAAATTTCAAGATCATTTAGGAATTTATTTTTCAAAACACAAAATTATGAACTGCTTAAACAAAATAACGCCAATGTGCTTAGGACAGTTATACCAAATTTAGTATTTCCTATCAGGAAAGTTGTTTTCAGGCCATACATGCTTGCTCTGTTGTATCTCCTCTGCATATGCCACACTGCTGGAAAAAATACACCAGCAGTTAAACTGTAAATTATTCCTTCTTTTCCATACAAATGAAACTTTTTCAAAGCAAGTGAGTATTTTACCTGGCTTGAAATGTCAGGTGGTGTGTAAGATCAGGTTCTATATTCTGCAGTGCTTTCTCCTGACCTTTCCCTGGAATCACTTGTGTTTCCATCAGTCCCAGACTTCTTTTCTCTAGATGTATGATAATCGGGTCTGGAAGATGGCTCCTTACAATGAAAAGAGGGCTGAAAACAATCTACAAAAGGAAAACAATATACTAATTTAAGGCTAATTTTATTTCAGTGTTACAACTCTTAAAACAAGCTATTAATAAAACTTTAAAGTAGGTTATTCGGCCCTTAATTTATTGTATGACATGTAAGGCATAAATAACTAGATTTCAGACACTAAATACACTTACTAGTCGTTGCTGCACATGAGAGTTGGGCTCTAAAGTCAAAATTGTGCACCACACATAAGTAATTGAACTCTGTGAAGAAGGTACCTGCATGCAGAGAGATCAACAGTATTACACTAAAATTATTTCAGGATGGTAACATTCAGCATTTCATCCTATCAAATAAAACTCTAAATTCAAAGTTTGCAGTTCTCTCAAACATTTTCAATGCTATATTCCTATATATACCTCTTTCTAGTCATACCTGAATGACAGTGCTGTGTTCTGTATGATTAGAACTTAGACACACGTCTTGGGACCAGTCTTCATCTCCTGTAGCTTTCACACTCAGCTCAGTTAGCTCATCATTTTCTAGGACATATGAAGGCAACTTCTGCTTGGCCACAAGGCAGTTGATACGTTCTTTAACAACAGCCTGTCCATCCTGACTCACATAATGCTGAACCACTTTCAGTTCAATACTTTCGGAGAGGTAGCTACAGACTGTCTGTCTTCCACAGATTAGGATCTAAAACACAGAAAAGTAGGGAGTTCATTTATAAACAACTGTGAAAAAGAAAGGTCAAAATTGAACTACAGAGTGAAAACCTGCACAAGAATAATCTCTCTGTTTTAGGTTTTCCCTTGCACCGCTGAATGCCGTGAATGGTAAAACATTATTTTTATTGGACAAATGTATACGAGATTTCATAGAAAACTAGGCATTAAAATACTTGAAATATTGCTAAGTCAGTATCCAGGCTCGAAAGAAACACGTAACATATCCACTTTCATTCCCACTGAACTCAGCAGTACTGCCCATGGCTGACACAGCTCTGGTTTGGATTTTAAGAGTACTGTGATGGTCTCTGAATGTTCATCCCTTTCTGAGCAGGCACAGTGAGGTACTTCAGAAGAAAGGTTTCTACTACCATCTCACACTCCCATCAAAATCCCAGTGATCCAGACCCGGGATCTATTGAAGTTTATAGTTCCATTCTAAATGGCTGTACCACATTTCTGTATTTAAGTGCACTCATCTAGAAAATTACCATATTAGACTCAGAGTTGTTGCTGTCCATCAACCACGAATTGTTTATCATGGAACTTATATCTGACTTTTTCTAAGCCATATGAAGGAAAAGCATTCCATGTGTATCCCTGCGACAACCACCTGCATTTGCTTTTCATTAATGAGGGTGCACACCAGAGTTGCAACCTACCAACTAAAACTCAGCAGGGCTTTCAGGGACGCCAGGCACTGTTCTTGTCTGATCAGCTGCACTTCTGTTGTGCAATGTAAGGCTCTCTGCCATACCCATGAGCTGAACATGTTCTGTCCACCACATGCTCTGGTTTCTGCCAACACAGGCAGAATGACTGCAGTGTTAGGAACAGATCTCTTTACAAAGGCAGTATGTTAAAAGTTACTGCATGGTAGCCCATTTTTTAATGTTAATTTGGTCATTACTTCTTTCTCTTTTAACAATTACAAAAGCCTGAATTACAAGTCAGAATAACAAATGAACAGTTTCTTAAAAAATATGTAAATTCTGCTTCTCAAGAGCTTAAAACATATAACAGATTCTATAAATTAGCACTGTTGAAACTTAAAAAACAGGCAAAGGGATTTTCACTGGAATGTACAAAATATGTGAAGGTAATTGAGCTTTAAGATGCTAAGACACACCTACGTGAAGAAAACAGTTGTAAAAGCTCCCAAAAATGACCCCAGGAGAGTGTTACACTTGTGGGTTTTTTTGCATATCCAAGTAGGAGAGAATAAATGATAAGGTGAATATCTGATAAGGTGAATAAATGATAAGGAGAGAATAAATGATAAGTCATGAATAGGTAACAGTTTAAATTACTCAAGTTATTTTTTCCAAATCAGATTGAATACTTACTTGCTTTTGCACTCCACTGAGCTGCTGAACCTTGATAATAAGTGATGCCGTCCGGCCCTTGTACTGAATGGTACGAATAAAGGTACCTGTATTGTCCACACTGAATGGCTCAGACCACCTCCAGTTTCCCCAGCCTTCAATACAGATGTGTAACAGCTGGAAAGAAAGATATGACTACTTCAATACATAACTTTGAAGGAAGAAAAAGCCTTGCAGTAGCATACAAATTCCCATGAAATAGAAATCGGTTTTAAACTACGCAATGCTAACCAAACCAGTTTGCTGAATGACCCACTCAATCTGTGATTTCAGATACAAAAGAAAAAACCACCAATACCATAAGATGGCTCTCCATCATGCATTTCTATATGTTACCTGCTTTAACAGTGTATTTAATATGCAGCACACAACTTTCAGGAAGAAAAGGGTATGTCGACTACAGAGCCTCCGTCAGGGAACAAGAGAGGTTTTTTTACTTCCCTTGAAATAGTTCTAGATATCCACCCTCTTTTAATACCAGCAAGGTGATATGGAAAGCAGGTCCAGGTGAGATTTTTGGCCTTCAGAATAGGACAGAAAATGACAAATACCTCTCCCTTCAAAATAAAGGATGTAAATCTATTTGTACATACACTTACATAGCTCACATATACACGCGTGTTAAATACTGAACTTCGCAGATTGCTGAGAGATGGGAAACATTTTATTTCTTACACAAATGTGGTGGCAAGTTCAAGCTTGACTGCATGAGAAGAAATTTAACTGCATAATTATACTCCCTGTGTGATTTATTCCGGAAAAGGAGTGGCTTTTTTCCAGTTTAACTTAAATCACTTCCAGAGCAATATAGTCTTTCATCATTTGAAGAGCCTTTCATCCATTTACCCACCATACGCACTTACCTCTATCCCATGGAGATTCTTTAAGCCAGAGTAGTGAAAATTGGGACTGTTCCATGTAGGTCAATGAAGTTACATAAATTTACGCCAGCTGAAGATCTGGCTATTTAGTTCTGTATAGATCTTTTGTGGCTGTGCAAACTTAAGAATGTGAGTTATATATAAGTGATCAAAGAAGTAAGCATTCTGGGTAAAATTTATTCTTTGCAGAGGGCCAGCACAGAGCCTAAGCATCACTTAAGTCCTTTAAAGCAGTTATATAAAGGCCTTGTGGGAATTCTCTCTCGAGGGTTGAATTTCACTCTGATTTTGGACATCTGTCATTAATTAATTCAAGTAATTGAGAACAGGATCAGGCCCAAAGTTTGATTATTTACACGCGCAAAAATCGAAACTTGTAAATATTATGTTCTCTTGTGATTTGTTTCCAAAAAAGTATAGCACTGGCCATAGATCTGTCCAGTTGGACTTAGTGAATGGCTGCATGTTGGGGTTTTTTCATTGTTTTAAGAAACAACCACAGCAACAACTTTCAAAGATATTACAACTCAGTAGCCTGTTTGCAATTTGTGGTATCCTCAGCACAAGTTACACACAGAACAATAACATCCATTCAGTGGGTGGCTTTTGAATTTGCAAGAGTGATGACTGTTGCATTCAGATTTAAATTAGTTTTATGCTGGAAGCACAAAGGCTAAGCTGTGCCAGTGTGCCCATGGGCATGCCTCTTGGATGTGCACACGCGTGGGCACAGTTTTGTATTCAAGAATACATTGAGGCAAGCTGTGCACCAGGACACTCAAACTCATAAACAAATGCATCGCTTTCATTCTTAAGTGCTAGTTACAGAAGAGGAAAAACAAATAAAAAAAAAATACAACTGCAGTGGCTGGAATCAGTTCAGTTTCTTACAGAGACAGCTGGGAATAAATCTCATCACATATGAAAACTAAAAGAAACAAGAAAACTGTTTATTTTGGAGAGACTGGTAGCTGGAAATGACAGCCAAATAATGACAAAAGGTACTAAGTGGTCAGTCTCAGCTAGAAGGCACACAAAATATGGTGTTCTCCAAAGACAGATGTCATATAAGTACCATAATTGATGATTAGTAATTGTATGTAGCTCCAACATTAGGATGTTTCCCACCCTGTATGAACAGCTTTGCTCACAAGTTGAATGTTCCCAAGGACACGCTGTCAGCTTTCCCTGAGCAGTCATTAGCTCCCAAATGCTGCCTTATTAACTTTCCTTGTAGCACAATAATTAGTCTGCACTCAACTTCATGATTTAGAAAGAAAAATAAGACGGAGCTATTAACATATATTAACAATTTCTTATTTTATAAACTTACTTTACACTTATTTTATAAACATATAATTTGTATACTAGTAAATGTTACATACAAAGGGAACAGTCTTTGTAAGTTATTTTGAAAATATGGAATGGATTTGTATTAATGATATAACAGTAGAACTGGGTACTTTCTAAGTTCACTTTAGAACCAAGAAACTAAGTTCTATGAAAACATAAAGGGATCTCCGGGTGAATCAGTTACATAAATGTGGCCAGTGGTGATTAGCAAATGACACTAAGTGATATAGAGATGTATGGCAGGAAACAAAAATTGAAGTAATTTTAGAAAATTAAGTAATCAGGCGTTAACATATTTTAGCAGAAGACGTCATAATCGATGGTGTTAAGATACTCAACAAGGCAGAGCTCTAATGCTGTAAAACTGAACTGAAATGACAGATAAATGGTAATTGCCATGTAACTCCCTCTCATTTATCAAGATTTAAGTAAATTCTAAGTATTTATTAAATGCTGCTTAAGAAGTTCAACAAGTATAGCTAAGTATGGTACACGTATTAGGAGAAAAGAGAGGTAATTGCAGAAAGGTACCAAAAATATTCCATGGACTTCAAAAGCATTCTAACAAATACAATCCAGTGCCAAATGGCAATTTATAGTTTAGAGAGCTGAAAACAACTACTGTATGTGTGAAGACAGAAAATAATTTGTGTTAGCATTTGATTTCTGCGTTTTTAGTTAGGAAAACAAACCAGCAAGTAACAGAGTTTTTTGATTGGACCAGACTTTGAATCTGTAACTCTGAGCCATTATGGACTTCTGGTTTGAGAGAGAAAGAAATTGGTGTCAGGGAGGCAGCCTAAGATGAAGCTGCCCTTCCTGGAGTGAATGGCTAGAATATCTGTATTCTTTATCAAGTCTCTTCACAGAATGTTTCCATGCACTCGTCAAAATTTACTTAGGTTTTCTGCTAAATGTGTGAGTGAAGGATACAATCTCAGTAAATAAAACTAAGTGTCATATGACAAAGTATCAAGACTGAAATTGGGGATTAAGATGAGATTAAGAATGGAGCCTGTGTAGAAAAGGCAGCATTTTCCAGCTGTACAAGTAAATTTAAAGCTTTTGGCATCAAAATGCTTAGTGACATAGATTTGATTTCTACTTGCAGATTCACCAATGTTAACTTGGTTTCACTGTAGTTAGATTATACCTGTCTTCTTAGTAAAACTAGAAAATGCTTTTTGGGAAGAATAAGGATTGTTATTCCTACCTCTAAGAGACTTGGAGGGATCAGATGAGGATCTGGTTAATGGTGTGGAAGCAGTGGTTATTTCAGAAGGTACAAGACAGTAAAAAGCTGTGATAACGCAGCAGCACACAGGAAATGGACCTGAAGAGCTGAATTCTAAGACTTGCAGCAAAAATAAATTTTAACTGAAAAATTCAAGGGTGATTGGTATTTTTTGGCTGTGCTTTCAGGGGATCAGATAGCCCTTGACAAGGATTAGGACTTAAAACACTAAAACCTATTAGTATTTGGAAAAACAGTGGATGAAATGTTCATTCTGCACATTGTCAGCTGCAGCAGCCACCAAAAGACTTTGAAGTTCAGTTTTCTCATGTGACCTTGGAGATCTGACCAGTTCTACACCATTGGCCCTTGTAAGACAGAAGGCCAGTACAGAGCATAGGAGACAGCAATTTCCAACATCCCCACTCTGCCTAGTAAAAAAAAGGTCATGCTCAGTAGATAAACTCTGATCACTGGGGGTTCCTAGAGGTGTTGCGAGCCTCAACACAAGCTGCAGAGCAGGCCTGAACCTGACAGGTAGAAACTGGCTTTACACACACTGGAAAAGAAGAATCTTTGGGCTAAGGAACATTAACCAAATTATGAGGGTTCCCATGATTAATGATCCTATCCAGAAAGTCATTTACATATAATATGGTATATAAAAATTATTTCAATGCAAGACTGCAAAGGTAAGCAACAATGCATTCTGACTACATGGACAGTTTAAAATAACACAAAGCATGCTTTTTTTTTTTTTTTTTTCTTTTTTTTTCTGATTTTGTTTTGTAAATTACCTGGAGTGGATTATGTAAAGTACAGAAGGTTGTACAGAGAATCTGTAATATTCCTAAGCATTAAAACAGTAAAACATCTCAATAATAACTGATATGTAAGTCACAGTTTCTAAGTTTGAACCCACAGAGTACAGTACATCATCTTACACTTTAATATAACCCAATACCTGAAACAATGGCAACTTGGAAATAAATAACAATGAATTATGATTCTGCTGGAGATGTAACGTAAGTTAAAATCTGGCTCAGGATCTTTTTTTTATTTCTTCTTTTGTTGGAGAAGGAGGAGGAGGTTCTTAAAGTTATTTCTAAATCTACAACTGCTTTTAAAAATTCTGTTTACAAAATTCTAGCAGAAGTTCTGCTTTACAGGCATGCTATTTAAAATAAGAGAAGAAAAGCTTTAAATGGGTTTCAGGGAAGGTATTATTATACCAACCACTACTACTGTCTGTTCAAGAATTTGTAAGTGTACGTTCAGAAATTCTATATAAGTAGCAATAAAGTGACACAGAGCTGTTTCACTTTGTCAAGAAATAAATTTACTTTTTCTGTAAAAAGTAACTTGGCCATGTTCTTAGTGATGTCATTGCCCAAATCAACTGACTTTCACCCACTACATACACCTGCTGCTTCAAGGATGGTGAAAAGTGAAAATGGGCTGCTACCATAAGCCTGGGAGAACCCTCTGGAGATAGGTTTGGGAGCTGCTACTTTAAATGCAGACTCCTGCTATGCAACGTTATTTTGTGCACAGAAAGCGAAAGAATTAATTTAGATCCATTATTCTTTTGCTTCTTGAAAGAAGTCTGCAGAAGTTTGAGCATGTGGAAAATAACTAGTAATAACTAGTGTGCGTGATATTGAAGAATTTTGCTGTTTGTTCACAAGCAATCTCTTCAGAATACATCCAGGGAACTCTCACATGAATAGCTGGTTTTTACATTTGGTGTGATCCCTAGTGGGACCCTCTGACTGCCTACTGTCTTGCAAGACAGAATTCCTTAACTCTGAGAGAATTGCTAGGAAGATCTGATCTCTTCTAACTTCAGAGTTTCACCCTATGTATCATATGCTCCAGTTTTTCTCCTAAAAAACACAGCTGTCTTGGAGACAAACATGACTTTTGACATAACAGGGGCCCATCCCACAGAGCAACTTGAAGATCAAGATAAGGAGTGCAGACTGGATCCAATAATAATGTAAGAGCCAGCGTTGCCTGTAGAGCACAGGAGTAATGTAGCTCCACTTCCCTAATCTAACAGACCTCTCACTTCCATTAAAATCTGCAAAACAAACTCACGAGGTCTGAAAACTTTTGCTAGAATTGCTTAAAGCCTCAAATATCATCAGTTTTGGACTTACCCCAACTCTGAAAGGGACTATATAGCTGGGGGTGTCTTATCCTTAAGGAAGGTTGAAACTTCATGAAGAAAATATGGGGAATGGAGCAGAGTATAAGAAAAAGCATTGGACATCAGACTTACTACTGAAATATTAGCCAAACCAGTAAGACTTTCAGGAATCTCTGTTAAAGTTAAAAGGGAAAGGTTAAGTTCCCAAGGAAGGAGGGAAGGAAGGCAGGAAGGCAGGAAGGAAGGAGGGAAGGTAGGGAGGAAGGAAGGAAGGACGGACCAAGCTTTAACTTGAGCCAAACAGTTGAAGGGACACCTTCTGTAGCTTATAAATCCAAATCCTTGGTGTGCTATAGCTGTTTTCATAACATGAACAAGTTGAACATTTTTTAAGTCCAGCCTATACAATCTTCATTAATATTAAAATTAATTCTGAATGTAAATAAAGCTTTACATAACTATCTCTACTATAAAAATAACTTATTTTAGCTATATATTTAATCGTGTTAAATAATTCAAACAGGCATTCACTGGATCTCTCACTATGCTTAATTAGCAAAAGAAAAATGGACAATTTTATTGATGTGAATGTGAAAGAAACACAATCCTTTTAAAACTATTTATTTTCACTTAACTGAACTGCCTTGCCATACTAAAAAAACATTTTGCAGAGGTTAAATAAAGTATTTCATGGCAACCGCTGCTTCTTAGTGCCTGTGTAACAAGAAACATGAGACAGCCAAAGTTGTGCAAGTTGGTTTTCTTTCCCAGTAAGAGAATGTGGTATCTAAGACCTTGTCCTAACTCATTTTATCCCCAAGAGTAAGTCAAGTAAGTCAAGTATGAACTAATGCCTGGAGGGAAGTCCCTGACTCCAGAAGTATGGATTATTTCACATTTATCTTACAATCTGCTCTCAGAGTTCTTAAAATTCACTAACTTGGCAAGTTGGGAATTATCATGAGAAATGAAATAATTTCATAACTATGAAGTCATCTAGCATTCCACGAATATGACACTTGGAGGGTTTGTCTGTGCTTGGGCATTATTCTGACCTTTGGATAATAAGCTGTTAGGTAGTTTTACATGGAAACAATTAGAAAAGTGACATGGCATAACAGAGACAACCTGATGTCTTAATTGAGTTGTCATTTTAATTTCAAGGACTTGTATTAATCACTGAAAAAATTTACATGACAACATTTGTAATAACATTTAAATAAACTTATTTTCTATGATCTAAACTGACAAAGGATTTTGCTATCCAGATGAGCTGTCCTTCTGAAGCATGCTAAACTTACTGATTTGTATTTAACATTAATAAAACGAACAAGGTTCGCTTACAGATGGATGCCAAGATTCTCCAACCCTTGTAAAGAAAATTTGCTTCTATCTCAATAGAGTGTGGAAAGCCTGTGCTTTCACAAGGAAATTTACTTCAGTGTTATTTTTTAGTCTCTGAATTTCCCAGCAAGAGATGAATGTTGAAAAACATTAAAAGAGCAGAAATATTATTGAAATTATTCCAAGGGGTGGGACAAGGGAGCTATAGCCCCTCTACTGGAAGAGCCTGCTGGCGAGCAATGTGATTGAGTCAGGAATGAGCTGTTAGCTTCACCATCTCTTGGGACATGGGAATCCAACATGACACTCCTGATTGTTTATCAGCTTAATTCTTCAGTGAATCTCAAGCTGAGAGCAAAACAGAATGGGGAAACCCTTTGACATCATCAGCTTTTAGCTGAAGAACGAAACATGCATCTAAGTTCCTACTGTCACCTCACCCACTCTGCAATCTGATTTGGTTTTCTTCTGGACTTCTCCACCTTCCGTCCTGCACTTTTATTTTGCACTTCTCAAAGGACATGCTAAAGATCAATGTTTAAAGGTTTAGGTTCTCCAGGTGTTGGGATAGCTTATGCCACATGTTGTGCTGGTTGTCTTTAGCAGCTTGGCTGCAAGTGACAGAAAGTATCAGTGACAAGCTGCAATTTTAACTACTTCTCACTTTGCTTGAGATATTCCTCATTTTCAAAACTCTTTCCAGTTTACACCATTATCAGAAGTACACATTGTTAGAAATACACATAATCAGAACTACATCATTAGTAGGTCCATATTGAATAATGGTCAAAAAGAGGATTCTCCCAACTGAATAATTTTAAATGAGTAACCAGAAAATGAGTAAGAAAACTTGTTATTAGGAAAGCCTCACTCAGTTATAATTTTCTTTGTAATCACTTTAAACATTTTCTTCTTCTTCCATGTGTTTATGAAAAGGTTTAAGTGATTTTTTGGTGATTGATAAAAAACGCAAATTATAATTGGTACAGGTCACATTTAGCTAGCTTTGTATAAGCCTGGTTGTTCTTCCTCCTTCACACAAGGAGTTACTTCAATCAAAACCCAGAGGCAAATGTTGTCCTGTTTGATGAGCAGGGATCCAATCTGACACTTGCCCATTGGCACAGAGCACACTCACCCATCTGGACTGCTCGCCTGTGGGCTGGGGCAGCAGAGGAATTTCACTTGTATGAGCAAGTGTAGGTCCTTTTTGAAAACATGAGAAGGGACATAGAGTATTCCAGTGTCCATGAGTCTCCAAAGCTCTCTCCCTGTGCACTACTACACCAACTCCTCGGTCTCTGGGGTGAGATTGTCCTTTATTAGCCTGCCTCCCTCTTAACTTATGCCTTGACTTCAGTGCCAACTGCAACTGTTTATTCTGGCTGAATTTGCTCTGCACAGATTACCACATTCATGTAAAATGCAGTAGTTTTGCATATCCAGCGACTGACAAATGAATGAAAAACACAGCACGTTTGCCATCTCTGCTTCCCAGTGAAACCTGAAACTTCTCAGGAGTGAAAGTGGGCACAGCTCCTGTTTAGAATTACCATCCATATTTCACCTTCTTTCTCACATGATAAGACTGGTATTTTCCACGGCTCTACAGAAGTTAGGAACCCCCATCCACTACACTTCTCCTAGGATCTGTAAAAATTTTAGTAACTCCTCAGTGCAGGACTGCTGCTCAGCAAGTGGGGTGGCACAAGCCTCTAGGGTCCCACTCAGCAGGAGATGGGTAAATATTAAAAAGATAAAAGAAAAGGCTTTGCAGTCTAATAAGCACTTTTTTTTGGTGTTTGCCCTATCTTGAATCACGATGAAAAGTCCATTTTTTCATCACCTCCTGAGAAAACAAACATGGTTTCATTGAAATAGTTCCTGTTGATAATTTAAAAATATTTTATTTCAGTATCAGTGTTTCTCTTTAAAAAACTTATTTATCCTTATTCAAATTATGGAAGTGGGGTGTTTCTGACAATTCAAAATTTTTTCTAGTGTAGAAGCACGCTGAGTCGAGGGATTTGTCCAGTTTTCTGCAAACAATTTCAGTGAACAGATGCTTCTGATAAAAACAATTAATTAAAAAAATCCCCCAAACCTCTAATGTACATCACAGAAAACAGACACTGATCACTTAGTTACAAAAACCTGGCAAGTGATGTTTTGCTTTTTTTCAGAAGCTTCAGTTTCCACAAACCACTCAGTTTTACAGAACGCGGTTGTGCACCTCCAGTTCTACCCTGGCGCAATTTCTAAACATTTCTGGCTTTCCTCACTTTTTGTTTACCTTTTCTCTCTGATGCAGCCAGAGCATGTGGCTCCTGAAGGAACTGGAGGCATTAAATATAGTTGAGACCAGAGAGAAAACTGAGGAATCAATCCATAAAGCCACCAGGCAGCTTCAGAAACCGCTGCAGTGGGAGGGCTGTTTCTGCCTTACCTGCGGGGACTTGTGAGAGCGCCAGCTGTACTGGTGACAGTGGAGAGTGGCCAGCAAAATGTTTTCATCAGTATCCACCTGGCCAAACCGAAGTGTCTCTTGTGTGTCATTACAGATCACAAAATGGCTGAAGACCAACTCCTCTGCCCCAGGGCATTGGTTCTGAAAGGAAAGGGATATGAAAGCCAGTAAGCATCACATCAGTTGCAAGACATTTGGCAGCTGTCTGCCCACTGGCAATTGCTTTAACACACAAATGCTTTGGTCTAATAGTACTCTACTCTCTGCAAAACTATTGTTCGGGTTGACAAAGTATGTCCTAAATCTTACTATATTTTACTTTATGTTTCTGTAATGCAAGTCCTAAAGATTTAAAACTACAGCAAAACTCTTATTTCCTAACTTAGGTAGAGGACTGCAATGAAGTTAAATTCAGATGGAAATGACACATCTCATAGGGCAGATGGGTCTCAAGTCAACAGGCTTCACTTCCTCTTCCCCAGCTGCTACTTCTACTTTGAACAGTTGCTATGGGTCAGCAGCAGAAGACTCTCTCTCCTGACATCACTACACTTAATAACTAAAGAAAAAGCAGAAGACAATTGGAGAGTATTTTCGCAGCTTCGCAAAGCTAGTTTGAAAATGCATCATGCAATTTGACAGTCCAACAGGAAAAATAAAAAACAGTCAGAGATTTAAAAAGTATTTTGGATTTTACGATGCTTTTTCTCCTGCCTACAGCATCCTTCCATCTCTCTCTTTCTGCTTTTCATCTGGCTCCTTGTCACTCCGTTGACACAATGAGTCTACATGATAGTCATAAAAATTAGCAGAGCTACAGGCCTTCCGCCCCAAAGGCACGAACTATAATCCCCTGTACGGGAGAGGTCAAAGTGTGACTGACAATTTGATTTGGAGATCATCTCTCATATATTTCTGCCCTAGTCACTACTGGGCTGGCACCTTCACTTAACAAGCAACTATCTAGCAACCATAACTACTCCAAAAAAGCAACATTTGGACAGTGTTCACGCAATTTAATGGGTATAACACAAAGAATTAATTTTCCTGTGCTTTCCGTTACCTCTTTTTGACCCATCTTTTCTAGCACATACTTTTGACAATGCTTTATTGTTGGTTGGTTCCCTTCTCTCCACAATATAGCCCAGCTGCTCTTTTCTCATTCTTTCTTCCCATGACCTCTTCTCTAACTTCAGGGACCTCCATGGTCTTTGAGAACTAATTCTGTTTTCCCTCCTGGCTCTCTCAGTGGACCTTTTAAATGGAAATAATGAAGCTAGCACCTCCTCTATATATGATCATGTGAGTCTTTTAATTATTTGATAACAATGTGCCTGGAAGCCTGCAGAAATTCAGAGATCAATCAAGAGAAAAGTATTTCCTTAGAGATCCCTATGGATCCTTAGTTATCTCTGAAAAACAGTTTGGTAAATAGCTTTTCTGAAAAGCTAAGTCTGCAATGTATCTCCAATTTAGCATCCTTGAATGCATATTCACTCCTGTTATTAACTTCATAAGAGCCTAAGGTGCAGGTAGTGATTCTTCTTGAGACTGAATGTCAGAATGATTGGCTGGGAGTGTTTGTAAAAAAAAAATTATTCACCCTAGGAGTATTTAAGCATGAGTAAATTCAAATTAAAGCTTCTCTCCAAATATCATGAATTCTTCTGCATAAGATCAGATATCTCCCATGAAACAAGAGTCAGGTGAGTATAACCAAAATCTCACTTTTCAAAGTAGTAAAACTCATAAAATAGCATTATGTCTGTGCCATATTCAGTAGCAGAGCTGGGTACACTAAAGGCTCACATTTACAGTGCCACTTCAGAGTGCGGAGTTTATTTTGGCATTTTCTATAGTGGTGGATCTATGACTCCTTACTGTCAAGCTGCCATACCCACATACTAAGTCTACCACAAATATATATATTTTCCTGTTACAGCTTTGCAAAATGTTCTTTTTAAAAGGGAGGATTTGCTATCCACAGAGTTCAGCATCTTGTTGTAGTCAAACCTAGACATAACCCTAGAGGAATTAAAGAAATTGTTTTTTACTCCAATACATTTTTTGCTGATTATGCACAGCCTGGAAGAACACCACCAGAAGATTACAAGGTTCCTTTTTTTCTACCTGACTGATAAACTAACTTAGCTACAAGTAAGTTAGGTTCTTTCATTTTTTGCAAGGGAAAGAGAACCAGCAAGTTATTGGCAAGCATAGAACTCCTAAATTGTACTGGGGAATGTTATCTCATCAGGGATTATTAACAGACTTGCACACATTTTGGTGCTGATGAATG
This sequence comes from Heliangelus exortis, assembly GCF_036169615.1. Lineage (NCBI taxonomy): Eukaryota > Metazoa > Chordata > Aves > Apodiformes > Trochilidae > Heliangelus > Heliangelus exortis. The sequence continues at coordinate 129,897,244 of NC_092423.1, read as the reverse complement.
ACTGCCATAAATCATTACTTTAAATGCTAGATTTGCTACTAGAATCCACTGCTATTAATAGCAGTGCTTCCCAAAGTTACACAAAAAAGATACTTTAAGATCAGTTTTATGAGTTCCAAAGCTTTAGCCAAGGCAACACCAAGATTTTCACAATAAGATGTTGCTCCACGCTGCCAGGTTTAAGAAGGATGCCTCAAGTCTTGATAGTCACAGCTGACTAAAGGATCATCAAGGAAGTCTGTGGATGCTTTAGCTCAGTATAGCAACTACACACTTTATAAGCAGGGTTCAATGCAACTCTTGTTCTTGCAGTAAATGCAGACTTCTCTCAGAGTACCACCCATGCTTCTTGGTCCCCGAGGAGCTACAGCAGCTCCCTGCACCCATCATGGGGAACCAGATCCCACATTCACTGCTGAAGTCTGACAGTAGAAGCTTCTAGGGTAAACTGAGAGGGAAAACAACCAAAAAAAAAATCAATGTAAGGATGGAGTGAGGAAATCTTGATTGATAAAAGAGAGTGTAGGGAAACCAGACGTAATAAAACCAAATAGAACAGAGCCATTTGTGTGGCAACAATGCTGATGGGCTGAATAACTCCAGAAGCTGAAAACAACTAAGTGTGGATTAGGAAAAATATTACTTCTCTGAACTGAAACATCAAACAAAAGAATCAGCAGAAGATCAACAGCCTGAATAAGATACAGATTAGGGTCAGTTCCTGGGGGACAATTCTCTGCTTCTCTTTAGATACCTTTTCAGCTGTTCGTTCCTCCCAGAGAAGCCTGGAAAGCCCTTTACTAGGCTTTTAAATATTTTGTTAATTCTATTCAGAGGGGGTAAAAACATCCTGTGTATTACTAGTCACCAGGTCTTCCCTATCTCAGGACTTTTCAGCTCACAGCTACATCAAAGCATTTCTGGATCTGGAAAAAACCCATAAAAGAAATAGGTCTCTTTATATGCACAGAATTATTTACTGTGTGCTTCACAAGCTATTGAAGGCCTGTGCAAGCCTTCTCTCTCACACATACACATGTGCACACACCTCTTTCTCTACTCCATAGCAATGTTTTTGGGACAGAAAGTCTTTAGCAATTTCTTATCTTCCTCTGAGTTCCTCTAAGAGAAAAAAAGTTTTTCCTTCTGACTGTTTAAACTTCACTCTCATGACAGTGTGCTGCCATAAAATCAGAAATGTAAACTGAAGCTACATGTGAGTTTTCTGCACCTTTTTCCTTTGCACTTTGTTCTCTGGTCAAAAGATGGGGAAACTTCTGTGATCACAGATGTCATTCTGACTGATCCCAGCTCATTAAGAAAACATACAACTGGCAGCAGAAAGGTTAAGCACCATGTGAACCTCAAGAAAAAGAAGTTCTAATGGTTTAAAACAGGTTTAAAACAGGAGCTGTTATAACTTCTGAGGGGTTTAGGAAAACATTTGCAGTGCGAGACCACAAAGGAATAGGATTTTTTTCAGGAATACTCACATAGTACCATAGCTGGGGCACTGTTTTCTCAGCTGACCCTGTGTCTCTAGGTATCACAAAGCAGTATGCTATAAAACAATTTGTGAAGGCTTAAATACTCAAATTAAGGGGGAAAAAACCACCCTCCTCCATACACAGGAGACACACATTTGCTATCTCACTTGATACTCTGTATGGTATTATTAAATAATAAAACTAAATTAATAACAATCTTGAAGTTCCCTGTTGAGTTATTAGATTATTAAAACCATTGCTTTAGCTTTGCATTTAGATGGGCATTAGCCTATTGCAAGCAGTATATAAACAGGGACTTTAGATCAGGCAGTGAAATATGTCAAAAGGGAAAACTATTTTTAAAAAGTGCTAATCCTCTCAGATTTTCAGAATGTGATTTACATGTACAAAGCAAGTTGTATGCCTGCTGTTTTTTAGGCTTAATCTACTTTCAAGATATTCACCATTACTTAAACAAACAAACAAACAAAAAATTGAAAAATAAAATAATAAAAAAAAAATCAATCCATATTGAGGAAACAAAGACATTGACAGAGGCTTCTGCTAATCCTGAACTCCTGACCTAAAGGTGCAGGGCCAAATTGTTTCATGCGTCATCTGCCTGTCCACTGACTAAAACATCACTTGTTTCAGATATTAATCCAGTAAAAAATATGTGGAGAATTCAAATAACCTTTCCTACTTATTAAATTCATGCTTCTAGTTGGCAGCATTTATATTGCACTCTGTGTGAACAGAAAATATCAAACAAGGCTTATCACTGAGAAAGTCATGCCCTCCTCATGCAGTGCAATGCCACCCCCCAGTCTGGAGGTAAAGCCATATACAAAACATCTTGGCAACAATTAATTTAATAAGCCATTTTAAACCTACTTGTGTGTTAACTGTTCCCTAATTTCAAAGCAATGCAAGTTTTTAATCTTGAATACTCGAGGCTTGATACCCACCACATCAGAACATGGTGGCAAGTACCCTTGACATGAGAGGAAACGAGAAAATTACAGCAACAATTACAGAAGTATATCCTCCTGTGGCTCATGTTAACATTGCCAAATCCATGTATAAATCAGTACCAACTATTCATAGAATGTACCTGTCAGCAATATACAATGCGACATATGGCTCTACTTAATCAAATATACAATTCCATTTTTTCAACTCAGAATATTCCTTCAAGGCACAGAGTAGTCAGTCAGTCATTCACACTATGATGTGGTTTAAAACATTTAAATATTTATGCACCATATTTTATTTATATGTATAGCTATGTCTGAGATTTTTTTTTTCCCCCATCCTAAGAGGAAACTAACCTTTCTGAAGGCCATTTTGCAGTAGTTGCCACACATGTCTTGGATGAGGGACTAGTACTAAGCCAGAAATATTTGGGGTTTGAAAAGCCTACCAAGGACTCTCTTATACTTTCTATGTTTGTTCTTTATTAAAAGCATTGTTCAAAATATGACAAAAAACAGAAATTGGAGCTACAAAGATTTTGGTTCACATTGATATTCGAGCCAGCTGTAAAGATTTAAATCACACTAGATCTTGTTTTATGAATGTCCTTTTGCAACAAGAAAACCATGGAATGCCCTTAAAAAAGAATTTTTTTTATATAAAACAGATGTTTTATCCTTTTTTGGGGGTTCTCTTATTGTAGTGCCATGATAGGTAATTAATTCCCAGGCTCCACATAGGTCTTTAGGCAGATGAAGAGAATGATTTGATTTCAGGGCTATACTGGACAAAGGGAATTACAGGCCTTCAAGGGGTCATTGCAGAGGCAAGGTTCCTTATGCTGGGACCAGCCTCAGCCATTAGAGCTCTTTACACAGAACGTAATGTGAAACTAATGTTGAACTTCAGTAAAGACAGAAGTAGTAGCTGGAAACAATATGCTCTACTGCTCAGACAGAGCTGTACTTACATACCATGCATCACTCACCTTTTCATAAATTAATGGAATATTATGCATTTCAAGACCAAGATTCTGATTATTCAGATATAAATCCGTGAAGTTTCAATGAAACTCAAGTAATGTTGGCTACATTTAGCTTTATATATAGCATTCATTGCCTCCTAATTTTCATTGCTATCATGGAATAAATCACAGAATCACTGAGTCACAGAATTATTGAGGCTGGAAAAGGCCTCTGAGATGATCAAGTCCAGCCTATGACCTAACACCACCACATCAGCTGGACCATGGCACTAAGTGCCACATGCAGCCTTTCCTTAGAAACCTCCAGGGATGGTGACTCCACCATTTCCCTGGGCACTCCATTCCAATATCTGATCACCCTCTCCATGAGGAAGTGCTTCCTGATATCCAACCTAAACCTCCCCTGGTGCAGCTGCAATCCATGCCCTCTCGTCCTGTCACTAATTGTCTGGGAGAAGAGCCTGACCCCCAGCTGACTACAGCCTCCCTTAGGGTAGTTGTAGAGAGTGATAAGGTTCTTCCTGAGTGTCCTCTTCTCCCAGTGAAACAACTCCAGCTCCCTTAACCTCTTCTTATAAGACTTTCCCCCTGTTCTCTTCACCAGCCTCATTGCCCTCCTCTGGAGCACTTCCAGTACCTCAATGTCCTTCTTGAAGTGAGGGGCTCAGAACTGTACACAGTACTGGAGGTGAGGCCTCGCCTGTGCTCAGTACAAGGGGAGAAGAATTACTTCCCTAGTCCTGCTGGCCATACTATTCCTGATACAAAGCAGGACGCCAAATGTTAATCAGTAAAAATAACTTTAGTATAAATTAAAGCTTTTACTTCTTCAAATATTTTTAGTGAATGCAGTTGGCATTCTCTCCTGCTACTAAATTTACCACAATAGCTACGGTTTCCCTCTACTGTATTTGCATACCTGTTGCCAAGCTTGAATTGCTGTATTTAGTGAGTGAAGTGCATATTGGCCAAAGTTGATGAAAACGGGGTCCACCATTATTGTGCAGTCCAATAGCTTTCCTACTGTACTTCTGGAAATAGCCATCTGCCCCCAGGTTTTGAAAGGCTTCACAACACTCTGCATAGTCACATTTCGGCACTCCAGAAGTTTACAGTCGGCTCGAGTTGAAAATTGGATCTCCTGGAACATGGAGTCATCACTCCACTGACGAAGATATACGTGAGGCTCATCAAAGGAAATTATCATGTATTCTAGTTCAGATGGCAAGTTCTTATCAGACAAAAATGGCTGAAGAAACTTTGGTGGTGCTGAAACATAGAAGAACAAACAAGATTCTCTATGGTTTTGAAAACTGTTTTAACTGCTTGTATATATGATAAAAAACTAGTAAAATTTGTAAGAGCTGACATTTCTGAAATTAATCCTGTTCACACTGTTTATTAGATGTAAAATAGAACTGTAATTAATAGTAGCTGCAAAGAAAAAGTATCTGCAAACCCAAATCTCTTCATGGTAAATAGACCAAAAACCAGTCAAACTGCTTTATCTACACTGTGCATACTTTGGGTTGCAATCTGTTAGGAGCACAGACCATATTTCCATGAGACTTTTAGCCACAGTAGATGTATATGATATCCCACACATAGCACATTATGAATACAATAAAAGTTAGCAATATAGTATTTGCTGACATGTGACTATGCAGGCTAACAGGCTCCACAATGAGAGTTGTCTTTGCTGCAGTTATAGGGAGTTCAAGACCACAAACCCACTGAGATGCGACATATTACCCCATAACACTAGAAATGAAAGAAAACAGTATCCTGAGACTAAAGCATGAGAAATACATAAAAAAAAAAACAAACAACCAAAAAAGATTTTATCGCATTAACTGATGTCTATCTTGCAAAGTGCTGAGCACTGTGGCAGCAGACACTGCAAGGCACGTACACCCCTTGTGTAACACTAAGCATGTGAGTATTTCCACTGATGTTATTATTTATGTCGCTGGAACTATTCACATGATTAAAATTAGCATATGCTCAAGTGCTCTGCACATTTGGAACCGAAACATTCATCACTTTCCAGGATCAAGCCCTATTATTCTACAAAAGCATAATGGACACAAAAAGTTTGCTGCTCTCTTTGTGTATACATAGTACAATGAAGTCCCAGAAACTCAAGGCCTTTCGGGTGCTATAACAAGAACAGCAGCAGCATAAGTTCATGCACAGTTGAAAAATGAAACAGCTGGGGTTGATTTTAATGTATTTTTTTTTTTTTTTCCAGTACGTGTAAATTTAAAGATCAAGCACCTGGAATCGGAGTGTAATAGTGAGCAAGGGTATGTACTGATAGAGGTAGCCAATAGACAAAAAATTATCTGCTATATACTGAATGTCAGTCTTGTTATGATTTGATAGTGAATGTATTATAATACTTGCAGAAACGACTCACAGAGAAACCTGTCCCTGTCAAATTTATCTGAGATATTTGCTCATCTCCCGTGGAAAGCATTCTTAGCATTTGAAAATCAGGCAACAATGTAAAGATCTCTTGGAATGTACTTGCCACTAATGCAATGACAGAGAGTGCTGAACAAAACCAGATGTAGCTCCAGAAGTGATCATAATTGAAATAGCAGTTAAATCTGCAGTTCTCAGAGCTCTTCCAAGGAATTCTTACTAAGGGGGTTGCAAAATCTTCAAATATTTTAATAGTGCTGTTAATATGCTGGAAAATTTAAAAAGATCAAATTCATTCACTAAGATGGCTCAAAAATGAAGTGGCACCTGCTGTCACTAATCAGGCTGCAAAAACCGGATGGCTTCTACAGTTACCCATTCCGGAGGGAGGGAAGGAGGGAGGGAGGGAGGAAGGGAAGGAGGAAGGGATCAGCCAGACCCACTCTGGCTGTATGTGCTTTCTCAAGGCACAGAAGTCATCAGTTTCACCCTGAAGTCTGTACCACTGGTGGCTGTTGGTCACAACTTATTCCAAGAATGCCTGGTTGAATAAGGAAATAGGGACTACAGAGAGCATAACAGTGATGAAGCAGCACAACTGAACTACATGCTTTTGCTGTTCTACACAAAGGAGTACATACCTGTGCCTAGTTGATCAAGATGATGGCAGAGGTGGACTTCCAAATAAGCAAAATGGATCAACACACTTAATGATGGCACAAACCAAGGAGTAAAACAGGAGTCAACCCTGGTACAGGCTGCTAATGCCATAGGGGTTACGAGCTGATCACAGGCACTTTGTGAGCCAGATTCACTTTCTGAGCTGCAGAAGATAGATAACAATGGGGTAGTTCAGCACATTGTTTTCTTTTAACTGCTGACATTAGTATTTGTACACTTTTCCCAAGCATAGCATAGCAGTAAAGACTGAAATCCAGCTACGCTTTTATCACAGTACACTTTCAATTTACACACTGGAACCACAGAAGTGAAGTATATTTACAGAAAATAAATATATACAGAAAATAAAACTTAAATACCAGGTATCTTTAATTGCTAAACAGAGCTACATTACCACTATATTAAAGCTTTAAGAAGGAGCTGAAATGTAATCAGGTCAAGAAAATGATTTTTTAAACTTTATTTTAAGGAAACCAACTTAAAACCACCGAACTACTTCTACTCATAAACCTTGCCACAGCAAGCTTTCTTTCCTTTACCCTTCTCATTCTACAGTCATAATTTGAAAAAAAAGTTTCTCTGAGTGTTGTAAGCTCAGCCTGGAGCCTTTTACTAGCACCTCTTGCAACATATTTAACTATACATTTAAAATGCCATCCCACTGATTTTTTTTTCTAGCTGGGCTCCTAACGCCAGGAATTTCCAAGCATTATCTTTCAGTCTCTTGAGAGAAACTAACACTACATCACAATTTTATAGGTTGCTAAGACACCACTGAAGTACAAATAAACTTTCTGATTCAAGCCAAATCTATCCTTAGTGTTCCTTATTCTCACTCTCTTCGCAGTTTTGCACTGAAGAGTTTTAGTTTAAAAGCCTAGACTTGATTCAAGAAGTAGACATCCACAGCCCAAAATTGTTTTGTTAATAAAGTTTAATGAAGGGTTTATGAATGATTTAATGAAGTCTAATTAAGGATTTTAGTTAAGAGGACAAGGGGAAATGGTTTAAAACCTGAAGAGGGGAGATTTAGGTTAGACATTAAAAAGAAATTCTTTCCTGTGAGGATGGTGAGACACTGGCACAGGTTGCCCAGGGAAGTTGTGGCTGCCCCCTCCCTGGAAGTGTTCAAGGCCAGGTTGGATGGGGCTTGGAGCAACCTGGTCTGGTGGGAGGTGCCCGGGCACACGCAGGGGGGGTTGGAACAAGATGATCTTTAAGGTCTCTTGCAACCCAACCCATTCTGTGATTATATGATTAACTAAGGCAAACTTACTATTTTTGTCAGAAAGTAATTAGCTTTTATAAAACACTGTTAATAGATTTTCATTGACATTTTAAGGGTATTTTAAGTTCAAACACAAGTTTTAATTGAAACATTGGCTTTCAAAGCAACATCTTATGCTTTTAGGACCAAATTTTATGTTACTCCATGTGTGTTACTACAAAAATGTCACACTCAAAAATGTTACACTCAAAATGTTGAGCTGCAGATGTGTAGAATTCCGTTGACAGGTAAATTTATCAGCAATATTTTGTAAATAAAACTGACCTGACCTTACTATCAAAAATGTCTACACTTTTTTTTTTTAAGTCCCGTGAAATATCAAGACTTTAAAAATGGAAATACCTACATTAGAAGTCATTATATATTATAAAGTATAATAGTTTCACATCATGCAAAGCAGTTCACGTTAAATATATGGCAATTGGGAACAATGACTTAACAGTGACCTACATTATTCTTGTTATTTTAAGAGTGGAATATTTAAACCCAAACTGCCATTTGTGACGAAACCACAACATGGGAAAATATCCACTGGGAAGAAGAAAAAGACCACTTAAATCATTTAATTTATGACTCAAATGCTGGTGTGAACCCAAATTGTGAGAGGTCAAAATCCAGCACATCATCTACTTTGAATGAAAGCTAAAACAATTAGCAAGAAACATGATCATGATTCCTCACTTTGATTTTTTTTAAAGCAGCAATTTAAGGCTTATTTAAAAGTTTTTGTAGTTGTTTCATGGTTTGTATCATAAGGTATTTTCAATTACTACTTCACATGAGTATGTCAGTAGTTACAAAAATACTGTTGACATTACACAGGAGATGCAAATATACAAAACATCTTGTACAGTAACCCACATAAACAGAGAATGATAAACACCTCCCGAACAAACCACTGAGGGTCTTTAGTGCCTCGCCACCTAAACAGAGCTTTAAATAAAAGTAATTCTGATTATAATTTGCTAGTCCTGCAACATGAAAATGCAACCTATAAAAAAATTTATCCTACAATAATTTTCTTTTAATCCTCTATTTTAAGGTCTTCTGTAAACAGTCATTTATGCCATGTGCGATCCCTTTCCATAGATTCTATAATAAATCCTGAAGGAGATGCTAAATTACTTCCCTTAGGATCTGAGATTTGTTCATTCACTACATGAACATTTATAAATGTTCATTCAGATGCTATTCATTCATTGAATAAGGAATGGTATACAAAATTCTTAAAAATAAACAATACAAACACATATACTATGTCCTTAACCATGATTTTTATACTTTTATTTCCTGATCAATCTCAGAAATAGCTTGCATACCACGGGATTTGGCTCATGATGATTTTGCATATTCCCATATTCGTAATTGGTTCATTTACTTCAGCCTGCCAGATACTGCTCAACACATCAGCTGGATCCATATCTTCCCACAAATACTGTTTTCCTGTCACACGAGCCACATAAGTTTTATACTTTATAACTGATGTTAGGAATCAGTAATAAAGTATTTAAAACACAAGGGGTATTCTCTCTGGTATTACTGATTGGCATATCCTAGAGGTTACCACAAAAGAAAAAACCTTATCAAACAAAAAACCTGCAGAATTTGAAGGAAAAGAATATTTTCATTGAGTAGCAGCTGCATGCATATGGCAGCTGAGTCTGACCCATAATATAGAAGATCAAACTAAGAAAATAAACTTCAACAAGACTAAGCATTTTCGTACTGTAAATTAATAGTTAATTAAATTTACTAATCAATCATGCAGTTAAAGCAAGTAATTAATGTCAAATCCTTACGAGTCTCCAGGAAAATAAGATTCAACTTTTATACAGTCTTCAGTTCTCACTCTCATTTGCAGATCCCCTCAGCTTTGAAGTTCCCTGGTCTAACACTTGCATTGGTTTTAAGCACAGCTCCTTGTGACTCTTCTCACAAGTCTAAAATAAAATCTCATGTAAAATGCTTGCTTTAGGAACAAGCCTAACTCTGAAATTTACCATGACACGGGGTAGTCTGTCTCAAAATCAAAACAGTTTGGAATTTTTTTGACAAGTAGAATCCAGAATACATTTTAGTGTGCCTGGTTACAATAAAATACTGATAGTGATAGCAATGTGTTTGTTTGATGAAGGCAGAGCACAGTTTCAGCAGAATTACTGTCAACATGGACTTCCTATGCTACCAGAAATGCTTCTCTGCAGGTCCACAGTATCTGTCACCACCTCCTAAATAAGTCTTCCCTTAAAACCAAATGTGATCCTTTAGGACTTAACTGTTACCTTAATCTTGTTGTGTACCTGTAACTATTTACATTTTCAGTGCTTTTCAGCTGTGTCAAAACTCCCAGATCCATGACTGGCACAATTTGATCTGTCCCCAGGACAGATGTAATGTGCCCCAAAAACCACAGGTTGAAGCCTCATCTCTGAGAAACCACTCAGGCTGGTCAGGACTACTTCCATACCAGTTGTTCCTGAAGTCATCTTTGAGAAAGTCTGCAGTACAGCCCTCTTTGAAGATAGCATAAAGAGAGATCAGTTTTAATTTCCATCTGAAGCTGAGGTTGAGGCAGGGAATATAATATTTTCTCTGAATGGAATCAGAGGTTTTCTTAATGTATCCTTCAGGTTTCTGGGTTCTGGATGGAGATCACCCTGACCTACACAAATCTTTACCTTTCCAGTCTACTGTTATTTCACGTAGGTGTAAATTACACCTTTCAAAGCTATTATAAATTCCTCAAGCCACCAAAAGTATCTGGACTAGTGACTCTGCAGTCTCCATGCACATGCCTAAGCAGCTGACAGCTCATAACATGAGCTTGACTTCTCCCTCTTCTGTTTATTGACCTTCAAACACTTGAATAGTGTTGCACAAGTTTTTTGCTGTCTCCTTTCCTGCCATCCCTATTCAGTGAACAATTTATTTCCTGTTCTTTCAGTTGTGGTTTCTGCTTTGAATTTATGTGTACACACACAGTCTGGAAGATGTAGTGATTCTAATAAAATTACTGTGGACAAAGCAATTGTCTTCCCAGGAGTCTTTTGGTACCTCAAGGCCATTAGGATACTTCAACCCCTTTAAAAGTAGACACACTGATAGCACTGAGGATGGTCGTGACAGTGGAGCAGGCCTGCAGACTCCCATCTGAAAACTCCTAAGGTCAGAACTTCTAGGTGGGTGAATTAATTTTGTGCTGTAAAACATTTCTGATGTTAATCACAGTGCAAACTGGATTTATTTCTTAAAAAACTTATTTGTATTTCAGTTTAACCCTAGCCTCTTTCTGGTTACAACTAACTAGCTTATCAGAGCTCCTTGAACAAACATTGCATATAGTGATGAACTCTATTAGAGCAGAAAACAACAAACATGATTACAATGCCAAATGCCTTGATGAAAAAAATCTACTAAACTTCACTACTTCATTTTCAGTTCCCACCGAGTTCACATTTCTGTGGTGTTAAGCTGACCAGGAACGCAATTTTGCCAAGGTCCCACATTCAGAGGAATTAACCTTGTCTAAAACACTTAACTTCTCAATGATGAAAATGCATTCTTTCACAATTAACATCAAGAAATCATTCCCAACCTGATACTATTAATGGAAACCAGATGTTTAATTTTCTTCATTGATTTTGTTAGCCATGTTCTTATTTCCTATTTTCTCTGAATTCTGTAGCCTCACGTAACATATAGGTGGATGCTGTGCACTCATTCAAGTTTGTATTCAGGCACAGGCAGCAAACAATAAGCAAATATCAATGATCCAGCAGGGTTGTTCTGGATTTTTCACTCCAACTATAAAATGTTAAGGTTTTTGAAAGTTAATTCCACTGCTGTTTGTGGTGAGAACTTGCACTCATTTTTAATACTCCACATATTAACCAAAACTGAATGAATGCAAATAGAGTGAATATCTGTCGTTGCTCATTGTTTCCAGCTGTAAACACAATGAAAAATGGATCCCCAGTGTTTGATTGATTTTTTTTTTTTTCTGCTGGCATAGCAAGCAAGATGTAAAAATAATAATGTAATGCTCTTGAAGTTCTAGAGGATTTTAAAAATACATTTAAAATAGACACGGCTTATTTTAGTAATTATTTAGTAATTTAGTAATTAATTTAGTAATTTTAGCACTGAGGACAGAATATAGGTGATGCAGGGAGGAATGCATGAGAGAAGAATGTTTACTACAATGTCAAACAATGGATTGTGCTGCAGCCTTCTTTTTTAATTTGCTGTCTATAAACCTAAAAGAGAGCTCTTTTTTGTGCACACTCCTTGCCCTTGCGTGAAGGTGAACTACAGCCTGCAGCTCATTTAAGCTACTCTCACTGCGTATGAAAACAGTATCTTATTACCTAAGTCTCCAGAAAAAAAGATCTCTCAAGAGTCTAGCATTAGATTTCTGCTTTTTCTCTCCTCCTTCAAAATTACCTTTGGTCATCAGCAACAGTCTGATTGCTGTTCAGGACAATCCTCCAAAGATCCGAGGCTATGAGCTCTTTCTGATCGTTCGCAAGGTTGACACTGGGCAGCTGCAGTTCACAGACTTTGCTTTCTGATAGACTGAATTCCCGGAATGCAACAAAGGATTTCTGAAGCTCATCCCAGTACTCCAAGCTGCAAGGAATCTGTGATAAAAGGGAGGAAGGATAATTACTTTATGCTTGATTCCAAATATAATGAGATTTACTGTACACGCTAGAAGTGCAAAACTAACTAAAACTAAGTAAAAGTAAAAGCCGTTACACAGAAAATCGTAGCTGTAACCATTACTCAGGTTCTGTGCTGTTTTGACATAAAGTAAAACGTTTTCAGAACTTCATTGCAGTATAAAATTTCAAACTTCCTCTTACTAGGTACAGAAATATCCACTTATTCAACAGTTCCCAAGAATAACAAAGACAATTAAACTAGTCCTTATTTCTACTACGTAGTAAAAAATCCATCAAATTTCATCATGGTATCAAGGACATTCTACTCATCACTAAAACTCTTTTTCTTGAACTAGCTCTTTTAATTTTATGATATAACAAGTATCAATTTATTAATCACACATTTATTGTCATATTAAAATGATCAGAGATAGCAAAAATTGCGATACACATGAATAAAAAAATCTTAGGACAAATCATGAAGTACTTATGATCACATAATCTTTTCTCTTGTGGAATATGTTACTTAGACAGCTGTGTGATTTGGAAAATCCAAGCCCACCTTAATAATATCCCTAATTTTAAGGCCCGTAAATAACCCATGTGCAGCAGTCCTGGATGCATCACTGAAGTGCAGAGAATGATATTAGAGAGATTGCTAAATAAAAAACAACTCTTAAGCATTGACTTCAAAGAAATTTGTCTTAAGCCTCCCTCCTTTTTTTTTTTTTTTTTCCTTTTTTTATGAAATTGTATGAAAGTGAATATGAATTTGATTTAAAAACAAATGCAAGATTTTAGAATTAAAATACTGAAATCAACAATTATGGCACTTACACATTTTCAAGAAATACTGGAAGCTAAGTTGACATAAAGCAACCAGAAAAAAAAAAAAGCAGATGTATGTGCTATTATCCCTTTTATCACCGTGTGCCTCTGTGTAGACACACATATATAAACAAGCAGGAAAAAACTAAGAATGTGGTAGAGATGCAAGTAAATCTAGGCTTAAGTAGAAAAAGCTCTCTAAGTATTCTTCCTTGTTACTCAGTAAGGACCAGAATTCACATGGAAATGACAGCAGTCTGATTAATTAACGAGAATGAAGGTTAAGAGGGAAAATTCAGGGAGCTCAGTGGTTCAAGCTGGGGAGGGCAAAGGGACATAAATAATCTCCATCAAGGAATCCTGGAAGACTTAACATATGGAACCACAGAGCCTGAAACATGAATTTTTACTACATCTGTCAAGTCACAGTGATACCTGAAGACTGAAAAGAGCAAACACAGTCACTTATATTTCAGGGTCAGGATGGAAAAAAAAGGAAAGAACCGACCCCTCCCCCCCAAATTAAACATAACAAAAAGAAAAAATAATAGGGAAGGGAAGGGAAGGGAAGGGAAGGGAAGGGAAGGGAAGGGAAGGGAAGGGAAGGGAAGGGAAGGGAAGGGAAGGGAAGGGAAGGGAAGGGAAGGGAAGGGAAGGGAAGGGAAGGGAAGGGAAGGGAAGGGAAGGGAAGGGAAGGGAAGGGAAGGGAAGGGAAGGGAAGGGAAGGGAAGGGAAGGGAAGGGAAGGGAAGGGAAGGGAAGGAAAGGAAAGGAAAGGAAAGGAAAGGAAAGGAAAGGAAAGGAAAGGAAAGGAAAGGAAAGGAAAGGAAAGGAAAGGGGAAAGGAGAAAGAAGAAAGAAACAAGAAAAAAGAAAAGAAAAGAAAAGAAAAGAAAAGAAAAGAAAAGAAAAGAAAAGAAAAGAAAAGAAAAGAAAAGAAAAGAAAAGAAAAGAAAAGAAAAGAAAAGAAAAGAAAAGAAAAGAAAAGAAAAGAAAAGAAAAGAAAAGAAAAGAAAAGAAAAGAAAAGAAAGAAGAGAAGAGAAGAGAAGAGAAGAGAAAAGAAAAGAAAAGAAAAGAAAAGAAAAGAAAAGAAAAGAAAAGAAAAGAAAAGAAAAGAAAAGAAAAGAAAAGAGAAGAAAAGAGAAGAAAAGAAAAGAAAAGAAAAGAAAAGAAAAGAAAAGAAAAGAAAAGAAAAGAAAAGAAAAGAAAAGAAAAGAGAAGAAAAGAGAAGAAAAGAGAAGAAAAGAGAAGAAAAGAGAAGAAAAGAAAAGAAAAGAAAAGAAAAGAAAAGAAAAGAAAAGAAAAGAAAAGAAAAGAAAAGAAAAGAAAAGAAAAGAAAAGAAAAGAAAAGAAAAGAAAAGAAAAGAAAAGAAAAGAAAAGAAAAGAAGCACTTGACGACTAACATATATAAGAGTAGCACAGGAGTATCAATCAGAAATACTGATATCCAGAATCCGAGAAAAAAGAATTGATTTAACACTGGAAAGTGCATGTCATTCACATAAAGATAGCAACTTCTCCATTTATAAGCTGCATATTCAATTGAAAATGGTGAGGACATGTAAGTGTCAGCTGGAAAATAACAAAGCAGTATGATGATGTCTGGAAAAACCAAATGGCATCGTGACATACATCAGGTGAGATATTTCCAAAAGTACAGGGCAAATACTACTTGACTTGTGTAAGACATCAGTGGGGCCTCATATGGAATATGGGATGCTTGCATGTTAAAACTAGTCTGGAATCTATGCAGAGGTCAAGTCCAAATGAAGCAAATGAAGCAAAATGAAAGGAACATGACTGCTCTATCCAGACACCTCAGGAGATAAACAGTTATTAGAAAAAAAGGTCTACAGACTACGCATCAAAACTGAGCTGCTCTATAAATAAAGTGTGAAGCTAGAAACCTGAATAGAAGAAGAGGGAGGTTTGAAAAACAAGCTGCTTTTAAAAGCTTGACTTGTTAATTAGATGGAGCATTGCCCTGATGGTAGGAGGAAGGGCTTGATGACCCAGAAAACTTCCTTCTTAGAATCATAGAATCATAGAATTGGCTGGGTTTGAAGGGACCTCAGAGATCATCAAGTCCAACCCTTGATCCACTCCCGCTGCAGTTACCAGACCATGGCACTGAGTGCCACATCCAGTCTCTTTTTAAATATCTCCAGGGATGGAGAATCCACCACTTCCCGGGGCAGCCCATTCCAATGTCTGATCACCCTCTCAGTAAAGAAATTCTTTCTAATGTCCAACCTAAACCTCCCCCGGCACAACTTGAGACCATGCTCTTGGTTCTGTGCTGCTAACTCCACAGTGGTACTGTACACGGTAAGAACAGTGTCAAATATTATGTTACTCTGTTTTAGCCTTATTTCAAAATTACACTGTATTTATTCATTGTGTCATTAGAGAGTTTTAGATTTCTTAAAAACTTCTCAATTTTGAATTTCTTTATGTTTTAATGCCTATGGACAAACACTCAAAACTGCAATACTTAGCATTTAAGTATTTAATAATTAAAAAACATAATTACCATGGTAATATTTCTACCCTTTGATTATAGATATACCCAAGAAATTATTTCCCTGTGTTAACTACCAACATTCACCACCTGCTATCTCTCATACTACATTCTATAGTCATTCACACTGACATCTTTTCTAAACCTTCACAGCCTCCACTTGTGATAAACTTGATTTTAAGATATTGCAATATTTGGTCTGTTTCCTATAGTACAATATCTTGGAATGATAACATTACAAAAGAAACTAAAATTCTAAGTTTCTAGAAATTCTAAATTTAGAATTCTAAGAATTCTAGAATTTCTAAAAAATGTTGCAGTCTTTCATGGCTGCACAGGTACTTCTGAAAATAAGACACAGATCCAAACCACCAGCATTTATTTCTGTGTAACAGTTCAGGGAGAAGGCATCCCCAACCTCCCTGGGCCACCTGTTCCAGTGTCCACCACCTTCACACTAAAGAATTTCTTCCTTATGTCAAACATAAATCTACCCTCTTTCAGCTTAAAACTATTTCCCCTTTGTCCTATCACTACATGATGTAATAAAAAGTCCCTCTTCAGCTTTCCTATAGACCATTTGAGGTACTGGAAGGCTGCTGTTTGGGTCTCCTCAGAGCCTTCTCTTCTCCAGGCTGGAGAACCCCAACTCTCTCAGCCTGTCCTCACTGGAGAGATGCTCCAGCCCTCTGAACATCTCTGTGGCCCCCTGGACTCACTCTAAGAGCTCCAAGTCCTTCTTGCACTGGGGGCTCCAGAACTGGACACAGTACTCATAATGGTGGGGGACTTATGAGAACAGAGTTAGAGGGGGAAAAGAATGGCAAACAGTGGGTATTTTAAAAGAGGCTAAGCAAGGTGAGAAATTCTAATCCCACTAAAATAAATGACCTGGAAGAACAAGTTGAAGAGCACAATAAAGGAATTTCATAAATGGCACTACAGTATGAAAATTAAAACTATAAGTAAGGCTAGAGGAAAGTAATAGAGAGAGACTGAAAATAAAGATTGACAACAAGGGCTGAACAAAACCTGAAAAAAAAACCCCCCAGATTTTATATATAGTGTTCTTAAAACAAAGCAGGTACTTTTATATTACCATCACTCAGTAGGTGATGGAAATACTGAAACTAATCTTGAGGATAAGATTGCAAAGTAAAATGAACAAAACAATTATTATGTCATAAATAAGTAATAACTCCTCTTCAGGCTTTTGTATAACCTGACATTGTGCATTTGTCTTTGAGGAACTTCATGGTAACTTGCTATGTGAATTCTGAAGAATATGAAAAGGCACCAGAATAACCACAGGACTCAGAATAAGCCTGAAAGAACACATTACCTAACAATTAGAGCAGGCTGGTAAGCATGCTGAAAAGATTCTTCTGTTTTTTTGCTCCAATTTTTTTTCCTAACTGAGTTGTAGTATGTCAAGAAATCTACCAGGGTATGAGACAGTGTGTTTCAAGAAATAATCTAAAAATTAGAAGTAAAAAGTCAAAGACATGCTTTATATGACTATCTATGCAAAACAGAGGTCATGCTTTGGGACCATCCAGATCGTAAGCTTTCTGGTTTGAAGCTTGCAAAAGACTTAGCTGACTTAGGCTCTTTGATTCCTACATATCTAGCTTTATTTGTTCTAGGGGGTTTATTACTAATGCCTGCTCTGGATAAGTTTTAGGAAAGATGGTAGCTCTGGGCAATATTAGCTGCCAAAAAAAATAGTTGTGAACGCTGGGAAATCAGCTACAATGCCAGAACTGAGTCATAGGCAGTGGGAATAGGTGAATTAGCTGCAACAAAAAGTCCCCCATAAGTAGAATTAAATATGGTACTTTCACCTTAAAATATTTGAATAAAACCTAAGCTATAATTCAGATAATTGCTCTCTTAGAAAATGTGACTGCTAGTGCTGCCTCTATGAAACTAAACACTAACGAAGCATATCTAACCACAAACTCCTTTGCTAAACATGAAACATGCTTCTTCAACACACACTTCATTGCTTTTTGTCTTCTTTGATACATTTTCAAAGAAAGTTTTTTTCGACTGTAGAAAGTGAACAGAAACTTACTGTACAGCCTCTGTCACTTATATGTGCCTACATCTATTATTTACTTGTAGGCTCAGATTAAACCAAGAATATTCAGGTTCTGGAGAACCATGTACTATGGCACAAACACTCATTTAGAAGGATAGTTATGGTAATAGAAGGCAAAAGAGTCAAATGCTTCTTTCCAGCAGCATGAACAGCAGAGGTTAGAAGCAGAAATTAAAAGCTACATGAGAACAGCATAAACCATAAGTATTAAAAAAAATGTTAATAAGATAAACACATTTTAAAACAAGCAGAGGACTTGCAGGATCCTCCTTTTTCTCTTTATTTCTGCGAACTACAGAAATAAGAGATCTGAACATTGCATGGCACTGTTCTGATGAAGAATGAACAGGGCTTATTAGCAAATTCTGATAGGAACTCACTCTGCCTCTGAGTGACAGCTCCAGTCCTGCCCCCTGTGAGAACAGGACAAAGAAACAACTCAGCTGAAATAGTTGCCTTGGAGCAGAAATCTTTTGAATTAAGAGAGCGTGGATTCCTGTTCTCCATGAATCACTCATTTCACTCTATTTTAAGAAAAAAATTTTCATACGTATTACACACATAGACATTACCAGAATCACCTCTGAAACATGTCAGAAATCTCTTCAAATACAGCCCGTTTCAATTGCAACAGAGCTGAAACCTCTATCATATCCATCTCCTCAAAAAAGAGAAACCTTAAACAACAAGAAACTTGAAAAGCCCCCCAGAAACTGCATCCTTCAAGTAATTTCCTGAAAGTTTGCTAACCTATCAGCAAGACAGTATTAATAACTAATATGAAGAATGCCCACTAATGCACTACATTGGAACTGGTCGTATTTTTTTCTTACTCATCATATATGGTATCACACAGTATTTGTATCAGAATAATTTAATTTCTATTAGGAAAGCAGGTGTCAATAAATGCTGGAGAATCTATTAATACTATGTTACATGTTAATATTTTCATCCACGTGCCCTATTGTTGACCCATATTTGCTTTTCAAAGGCTTTCATGATCACAACGCACTTCTAGATTTTTCCTGTGATCTGATGCTGTCCTTCCAGCTTTAGACTTCTTTGTCAAAATGACCTGGGAAAGCCTTTGGGTGCAAACCACTAAGTATGTTTCTACAGCTGAGCTCTCTGGATGAGCAGAGGTCCAGCACCAGTGCACTTCCTGAAGTTGTCACGTTACCATAAATGACTGTACCTGTAATTCACTATACTTATTGTCATGATGCTAACAGGTCTCAGACACAGACAACATTGACATTTAGGACATAAATAATTAAAACATCTCAATTTTTTAGCTAATCCCATCTTTTTCACAGATTTTTTTTTTCCCCTACATCCACCTGCCTACTGTTCTGAATGAAGGACATATAAAAGTATTGCCATATTATTACTTAAATAACAGCACATGTGATTTTTAAACTCAGTCTTAAAAATGGATCTTTAACTACACACATGCAGATCTCTTCGGTTGCAAAACACATCTTCCCCAGCTGAGAAAGAAAGATATTAACAGCTGGGTTACAGAAGAACATGCTTAATGTTACTTTCAGCAATGTTTCCTTTTGATTCATGTTTTTGGAAAAAAATAAACTTCTACAGAATAAATGTTAATTTCTTGAAACTCGGTCCCTCAGATGGTGGGCGCTTCCTCTTGGAAATGAAGTTACTCTTGTTCCAGAAACAACTACTGTACAAGAAAATGCACACAGAAGACAGGAAGCATGTGTGTGTTTTATCTTCCCCAAGCAGGGCCACCTAAGTGAAGGGGAGGCAGAATACAATACAAACCAGCACTTTGTGTCAGACGCCAACCCATGCTGAGATTTTAACTCCAGCTTCCTGAGCATGAATAAACTGATGACTCTGTAATAAAGCTATTCTGTTATCAGGATATTTTACTGTTTTAGGGCCAACTGCCTTAAAAATACAGCTCTCCCATTAGGTGAACAGAAGTTGTAGTAGTAGGAAATAAAAAGCTTTATCCAGATTTTTATTAGGGAAAAATTCTTGGCAACAACCACCAAGACTAATAGTTTTGGATTTGGAGTTGAAGTATTATTTGTATTTAAAAATAGCGAAAATGCCCTACAGAAAATATATTCTGTAGAAAACACACTCAAAAGAAAATTAATATTAAGCAGAATAAAACCTCCATATTTATTATTGACACAACACACACCAAACAATGTGATCAGTAGGAAAACATCTTGGACAACTGCAGGATGCTTCAGCATCAGTATTTCTGTTTATCTTATGTGACTGACACTGTGAAATCATGCTACAAACCAAACTGCCTGTTGCATAACATTTTTCTTAGCCTTCCTCGGGGCTAAGATTGTATCACACTACTGTAGAAAACAGCCTCTCCAGGCACAGCTACAGACCACCAATTTTCCTTTTTCATGAGGATCCAAAGAAGAAAAAAAGATATGGTGGTTTACAGTGAGGTAAAAATTTAGCCTATTACTACTAGTATCAGGATTAGCAATAGTAGTAGGATTAAAACCAGTCCTTACACAGTGCTTGCTGTTCCCTCAGCTCAATCTCCTTTGTATTTTTCTTATGGTTTTCTGTATTTTGACTCAAATTTCATATGTTACACACCTGTACATTTTGAGCACTAAAAGTTATTCCACTGTGGTGCACTCTCAATTTTCAACACTCAGGAATAATCGCATACCACAAGTTGGAGAAGTTTTTCACAATGTTCCTATATAATTTATTTCTAGAATTTATTTCTCTTTTAATCTGGTTTATCAAATACTGTGCTGAAGCTAGAAGATTTAAATTCTAAATGTTCACTTTAAAACTGAATCTGCTTAATTTAATTTTTTCCACCATTCATACTGAAGTCTTTCTCTGAATAATGAAAATAACTGCTAATTTTCTTTCTTGAGTAACAACATATACCTTGGCTCTTTCAACTCCATTTAATGTATTTATTATGGTCTAATTAGCATATTTATTTCAGACTATTTAAATTTACATCTGTACTGTTGTTTATACAATAAACATTAAATAGAGTTATAATAAAGAGATGTAAAAAAAATCTCCTGTCTTCTGAGAGAAACTGTTCTTTAAAAATACATAACTGCCTTTTAGCTGACTTTGGAAAAAAAGCGTCTATACATCTTCAACTAATAGAAGCTATAAAACCCCCTTTGTAATATTGGAACCAGTTGAGAAACCACAAGTATTCAAACGCAGGAAATCATGATTTTATAACATTTTAATGTGATCTACTCTTGGGAAACGAAGTTAACCAAGCCCTATTTCTGTACAGGAAATATTCCACTGTACAGTTGTAATACATTGTGGTGAGGGGTACAGCTGCAAATTTTTCACCTGTAATGCCCCACTGGTATTGTGGCTTACTGAATTGCATCAAGATTGCCTTCCTGTCCGGAAAGCCCTCTAAGTACAAACAAGACTCTAAGCCCAGGTTTTATTTTCCCTTGGTATCAGAATATGGTAATTTAAGAGCCCTGAGAAATGCTTTTTAACCTTTTAGAAGAAATATGTAGCATTCTTTTATTAGGAATTATGTTCTTTCCCTTTTTAAAACAACATGTGACCAACTTATCAATTTATCAGGCTAGCAGGTTCAGAGCAAATGCAGGTGTGTATAGTAATGTAATCTGTCACAGATACTGGGTTTTTTCATGATGGAAAAATTACTCCAAACACACTAGCAGCTTTTGTTAAGAAAGCACAGAATTGCACTGTGCTAGAACTGAGAAAATTTCTGTAGGACTTTTTAAGCAGGAAAATGTATGTACTATTAAGTGCCAAACTTGTTTTTTTCTACTAAGTGTCATTCATCTGGAGACTAAGTTTATCTGAAGATCACTTGCTTTTCTAATAGCAAAAGCAACAGTATTTAATTTAATTTATTAGGGTCTTAATTGTTGCAAGTATTGAAAAACAGAAGTATGTGGACAGGAGATCTTACACTGGAGACCTTACCAACTTCTTGCGATACTTCTTATTCTCTTTTTCTGATACAGAAACAATATTACACATTTTATTTAAGGCTTTTCATTTTCTAAGCTTCAGCACTTATTAATAGTATAAACACCATGCTGTTGAAATGTAGTCACCTCTGGGACTTAAGGTAGCAGTTTAATAACACATAAAGTACTGACTGATTTTCGGTGTATGGGTTATTTTGACCACATATTCTCACCACAGTAAAGATTGACTCCTACAAGGAGTGCCATAAGATCAGTGTACAGCAGGAAGGACTTTGGTTTGCAAAGTTTCATAAATCAGAGTCACAAAATCTAAAAAGTACAGAACACGAGGAGAGTGTAAATCTGTCATTAAGATAATCTGATGGTTTCGTCAGTCCTCTGGCACCCGGTAGAATTTTCACTGGCTCAGTAACCCCAAAGGGTAAATTTCAGTGTGATGCACAGGCAAATTATGCACAACTTCCATTAACATTCCCAACAAGTTACGCTTAACTCCCTGCAGACTGCACAGAAACTGTAGGCCAAACGATACAGTCTCATCTCAATGCAGGGAACACTAAGATCACACAGCAAAATAATCAAGATTATACACACAAAATACAGTAACAAAATAGTAAAGTCTGAGATAATCCTACTCTCAGGCAAGGAAGTTCACAAATAATGTTTAAAGCTGGAATTCCTAAAGAGAATGGGCTCTGTTTCAACATCTGCTTAAGACTCGCTGTGTAACACTGCAACTCCTTTAGCCTCTACTTCCTCCCTTGCAAGAAAATGAAGACAATACTTATCCTTAAGAGGCAGAGCCTTAACTTTTGAAAACATATGCAAAGCACTGCCAAGCACCACAAAATTTGCTCACATCCAGATAATCTGAAACCTAAGTGGCTCAGGGTACGAGCAAGCCTTCAGCCCTCTTAAATTAAAAGACCAGTTGTTCCCATGATGATCTGCATCCAGTTTTGTACAAATGCATGGATGTAAACACTGCTTCTACTGCTTCCCACATTAGAATAAAAGGCATTCATTATAATTCTAGTTTATGATCAGATACGCTTAATTGTACTGAATTGTTTCATTTCAGACTTGTTGCAACTCTTCACCAGTAGATCTATCAGAGAAAGACATGTACAGTCTCTGTAGTAGTAGTTTTACTACCACAGTAATTTTTAATAACATCAAAAGGTAGAATTGACAAGAAATTTAAGTTCAAAAAGCAGACTCTCACAAAAAAAAAAAAAAAAAAACAACAAAAAAACCCCCAGCAAATTGGCCTTCCAAGCAATTCACAACAGCTAGCCAAATTATTTCACCATCCATCAAAAAAGTCTGACTATTTGAAGATAGTTCTGAATTGTATGGCAGTAGAGTGAAAAATGTGCAAACCAACAGGCTTATCAATAAGTACAGTTGAACTTTACAGCTTATTATCTAATAACATTATGAACTTAAATCACTAACCTGTCCCACACAAATCATCTAGATTTCAAACATAGTTGCTGCTTTGGGAATGTAAGAAATAAATCAAAGCTGAATAAAATTTGTGGTTTCCCAAAAAGCTCTTTTCCCAGACTCTCAAATGCCCAGCTGAACACTGTAGGCCCAAGAGGGAATGAAAAGTAAAAAGGAAGCAGAGCCAGCCAAAAATGAGGTATTCTCTGTTAAAAGGAAAAATGAATGTCTTTGACATTGATCATAATTCTTTTCCTGTTGACTGTCATGTCAAATCTTTCCTGGAATAATGACATACAGTAGGTCTAATGTCAGTCATTCTTAAGCTCACGCTTCCCTAAGCCACTGTTTAAACAACCACAAGGTGTTAGAAAATGACTGTTTATTGACTGACAGTGTTGAAAAAATCACATTCCGGGCTGCAGAGTTTGCAAATGCTTTATTTCAATAGCCCAAGCATTTTAAGGCAATGCGACAAAATTTTTTGAACCCTCACTTTTTGAAGTTGGAAATATTTTATGCTCTCCTCAAAGAGATTTCACCATCTCAGCAAACGTTCCAAGTAAATTTTACCAGAGTGGTTTAATGTACCTAGTGTTTATTAGATCTCAGTTAGGACCCTGCCACCTTAGAACTATTCTCACTGACCTGATTTTCTCCAGTAGACCTTGAGATCTGGTTAATTTAATCACCAGGAATAAATGCTCTGTTTATCAGGAGACTGTATAAAGAAGAAAGGCCAAAAAAGAGGACCTCAGCACACATTCATCTTTTCATCAGCTGTTACAATGCTGACTACACTTGCATGCAATAGGAGTCCTGGCAGGTACACAAGGGAAACATCCTCAAATACAAAAACCTGTCAGGGTTATGGCTCGGTAGATATTTTATTTTAACTTCATATGGAGAAATGAACAAATGCCATAGATTATCTTTCTTTTCTCTTGTAAGCTTTAACAGCTTGTATCTCTCACTGGATGACAATCCAGGAGAAAGAATTTTAAGTCTGTGTTAGTGATGCAGCTTAAATAAATCAGAGAGCTCAGAATGTGAAGCATTACACATTATTTGATCACTATGATTAGACAAATCTGGTTTTCTCCACCTAATTCCCTGACCACTTGTGTAAACGCTGTTGTGACAATACTCAGCTTTTTGTTTTGAGATATGGGACAGTGCCAGCAATAGCCCTTGTTGGAAAGATAACTCTGCAATGGAAAGACAAACACTGAGCATCTCTAAAAAGTTCACTAGCTAAAATAGCCTTCTAGAAGCAAAGGAAATAACCTGTATGTCTTGTTCGTCTGTTTGCAAAGAAAAGCAGGCTATCTCCTTGATGGTATACAAACTGTATTCCTATCCTTGGTGAGCCACTCTCAATCTTTGCTCTTTCCCCTGCCAACCCAACAACCAGGATGGAAGAAATAGCCACAAATTCTCTTTCAGCTGTCTTTCTGACCAGCTCAACCCAATGTTCTCATCATTCTGGGAGATGAGGAAAGAGACTATTAAGCTCTTTCTCTGCAGTTTAGGCTGTCTAGCACACTTTTGTTCCTGAATTGCTCATGTATTCTCTACAACTCTGATATACCTGCAGGAGTTGTTTCTATATACCATATAAAACATATTCTGTTTGAAGTCTATTACTCTGTTTCAAAGCCCTCAGTGGAAGAAAAGAAAAAAAGGCTTTTAAAGTAGCTTGTCCACATATCTTGAAACACAGGTCTTTCTCTTACCAGCAAGCTACTTGAATGATTTAAAAGTTTCATCTATTTTAATTGAGAAACTCTCAGAGAGCAACCTTTTGGATGTACCAGTATAAATCTTCACTATTTAAGTAATGGCATTGCTACTTCATCTTGCCTATTATCCTTTGAAGTAATTTGGTGGAATTTGTCCAAATTTGGACTTTTCTCTGCTCCTGAGGTGTGAATGTGATTCTCATATCAACACCATTCTACCCTTTGCCCCTGCTTGATCTGGGAAGTAATGGATTTCCCTGGTTTACATGACATTAGATGGAGGCAGCATTGGGATTATCTTCAACCTTACACAATGTGTGCTGGCTTACGTGATGTTATCAGTGGAATATGCTTTTTTCTTCTCTATGTATTTTTGGAACTATTTTAGCAGTAATCAAGATCAAAAAAGTATGCCTTCAGCAATATTTTAGATGCTGCCTGAAGGTCTTTTCTATAAATCCTCTTTATATGAGGGGTACATTAGTTGTGGTTTTGAGCAGTATTTATCGTTACTTGGACAAGACACTATTTACTTTTCTGGCCTACAAGAACATGAAACTGCTCTTGTTTGTATATTCCTTCACCTCATACTGATCTTTAAGAAACTATTCAGATGTATCCAGAGCTTTGTAAACATTGATAAAAAAATCTCACAACTTGGAAAACAAATAACCATTATTTAAAATGAGCCAGGAGCTGATGAAACATTCAAGAGTTAATAGTTTTGAGCAAGGAATTAGGAAGATGTTTATAGAATTAGCCAGATAGGATTGTACACAAAACACTTAAAAGCAAAGTGGCAAATTAATTTTTCTTCATTTCATTGATTTTGTACTCCAAAAAATAATACAATGTATTTCTTAATTAATAAGAAGTTGAGAATCATGCTACATAAAGTTTAAAACAGTCTTCAGAGTTTTATTCAGAAAAGATCTGGGCAGTGAGGCAGACACAAGAGAAGTAAAAGAAGAAAAGGTTAGAAAGAGTATAAGAGATGGCAGACAGCAGCTTTAGTACCTGAGGATACAAAATGCCTTATGTCACTGAGAGATTAAAAATTAAATATTAAATAGAAAGGGGCTGCAGTGTCTGGTAAACAGGAAGAACACAGGTTAAAATACTCTCAACCTCGCAAAAGAAATACAATCCTGACAGTTTCCTGCAAGTGCATCTAGGATTCTCTCTCACTTCCCCCAAACAAATAGATTAAACTCCTATTTCAAACTGCTAAAGAAAATACAACATGCTACACCTCAGCAGAAACAACAGTTCTTCCTTCTCCCTCCACAACAAAAGCAGCAATGTTGAAATTGTAAACAAGTAAAGTAGTAGAAACTTGACCAAAGACATTTCTTAGTTTTGCAACAATACAAGTTAAAACCAAGTTCTTCAGACAATCTAGAAACAGCAGCTAGGTAAGGTTTTACAAAAACAATATTGCTCATATAAACTCTTATAATCTGAAGCTATTTGCTTCAGACTGCAGCAGATGACACGCAACTTCAATATCTACAAGAATTCTCTTTATGGTGAAGCTTTTGCAAGTTCCAGGAATTTAAAGAATAGCTATAAAACCAAAGAGACTTCTAAAACCTACCCATGATTAAAACGATATGCCAAAAAAAGATTAACAAAGATAGAAAGCTAGATGAAATGTCACAGCAACTTACTCAGAAAGAAAGAACATGCAATTGGCAAACTATTAATTCAAGACAAACTACAGAAGTGCACCTTTGCCTGGATTTATGTCAAGTAAAGGATTAAGGGAGACTGGTAACACAGCTGGTGACATTATGGGGCTTCTCAGCATTTGACCATACACACAATCCTGTGAAAGTTTTAAAAATATATATTTATATTCTTCAATATTACTACTGTCTTTAAATTTCAATCCTTTTTTTCAAAAAAGCTCAAGTCTTTTGCTTGCAGATATTCCCTAATGTTTCATGTGAAAAAGTGAATAAAATGAAAGCATTTTCTTTTTTTGTCTTTATTTTGTGATTTTTCCATATGAACTAAATAAGCACTATATCAAGAAACAGACATATATCCACATGGGGAAAAAAGTGAAGCTGATGAAAATCCTCCCGATTTATTTAAATCAGAATGTAAAGTTTGAGGTGACTATCTGGTAAACAGGGTATACCTAATAAATTTCAGAATCACCTCTGTATTACTTATTCCACCCACATAAATATGTTGGATTAATAAATAAAATGCATATTGTCCGTGTTTAAAATGGCTGCACATCTACAACGTGCAGAGCTGCTTTGTGTAGATGCATGGCCATTTCAGGGAAATGTGATAAATGACCACCTAGAGCCAGTCAGCAGTTACTGCCATAATTAATGGCCCACTACCAAAATGCAGAAATGTATGCATTTCTGCACTCCATGTGTCCACAAGCAAAGGTTTTGAACAGATGTCCTCTAATTTGGCTGGTATCTTTCATCTCTTTCCTTGTAAATGAAAGCTCAAGGTAGAAATATGAGGCTAACTACGAATTACTTAATCATAAAATTGACAGACCTTGAGAAAAGAGTATGCCACAGTAAAGCAAATAATGGAGGGAAGCTGCACAGGAACCCTTGACTACAAACTTAAAATGAGACTGATGGAAATGTAGTCAACATGTAAAATTGAATGCAAACCCCATGAATTACATGAAGACCAGTGGAAGTTGTCAGAACCTGAACACTGATAGTTGAATGCTTTCCAGTTTCTTTCTTATTGTCCAAAGTAATCACAGGGGAAATGAGAGAGAATTTCAATTACCTTCTTTTCTCTAGACCACAGCATGGAAGCACAAAGCAGCAGGACCTGTGTGCTACTAGAAGCCCACTTGCATATGCCCAATTGAAGAATTGCCAATATTACTTCTCTACAGGGTTATATTATTACACAAGCACCTACATTATTTTCACAGTGTCTGTTACCTAAGCTTAATGTAATTATACCAAAAACTTGGTGTGCTATGCTCTGAAAATACCATCCTGAAAGCAGGCAAATTGCTGGCTTTCATAGCAACCTAACAGGATCATCAAGAAGACAACATACTGTAACATAATTTTGATCTTTGATTCAAACCTCATGCCAAGTGGAGCTGATTTTTTTCCATTTAGTTTTTAATTTTTATATAACCGAAAGGAGCTGACATTTGACTGTCTAGAGGGCAAAGAAATTAGCATGATCTCACTAACAGTATGTGTGCAGTAATAACATTATAGTATTTATCTGAGGAAGATTATGCTACTTATCCATAACTCAAAGCATACTGGTGCATAATTCAATTTTAAAAGCAATTTTAAAAGTTATAGTAATAATGAAATAGAATTCAGTGTTTCTGAACAAACAGGAAGAATTGGGAAATACTTATTTCCCTTGAATCAAATTTTAAAAAGTAGTGACAGATCCAATTCATAATACAAAAAAGAAACTAATATCAACAAAATTAGTAAAAAACAAAATACATACACAAGTTGTAAGCGAATTTATAAAGATGAATTACACTAGACAGGAAAGAATTGTAACTACCTGACTGTGTATTTTAGAAAGCAAAATTTCTCAGAGTTAAGGGAGAATGTATTCATGAGGTATGCTCTATTTTTGGAGCAAAGTCACAAAGCTGCAGCACTAAGCCCTCCTTTGAAGGGCAGTTCCATGATCTCATAGAGTCAAACCCTCTCATAGCAAAACAAGAGAACACAGATCTTTTCTTTCCACCCCATGGATCTTACTAGCAGAAACACAGCCATCTGCAATCACAGCCTCACAGGCAGAGGCCAGGCTGGAGAGCTGAGTTCAATGATTCCACTGCATCTGAGCAATTTCAGATCAGAACTTTCCACACATATTTCAGTATCAAATCAAGTAAAGTCTTTAAGTAAGAATGAAATAACAGGAAGACAATAAAAATACAGCATGCCTGCAAACAGAACTGCCAAATTTGGCTGTAACTCATTATGTCATGGAAAAACTTTACAGGTAAATGTTAAAAACGTTAGCACAAGTAGTTTTACAAGTAAAGATGTGCTCAAGCTATGGAATTTATCTCTTATTGATTTTATAGAGCTCCTGACATTTGTATTGTATTCACTTTAAATAAACCAAAGTTTGAAAACATTCACTTTACAGCACTAAAGTTTCCTTTTGCTAATGAAAGTAGAAAATTCTCATTACTCACTTGAAGAACATCTCCAAGGTCAGCAGTGCTAATATCTGGGTCTTCAGTGGTATTAAAAGGAACGGGGTTAATTCGTACAAGAGTGAGGACTCTGGGTTCTGGGTATCTCCACAACATCATTCCTGGACTATCCTCAGTTTCATTGTAAAACACAACTTCATGGGCATTGGGCACTTTTTGTGCTTCTGTCAAATGAAAGAAAGTTGTAATCTGGTATATAATTTCTACAAAGAAACATGCTGGTTTATGAGACCGAAGTAGTTAAAAATAATCCCTCAGGATCAAAAGGAGAGAAAATAAAAAAGCAATTTCCCTGACTTTTAAAAGATTACAACTTAATGGAAAGAAATATAAAAACTTGTGGGTTTTTTTTTTCTTAAATTCCAGCAGATGTCTTTTCAATCGCTTTTCCAAAAACAGTAAAGTATTCATTGTAAGATGCAAGTAATCTTTAATAGGTTACTACTGTATTTATTTCATAATTAAAAAAAAAGAAGGAAGAGAGCAATAATATTCTTCTTACCTGCATCTTGTATGTATTGGAAGAGGCCTGTTCTCAGATCATCTGAGGTATGCTCAGTTTTTGAGGCCTGATTCCTTTCTGTAGAAAAACAATCAGGGTGTGTATGTTTAAATCTCAATGTCTCTACACTGCCCTTTTTGGTGAGGTACTGCCGCAGAAGCTCCTGGAGAAGAACTAAACAGTTCAAATGCTCGTGACCCCAGAAAACCTTAAAAAAAAAGAAAAAGAAAATAAAATATGAAAAACAAAGAGAAAACAAAACAATTTCATACAATATTTAGTCATCTTTGAAAGAACAGATTTCAGCCAAACAACAAGAACTTCATACGGCTTTCAGACTGCTCTGCTTAAACCTTTATTGCTTGCAAGTATCCTTAATGTGAAAATAAAGAACAGGAACAAGAATCTCTACAAAACCATTTGGTAAATTTGTTCTTTTCATCATTGAAAGGAAAGCATTAATTCTTACCACTTACAATTGATACTGATTCTTGGAAAAGCCCAGAACTTTGAAGTAATATGCAAGAACTCACAGCTGAGAGCAGTATGTAATGCTAGGACTCATCACAAGTTTTGCAGTTTAAGATATATCATAAAACCCTTAAAGATGAAAAATTTGAAGTGTTCAAAGAGCACGTTGCTCCAAAAGTAAAACTTTGGAATGCATTAAAAACTGAGAAAGTGACACAGCAAAAAAGATGATTAGGAAGACATATGAAAGATCATATCAAGCATGAATATTGAATAATGAACTAGATGTGCTCTAAGTTGTGAGCGTAAGGTTTAAAAGTTTAAAGTTTCTTCAAGTTTATGCTAGAAATTAAAAAAAATATCTAAGCAAAACTAGCAGTGGAAATCAAGAGGATTCATACACTTTAAATCAAAATAAAAGGCAAGCAGATATTTCTTTCTCCCAGCTTTGACAAGCAGCACTGCTTTACTCAGATCAAACTCCTGCTTGAGAGAATCCTGTTAACAGGGACAAGTCCTTGAATCTTCATGTGCGGAAGTGTTTCCAGAAAAAACAGGGAAGACAAGGAAGCAATTAGCAACTAATAGAGAAATAATACTTAGAACCAATGTAGAATGAAACCAAAATCGCTAGAGGGTAACTTAAAAGCCCATGGTAAGGGAGCAAAGGGATAGAAGTAAAGTAAACATGTCAGGTGTGCACACGAACAGCAGTGCAAATTTTTTCACCAGTTTCCAAGTACGAAAAAAAATCAGAAGATGCCTGAAGAGAGCACAGTACAGCTTTCAAGAAGGAAAGTTTCCCTTTCCCTGCATCTACATGTGAGCCCATGGAATAAACAGAGACTCACAGCTACAGCCAGTCCCTGCCATCTCCCAAATTCACTGCATTTTTACTGCAGTTTCTTGGGTGCCTCTGGGTTCAAGGTCCCACATTTGGTCTAGCACCAGCTCAAAGGAGCTCTGTGTCACCTAAGCTGATCTAGAGGCCTCAATCCTCCACTGATGGAGGAGGGAGGAATGCTTTTTTCCCTCACTTATATTCAGTTTATTTTTAGCCAGTGGGAACTACAGAGCATGGAACTCCTACTGCAAAATTCACAGATGAGGGACCAATTTCACATAAGCTCTCTATGCTCTGCTGCAATACAAATTAACAGTGGTAGAAGATGAGGTCATGTTTAGAGCTGGTAAAATCATTAGCTGTAAATAAAATAATTTGAAACAGAATTGCTCATGCTTTTGTCAGTATTCTCAAATCTGTTCTGCCAGACCAAATGCTTAATTTTTTTTCTGCAAAAGTTAATTATCCCAGCATATACTCTAATAATGAACGGCATTCTCAGATTTATAGGTATTTTTCTGGTTGTTGTTAGAATCCCTATTTTTTTAAAAAACAAAAACCACAAACCTGTAAGTAATAAATAGAAAGGAAGCAGAGAAACAGACTTTTTTTTTTTTTTTTTTTAATTCATTGAGATATAATGTTTAAAAATGTGTATTATTCAGTTAGCCTTGTTCCCAGTGCTGTGGTTTTAAGAACTTCTAATGCCAATTCTGGGAAAAGACCTAATGACACGACTAAATGTCAAAATTTCCTTTTTGTCTTTTATATGCTTGATTTATATATTTATTTTAAAACATTTGGTGTGTATAGATGCTACAATAAAAATAATTGAAACAAGACATATCTTAAAGCCCACTTATTAAAGCCTCACAGAATCTATTTTTCATTTCTAGAACTCCCATGCTTCTTGGACTGGTTTCAAGTTGTGGGCACTTCCAAAAAGGAGAGGATTGCGTGGAAAACTGAGTATTAATTGCTACAAACAACAGTCTATAATTACTCCCCTGAGAAATTGGTGTAAGTTTAAAAAGAAACGATATGTATTGCTTAAAGCTACCCCTAGGCATTACAGACACATAGCACATGGACAGACAAACACACACACATCAGCACAGGGTCCTAGATATTAAGTGTTAGTAATTTGATCCAGTAGTTTTAAGGGAACACACACATACAGTTACAAGACATGGCTTAAGCAGTATTTAAAAAAGAACAACAAAACACTGCACACAATTTTTCAATCAATAGTTCTAGATGAAAGAATAGATTCTTATTTTAAAAGGTAAAACAAAAAAACAATCAAAACATACAAGGAAAAAACCCCAACCCAATGAACTGCTGAAGGCTGCAAAGCATTGCAGGTTTTCATACATATTTATGAAATCCTGATCATCCAAAGCCAGTCCAGCTCTCAAGCAGAACCATTATCATCTTATACAGACCTGCAGCAGTCCTCCTCTCAAATCGATGTATATTTTTGGAACAGATTGCTCAGGGCCAGGATCACCACTGTGCTTACACCACTTGGCTTCCACATGAATAGAGCAGCAAAAAGGGCCCAGCAGAGGTCTGGCTCTTTCTTTGAGACTTGTTTTAAGTAGGAAATCTTTTACGTCAAGGGCAAAAGATGATCCATGGATTCCTAGAAAGAGAGAGAGAATAAATCGCGCTGGTTGTTATTCTCCCAACATTTGCTTATGTCCCACTAATTTTCATGGAAATGCTTGTATGGACAACTGTTCTCCCCTCCAGGCAAGAACATCACAGTTGGGCCATGAAAGGGTTGATATATTTTTTTTTTTTTTGAGCTTTTTCTTGAGACACTGTTGAGCACACTTTATATAGTCTTGCAGTTATGGAGCAGGTATGTCTCCTGCACATTCCTTACAAAGAACTATTTGCCAAAACATTATGGCTTTTTACATGTGTGAGTATTTTAAGGTTTATGAGAAGAGACATTTTTCATTAAAGTATGATTTTTTTTTTTAAAGAGCATATTAAGAACAAGAACAGCTGCTTCACTTGATTATATTTTAAACTGACAGGAAATAGCTATTTTGAACGACTCTTTTCTACCTTTGTTCATGGTAGTTATAAAATATTGCCTTGCTAGACTTGAGAAGAATAAGGGTAATATTTGCATTCAAATAATTCAAAACAATTACTGTAACACAATATATATAACATGAGTTTGTCTAAAAACAATTTAATCTAAAAGTTTCCCATAAAAACCATTTACACTTTATGCTGCTTTATAAACCAGAAATGATAATGGCTGGTTAGATTTATGACAGAACTTATGTACTCTCATTGAACATGCAAACATTTTTAGGAAAGAAACACTGCAGAAATGTCACATCTCTTGTGAGTTTAGCTTACTGCAAATCACTACTTAATAAAACAAACCACACTTAATATCTCTGTATTTCTTTTCTATATTTATATGAAAAGTACTACATCTGATGTTCAGTTAACTTTTTTTTTCTCTTCTATTCCTTGTACTTCAACCCCAAACCCAGAATATTGAATGTCACCATACTTTATAATTACCACGGCTTATTTTTCTACTGAAACTAGATATTTACTAAAGGCCAAACATTAAAAAAAAACAGGGGTTGCATACAGATGTTTGAAGGTACAGTTCTATTTTACATTTTCATACCTTCACTGGTAGAAAAATCCCACAAAAATACAATTCACTCTTTTGAATATATGCAGCAAAACTTTTCCCATTAATTGCTTAGAATTCTGTAAAAATCTATCTGAAGAAGTTATGATTTCATAATGCTGACACATATTTTATACAATGGAAGGAAATACATTGGACTTGGGTTTTTTTCTTTTTTTTGTTTTTTGTTAAATTTTTAATCTGGCACCCAGTAGGAAGGTGATCTGATAGTCCCCACAGCAATAATGGTATTGAATTCAAGACAAGTAGGAACCACAAACAAGAACCTCTTTCTTGAGCAATATGGGCTTCAGTAAGAATAATCAAGGGCTTGAGAGAACCTTGGTCCCATGCCAATAATGGACTGGGAAAGGGGCTTTAAATCTGGGTTATTTAGTTTAAGTTCTGAGCCCCTGGGTTTGGTCTCGTATGAAATAGGTTCATATGACAGAAGTGCTCAGTATTTCTTTGACACTGAACTTTAGTGATAATCAAGAAAACTGACATGAACACACCCCAACACCTTTTGGTACTGGATTAGACTTGATTCTGTAAACTGTGGAATGAATTAGGTGCGAATCAAGAAAAAGAGGTGTTTTTACAGATAGGACTGACCCTCATCCTGCTATGCTCAGTCTAGTTACTTGAGAGGCATTACAATATTTGGATTTTCTTTTGAATATTCTGCATGAAACTTTGATTTTAGAGAGGAGAAATTCTTGGTAACTATTGCACAATTTTGCAATATACAGAAATGTTCTATAGCTTTAGTGGAATATGTGCCAAGCTGCAAGAATAACAAAAGGGAAAAAGGAATGCCAGAATACAAGTGGTTTTATTTATGTTTTCTTTCACTGGGATTACACTTGGAAGGATTATGCTTTCCAGTCTTTTTTCTGTTGTCATCTCAACTCTACAAAGTACAAAGAAAACACAATATCCAGCGGCTTAGAAACAGAACTGAGCATTCAGCACATAATATGCTGAATCCAAATTGCTGGTCCAAATCAGCAGTGCCTTTCTCAAGAGCTATGTAAACAATGAGAAATGAACACACAATTAACAATAAGGAAGTGTTGGTATATTGCAAATAAATAAAATATTACGAGACACAGCCATGGATTACATCCTACAAATACCAGGAAAAACTCAGGGATAGGCATAGGCAAGAATCAAACCCTTGTCCTTCCTAGGAGTTATCTCTATGTGCCCTCCTGGGCACTTAATTAAAAAAAAAAATAATGCAGAGAGCATTCAGAAAAACTTGCACAAAGTGATGTATTGAGGAAGCCTGAACAAAGCATGTGAAGAACAACAAGTATGCACAAATTTGATTAAGGAACAATAAATCAAGAGACCTCTGGGCCTGAGGGAAATCTCAATTGGCTACCATTACTATGGAAATCCTTAAAGATGACATTAGAAAGGGATAAATCTCATAAGGGAAGGGAGTGAAGGAATACCAGTATGCACTAGGAGGAAACTTATTTTAAGATTCCTAAACATCATACATTCAAAGTCTATGTTCAGCTAGTGAAGTTGCTTACCTGTCACTAAGTAAACATCTTTAAAAGTTAAAAGATGCAAAATAATCTTTAAAAGTAAAGATGCAAAATAATTCTCCTCCATTTTTTTTTCCTCTCACAGTATTTCAGTTAGTCCTTTCTTGCATCTCCCACAAACCTCTATTGGAGAACTGTAGCTTCAGTTTAAATAGATTAAATCACAGTCTCCATTTGAAGTGAACCTGAGATGGCATCACACAGAAGTAATATATCTTCATAAATGATTGTTGTGATATATAAAAGTTAACTTGTTCTGTTTGAATTATTACTCATGAACACCAACATGCTTTTCAGTACGTGCAATAATTTACTTCTAGGAACAAATAGTTTCATGACTTTCAAAACACTCCTCCAAGAGACCAATAAATAAGAATACTTCCTCCAGACAGTTTTTAAAAACTGCTACCAGCCCTTCATTGTCAGACTCCACCCAGACTCACAATAGCTCAGCAATGAGCTGCCACGTTAACTCAGCAGAATACAGTTTACACCAGGCTTCTGGTGTAAGGAAGGATGACCTTTATGATGACACATGCTTGAAAGGAATATTCATAGCTATTTTCATAAGGTTGGAAGTTATATTTGAGGGCTTGAAAAAAAGGTAATACTTTCTTGGTAATGTCTAGAAATTAAGCTGCTCAGAATTAGAGACGAAGATCACTACAACAGAGTAGTGAAGAAAATTCACTGAAGGATAACATTTGCTTTGATATTCTAACATTTTTCTTCCTCTGGTCAGTAGAAACTTGATTTACCCTAACATTTACACAGAAATCTCAAGAACCTGAGTACCATACTACAGATAAAAATATCATTATATTAGGGTTTATATGTAACTATAACTGTGTTAGTGTTTACCAATAGAGGAGGATCCGCATTTGTTAAACTGCCCTGTGTGCTTAAATCAATTTGTGTGTACAGACAGAAAAGAACTGTTCCATTTAATAGATGCAGAAAATACATTAGAACGACCCTTACCTTACAGTAACACTCACTTAGCTTTTTTGCAAAACAGGTGTTAAGAAAGAATTCCATTATTTTTCCTGGTTCATAGACAAAGGGAGAGACAATGTTTTGGTATTAACTATGGACTTTCTGTTTTTAAAAAACATTTTAAAATGGTGATACTTGAATCAGCTCCAAATGAGACAAGTAGAAATGGAGCAGGAGTTTTTTCCTTTCCATTATGCCTTGTCCATTTGCTCCCCCCTTAGAGAGCTGCAAATCCTGTTTGGTTCACTGCACTTTCACTTAATACAACATAGAGCTTAGCTTGATTTTAACTGGTGAACTTCTATATGGGAAAAGAGTTTTAAGAAAATGGAAACACATATATTATAATAAACATAGCAAATGGGACTGGACTATAGTCGAGCTACCTTCTGAAAAGTCTTCTGGAAGCTAGTAGCTGTGCTACAAACTGTGGCACTAGGAATAAAATTGCTTTCATGAGTTTGGAGTAGCTCAGAAGCAAGACTGTGTCCTGGAGCACAGAGCCTGCAGGCTGCTTGGGACTGGGCAAGATGCAGGTGAGCAACGTGGGCTGCACCAGCCAGGGACATGTTCTGCGTTCCCACCCAATTCCCACCCAAAGGATCGTGGTGCACTCTGAAGGGAGAAGTCCAGGCTTTCCCTTGGGCCCTTCATACCTGGGTGGCAGAGAGACCATCTGGCTCCAGAAGGTAAATCAGAAAGCAGAGTTCCTTACTACCTTCTGATTTATTGTCTCACATAACGAGTGTGATAATCTGTCATGTTCGCTTCACTCTTCCTATTTGCAATGTCATTACCTAAGGTTACCAAAATTACTAAGACATCTTTGAATATGTGTTATATATATATAATTTATTGAGCCAATTATCTGCATGGGTTTTTTCCTCTTAAGAAAACTTCAGATGCATCATATAACGAGGAGTTATACTACAGTTACACAGTTCTGTTTACAAGCATCCTTTACGAAGCAGTTTCTGAGAAGAAAGGATAACAAAGCTATGAAAATAATTACAGGGGAAATGCTGCAGTTAGTTTAAGAGTCAGCCAATTTATTCAAGTCTGGAAACAGCAGCAGCAAACAAATGGTGAGACATAGTCAAGGACAATTTTCCAGGACAGATTTAGTTAACAATCCACTGACTGCACTGGATTTCTTATTAGTGTCGAGCTGAATCTTATGATAGTTCATTCTCCCCACGAGAACAATATTTACACATTGCCAATTATCTATTCTTTAGTGAAGGCCAGGTTTTCAGCATTTCATGGGGACACATGCGGGCTCTGTAAAAACATGAGATGTGTAACACACGGTAAACAGAAAGTAATGATCTTAAACAGGCCAAACCCTTGAATTCATCACTAATAAATGTCCCCATGCATTCAGCAGTCCTGGCTGCTGGGAGCCTGTTTTCTTCAAATACTTCAAACACTAAAATCCAGGAACATTTATTATTTTAATCCATTACAGGCAGTGCTTGATTTAACTTTATTGGTTGTGGTGGTGGTAGTAGTTATAGTGGGGGTAAAGCTATGTTCTTTTACACATCATTTCAAACGGGCTTAATTATATTTTATAGCTCAGGCCAGGAATCCTGCTTGTTTTGTGTCTAACAAGGTTCAAACGGAGTTCAGGTCAGTGATGAATCAGAAGAGAAGTCAAAGATGGTTATCTATTTGAAATGAGCTCATCTCCCTTAAAGAATAACTGAGCAGGTACATCATGTTCATTACACTATTGAATACTAAATAGCTGAAAAAATCTTAATTAAATTGTTGATTTGGTAATTTGGGAGTGTGTGGTGCCTGATTAGAGTTTAAATTTTAAGGGATTTTCATTTTTGGTCCGGGTGGTCTTTGTTACAAAATAATTTAGAAAATATTTGCAAAGTTCTTATTGCCTTACCTTATTCTCATTAAGTGGAAAAAAATTCATAATGAAAAGCAACAAAAATAGCATTCATTTTGCATCTATGAGTCCAGCTTTCAAAACTGACTGCTATACTGACATGAGGAATATTTGGTTCTTGTATCATAAAAATTTTCTTTTTAGAAATCGGTAGTTTTCAGAAAGTGACTAAACATTCTTACTCCAGGTTTACAGATGAGCATGAAGAGGTTCTTCAATTGAGAAAAAAAAATATCTATTCTCACATATTAATTTTAGGTGGCTGGTTGAAAACCTTGGTTTATTTTCAGGAGACAGCTGGTGCCTACAACTGTCACTGATTTATGAAGTTGTAGATACTTAGCACTGCTACAATATCAGACATCACATGGCTGCATAGTAAATGAAGCATTACAAAATAGTGTATGCCACTCAAAATGCAGCCCAATATAAATGCCACAGTGTTGAATTAGAATTACAGGTGTCTTGCTCCTCTGCTCTATGCTTGATTCACTGGATTTCAACTGTTTAAAAAAACTAAATAGCCCATGAACTACAGAGTAACTTTCCTTTATAAATAAACCACCCTGAAGACAGTGCCTGGCAGCACCTGAGCTGTTTGAGCCACTATAACCCAGTGAATTATGCATTTGAAAGTCCAAGGCTTGACAGATACGTGGCAGAAACTGAACAGCTTCTGGGATGTGTTCCCTTAGGATTAAGGTCAGTCCAAGTCCAGGCTCCTATGTCTCAGGTCCTTTCTTCCCCTTCCTCCTTTCTACACTTCTCTGAATCCTTTTTTGTGTCAGAACAGTGCACCTGTCCTGTGAGTCAACTGAAGGAGAGCATCTTGCTGGAAACTTGTCTTCCCCTTTGGGTTGGTTTTCAGCCAGATCTGTGCCCTCACTCAACTCAGTGAACAGCTGCCCAAGTAACGGAGCATGAGGCAGGGTGAGGAAATGTGTATCCACAGTAAACTGAACTTCCTATGGAATAGCACCTTTTGTTTGAGGAGCAAACTGGTGATCTCATCCTATAAAAATATTCTTGTCATAGCACATAGCTAAAGAAATTCCAATCTGAAAAAAAATACAATTACTTTCACAATAAAAGCTGAAGAGACTACTGAAACAACTGCATTTGTTCAGAATTGAATTTCACTTGGAGCCTACTTTTTAAAGT
This sequence comes from Heliangelus exortis, assembly GCF_036169615.1. Taxonomy (NCBI): domain Eukaryota; kingdom Metazoa; phylum Chordata; class Aves; order Apodiformes; family Trochilidae; genus Heliangelus; species Heliangelus exortis. Next base: position 129,857,802 of record NC_092423.1, on the reverse strand, counting down.
CGAGTTATTTAAACTATAAATGCAATTCAACAAAATTAGAGCAGTCTTGCATCAACAACCTACAAATAACTCATTTTTTCTGTTTCTTTCTTTCTTTTCTTTTTTTTTTCCTTAGCTTTACTTAACTGCTAGTTCATCGGTAGCAATTCTGAACACTGTTACAAAGTACCAGTAGGGAATCTGACCAGGATTAATAGTGGTACTCAGTCCTGGGATTAGGTGGTGTCTTGTTTCATGGATTTTAGGCCATCTGTTCTTCCCTCCTACATTATACTCCTGCAGAACTATAAATGCACCTCCACCTCAGGGACTATAGCAAGGAATTAGAATTCTTCTGCTTTTCATTATCACAAGATTCAGTAACTCATTTCATTGTCAGGATAATCCCCTTTTACTCTTTCTTTTGCGCTTGCAGGGTATGCCAGAATGACAAATAAAATCCCAGATGTTAGAGACCTGATGAGGTCTCCACCTTTTTTCGAGTGTTGGGTTTAAGCTACTTGGGACATGGTGTCAAATCTGACAGGACCCTGGTGCCCACACCCAATATTCATTAAGGTTTTTTAGTGATTTGTATAGCTGTCTACAAGCTGCACTTCCACCTCAATCCTCAGTGGCCATTTAAATATTTAGTTTGTCCTCTGGCTTTTACTGACAAAGAATTAATTTCCTATTGTTCAAGTGTTGGAAAGAGTTTATATTTCTTTCTAAAAGTAACAAAGGTCTTCTGGGTGTTGTAAATGGTTTGTTAGTGCTGCATATTATTTTAGGTAGTCATATCTAATTTAATGTTTTATTTCCCCAAAGGCTAACTTGCATGTCTGCAGCATCCAAAGGCTACGACAACGCCTTAGCAGAGTTTTCTCAAGAGAATCACCTAGATCCAAAATGAAGTTTAGTCTTTGGTCTCCACCAATTAATAGCTGCTTTTATTTTTAATATTTCTGTAAAGTGTCTTAAGTATGTAATTACTTCTAAGGTTTACTAAAAATATTTGCAATTACCATATGTTCAGCTAATGTGTATTTTTACCCCTTATTTATATGCTAAAGTAATCATCTCTGCATATAGAACTAAGGGCTGGGGAATTCTGTCTATGATCTTTGGAACATTATATGTCCGTAACTTTCTCAGTTCAGACACTGAACAGCAAGACTTCCCTCCTGTGTCCAGCCAGAACAAAATAAGGCTCTGCTGAGAGACTACAGGCTTCTTGCTGTCTTTCACTCTGGGGAGAGTACAGTCCTCAACTTCTCTCATTTAGCTGCACTTTTGGCACTTTTGGCAGGTAGGTAGTGCTAATTTCAACACCAAACCTAAATTAACTGAAAGCCATATGTTTAGAATTGCTGTCTATTTTCTAGTATTTATTGCTAAAACTTATTTCAACCTTAATGGCATGTGATTGTTCTAGAGTAAGCTACATACCTGAAATGTGATACCAAGCAACCTCAAATCTGGTTGGATACATGGCACTTGAGAGCTCTAGACACTTTGCAGGAGGTGCCACACACTTCAAAGGACAAAAATCACTGAACCAGGTCTTGCGACAGTTCTTGAACTTGGGGCTCTCATCAACAGCACAAATAAGCTGCCAAAAATGAGCTAAATGTTTGTTATTTGCTTGCATGAAATGGGTACAGGTTTTAAACTGTAATTCTAAGGCACAAAATATAAAACTACTACAGGTAATTACTATATTTAAGACCAGTAAATATATTTAACATCCTGCCCTTAAGGGTATCAGAAAAACTATACTAGTTGCCTCTCCTAAAATAAAATTAATAATATCTTTTTTTGGAAAAGGGGTTTTGGTTTGTTTTTATGCCAATATACTGCATCACATTCTGCAAGAGTATTACTTTACTTAAACCAAAATACTTGGGATTTCAACATAAGTACAGAAGAGAATATAAGTATTCTAGCAGAACTAGTAATCATGTTGTTATAAGTAACTGCTGTATTAAAACATGAAAAATGGCCAAAAAATTAAGTCCCTTGACACACTAAAGGTTTGGAGTTGTATAACAGTGCAGCACGATATGCAGAAATGGATGTGTTTAATTTGATCCAACCGCAATATGAGTGTTCAACACTCAGAATATAGTTTATTAAAAGTCAAATAATTCAACAAATTAGCCCCTCTGTTTTTCAGAAGCTACAGCTTTTATCATTCATTAGAAATTAAGAAACTAAATTTAAACAGTAGGCCTTTACCTTTTGTGATTATACCTGGAAGGTCTAGAGGGAAAACTAATAATTAAAAAAAAGAGTTACATGGCAAGCTTCTGTCTTAAATTCAGCTAAAAGAAATCAAAGCATTACACAAGGTCACGCACTTTTGTTTTCCCCCTGCAAGGAAGAAAGAATGCTGACAATACGTTCTTGCAAGATTTTTTTTTTTGCTAAATAATTCCTAGCAAATAGGATTCTTTACAAACCAACTTCTCCTACATTAAAACTCATCTGGAAATGGGGTCATCTATGCTGTTTATAAAACACTGCCACATAAAATGTGTAAAAAACCATATTTCACTAAAAATAGCTTGTGTAAGTAAGGGATTAGAGTAGTTTCTACTGCTATAATTGTTCCTTTGTAGTTTTTTCCATGATGTTTTTGAACAGTGTTTTTAACTATGTTTATTAAAGTCAGCACATCAAAAAGCATCAAAGAGAAAGCTAGTGAGAACCAAAGAAACCCCAAGCGTATTGTGTTGTCTCACTGGGGAGTTATGCAGATTCAAGTAAACAAGTGCAAATTGTTGAGGTTTTAATGAAAATTTTCTACAATTATTGTATCTGAAGTCATTCTATATAATAACATCTGTAGAGCAGATGGCCATACTGTACAAAAGGCAAGCAATGTTCCTTTTTCTTCCTCTGTTTTAACAGTACATCTGAGATGACTACTTTTGTCATTGTGCTTAGTTTGGTTCAGCAAATAATTCGTAAAATGCAGCTGCTACAGATGGTCACAATAGTTATTCGACTGTAAAATCAAAGACACAGTGAAGTATTTGCGTATTATTTTCATTCAATACACAAAAATCTGATATTAACCCTGTTTAGCTCAAGAGGTATATCCATAAGACCTTTTGTAAAAAGAAAAGTAGTGAAGAACTGATATATTTAAATAGTACTTGCTTCCTAGATATTAGCTACTACACATTTTAAAACAGAGTTAGCTTGCAACATTTCTTTGCAATAATAGAACAAATCTAGTTAGGTAAGTGGAATTCTACAGTCTTTTAAAAACAAGATTATAACATTATCTCTCCCATGCTGAGTATTTTTTTTTTCTTGAAGTTATAATTTCCACTTGTTTCTATCAGAATTTTAATTTTAAATAAATGATTTTCAATAAATATCTGAGCAGTTTACTACAAGAATTTTTTAAAGTTTAAATCAGTTTTGTGTACTCTTGTACTTTTGGAACTTAAAACAATTTATGTCACTGACACAGTATCACGCAAAATGTCATGCATATGTATTTCCCTTTTTTAAAAGCAAAGGTAAGGCAATTTCAACTGGAAAAACGTGAAAGGAGTTTGTTGGTGTACAGTTATCATCTGGTAATGAATTTTCTTCATACCGAGTAACTAATTTCCATTTTCAGTAGATTCATCATCAGTGTTGCTTTACCTAACAATGCTTGCCAGACTCCAAACTCAGTGAAGATCTGTGTATAGCTTGTTTCATGAAAAAAAAAGATTGCCTTCCTCAGACTGCCCAAAGAATTAAGAAATAGAGCTTCATATCAGAATGTTTCTGTGGCTTAAAGCAAAGGCAAAGTACGTCCTCCTTCTGGGAGGATGAAAAACTCCAGGGTAAGTGATACATGCTGCTAAGTTTGCCAGATTGCTTTATAGCACAGTGATGGAACGGGCTCAGCTTTCATATATCGAAGCTTGCTGTGGACACCATAATGCACCATAAGACATATAATATTTAAAAGATAGAGGGGAAGTGATGGAAGGAAAGATTATTACACAGAAAGAAAACCAGAACTACTTAAAGGACATTGGAAAGGCCTTTTACTCAGTTGCAGTGCTTTCTATGCTAGGGTTGCAATCTGATTAGAAAAGCGTGGGAACACAGGCTCTGTACTGCTGTTTATTTATGGATAAATATATATATATACAGTACTCTTGATTTGATCCATAAAAAGGCTCCAGCACTTTCACAGGCTTTCATGTCTTATGAACCTTAAATTTTTCATTTTTAACTTCTAAAACAATAAAGAAACACTGAAACCTGCTGGCCTGAGAAGAAATACTTCTGATGAAAAAGAAATAAAAATAAAAAGAAATAAAAAAAAAGAAATAAATCACCACCTCACTTGGCCTACAACTTGTTCTTCTCAGCTACAGACCATTTTACCTGGCACAATTACTCTGCCAACTACCTACATCTGGCTCATCTCCCCATCATGTAAATGTACCCTCTTATTAAATTTATTAGAAGACTAATAAAACAAGTTAGAAAGACACTCAAAATGTCTTCATTTTAAATGAGTCTCTGGTATCCTGGTAATTGTACCCAAGGTGTGAAGTTTCCTTGCAGTCCTGAAGTAATGAGGCTGGAGCACCAGTTTTCCCCGGGTGACTCTCAGCTGTGCAGAGAAAGCATGTAAAAACTTAAAACCTCATAAGCCTGAAGGAGAATAATGGTATAACCCAATATTTACATAGTAGGGCTCTGAACACTTCTTGTATTTTTTTTAAACAGAAATATAGGGTCCTAACAAGAAAATACAGTTATAAAGTGAAAGCTGTCAAAATTTTGTCCTTTGAAGCATGCGCTGAATCATCAGAACACCAAAAAAATGGTTCTTGCAGCAACTATTCCAGCCAGAATTCTGTCAATAAATTAGTAATTACAAGCTAGGGAATATTAACTACAAAGTTTAATTAAGCACTCTTGGGTGCAGCCTCAATGAAAGGAAAACTTTGGAAATGTAGTCTGTGAGGAATTTGCTATTCTCTGTTGTAGATTCATTATTTCAGCCAGAGGAGTTCTCTTCAATGCCCCACACTTTAAATGGTTACCAGACCACCACTTGAACAAATCAGTAGCACTTCCAACTTTCAAAAACTCTTACCTGCAGTTTTATGCCCACTTTTAATATTCAGGCTCCCGGTGAGGTTTGACGAAGAGACTAACAAACAAGGTTTACTGGGATGCGGGATGGTTTCCATGGAAACAACCATTTGAACAGTGTGAATGGAAATTTTCTGGAAGCAGGAAAGGGCTGGCCACAAGTTTTCTTGCACTGGCGGCTTCTGCGCAGCACTGGTGGGTGCTGCAGGTGGCAAATCCCTTGTACTGGGCTGACTGGTTTTCCGAGTGACATCCTCATCTGGAATGACACCAGGTGATGGAGCAGCCTCTTTCCTGGGCTCATCATCAGCATCTGTGGTCACGATTTTCTTCAAAAACTGGTTTATTTGATCAAGTCTGACAAAACTGAGGTTTGCTTTCAAAGGTTTTGAGATGTCCACGTTCATGTCAGCTGTAGAAGAGAATCGAAGAAAGAAATATGAGAAGCTATCATACAATACAAGCTATTCAAGCAATATAAAAATATTAGGCATCTAATGGAAATACCATTTCTCCCATGTTTCTTTAGAAGTAATGAATCAATGTTAAAACATACTGAAACAATATTTTTATGAATAAATCTGAATTAAAACATCATGAAAAGTGATGTAAGAAATCTTCACTATACACAGTTTTAATGGAAGAAACATGTCACAAAGTTGATCTTATTTCCTTGGTTTTTTCCCAGGGATCACCTAGCTGAAAGGCACACACTTTATTTGAGTGTGTAGGAGGGTAAATACCTCAGTCCTTTTGTGTCAGAATGAGAGAAGAAGAAATGTGAAATGAAAAGCAAATATAAAAACGGAGGTATGTTTAGATGTGTTTGTTTTCCAGGAAGGTTGGAATAACTCAGTATTTTGAAAACATTATTTGTATCCATTGTAAAGCATTTTGGTACTTCCCAGTCTGCTAGAAGTCTCACAGAATTTTTAGAAATAACAACTAATATGAAGAACATTGCCAACAGTGGTATTTTAGTAGCTGAGATGTTACAGTTACCAAGATTATTTCACAGATGGGAACCAGAATTTTATGATAGTTGAAAGTAAATTCTATGCTGCTATCTGGCTTTTTATCAGTACATTACACATCATTACAGAATCCAGCTTTAGCTTGTTTTTTAAGCTCTTTCATTTCAAAATCAGCTTTCACCCGGTAATGAGGCAGCTATCCTGAGCAGCAGGAAAAGTTTGCTTTTCACTTTGGTGTTTGATTTGTACCACCCTACCCCCAAGAACCAAAAAGTATTAAAATTCTGTGCATATATCTAAAGTTGATTAAATGGTCAGAGAAAACAGCATTACTTGGTTTCAAATTTCATTGTAAATATATGTAGGAAACACTCTTTGTTGAAGGTTTCACACAGATTAATGAACACCTCACAAAAATTAGGATCTAGTTTCAAATTGTTCAGGATCATACTCTATTTTTAGCACTGATGCAAACTGATGAACTTGACTCTCCCAAACTTGAGTGAAATTACAAGGTTTTACAACAACAGTAAAGGGCTGTGGAAATAAAGCTTCAGAACTTTTCTTAAGCACAGGTTTATACTGACTTCAGAGAGTCCCAGACATATGAAAAAGCAATTTTCAGATCCCCAAAATATCTGGGGATTCTAAGTTTCAGGTACATGCTTTGGCACCTGGATTATAAACTAGCACTTCTACAAAGATAAGAGGAACTTATTAATAGCCATGTAATATTTATTATAGTTGAATTAAAAACCCGAAAACAATCTTAGAAAAAAGTCTGCAGCACTCCACCAGCCATAGCTAGCTGAAATTTAAGACTGGAAAACTATTTTAATTTTAACTTACAATTTTAATTAATGGCTTTCTAAAAATGCTTCCTCTTTTGTCAGACTTCCATGCTGAACTAGAAACTGTGGTGAAATACCAGCTAACATGTGGTCCTAGTAGAAGGGCAAGTATCAAAGCTAGGAAGCTAAACATCAAAAGACAGTAAGATTTTTAGACATTCAAAATGACCCATGATCAACTGGGAAGATTTTTCAAAATACTTAGATACTGATATCTGTAACTGAGACCAAGGGAAGAAAAAAGCCAAAATACTTTTGAAAATCTCCACTCTTCTTGGCACTAAGGAACATGCCTGGCTTTTTGCACACATCATTGGTCCCCTCCTCCCTTTGGATGGAAGAAGTAGATTCAGGAAGAAAGTAGAGACTCATGTGACATTCTGGTACTATGTGTTATTCTAATGAAACCAACCAACCAACAAAAAAAAAAAAACCCAAAAAAACAACCAACCCTAGCAACCAACAAACATCAAATGAGCAAAAACCAAAACAAATGAGTGGCAGTTTAAAAATTACCCAAGTCTGAAATCAAATTTATACAAGGATTTGGGTTTCTGAACCATTTAGGCACTTTCAAAACAAGTCCCTTACTGACTTAATTTTCTTCATTAGTGATGCAGTAATAAAGGAATAAAATAGAATTGATGTTGTTGGATTTTCTACATAATTAAGTTTGTAAATTAGTAAATGAAGAAAGGACCCTTATTGCTTGGTGTGACAGCTTTCACATCTGCCTGTTTTGTCAAAGAAAAGGCAGTGTTTTATGACTAGTACTAGTCACCTGTTTTCACAAAGACTGCACTCATCCAAGAAAGTAATAAAAAAAATGGACATTGGGACTTCCCTGTTTTCTATCTGGAAACTGCACATGTCACACAGAAAATTGTTGTCATGACTGGTAACTTGACAAAGATTTGTATTAAGTTATTATTATCCAGTGAATCAGCCCTGACTGAAGGTGGTAGCAGCCAGAAGAATAATTGCAGAAAATGTCACCCTGGAACCCTCACTGCAAATATTTTAACTATCTCATAATGAAATAGGTTATTTTTACAACTTGGGAAAGATTATGTAAGGAGATTCTTCGGCATTTTAAGTAAAACATTCAAAACATTTAAAAAATCTAATTGAGCAATCAGTATGTTTTTAGTATTTGTGTTGGTCAATATGCTTTACACTTTAAACTTAGAGCTGCAAAAGAAACTAAGATTCCAAGAAAAACATATATAAGTGATGGACAGGAAGAGGAAAAACTTATGGAATATGAAGAGCTATTTGTAGCAGTTCATGAACAGAGATGTTCAGCAGCTTCTCCAGTCATGCAAAACGGGCTAAAAATAGAAGTTACAAAGCAAAGGGTCACGTAGATGCAGCTGGAATAAAATTTTCAGAATGTGAAATCCAAGGGTAAGTCTTATTACAGGATCTTAAACACCTTGGGAAGCACATCATACAACACCCTGCAGATTCTGTACCGGTAGGAAAATAGATTCTCATAATTCAAACAAGTCTTTCAATTGTCAAAAATTACACCAGAATCAGGACATGGCAAAAAGTAGCTCAAAGCCACCTTTAAATTGTCAGTTCCATCAGACTCCTGTCTACTGGTGACTCCCTATCACAGTTATACCTCAATGTTTTCTTTAGATTTAAGACATAATAATAGCAACCAATTACTTTGCCAGGTGTTATCTATTTCCAGCAAATAAAGAGTAAAGAGATTACTGTGGTTGTAAACAGACTGAATTCAAGTGAGTTATTTCTGGTTATCTTTTAATCAGACAGTTTCAAATGATATCAAAGCTATGCAGCAATTGAGTATAGAATTTGAATTGGTATTTGTGCCTCTCAGCTTCTTCACTACATTTCTTTAGATTACCCAGCAAATCCATGTCTGTCAATTATTAGTTTCTAGTAACACTTCACAACTTTCTGAACAGCCACTAGGAAACAGAATGATGAAATAACTATTGAGTTAAAAGGAGATTAGATAAATATAAATAAATTACACTTATTATATGCTCCCACTACACCAGGAGATGACTTAACAGCGAAAGGAAAAGAATCACATTGCAATAATGAAATCAGAGAGGGAATTAGGTCCCAGAGGCAATTCTACGGAGTTTATGTTAATGTACACCTTGTGGGGGACCAAAAATCAACTGAAATAGTTTCCTGAAAACTGTTTCCAGCTATTTTCTCATTTTAAAAGTTCCAACTTCACTTGACCCATTAGTCATCATATTACTTACATTTATTATGTATTTTGAAATCTATTACAAAAAACCCAATGGATTCAATATGGCCTGTTTGAACAAAATCATAACATCCATAAAAGAAAACCTATAAGCAGCACTCTGAAATGTCTGTCTGAAACAATTTCTTTCTTTGTCATTTTATTACTTAGAGCTTTAGATAAAAAAAATTCAGGGTTATGAGTATTTTACCCTTGTTCTCCATAACATTCAGATTTGTACTGTGAAGATATAATTTTATTCAGTGAACCTCGGATAACAATAATACTCAAAAGGACTTTTTATTTGGTGGTCTAAGAATGAAAAAGCAGCACAAATAACAGGGGTCCTAACAAGTTACTTTAGGTCAATCCAAGCTCTTACTGTGGGTCTGTGGGTTATTCTAATATATGCCATAACTTAATGTACACCAGGTTACTACTTCTATGACTAATAAAACTACCATAGTACACTCTTAATCTGAAAAACCAGAAAGTAACTCCATGAAAATTATTTATAAGCTTTATTTATAAGACTGGGATCTTTTCACACACTGAGAAATGTTAAACTGTGATAGAGAAAAATACGGCATCTTCCAAGAATTTGTTCACTTCTCATGCACCAGTGGATTTTTTATTTCTCATTTTTTATTTCTAATATAAAAAGGCCAGGTCTTTCTCCCTCTGGATGGACACAGATCTTGCTTTTCTCTACCCCAAAAACACTATAAAATATGAAACTTTTTAATAAATAGTACTACTATAGAAGAAAGTATTATTTGCCCTAAACTCTTAGGAGGATTGGATTGCTAACCAGGGGAGAGCCAGACAAAAAGCATGAAACATGTTTCCATCAGTAATATTCTTTCTCTGGGAGCCACCCATACTGTTGTAAGCAGTTTAAACAGAGGAAATCTGAGGAAGGTAAAGGTAATCTTGAGCACTGAGATTCTGATTTGGAGTCAGGGTGGCCCTTCAGCAACAGGGAAATAGCTGAATTGCAAAAATTAAATTTATAAAAATAGGAAAGAGAGAGACACGTGAAGAAAAGACTAACTGTACTGTTCTCAATTGTCCTTGGTCAGGCATCAAAAGAGAGACAAATTAAAAGAAATTGAAAAGCAAAAAGAATCCAAATGAACTGTTTTTATCCTCTAATTCATCATTCCCAATTTGGATCAAGGGAGAAGAGGAAGAAACTTGAGACAAGGCTTCAGAGGCCATCTGCAGTCCATCTTGTATTCTGCTTCTGTGAGACAGATGCCAATTAATCTGTAAGAGGCTGGTAGTCACTGTTCAGTATTTCTACCTACTCCCATCTGTGTGTTGCAGCCCCACAGAAGCAGCTCTTTAAGGCCAGTATGGCAAATTCCAGCCATCAGGGAACTTGATCAACTCAGCCAAGCAGGGTATTCCACACGGGTAACAACTCCACTTCCACAACCTACTTTGTTATTGACATCACACAAAGGCAACACTGACCCATTAACAGCTCTAGCAAGCCAGTGTCTGGGTCTGAGATCTCAGATGAGGCTCAGAGTGATGTAATTCTATTAATTTTTTTTTTTAATTGTCACAAATGAACCAAAATAAATTGTAGGCTGAGAAGACGAAAGACACCATTAATAAAGGACAGAAGATCACAGCTATTCGTAGGATGCTGACTAAAATTAAGCAACAGTGCAACTACCAAATCCAGTACAAAAGTGTGTCAAAGGCTGGGTAGTGAGCCCAAAAATTGTAATGAGGGCACTGGGAGAGCTCTAGCATGAAAAAGAAACTCTAGCTAAGGGAAACATTAACTCTCTCAACAGTCAGGGAAGCTGGAGCACAATATGGTGAGAAAATAAATTGTTCCAGGTCATGGAGCATGTTTTTGGAAAAGAACCCATGAATACTAATTCTCTATTTGTCTGCTTAGCTGCTGAAAAATACATCTGTATTAAGACATACAGAGAGCATTTCAAAAAATTCAGCAAATGTTTGAACTAAGTTTTAAAAGAATGTCAACACACTGCAAAAGACACCAAGAAAATCTTTTCCAACTTTTCCATGTGGCTTCAGTGTGCAGTTTTCACTTTTACTACTTATGCATTCAAGAAACTAAATTTAAAATAAATGTTCTAGACACTGCTTTTAGAAAGGCACTTTGATAATTTTATGCATTATTACATTGATATTATGGACAATAGATGTGTCAAAACCAAAGCAATACCTACAGGCTGGTACACCTGTTTGGAATATTCCTCTTTGCCCTCTTAATCAAATAAATATAATTTCATGGCTACAGTGTCACTGCTTTAAAAACTTGTTTGTAAAAGAGTAAAGGGAAAAAAAAAACCTACTAGAAAGCTCAAAAGTTTTGCAAATGACCCAGAGTTAATTAGAAAAGTCTGCACCCTGGCTAGTTCCCCTTCTCACGTGTCAGCTCTCATTAAATCAAAAAATTCTCATTTCAAAGTTAACAAACACCATGGTTAACAAAACTGTTAAACTGGGATCAAGTGGGCACATTCCTAGGTTTATATATGATGTCATGCTAAGCAGCCCACAGCTGAACTTGCAAGTAGTATGAATGATTTTTCAATATATTAAGTATCTGATCTAATGCTAATTTTCTCTCTATGGGCTAACTGTGCTGGGAACAGGTGGCCCTGCTTTCAATTACGGAGGGCTAACATGCCAGTGTGAGGCCTGGATTAGTTCACCTTCTCACAGGGAATTTGCCTCGGTTGGGAATGGATTTATTATGGCTTCACACATGGAACGGAGCTCATGTCAGCTGAGGGCAGTGATACATCATATGATTCAAATTAACCTGCTGTGGACTGTTCCGCAGGGCTGATATTGTGTATTAAAATGACGACATTTTTAAAACAGCTTGAAAGAAACCAGGATTGCTGAAGTGCAATGGTTCCAATTTGTTCCAACTAATCTATCACCTGCTGGAGATATTATTCCAGTGGGTTTCTGGTAGCTGCTATTTTCCAGGTTTCTCCAAACCACTGACCTTGCTAATGGGTACAATCGTTGCCTTTGCAAGGGGGGAGAAAAAGCAGAGAGCACCCCATGGCACAGTTTGTTGCTTTTTACACATAAAGCCTGACCCAGTGCTGTGCCCCTCCTGGTGCCCACACCATCCCAGGGAGGGACTGGCAGGAGAGGTCAAGCCCCCAGTTTATCTTTACCTTTCAGTAGGACATGGTATTTCTTAATTTGTCTGGATAGTTTGTAGTTCTGTAGAAATTATTTCAGAAGCTGTAGTAGGAAGGACCTCAGCAAATTCACCTTTCCTAACGTCCTCCCAAGAAAAACTGAGGGAAATGGACTTTGGCATAAACCATTTGTATTTTACATGTATAAGTATTTTAAGGCAATTTGTATCAAGATGCACTTCAGAAACTTGTTTGGTATAATTTGCAGAAAGAAGACATTAGAAAGATTTTGTAGCTAAGAAAGCATAGCTGATTTGAAAACAAAATTTCCCAAGGAGATACTAGGAGATAAACATAATAAATTTTTAAAATCTGCTAAAACAACATGGCCGCATTTGTTTCTCACCTAAGGAATAATATCTAATGCTGAGCAGTTCACTCATATGTATTAGACAAGAATTAAATGTATTATCCAGTAGCAGACTGAATATAAAAGAGAGGGTCATGAGGTACGTGGAATTTAATTTTTTAAAAATAATTAGTTACTGCAGAAAAAGAAAGAATAGTCCTTTAATACACTGCAGGGTTAAAGTTGAGGCCTGTTCCCACAGGCCTGATGATGAATGCTTATTTCTTCTAGGATCCTATTACCTTAAATCTGGAAGAAATATCATTTTTTTCTTTAGTTGCCAAAAATGTACAAAATAATCAACTCATGTGGCAAGAAGTGCATTAATGTATCCTGTTATTCTCATTTAATTAGTGGTTTCCAAGTTTAGCTACTTGCTGTAGTTTTTTGATCTCCAAGCTAATCTGGACTGACAACCTGGTTTCCTGTGTGGTGAAGCCATACAATTTTGCTGTGGAACACTATCTACTTATCTGTTTCAGCTGACAAACTATTTACAAGGAGTACTGGTTTTATCTAACACAGCAAACACTGGGAACCACTTGCAGACTTTTTCTTTTAACTGCTGGCACAGAAATTTCCATCACAAAACATAAGCATGTTTGATTGTTGTATTTGAAATTTTACCTCAGCACACAAATGATGTATTTTGTAAGGGAAATTACATTACAACTAATTAAACACTGACCTTTGAACACTTAAAATCTGTAAAGTCACCTCAACTGTTACGTCAGATTTTTGTCTACAGAGGCACAACTTTCAAAAATGTGCTGATGTTTCAGAACAGCAGACCAGCTATACCAAACAGATAGCACCTACTATAGGTGCTAAATTAATGTATTTTAATAATTTACTTACTCCACTTATAAAAAGCATATATCTAAGTGAATGTGCAAACACAGCATGTCCTTAGAAAATGTGCCAGTGAGCAGCAGCATTATTTGCCAAATGTTCACCAAAAAAGATTAGGCCCTCGAGGCCTCCAACAGAAGTGTGCTCCAGCAATGTATTTATTTATTCAATTTATTAGCTGTGATGCCTCCCATCACAAACACAGTTTGTCTGGTGACCTTACGAGAGCTCTCAGGAGTTTTGATGAGGTTCTTGTCCTCAATAAACAACTACCAGCTTAGGATCTGGTGATGTAGACACTTTCTCCAGGGCTGCTGACGGCCAAGCTACCTCACCCTGGAAGAAGTTGTGGTTGGAGAACTTTCCCCTTAGGAGAGTTAGTAACTTATTTTCCAGTAGCCTGCTGAGGAGCTGTCAAGCTTCCATAACTCTTTGCATGTGCTGTTCTGATGCAATCACAGGCGGAAAGCGCCTTCCATTACTCATGCAATGAAACCTCCAGCCCCCAAGGAAGGCTTCTTGGTAAAGGTTAGTTTATTTGAAGAGGATCTCATAATGGCAACAGCTGAGGTCAGAGAAAGCTGCAAAGGAATGCAGAGCTGTTTTGCTACATTACACCAGCAAAAATATTCATTAAAATTTAGAATTACTGTGGAGTCATGTATGATGATAGTTGCAATTAGCAGGAAAAGGATGCTGTTGGCTAGGAGGAAATCTCCGATGTTCTATATGCTTCGTGAAAATACATTCACTAAAGTGCATTTATTTATTTTTTTTCAGTTCCCTATTTAGCCAAACACCATGGAGGGGAGAGATACAACCCTGACTTGGGACCTGACTGAATTGCTGAGAATGAGGCAGACACTCAGACTGCTTGTGAGTATATACCATATCCATGCATATATACACCAGCTTCCATGTTTGCTAGTCTTGCCTGACAGGAGAGCTGTCTTACTGACAGGAGAGCATCAGGGAAACACCTTCAGGTGTGTAATAAATTAAATATAAAGGCTGTGCCAGAAAACTACAGTGAGAACTTTGAGAAAAGGGGAATGCAGAAATGAAGGGTCTGGGAATAATGGGAAGCTGCCAGATGTGGGGAGAGAGGATAAAAAAGAAGAAAAAAAAAAACCACCAAAAAAAAAGAAAGGGAAAAAGTAAACCAATCACACAGCAGCGACCAAAAAATTGCAGCCTTGAGAGAGAATACATTTTCCTTTTGGCTTTCCCATGTAACTAAAAAATCCCGATTCTTGGTATTTCTCTGCTTTCACCAGCTACCTATAAAAGCCACTGATAGTAGGTATCTCTTGTGCTGGTTATGATTAGAATGAAAATGTTCCCTTATTATCAGTCCTGTAGTTCAAATAGCAGTTAAACTTACTGTAGGTCTGAAGGTTCAAAATCTTATTAATGAAGGAAAAAATAGAACAATATAATGAAAGCTCTGCACTGTCAGATGATTTTAAAATTTTCTCTTATAATAGTGTTTTTAAGGTGGGACAGGAAACTGAAAAAGGGGCAATGATTAGGTTGTTAAGGTACTTTATTCTTTCTTTAAGACTCATGCCTACCTGCACATAAATTATGGATTTTCAAGTTAATCACAATACTTACAGTCAGTGGGTGAATAAGCAACTCTCATTCTCTGGTTGTTCAATTTGATATCCTGGGGTCTGATACACAGATGCAATTACTGCATCACCCAAAGACAACATAAACTGTGTTTTCAACATCTAAATTTCTGTATTTTGAAGTACCCTTGAAAACTAATTCTCTGTTTAAATTAGTAACTTAGTAAATTAGTAAATAAATTAGTATTATGAAGAAACTTTTAATTTTGCTGTGCCAGTTGCCTTTTGTGAAATGGCAAGGCCGTAATATTCCACTACCCGTGAGAAGGTTGTGCAGGTAAATTAGTATTTCTGTAGTGCTCAGGTCCCAAAGCAGTAAGGAACAAGTAATTCTGCTGTAGAGGCCCCCTTACATGGTGTACCTATATGAACAGGTAACAGAATGAACAGGAAAACCCAGTACTGAAATGTTGGTCACCAAATGACTGATAACAGCTCATTCTGTGCACTGAGTGAAGTAGGGCTATTAGGGATAAGGATATTAGACAAGAAGAATTTACACATTTCAATAAACTACAACAAATATGCATAAGAGAAATTAATTGTGATGGCACAGGGAAATGCAAAGGTATTTTATAACTTCTAATGTAACCTCAACCATATTCTATATAGTAATATACTTATAAATACATAATTCACAACACAGAGAATGGATGACATATTTCAATTTGCAGGAGTTTCTGGTACTCCAGAAGAGAAAATTTAAGTCACATTTCAAGTAAATACTAATAAGCCTTCATACTACATCACTAACATTCAATGTTAACTAAAGAAACACATTAGTTTTTTTTTAATTTTACAGTATCTACACTTTAGGTTAGAGGAATGTGCAATGTCCAGGTATCCAGATTCCACAGATGGAAGAAAATTTCACATTCATTAGCATGGAATACATTTTTCTGATAATCCAGCATATGTGTGTCTATGTGTGCATATCTACAAAGAGATTATATTAGAAAAACAGAGATTAAAGTGCAATGCTTACCTGGTCCATTAAGGAAGTCTTTAATTTGCACAGTGATAAGAGGAGGTGGAATACCACTTTTAGCATCTACCTCTCCTGCTACTGTCTGCAACCAAATCTTGCAATAATCGAGAGCTTCTGGTAGAGTTTTCCCAGGATCTACAGATGATAGTGATCATAGTTATTAATATTATTATATACATAGCAAAATGCTACATACAAAATAAAATTTAAAATTTTAAAACATAACACAGTAAATGTTCTTAGTGCTACTGTTATACATAGATAGCACTTGTGCCTACAGAACAGATGCATGTAAACACACGAAAAAGAGCAAAGCTGTAATGGACAAAATATAAAAAAACTGCAAAAATAACAAGTAAAATATTAGTAAAATACATCATTTACCACAAGATGACCTCAATTAGCACACAATATTAGCTTTAATTATGATTACAGTTATGGTGCTCAAGAGAATCTGTGCTCAAAACCAATAAATTTTACAAAACAGAGGAAAGAGATCAGGTTAGGAAAGCAAAGGCACAGAGAGAATGGGATCTGAAAAGGGGGGGGTGGTTAAGGGCAACAGGAAACCTCTCTATAGGAATGTCAATGATAAAAGGAAGAATAGGGAAAATGTGGACCCACTCCAGAAGGAAATGGGAGAGCTGGTCAGCCAATATGTAGAGAAGATACTCAATGACTACTTTGCCTCAGTCTTCACCAGCAAGCACTCTGGTCACCACTAGACCACCAACATGGTCTCCATGTCACAGAATTCAAACTATGTATTTGAATGTTACCAGCTATCAGGGACAGAGCACAATAACAATGTGGCTATATCACTGTCTTTGGAACTTTGCTCAACACCTAATCAGTAACTATTCCTGCATACCACCTTGAATTGCATTCCTTTGAACAGTTTATAATATTACAGTAGTACATTAAAATTTATTTCCTCCTATTCTTTTCTTCACTTTCGGCATATTATAAATGGCAAAAACAGTACTGTAAAAGCGTTTTTTATTCTTTAGCATCACATGACCTTCATTTTAAAAGTCCTAAATTTTGGCACTACAGGTCTTACATTCTAAATAATCAATTAGTCTTTATCATCAAGACTGCTGAGTGGATTACTGGAAGTCTTTCTCATCCTTAATGGTTTAAGATTATTTTCTTGATGTTATTCTTTCTATTTTTAGTCAATTAAAAACTGTCATAGTTGCTTTGAGTTTTACTGAAAAGACTCCTTTCAAGAACAGTATTTAAGTACCCACTATTATAGTCAACATATGGTATTCTTGGTATCCCAGTCATATGTGGACTGGGTATATAAAGTCAGCTTTGGAATTTGTATTTCTTGACCTTATCATGTGATTCATATAAAACTTGGCACATATGAACCCTTATGTGATTTCAAAGAACCTACTGAAACCAATTGATCATGACTTTAGATCTATATGGAAAAGATCAAAAGTTAGCACATTCTTCTGGTTTTATTTGATCAATTTTCAGGCAATGACTTTACAGCAGTATTTGTACTGCATGGCATATACATTACAGCCTTTCCTTCCCTTTATTCCTGCTATACATTTATAAAGCCAGCTCTCAGCAGTTATTTAGGAGATCTCACTGCATGCAGCAGATTTGTGTATTTTCCACATGAATTTCTAAATTTTCACTGTCCTTAGCCCTTTCTCTTAATTATATTAAACAAAATGGTGTGGCTTTTCTCTATAGTAACTGCTTTTTCTATAGAAACTCTCTTTTCCACAGTAACTACTTTAGGGAATATATCGCTGCCTGTGTCTGGAGTTTGCCTAATGTACTGAAAATAATAATAAAAAATCTTTACCACCAAAGTACACATCTATTCCAAAATACAGTTTTGTAGTTGTTTTGAAGAAGGATGTTGTCTCTTACTTGGATCTATACTCAAATGTTTTGTTTTGTACCACTGAATAAGTAAAATACTATTGTTTTTCAGAATATAGAGTGCAAAGCCTTGTAGTAGGAGCATCACTGATACAATTATATTGATCTTAAAGTTACCATTCCTTCAGCAGTATCAATACAAACATTTATGTGTACTAATATAGAGCAAACACTTGCAACATGCCACTACTTTGTCTCATTTCTGTAAGATAGCACCGCATGCTGTACATAGTAACCTAGATAATCCAATGGCTTTTCCAGTAAGTTTAGTCAAACATTTCTTCTGAAGAATACATTCCTGCTATCCAAAGATGTGTTTAGTTTATAAAATAAATTATTTCAAATTTAATAATTGTTTCAAAGTTGTAGCTATTTAAAGATGAAAATATCTCTGACAAAAAGAACTTAACATAGCATAAAACCCTTGTGTGACATAATACATTAGCTATACAAACACTGCCCTCAGGGCACTGGGAATTGCAGCACTTCAGCACAGAATCAAAAAAGTAAAGAAACCAAGGGGCTCTCAGGAGGATATTCTGATCTGTCACATTTCTGAGGAGTGCAGCACTGTCACCTCTTCAGTACCTGAGGCACTGCAGGGCTGAGATACCTGCATAATGGGAAGGACTCCATTTACAGATCAGGAAAACAACACAAACCTCAATGCACAAAATTAGCCTGTGTCCAACAAAGTATATTACTTTTAACCCTTTTAACCCAGCACTGGCTGTAATGATTTCAAGTGTTTTTTTGTTTGTTTGTTTGCTTGCTTTTTAATCATGTGGAACTGTGTTATTCTGAAACCAAGCTAATTCTGGAAGCAGGACAGTTGCACTGACACGATTTTGCATCAGAGTTAATGATCCCAAAGAGCCATACAAAGAACTGGTTTGAGTGTTCCTAAACCCATGGCATATGGTAAATTTGGAACCTGGGTTATAGACTTGACTGTACATCCAAATTTGCTAGATATGGATCAATAAATATCTTTTTTTAATGTAAAAAGAACAAAGTTAAAACCTAGAGCTTTCAAAACTGACTACGCTGGTGTGTATCTCAGAAACTTGACAGGAGTTCCAAATTGGAACTATGACTTGTATCTGGGCAGGACAATTTCATTTACATCAAAGGTCAAAAGACTGAAATAAGTGTGTCTTGACTAAAATACATTCTAAGGTAGAAAACAGCATATCCATTTTCACAGGAATAAGGATCAAGAAAGAAATAAAACAATATCAGATCAATTGATCTATCACTATGTCAAAGGTTTAGTAACAGCCAGAGAAGCAACTGAATGAAAAAGAGAAAATTTAAGCTGAAAAGTGAGGAATTCCTGCTGGTGAGAGCTGTTAGAAAAAGGACTCTTCTCCCTCAAGGAAATGATGGAAACATTCAGAATGTTTAAAAATACACTTGACAGAGCACTATAAAATATACAATAGGGAACAATTATGCATCAGCAGGGAACTGGTCTGAATAATGTATTATAATAGGTCATTTCCATTTCCATTTTCTATGATTCTCTCAAAAATCAACACTTAAATTTGCAGTTATTTGTATAAAGAAAATGCTGGAGAAAACCCAAGGGACGCATATATAAGTAAAAGGAGAGGCTAGAATTACTTTGCAGCAAGCCAAGAGAGAGAAAAGAAAGGCTTGAGAAGGGAAGAGCAGTGAAGACAGCCAGAAATTCTATCCTCTACACCATGTGTACAAATTTGACTGTGGGCAGCGAAAGAAAAATGGTGAGACAATTATCACAGATTGACAATCAAGACTGTAATTTAAAATCTGTAAGACTGAGAAGCTTAGAGGCCTTCTTGTTGAAGGCCTCATGTAAATCCATAATTTCTCTCACCCCTCCTTTTAAAAATAAATAAATAAAAAAAATCTCTGGCTAGTTTTGAATCCACTCAAACATCCAAAGCCACTTCTAATCTTGCTAAGGTCCAGATCTCAACTCAAACCTTCACAGTTCATGAAGCGTTTGATTTCACAGAAGCAGCAGAAGAAATTTCCATCCTGAAGGTTTTTATTCTTCAAACTGTGGGTTTGTTCCAGTTTGCAGCTGAGAGCCAGGGCAGCTCAGCAGGCATAGCCAGAGGGGGGCTCTGATGGGGGGGTTCAGTGATCCACAGCACCCCAGAAACTGCCAGGCAGGGACAGGGCTACTGAGTGTGTGTGGGGGATGGCAACTTGGCCCATTCAGCTGGAACTTGACCCAGATGCTTTCATTTCAATGGATGAATCATATTTTGGTCTGCATTCAATCTTAAAAGCCAGTACGATGCTGAACTCATCCCTGCATTTCAAACTCTGAAGTGGAACGTTTGGTCTTGTTTTAAAAATGGTTTCCATTGGAATTTAAAAAACACAAGTGGGAAAACGTATCTATGAGCGTACTCACAAGTGCTGTGTCAGGAAGTTCAAAAATGAGCACTTACAGTAACCTGAGGAATGTGCATTCCCAGGCCAGCTTGTCTTTACGGGTGGAGGCTGCATCCCCCCACCACATCCATGAGTGCAGATGTACTGGACAATAATTACACTTGGAGGGGAACAGGTGATGCTCCAGCAGAACTCCCTCAATGCAGTACTAGGAAAGAGCCTTAAATCCCCTCTATGCCTCTGAGGAAGCACAGGCTGACAGGGAGGCAGTGAATCAGACTTCCTGCCAAAGCCAGCCTGCTCTGCTCTCTACACAGCCTGGCCTTTCCATTAGATCAGAGGTTACATGTGGTCTTAGCTACTGCATATGCTCTTCATGGACCCCCTGCCATCAAAGGCGTGGGTGTTAAAAAAAAAAAAAAAATCCAGGAATAATGCTGGATGGCCTCACAATGAGTGTTTTCTGCAAATGCTTCATTGGCGGAAGTTGAAGAAATTCCATGCATAACAGATACTTATTGAGAAGTTTCTCTCCCTTAAAACGACCAAGTACCACAACCTCCTCTTTGAAAGTAAACAAACAAACAAATAGAAAAAAGATTTTTCAAGAATGCCCAGAGCACAATGCTCAGGAAATGAGGCAATTTTGTATCTGGATTACATTACCTGAAACAAAGGAAATAAAGATTTAAAAAAAATATTTAGAAAAGTGGCTTATGAGATTACATTAAAAACAATTTCACCCACTTTTATTTAAGAGGAAATGGCCAATGCTCTGTTGGCAAAAACTAATGATTAGCAGATGCCTTCCTGTTAAATGTAGGATGAGCAATGAATAAAAAAGTTTGGTTTATAGTATCTTTCAAGCTTTTAATACAGAGTATTACAAGTAAACTCAGGGAATAGCCAGTCTTTTTAATGGTGCTTATTAGCTAGTTAATATTTATTCCATTAATTTATTTACTTTGATTTGAAGTTCCTATACCTGGCAGTAGCATAATTGCACACAAGCTGTGCAATTACTAAAATAATTTAAAACACAAATGAAGCCGTTTAGCACATCCATAAAAAAACTAAGCTAATATTTTAATAACCTAATAAGTCTCCTGTGCTTACAAACTGACTTGCCAGTGGATTTGGTTGGAGAGAACATCTGAGGAAATTGAAAGCACAACCATCAGTCTTTACCTCCAAGGCTGGCAAATGCTCCCATATACAGACAGTGGCCTCGTGGAAATGTGCTGCTACTAACTGCTAATTAACACACTAACAATACTTAGCTTTTAAATAGCATATTTCCTATTTTATTCCCAAGTTCTTATTTATTTCATGTTTCAGAAAGTTAGCAAAAAAAACTAACCAAGCAATGCTAGTGACAAAGGAAAGAAGTTCTGTGTATAAAGAACATGTCTTTTGTCATGAAGAACATGGTTTTTGTCATGTGCATGTCTGCTGGCCACTGTGCAATACTTTATCTCACAGAAAAGAGTGAAAACTTAATGCGTAAGATCCTGAGTTTTAAGCTCTATTAGCTTGAAATCTTTCAAAAATAAGAACAGAACTCTTGTCCAAAATAAAGTATATGAAACTTAGTAACAGTATTAAAAAACTTCATTTCTACACATGTCCAAAGCAGTGAATGATCATAAGGCAGTAAGTTTAATTTTGTCAGCCCAGGATTAACTATTATTCTCTGCATAATTCATGCTGGTGCTGTTTTACAGGTTATTTTCCCTGTTTTACTCAAAGCTTCATAAAACAAATTCTCATCAAACCACCTGCTAGAAGCAGTTCTGAATTCTGAAGCATTCTTTTTTCACTTACAGCTGAACAATGTATTTCTTACAAATATACTAATGGCAGATGAGGGATGGAAAACATAACTAGGTCCAAACTAGTACCAGTTTTAATTTTGGAATTTTTTTTTTTGGAACTAATATCTGTCAAACAGTAAGACATTCCTAATTTCGCAATAGAATTTTGTATTTGCTTCTCTCTTGCAAGATCTGAGATTTGCTTCAGAACTGTAGACTTTTTTGTACTAAAAAAGCTGCAAGAAATAGCACAGTATTTCACAATACCTGAATTTACTGCTGGTGAACTCACACAAGTCATGTCTTATGAATCACACAACAAAACCGATTCAGAATTTTTTTTCCAAATGCTTAAAAAAATTCCTGAGGTATTCTTAGGCAGCATATATGGTGTATGCATATACACAGAACCATGGGTTGAAATGGCAGAGTTTTTATTATTATGTTTTGGATCTAATCTACATATTTCATACACAGCTTAACTGTGTAAGCTTAAATGTATTAGTAGAAGTAATGAGAAACGACCCCCTTAGGAGGACCAATAAAACTTTACAACAAACATCATGGATTTTTCCTTTTGCCCAAAGAAGCCTCAATTTTTTACTTTGTAATGAAATTTGGTATGTTACCAAATGGTATGTAACATCTTCTGAGCTGCTGCTGTGCTGTTGTCTGTCTCCATCATGAGATGCAAGGCACATAATGTTTTCATCAGGCCTGCTTTCCAAGTCCCAGTGATTAGTTTTTTAGTTTTTTTATTTTAAAGGGGGGAATATACTCCATCAGTTCTTATAACCTAATTAAAATATTTATTTTATGTCTAGATTGTGTTCTCTTCCCTATCCTAATAGTGATAATGGAGTGATAGTTGCATGCATACATACAGACACAAGAAGAGTAGTTTCTAGGGAGTCTACCTGGAAGTATTCTTTAGCAACATTCACAGTAAATTAAGTATCATTTATGCCCTCTTCCCACTCTCCAGTCCTTGGTATACAAAGGAATACAGGAATTTAATGCATGCCTGTTGTACAGAGAGAAGCTAACATTTCTTTCAAATAAACTTTTTATTGTTCTCCATTTGGATGATGCATCTCTTTCAGATAAAACTGTCAGCAAATAGTCAGAACATTAAGAAAAATTGGCATGATTGATTAAATCAACTGCAGCAACTCAGAAAATGCCATGCAAAGCTCTTGATGCTGTATTATATGATATGCAATATATATAGTGTGTATATATATAAAACACAGCCATTGGCTACTTTCTTACAAATGAAAAATACAGATTTCCAAAACTAACATGTTACTGCAGTTGTATGACAAGTTAATCCTGAACAATGCTATTACAAGCACAGCAGGTCTTGCTAAACAAGAGGCAATAAAAATTTATACTAAGCATTTGGCTGTGTGAATTAGTGAGTGACTTCAAGTTTGGGTTAGTTTTTTAACTTATTAATATGTTTTAACAGGAAACCTTAATAATGTCTAAAAGTATCTAAAGGGTGGGTGCTAGGAAGATGGAGCCAGACTCTTAGTAGTTCCCAGTGAAAGGTCAAGGGGAGATGGGCACAAGCTGGAACATAGGAAGTTCCATTTAAACATAAGAAAAAACTTATTTACTATGAAGGTGAGAAGGTACTGGAGCAGGCTGCCCAGGGAGGCTGTGGAGTCCCCTTCTCTGGAGGTATTAAAAACCTGCCTGGGTGCAGTCCCTGTCTAATGTGCTCTAGGTGATCCTGCTTTAGTGGAGAGTTGGACTGGATGATCTCTAGAGGTCCCTTCCAGCTCTGATGATTCTGTGATTTAGGATGGTGATTTTAGGCACTAGAACTTTGACGCCCACCTTTCAAACTCCTTTGAGAAGAGCCCTAATGCTTCAAAAGCAAGCACAGAATTCTGCCTGATCCACAAATAAGGTATTTACTGCTGCTCACAAAGGCAGCAAGATGAGACCAGAAATTCTGCCTTCACATTCTGTCTGGTTCCTGCCTCCACACTCTTTTATCTCTGTCTGACCCAGAGACAAAAAGCCAAAGAAAAGGGTAGTAGGCTAAATGAAGGGTTAGTCTTTGGTCCTTGAAGAAGACCTCTTGGGGTCTCACTGAAAATCTGCTGGTGATCAAGGAACTCTCAGGCTGTAGATTCCTACTATCTTTATTATTTAGACTTCTTGTCATGCTTCTCATGATCTCTCATCATCTTTGTAGGAAGACCTTATTACAGCTTGTGTTTTTTAGAACTGCTCCCATAGACAGGAAAATGGTGAAAGACTTCAAAAGTTAATTGTAGGAGCACAATTGGGAGAAATCTGTCAAGTTTACTGCTAAAATGGAGGCAGTTTGTACAAGGACACACTTGAATGCCTCAGACATGAGAAACGAAGAAGTTGTATCACATATTTCCAAAACACTACATTAATGAAGTTGTGATCTTTACCTTACAGCTACTCCAACTTTCTTTCAAGTTTTGCACTAATTGATCTGTTAATTCTTTTAGTATTTTTATATACACAGTGACCACCTCTTATATAACATCTAACTAATACACATGGGAATCTGGAGTAAATAAAATTCAGGACAGAGCTGTATTTCTTTCAAGACAGGACAGCAACAGCAGAGAAAGATGAAAATGGAAGCATGATAAACGATGTTCTTCTGCAAAGAACAAATCTCTGTATTACAATTATCACACAAAAAAATTTACTATTTTTCACAAGTGGTGTGCTATATGAACTCTGGCAACAAAAAACTAGCAATATTTTTTAACTATAGTTCTCATTCAGTGAAAAATTTAAAACCCCACACTTTTCTGGCTGTTTGCTCAGCAGATCTCAGCATTCTCATTTACACTTTTTTTAGGTAATACTCTGTAATGCTGTACATTACACTTTTGCACATTGTACACTTTTGCAGCTGTCAGAAAACGAACTGCAGTAATAGATTTCTCTCTTCAGTGGTACAGATAAAAGAGAAAAAGAAATTTTCAGAGTATTTTCGTCTGAACAGTTACTCTGGTATTTCTTATTATAAGCTTTGCATATGAAAAAAAGTGCCACTTGTTACGAAAAGGAAAAACTGTTACTCAGCTGAATGAAAAATTATAATACATGACATCACTAGATTTCATTTGAGATATCACTATAATTTCCTTACAGTTTATGATCCAAACACCAGGTGCTTCTAAAATGTTTACCTTCAAATTTTATCAGAAGGCTAACAGAAAAAGACTGTCATATACAGTCATAAAAAATGGTTCTTATGGGATCAGCCTGGCTTACAACTCTTCCTTAGAAAACACTGGGAAGTTAGAGAACTGCAACAATCCCTATTGGAATCTGGTAGTGAGGAAGTCATATTGAGGAACAGGAACAACTGGTTGCTAAAAAGTTTGGTACTGAGAATTTCAAATATTTTACACACTTATTATGATTCAGATGTGGGGTATAATCCGAAATATATTTATATTTACAATTTGATTTTAAATAGATGTCCTAGAAGTCTCTCAGCTGTTTTCCACCGCTCCAGTAACTTTGAAAAGTGCAATTATTATGGCAGTTATAATGAGAAGTGAATGTTAAATGCTCTTACCCGTACACTTGTAGTCTGAGGCTACTCCTTTAAGACCAGCATCGAACACTGATATCTCTACCTTTTGCTTTCTGTGGTGGCAGCTCAGGAGCACAGAGGGCTGCGATACAACGAGGTAGAGAAATGGCTGCAGATCTATGTCCCCAGTTCCCCTGCGACCGGGCTGCCGGACGATGGTTATACCCAGGGCTTGGCGAGCAGATGATCTTGTGGAAGCATGCAGGCTTTCTAGGGACAAAAGACCAGGTTTTTTCCCAGTAGGCAGGGGAACATTACTGTTCAACAGATCATCTGCTGTGACTGAGGAAATGCAGGGCTGACTGGGCTTCTTGGTTTCATGGCTGCCACCTGAGGCTGCTTCTGGAAGGTTCAAGGAGCTTTTGCTTATTTTCTCACCATCTTTCTGGTCTTGTACAGATTTTGATTTAGGCAAGGCAGTGCATGAATAGGTCATCAAGGAAATTCGACTCGCTGTTACAAAAATGTCAAAGGGAATGAAATTGAGATTCTTGACAATGGAAGACTGGAGGGAAGGACGAGCAATGCGGTGCTGGCTGGTACCACTGTGCTGCTCAATCTGAACAATTCTGATTTTAACACTGTCACTGCCAATTCCACTGTCCTGTGCCCCACTATAACGGGAAGAAGTCTCAACTTTTCCTCCATCAGACACATCCATTTTTTTCTGCTCTTGTTTGGAAACCTGCAAAGGAAAATGTTGTATCAACTTATGATACCCATATTCCAATTATTTCCATTTCAGTGGCAGCAAACAATCACTATATAAACATGATGTCAAAAAAGAGAATTCTTAGAAAAATATCTGCCAAGTTTACTTTAACACAGTAATAACTCATGAAAACACAGCAGGTGTCTGTTCCAATGAAATGATGACTCACAACAGATTAAGTGCCAAAAGAACACGTGAAGGAAAACAAAAAAAAAAAAAAAAAAAGGAGTAATGATTTCTAGGCTTAAATGACTTTTTTAAATATAAACTTAAAAAAATATTTAACCATGTTTAACATTACATTCTATTTCATCTAATCTAATGCAAAATCATAAAAAGATTAAATGGAAATTGTATAAATATTATGTTTTATGAAAAATATTTTTTTAAGAGTCATGGAAATGAAAGCTGCCTTGTATAAAACACCAAAGTTGAAGGAAACATCAGCACTACCTAAAGATTGCCTCTGTGAGGGGGTACAAGTTGTTAGTTTACCAAGGCTCACCACAAGGTTTCAGAGGGTTTCACATAAGAAGTCATTGCATACAGAAATATTTCAAAAAGAAAACATACACCGCTGATAAAGAGAAAAAGAATGTGCCTTCTACCACAGGAAATGCAAGAGTGAAACAAAAAGTTGCAAGGCTGTCTCCAGGGACCACAGAGTGCCAGTTCAAGGGACAGAGATATCCAAAATATGGAAATTCTGCAGGAAGAAATCTCTTTCAATACTGCTCATGAAACAAAGAGAAATCCTATAAAGGAGCTCAAAGACAAGAGGAGGAGTGTATCCTAAAACAGATATTTGTTAACGATAGTGATAATGATAATAAATGGCCAACTCCTTGGATTCATATGGAATTTAGAGCCATACATTCAACCTGTATAGCTTCCACAGCATAAGTAGCACTTCCAGCTGTGCTGCTCAGAAGTGTTCCTGCTCTCCACAAGAGCTAACATCAGGAATGCCCAGTTCAGTCAGATTCATGACCCATCCAGCCCAGTATGCTGGCCCTGACAGTACTAGCAGGAGACTCTGTCAAGAGAGAACACAGCCCCTGGCCACTTCCTGCAATCTTTTCCTCTCCTACTCCCCAAGCATCCACAGCTGTTGCATTTGGGATGCCACTGGTACTCTGTGTAGTTGTTTTAGTAATCACTTCTAGACTCAGTGTCCATGAATTTCTTTTTGAACACACTGCAAGTGTCTGGCATCTACAACCTTCTGGGGCAGTAAGTTCAATTTCTTTTTTTCTTCCTTGGTTTTAAACCTATTTTCTATTAGTGTCATCTCCCTCCACCCATCTTTTTCAGTGCATGATTTGAATGTTCAGATCCACATTCAGCTTTATCACTGTTGCTACTACTTTGTAAACCTTGATCAAAACCTCCCTCAGCCTTCTCTCCAGACGGGGAAATCCCAGACTTTTTAGGCTCTCTTCACGAAGTAAGTGCTCAAGCACCTTTAATGATTTTAGCTTTCTTTCTCTACTTCCGTAACTCCACTATACACTTCTTGAGTATTCTACAGAGTATGAAATAATTGGGATCACTATGGCTTTATATACCAGTAAAATCTGTCTTGTTCTCAGTCTCCACCCTAATGATGTCCACTATTTTGTTGTGGTTTTTTTTTTTTTCTATATTGCCTCAATGGTACAATTTCTTTGTTCCAGGACTTACTTCAATACTGTCTTGTTATCTTCTCTGCTCAACTGAATCTTGAAAAAGGGAGATATAAACTACGACAAACTGTATCTTATTATTACTGTAAATTAACCACAAAATACAATCATGAGTTACAAGTATTTTCAAATTTATCAGCAACTTAATTATAGGAATGAAAGGCAGTGAATTACTGAATTTCTTCAAACTTTATTATTTTTGCAACAATGTTAGTAGATTCTACATATACTTCAGATATTGGGTTGTGATGTAGTTAAAGAAAAGCATTTTTTTCATAGGTTCCTTTATTTTGTGTTTTATGAATCAAAGGAAGCAAGTCCCTCTTCTTTTCTTTAAAGGAATGAACATGCCAGAAAAAATTGCTAGGGAGGAAATCCTTAAGGAGAACCATTAAGTAGCTGAGATTTTCTTTGAAAAGGTTTTTGTCAGCTCTGGTTACAAACTTTTCAGATTCACTCATGTACATATTTTTCAAATAACCAACAAAATTCCTTGCAGCTGATTTCTATGCAGAATCATATCACTGACTTGTAAAGGTGATACCACTTTTAATGCAATCTCTGTAAAAATAACTAGACACCATTTTACTGAATTACAGTATTGTGAGCCAGGAAATCCTGAATCTTCTTGATAGCCAAGCAAAGTTAGGTTATTTACTGTCTGGTATGCTATATCTGTCTCGTATCCTATAGTGCTTTGCCCATATGCTGCATTGATGGCACTTTTAAAAATGGTATAGTTGGTTGTATCACTTATGGGCTGAGGGCAAGGAGAAGACAGAAGGGGTGGAACTGTGAAAGAGCCTGGCTGTTTCATTTCATAGAAATGCTGTACGACATGGAGCAGAGGGCATATGCTGATTAAAGTCATTAATTTTTAACTGCTCCACAGTCATCAGTTCAGTCTTACAAAAAAATCTTTTTAGAAAGTGTGGTTCTGTAGTGAATGAAGCTCTGAAGGTACTATATAGGATTGTCTTGCTCTCTTCTTTGCAGTAAAAATTTCTACAGAAACCTGGTATGAAGGATATGCTTGATTTGGCTAGAGGGATTGAAAATACAATGTCACCCACAAAACTATAATCTTCCAGGGAGAAAAGCATCACATGTGTATGACTGAGTGGAGGGAGAGAGCACAGTACTTTTGGGTTTTTAACAGATCCTCTCTTCTCACACCTAAATACATTTGACTTGAGGCGCAGTTCTCTTTTCTTCCGGCTCTTTGTATAATTTAGTATTTGTTAAATGTGCTGGTCTATGCAAATCACCTCAAGGAAGGGCTGCAGAGCCTCTTGCAACAGGGCAAGGGAATGGTTTTCAAGTAAAAGAGGGTAGGCTTAGACTAGATATAAGGAAGAAATATTTTACAATGAGGGTGGTGAAACACTGGCATTGGTTGTCCAGAGCAGCGGTAGAAGCCCTACCCCTGGAAACATCCAAGGTCAGGTTGGACACAGCTCTAAGCACCCTGATCAGGTGGAAAATGCCCCTGCTCACTGCCGGGGGGTTGGACTAGATGACCTTTAAATATCCCTTCCAATCCAAACCATTCTGTGATTCCACAAAGGTGAGAAAGTAGCTCTGCCTCCATCCCTATTCAGACTTCAGTTTTTTTGTGAGGACTACTGCAAGGGCGCTAATTGGTCCCAACTGCTGAGTTTCCTGTTATGCAGACATTTGACTAAAGAAACTTACTAAGACCCCAAATCAATTCAGGCAGGTCACCAAACAGCAGTCAGATGGTAACTTCTGCTCAGTTCTAAGCAGTACAGAATATGAACCAGTGCCCAAAAGGTGAAAGACACTGTATCCTATTACAGTTTTCCATGCCACCCGGTTCTGCAATGAAATTTTGACTTATGTGGGCTCTTACCATATATATTATTAAAAGTTGGAACACGTGAATAATGATTTGCAAGACAGCTTTATATAACAGCACTGGGTACAAAATAAAGGTGCAGAAGTACCACTGAAACTTCTTGCATCAATTTTGACTCTCAGTAAACATCAAACATTCCAACCGAGTTTCACAGCTAGCCTGAAAATATGCCTAGTAATAAACTTGGGAATTATTTATTTTTCTCTCTAAAAGGATAAGGATATGAGAGGGAATGACTCTCACTATAACAACCCAAAAAAGATTCTTTGCTTTACTATGGGATAAATAGGACTACTTTAAAGATGTCAAGAACAGCAATATCAGCTTGCTGTTTGCAAATGTAACGGTAACATTTATCATTGGGCTGCATTATATCAATTCTCTTACTCTTTACATAACCCATTTAAAATGAACAATAAAAGTTTTCTTTAATTAGCTACTGGTGTGCATTAACATGATCATGATTAAACCATAAAAACCAACTGTACATTACTCTAGTCCCCTATCCCATGTGTTTTAAATTATTTTAGTTGAAAATGTACTTTGAGTCCCTTTTAAAAGTTCGACCTTCTGCTTTCAGAGAATTAAATGCATATTACTGTAGTGGAGAAGATAATGTTTCAGACCTCCAGGCATATATTAAACACACTGGCAGCACATTAGACAAAATGCTTTACTTATTAGATACTTCCTATTCTAAACAGTGTCATCAAAGGCTAAAAACAAAATCCATATAAAGGCTGCACAATGCTTCCACACAGAACCTGTGCCAAAATCCCTGTACTTTCCAACTAATGAGGAAAGGATGTGTACTCTTAACATATGAATGTAAGATTTTCCAAGCATTCACTTTAGGAAACAGGACTATTGATTCCACATGGCTTATGTTAAGTGAAACTGTATTGGTAAAATAACCTTTAAGATATTTGGCATGATAACTATAATTAAACAGTATTCAAAGGAATAAAACAAAAGGGAATTTGGTTCCACAATGGCTAATTAAAATAAAATGAAAAAACACAGCATGTCATCTATCAAGATAAATTGTTATTGTTTAAGAACTATTTAAATACTGTTAAAATATACTTTTAGATAAAATCTGAAAGGACTGGAAAAATATTTGTGGCTTAAAAATGGATAGTTTGGCGAAGAAAAAAGTATAGGACGCTGAAATTTTATGCTGAGATAATAGCTTTAAAGCTTTGAGCATAACCAGATGGTACTTAAATCGGAGGAATTCTACAGTTTCACTGTCAAGAGTGAGTTGCAATATGGAAAGGTTTTCAATAGCTAGAAAAAACATGTCAAGATGATAGTTTACTTCTTAGATCACTTCAGTGCATTTTCTTGTCCTTTCACAGTTATATAACCTATCAATAGTAGACATTATAGAAAAGGTGTTGAAAGCTGCCCTGGTAGCTAGGGAACTGTGGCTAATTCTTCCTTTTCATGTGTTGAGATAGGTAACTTTACTAGCTTAACCCCTTGAGTTCAATAGGGCATGTGACACATATATCTAGTGAAAGGGCAATGAAATAGCATGTCCTGTAGAACACACACGGAGAAGTACGTCAAAAAATCAAGGGTAAATAAATCTATTTGCTCTGCATAATTAGCAAGCAGTCCCACCTGAGGTCACTGCAATCTTAGCCTGGTAACTCTTTTTTATTTTCCATTCCTGATAAAAGTATTTAGGTGGTAAAGACATGTCTTCAAAGTTTTCACTCCATAAAGAGAAGCAATAAAACCATCCAGATAAACACAGAACCTAATACTTCTGACCAGTAATTAACACATTTTCCAAATCAGAGAGGTGTTTTACAACAATTGGCAGCGTTTTTTCATTGTATTTTCACTTTCTTATTCTCTCAAGAGCTTTCAACAATAACAAATGTAAGCATGTGCAAATTTCATTATAAGCATTTCCATCAGTTTTATTTTCTCTTACTGATACTTTACAGGATGATTCTTTAATTAATGGAATAACTGTAAGCAACATGATCTTTGGAAGTGCAACTGCTCCAGACTGAAAGCACCTACATTTGTAAAATTTTTCCAGCTTCTCAGCTTAATTAAGGTTATACAAAGACAATACTGAAGTAAAATTTCCAGCCTTCTGCATAGCTGTGCTTTAACTGTGATCAAAACCCCTCAGCCCATCATGAGATCATTCTTCACATTACATAAATTATGGAAAGAGACACAGGTGTGAAACCATGGAATCAAAGTGCCAATCACATATGCTTCATCACCATGGCATGTGACCTAGTTTTATTTCTTTTGCTAAATAGTAGTACCCTTTTCATGGAAATAAAGATCTTGCCTACCACACAAACTGAGCTACAGAAAAGGACTTTTTTCCCCTGTTATGCTTAAGCAGGAACTACAAAGAAAACATTTGTGCAGTTTCTTTCTGGCTCTAAGTACACAATCTACTTCATCAAAGAGTCTCCAACAGTTTAGAAATTTATTTGACATGCTGTTCTCTAAAGAATCTTTTTTGTTTGTTTGTTTGTTTGTTTTTTTGGCTAACCAAAGTTTGCTACAATCTTCTACTGAATTCTTCATCTAAACAATTTTGTTTTGTTTTGCTTGAGTTCCAAGATTTACTTGAATTTTGAACATTATCAAAATAATTTTGTAAACTGACATATTAATGTCACAGGAAAGTATAATGACACACTCATACAAGAATATTAGACTGCATTAAGACTTATGTCTTAGAGTCTAATAAAATATCTCTTTTAAGTTACAAACTAAAATTTCAGTCCTACAATTAAATCTAGACAAACTTGCTTCTTCTTATATCAGTTCAATGACAGAAAGTTTTGTGTAACAAAATATCAGAACGTATGAAATAGTTTATTTTATAGAGAAGCCAAATGCATTTTTCCACTCAGGAAGTTTCTTTTTAAACAGAATTTGCTTTAAAATAAGCCATGCTAATTTGAAGTGTAATGGCATATATAAGCTCCCACATCTACAGAAATACTCCTGACAGGAATTAAACTGTAGGTTTTACAGTACTGCAGGAATTATGTGAACGATGTGATGGCAAGGAACAATACAAACTCAGCTTCTTCATGCTATGTTTTAACAGCTCTTCAAAAGTAGAGCAAGAGGCTTCAGTCTGCTAAACACTGATCCAAATATTCATAAATCAAAGCTGTGCTAAATTTTCCAGTTGTAACATGGGTACAGGCAAATGCTAAATCCTTTGTAACACCAACAGAATTATTT
Organism: Heliangelus exortis; assembly: GCF_036169615.1. Taxonomy (NCBI): domain Eukaryota; kingdom Metazoa; phylum Chordata; class Aves; order Apodiformes; family Trochilidae; genus Heliangelus; species Heliangelus exortis. The sequence continues at coordinate 129,824,367 of NC_092423.1, read as the reverse complement.
AAAAAATCTTAATACAAACCGTATGTTTATTTTGCTACCTTATGAAAGGGCAGTAAGAAACTATTGTGTTCAATATTGTTATTGCTAAATAAATGCTTTCACTATAAAAAGATCAGGATGAAATCTCGCAGAGTACTTTGTTCAACAGTAATTTTTCTTTCATTTTTTTTACTGCAAGTATTAGCTTTTCTTGGGTTATTTTAAAATTTTATTTCAGAATTTAAAGTTCAAGTCTTTGCTCTTATATGAAAAAACCTGGATTAAAATAAATTTACATATTTAGGCAGGATGAAGGGTTGTTTTGGGAGTCTGCATATTTCTCTTGGACATTTTAAAAAGAAGTAGTTAAAACTTCGACTTTATTTTATGTGATGTTCTCTAACATTTTGGTCTTAAGATTTTGGTAGAAGTTTTACCAGTCTGTTTTGGATCACATTTCCATCCAGACAGACATACTGAACTAAGTGGTGGTTTGATATGGAGGTGATCTTAGAGGAAGCAACTTTGACTCATCAAGCTGGCTGAACCTTTCAGGAGGATGCTGAATTAGCTCTCATTCACTGGTGTGCCTAAATACATTGGGGGGAAAAAACACCCAACACAACAAATAACATTCAAGGACTTACAATTTTAAGCTACAAAGGCTGTGGTTTCACACCAGAAAGGTTGCTTTCAAACACTACAGACAGAGCAGTTATCTAAGTCAGCTTCCAGCATGACTGGATATACAAGTTTGCCACTGGAATTGGAATATCACAGCATGCAGAGGGATTATGTTAAGTGCTTTTGCCACTGACCAGTTCTGGGAAATCATGGAGTCACTGGATGGCACCCATCGCAACACTAGTCTTAGGTCCAAAAAATCCCAGGGTCCTACAGATTAATGTTTTCTTGACCAGACATTCAATTGTGTGATGAGAAAGTTTAAAGTAACAATTCACTGAATAATTCTTAGATACAAGAGTTTAAATAATTTAATATTACTAAAGATGGAAGCATCAGATGATTCACTGTTACTACATTCAAAGATGAGAAATTTAACAAAGTAATCTACTCCCACTGGAATAAATTGGGATATTCTCCCATTGACTAACATTCAGTGTTCTGCAAAATAAATAAAAAGATGCAGAAACAAATGCCAAATACACTGGCAGTGATTCAAAGCAGGATTCAAGAAAGCCTCAAAATGCAAATTTAGGCTTCTTATTCTAGGATAGGATGAATTAATGTCCTAACAATAAAAAGAGTCATTGTAATTCAGTAAACTAACTTGATAACTGACTTTCGATATACAGAATCTACCTGCAGCATCTTAACTGAATAAGCATCTAGCTGTAAGCTGTCCACCAAACCAAAAGTTATAGTATTTATCTTACTATATATTACAGTCTTTATCTGTTCTGAGTATCTTAAAGGCATGTCAAATAACAATATCCACAGCAGATCAGATGTCATGTACAACTGCTGCCCAATTTACCAACCTTCTTTCTACATTATTTCCAACAGTGGAGATCAAACTGAGACAGAATATGTGCCACAAGCAGGAGAATCCGCAGTACAGGTAAAAAATACCCAACTGTTGATACAGAATTGCTCATCAAAAGGTGCTGGGATGTTGAGTGCCTCAGATTTTAAAGCTTTCAGATATATGGAAAATTACAAGGGAAGAATCACTTCCCTGGCCCTGTTGGCCACACTGTTCCTGATAGAGGCCAGGATGCCATGGGCCTTCTTGGCCACCTGGGCACACTGCTGGCTCCTTTTTCTTTTTCTCATATTCAGCTTTCTGAACCCCCATCCCACCTCCTTTTTTTCCTAGGTTGTTACACCTCACCTATATCACCACAAATAAACTTGTATCTAGCCTAATGTTTGAGTAAATCATGTTTCAGTTTGTTCAGAGTATCTTAGAAAAGGACTAAGGGAGTTAAGTAAATCATGTGAAGTGCCTGGGAAATTAATAATTCCAGAACATGATTTTTTTTTTTTTTTGCAACAAGGCCATCACAAAATATTGCCATTTTTAGCAAGTTGCTGTGAGAGCCTCAGTGTGGAATTCCAGGCCAGACTGAATTTGTGTCACCTCATTTGTGCCATATCTGATTCATGAAACAGCCAGTCTCAAAGTACTAAAAATAACCCAACCAACCAACCAAAAAAAAACAAAACAAAACAAAACAAAACAAAGCAAAACAAAACAAAAAACAAAAAAAAAAACCGAAAACCAAACCTAAAAAACAACTAAAAAAAAAGCGAGAAAAAACATATTTATTTTTGGCCTGTTCTGTTTCCTCCCCTGGTTCATTGTAGTACTACAATTCGGAGAAGGAAAAGGACAGACTGTGGCAACCCAGCTTGGATTAGCTTAATGAGCCTCAAAATTGTACCCTAAATGGTGCCCTCTGAACTCGTTGAAAAATAATTAAAGAAAAGAGTTGTGGTTTTGAAGCAGGAAAGAAAGGTCAGAAACAGGACCTCTGTAAGCCCACTTCAGGAGCAGATGACACATGGAGCTGCATCTTCGTGCTTGTCTGACTGATCAAGCCTGGCAGGCTTCCAACTGCCTTAAGTCTCTCTCAGTGCTAGGAGGCAGCTTCAAAGCACCCAGCTCCAAGCCATGCTGAGATTTGACTTTATACCTTACTGGAAAATAAATGGAGAATTATTATGAAACACATCCTGCAGCAGTCTGCCACTTTCAAAGCTTCCAACTGCAGCACTATGATCTCATTGGAGCCATCTAACTGTGGGCTGATAACGACATGAAAGACAATTAGAAAGCCCAGGCATAAAGACAAGTTTTTCTTTTAATGAAAAACACCTTTGGCCTTTAAATGCTGCTTCTATATGGTGTTATTATGGTGTATTATATTAAAGATGAGAAAGATAACAGATACTACTGAATATTATGTACTCATACTGCTTTTTCATTAATTTTTACATAAACACTAACAAGCTTTACCTGTTTGGAGTGATGATCATTATGTGTATATATATTGTATGTATATATATGTATATATACATACATATATATGTATGTGTATATATATATATATGTATGTATGTATGTATATACATATATATACAATATATATGTATATACAATCACATACATAAATATATAGTCCAAAAATCTATAGTGGTTTTTTTTGTTTGTTTGAATTTTCAATTTTATAGCACCTACTAGAAAGTTCCCAGTCTGTCAGAATGCAGCATACAATCTGGGAATTCAGGTTCAACTTGTGAGAAATGCACAAAACCTTGTTCTAGCAGCCTGGATGTGCAATATAGCTAAGCTAACTTTCTTATTTCTATTATTTTGGTAGCTGAGCCATACTGATCCTGGGCTAAAATCCATTTCCTATGGTAGGCTTCAACATGGACAAATATCCAATGAGGGATCCAACCCAGACCAGCCTACTGAGAAATTACTTAGTACAAACACTAAGGATCCAATAGATAAAATGAGTAAAACCCTCAGGTGTTCAATGTGTAATAAATATTTATATGGGGAAAATGCCTTATTGCCACATAGAATGAATTCTATAAAAAACAGGGATATTTTCAAGAGCATATATATCAGTTAGGTGTCCATCTCTGACTGAAAAAAATAATTTCTATATGATTTTGAATCTCTCCTACTCTCTTCTGTCTGTGTTTTGGAAGGCAAAGAACCAGCAAAAGCAGCGCATCTGTGGATCTAAGTTTACATATTCTAGTGGAAAATTAAAAAAAAAACATAAAAATCACTGCAAGAACACAGATGAACTAATGCAAACAGAAGGACCTTATTATCCCTGTAATTATGGGAAGAAAAAATGCCTTATTTCCTATTGTAATGTCTTGCTGTTCTTCAGACACATATGAGTAATGTGAAACCTTCAGACAGGACCCCTAATCAGTTAAGTTTATTGATTTTCAGTTTTATGGATTCTCTATTCTAACCAACTTTCCAATAATTTGAAATAACTGTCACTGTTCATTTCTGAGAATACCAAGTCTCTGTTACTCCTGTGCTTTGATGGAGAAAGTTAAAATTAGTGGAAATCTTTACTTAGGAGGAGTCAAGAACATAGCTGTGAGTCTTGATTCATGCAATGAATCACTGGTAATTTGGTGGGAAGGTAAAGACTCACTGACATTAAAAGAGTTGGAAAAACTGCCTAGGAAGGCAATCAGGAAAAAATTGCTAAACTGCAAGGTTATGAAGAAAATCCATTAACTAGCATAGCAGAAACACCAAAGATGCATACTATATACTAGCAATTGAAAGCTTGACAATGTCTTCTCTCTAGACAGATAATGGTGGTCACTTATCTGCAGAAATAAGTTTGAAATAATTAGCAAAATTATTAGCCTGAATTTTATTCAGTAAATGTTACTGGAATAACGTGCATGACTCCTATCAGTATCTTACCACAATCTAAGATTTCACCTTTTGATATAGCAACAGTAACCCAGTAACAATGAAGTTAGCTGTAAAAATGTAAAAATGGAAGTACTGTTCTGCTCTTTAATCTCCTCCATACTCAAGAGAAACACTTGGCAATGCAAATCAGTGGCACACCTACCTTTCTGCCTGTGTGGGAATACAAACAATACTGGTTTGTGTCATGATTATCAAAGTCACAGAACCTATGCACCTACTTTGTGGACTTTGTCACCCAAGGGTGATACTGTCCTGAAGTGTAGTTCACTGTAACTTCAGTAAATTGGCTTTTATGGTAGATAGCAGAAGAAATCTAATAGATTATTATATATTTTCCAGGTATTATACAATAAAGGTTCTTTATTATCTTTCCAGTTGGAACACTGTGTGTCCAGGAAGAAGCACTATTACACTCTCTTCCCCATTCAACAAAAGTCCAGTGCAATATTCATATGTTCAAGGGAAGTGGAAAAAGTATTTTTATTGAGACAAGTAAACTTCCCTGCAGGTTGGGCATAGAATAGAAATAAATTGTTTGGATTCAGAGAGGCTTAGAAGCCCAAATAATCCTAGAAATAAATGCTACTGATCAGGGTGATGATATCAATAACAGAAAGTTATTACCAACTTTTGGAAACCTCAATTGAAGTGTAAAACTCAAACTACATTCCACAAGAATACACATCCACATACATGCACGTGTTCTTTTGAATAATCCTCATGTGTTTTGCTTTCATATCTGCAAAATGGACCCTTTCTCTGAAAACTTCCTGTTTTAGTGTGAATTTATTTGAGTCCCTCACCTCTTTTTCGCTTTGTTGAAAAATAAGATTTTTGCTTTGAAGAGTCTCAGTAAAATCACAGCCATTTTCCCAGTACCAGATTTGCATCTACGTGCTTGCTCATAGAAGTATCAAAAAGAACTTGCACAGCCCTCCAAAAAAGATTATCTCCTTGCTAGTTTTGGCTACAAAATCAAATGATAAGACAAAGCTTCCTAACAATGGAAAAATGGTATAGTGATGACACAATATACTGGCAAGGATTTTATTATGATAGTGACCTTGAACTAACCAAAGATCACTTTATTTTCAGGAAAACATCCGACAAGTGGCTATGTGGGAATCCAAGTACTAGTAAAACTACCAGGAAAATGATGCAAATGTTAATAATCTATTTCAGCTAAAGGTTTTTCTTGGCATTCTGAAGAAGTTACACTTTGGCACTCAAGCTACAAGTTTACATCTGAAACTGTATGACCATTATATCCCAATGGTAAAAACTATCAAAAGACAATTTCAAAAGATTTAGCCATCACATGAATTTTAAGTACTGCTTTAAAACAGAAACCAAAATAATGTCCAGAACAGACAACTCAAAATAATACGTCCTGTTTGTCCAAAATAAAAAAATAGTCTATATCTCTCATCTGAACTACTCAGTCAACATGTCAAAGAAATGAAGAAAACTTTGTGCAGTGGAAATTATAAAACAAGAATTAAAATAAACCAAAACAAATTACATCTATTTTTGACAAAGATGGGCACTTTTTTTGGCTTCCCAAGAAAGGAAGGGGTCCTAAGTTTTTCTCAATTGAAATTAAAACTTATTTCAGATTGACCAGAGTCAGAAACTCTATGGAGCAAGACTGTTATTTATATATTTTCAAAATTAGTTTTCTTTTGGCTTTTCATTCAAGTGTGAACACTGCATGATGTACGGTTTTCAGCATGGTCAGAAAGGTATTCCATCTATACTCCAAGATTCTACTGCATTGCATACAGATGCTAGCAAAGAAAAATCAATTTAACTTATTGCACAACGCATCAAGCTACAGGCAACCACAAGGAAAGAACCAAATTAAAAGCACAAACAATTTTTCTACTTCAAGAGAAAGAAACTTTTGGTGGGGATCAAGATACTTGGATTTTGATTTTATTATTATCTTTTTTGTTCTAAAAGAACTCTCATACAATTTAAAGGATTCTATCTATTAGGTCTACTTACTGCTTAAGCTGGTAAGATTAATCTGTAGAACAACATATACTATGGAAATAAACTATACATGGTGCAAATTTTGTCCAATAATTTTGCATGCAAGTATGTCTCAAATGCGCTAACTTTTTACAAGTCATGTTATTACATATTTGGGAAAAAACACCCAGTCACCAAATTAACTCATACAGCTTCCTTTCACTTTTCAAGGTTTCAGGTCATCAAGCAGAAATAGGAAATCTGTGTCAATGAATTAAGCATCTACCATCTTACAAAGGTGCAAATTCATTTGAGAAAAACAGTAAACACTACTCAACTCTGCCCAATGAAGTAACTCAGATGTCTTGAACATTTTCACACCCATTTGATTTCACATACATAGAAAGCTACTCTCTTTTATGCTTAAACTCACTACTGATAACAGAAAATTTATTCATACAAATATTCTTGTCACTCTTCAAGAAACATGCAAAGTCCTTAAATTTCTGCTATTACAGGCAAATGAGTATTTGAGAAAATACCCACATAACGAAGTCTCTGGCATGAGGTACTGGTCATATCATTCCAGTAGGCAGTCTCAGATGATGCAGCTTAACCTGAACACAGAAACAGACTACAGCTGGCCAGAAAAACTGAAAAAGTAGGAGGGCAGCTAATCTGATTAGCAGCAGTACATTCTCAAAATTATGCCTCCCTGCTTAAGATTCAGGGTAGCACTTAAGTAAAATTCTGGCCTGAAGAAAATCAGTATGAAATTAAGCATAGAATCATAGAATAGTCAGGGTTGAAAGGGACCTTGAAGCTCATCTAGTTCCAACCACCCTGCCATGGACAGAGACACCTCCCACTAGCTCAGGTTCCTCAGAGCCCTGTCCAGCCTGGCCTTAAAAACTTCCAGGGTCGGGGCTTCCACCACCTCTCTGGGCAACCTGTTCCAGTGTCTCACCACTCTCATGATGAAGAACTTCTTCCTAACTTTGAATCTCAATCTACCCTCCTGTAGTTTGAATCCATTCCCCGAGTCCTACTACCTGGCATCCTAAAAAGTCCCTCCCCAGATTTCTTGTAGCCCCCTTCAGATACTAGAAAGCTACAATAAGGTCTCCTTGGAGCCTTCTCCTCTCCAGACTGTCTCAGTCTGTATTCATAGGACAGACACTTCAACCCTCATAGCCCTTCTCTGGACACATTCCAGCACATCCATGTCCCTCCTGTAATAGGGGCTCCAGAACTGGATGCAGTACTCCAGGTGGGGTCTCATGAGAGAAGAGCAGAGGGGGAGAATCACTTCCCTCAACCTGCTGGCCACACTTCTCTTGATGCAGCCCAGGATACATTTAGCTTTCTGGGATGCACAAGTACACTGACAGCTCTTGTTGAGCTTCTCATCCCCCAGCACCCCCAAGTCCTTTTCCTCAGGGCTGCTCTCAAGCCAGGCACTGCCCAGCCTGTATCAGTGCTTGGGATTGCCTCGACCCAGATGCAGGACCTTGCACTTGGTCTTGTTGAACTTCATGAGCTTGGCATGATCCCACCTCTCCAGCCTGTCAAGGTCCCTCTGGATGGCATCCCTTCCCTCCAGCGTGTCAGCCACACCACAGCTTGGTGTCATCAGGGAACTTGCTGAGGGTGCACTCAATGCCACCATCCATGTCACCAAAAAAGATGTTAAACAAGACTGGTCCCAGTGCTGATCCTTGTGGGACTCCACTTGTCACTGGCCTCCACTTGGATACAGACTCATTGACAGCCACTCCTTGGGTGCAGCCATCAAGCCAGTTCTTTACCCACCGAGTGGTCCATCCATCAATCCCAGGTTTTACCAGCTTGGAGAGCAGGATGTTGTGTGGGACTGTGTCAAAGGCTTTGCTCAGGTCCAGGTGAATGACTTTGGTTGCTCTTCCCTTGTCTATTGATGTTGTGACCTTTTCATAGAAAGCCACAAAGTTTGTCAGGCATGATTTGCCCTTGGTGAAGCTGTGTTGATCATACCCAGTCACCTCTTCATTATTCTTCTGCCTCATCAGTGACTTCAGGAGGATCTGCTTCATGATCTTACCAGGCACAGAGATGAGACTGACTGGCCTGTAGATTCCTGGATCTTTCTTCTTTCCCTTCTTGAAAATGGGGGTTATGTTTCCCCTTTTCCAGTCAATGGGGACTTCACTGGACTGCCATGAATTTTGGAATATAATTGGTTTAGCAACCACATCTGCCAGTTCCCTCAGTACCCATGGGTGAATCCCATCAGGCCCCATGAACTTGTACACAAGAGCAGCATACAAGAAAGCTGGAGATTGATTTCTTATGTGATAGAATGAGAGGGTAGCAGTTTTAAACTGAAAGATGGTAGATTTAGGTTAGATAACAGGAAGAAATTTTTTACTGTGAGGGTGGTGAGACAGGTTGCCCAGAGGATTTGTGGATGCCCAGTCTTTGCAAGTCTTCAAGGGCAGGTGCTTTGAGCAATTTGGTCCAGTGCAAGCTGTCCCTGCCCATGGCAGAGGGGCTGGAAATACCTGACCTTTAAGTTCCCTTCCAACCAAAACCATTCTATGATGCTAGGATTTAATCCCAGCTGAGCACCCAGGCCATAGAAGCCATACAAGTGGGAAAACTGTCTACTGCCTATAATTGAATAACAGCTTTCTCTCAGTGGCAACACCTATTTTGGTTTCTCACCAACCATTTCAAAGATTTTCATAAAAGAGATAAAAATAATTGACATTGAGACTGTTCTGATCTCTCTGATCTATTCTGATTTCTAATTTGGCTGAGAACACAAACCATGTAGTATTATTTGAGAAAGACTGACATAAAAAGCAATCACATAAGCTTTATTTACTTCCAAAAATAGGTTAAAAAAAGATTTTTTCATGAAGCAATAAGGTAAAAGCGAAGATCCTTGTTGCACAGAAAACAAGAAAGTTCAAAATCTGAGATTGCTCACTGCCCACTGACTGTTGCTTTAATTAACTCCTTATTGGCTTCAACTGCCCTGTCTCTTTTCATTCCCAGCTTTCTCTTTAAGAAAAAACACATTACTTCACTTTAAAATGAAGAGAATTACAGTATCCATGTGTTTATAATTACTGTCAAGAATCAAGTTTTCTGCACTACCAAGCAGCTGATGTTCCATACAAGGAAGAAACTGTAACCAGTGCTGTCTGAAGGTGATCCTGCCACAGCATCAAACTCTACTGTGCACAAGTGTGAGATGACTCGAAGGAGAGTATTTGATGAGATCAAAGAAGCAGAACCCTCAGACATACATCATGTGACCTAACACTCAAACTTTCCACTCTTCATCAGATGCTTAAGAAAATCATCACTATGACACATTCAATGTCCACAGTGTGAGAAAGTCCAAGCATGTATTCTCTCACACTCCTGTTTTGGGTGAGTTAGAGCCAGCGTGTTGTCTTTAATGATTTTGTCCTGCCTACACTTCAACAACCAATTACAGTTTTTATTTACTGCATAACACTTACACATTTTCTGTTTTCCTAATGCCTTTTTTTTTTTTCTTTTTATTTTTTTTTTCTGCAGAATGAACCAATAGGATTTCTTGCATGCATCCTATATTTTAACAAACAGTTTTGGACCTATTTCAGAATGTATTTCTGTAATGAATACTTTAGAATTTTGCTTAATACACTAAATGACCTGAAGCAACTATTTTTAAAATTAAGTTTATGTACCATTTAGTTATTAAAAGCATTTTATTTTGATAAGAATGTACAATAATATTTAAGTTACTGATATTAAAAACAATATACACAAGTTATGTTCGAAATATTGTTAGAGTATGTAATAAAGAGGTCCAAGAGAACATTTATGTCTTTTAGACTATTCCACTAATGGTAGTAGAGACAAAAGAACTGTAATTTCTTATAGATTAAATTGATTCTCCTTCACAAATTCATGTCGGGTGTACAAGGCACAATCAAGATTTAAAACATACAGAAGTGGCCTCACTATACAGGAATGGAAGCATAAGAAATCTCTTAATGATGGTGACACAAATTAGAGCTACTTTGGAGATCTAGTGGTGCTGTGTGTTTAGAAATGACAACTTTCTACAATCTGAGAATCTGAGAATATTATCTGAGAATATTCCATTATTTCCAGTGCCATAAAATAAACAGTGTGAATAACCAAGACTAATTTTAAGCTAACCCTTGTTAAGCTGTTTGAGAACTTCTGTCAGACTGTTCCAAAGTAACCCAAATTTTGATAGTTTCTCTTGACTTTGTTTTTTAGAACCCTTATCTTAAACTTTATACTTTGTAACCTATGGGAACTTTGTAACCTAATGGGAAGTTTTACAGTGGCTCATGTTTTTAAATCTACAGCCACGGAAAGAAAAAAAAAGAGGAAGCTACACTTAGAGATTATTCATGCAAAAATGCAGCCCACGCATCCCAGGTAGTGAGATTGTGGGTAACAATTTTATGAATACATTAAACAGCTTCACTAAATATGTGATTCTCCAATTACTGTAGTGCTAACTCACCAGAAAATACCCATAGCCTGAAGTATCAAAGGTATGGGACTTCATGCTGTGTGATCTGGTAGTCCCTGAAGTGAAAATTGGAAGGTTTTAAACATGGGGCATGGGTCATACACAAGCTCAGATCAGTAATTGTGCAAATTACAAGAAAGACAAAATTATCTGACAAGTATTTCACTCGTCCCCATGTCAATAGCTACCATTTCTGGGATGCTACTGTTACCATACCCTGCCCTGCTTTTAGTCATTGCAACAAATTTCAAACACCTAAGGAAAAAAATCTTTAAACCCTCAGGAAGCTATCTTCGTACAACACTACCTTTTTAAAATGCCAGCACACTTTTGGATATCAAGACATACCTAAATCCATCTGATCTATATAAAACACAGAAACTGAGACTGTTTTGGCTCTCTTACACTGATTACCTTAAGCTTCAGGAATTAAAAGACAAAAAAGATAAACAGCTTCATCAAAAGAAACTCATAAATGTGGATGCCAACTTCTCAGAGTTTCAACATACTAAAAATACTTCCAATTACACAAGGACACTAACCAGTCAACACAACATATGTGCAACATGTGCATCTACCACTTCACACTTTGGCTGTCTGGCTTCTTAAGTAGTATTATCTGGAACTTGTTTTAACAGATTTCTGATTGTTATTTTTTTAAAACAAATACAAATTGAAAACAAGGTTATGTTTGTTTTCAGCAAAAATACAGTACTATTGGTTTTCATGTGCTCCATAGAAGTAATACATTGATAACCTTGACTAAAGTTTAATTAAATTTCTCAAGAGAACTTGCTCTCTGGAAGTACCATAGGGAAGAAAGCCTGCTATGAACTCCACCTCCACTAGCCAGCATTCCTTCACATGTTGTATGACACAGTTGCAATAGCACTTTCACACATCCTTCCTGCTGATCATGTTCCTCATCTTACAGTAAAGTTTCAGCAAAACAGAAGGTTAATAAGACTACTATAAACAGAAATAAACTACAAGAGAACATAAGAATGGCCCCACTGGGTCAGACCAAAGGGCCTTCTAGACTTCTGTTCTCTGATGGCAGCTGTAAGTGGATGCTTAGGGAATAAGTATAAATAAAGCAAGCATAGAAAAACACTTTTTCAGAATATTCTTCCAGACCTCCTGAGCTAGCTTATTACAGGGCAATATAACTTATCACAAATGCTTTCTTAAACTTTATCTGCAGTGACAGAGAACAACTTCTCTTCTGCAGATACAACTGCAATGTCTCTCATATGACAAATCAGTACATAACTTGATTCAACCAGTCTAGAAAGGAATCAGCTGCTACAGATGAGTTTTCTACACTTTCTCCCTTTTGGAGACCTCTCAGTTAACAGTTTGCTGAAATGAGTGTGTTGCCTATCAATCACTGAATCCTCTGCTGATTTTGTTTGAGTGTCTGTGCAGATTGAAAGCATACTTCCCCATTATTGGGACCAATTACAAGTAATAATCTGATCTCTCTGGAATAACCAATCTTTACATGAATTAAGAGTCAAAAAATATTTTTTGTGGTGAAAGAACAATATGGCAGAGCTGAAACAACTTCCGCCTCTCTCCCGCCACGTCCAGTGTTAACATTTCTCCGGGAAGCTGGTGGGTTGTCTTTTCAATATATCAGAATGTAGGGGTTAGCCTTATGGAACCCTGGTGGGGTTTACTCAAAAATGGTTGGCCAAGATCCACATCAAGAAGCAAAATATCATTTGGCTGGGCTGACAAACACTGCTGAGGCCAGTGCTTGGGTAGCCTTGGCGTGCTCAAAAGTCAAATACCTAGAATCAGGCATTACAAAAGCACAAATCAGTAGCCTGCACATCATGCCTCGAATTTCTGAAAGAGAAATATCTGCCCATACCACCATTCCCTCGTTTTTGCTCAACACTGCCCTCAGGTGAATGACAGCTTGTGTCTGCTGTCTCTGACTACAAATTTTGGTTGAAATACAGATCAGTTGTGAATAAAAATTACAACCAGACACTTCAATCCTAGGTAATTCTTTATGTTATGATTTTACCAGTACAGCTGAATCTATCCTTTATCACCTCAGTTGTTAAATACAGTTTCTTGACTTCAAGAAGATTTTTTCACATCTTTTGGGGGAAGAAATTATTTTTTAAACATCAGATTTGAGCAGGATCTACTGCATTCTAATGGCTGGCAACACACAGATACGATAACAGCAAGTTCATTAAAGACTTTTCAGAAGCTTTGTTCATTGCTCAGGCAAAAATACCAAAATGTCAGAAAGGGGTAGGGAGGTCTGAGAGGGATCCAAACTAGGGACAATTTCTTGGTTTCTACTTGCACTGTGTGCAGATAGTTCCATATTTGCAACAAGTATTGCATTCATCACTGCAATTAAATCTTATTAATAAGAAAAGCATGGTTGATGGAAAAGATATGGATTTGGCTATGATTATTCAAGAAATAGCTTGTGCTGGTTACTGGTTAGTTACTAGCTATTTAATATTAGCTACCTATCTGAATTTCAAATTGTATAGTATAGGTATAGACTTGCAGCCTATTGAAGTGTGCATTTAGGGTAACAGAAAAGAAACAAACAAGACTACATAACATGGCAAATAGGGAGGGAGGGGATAGGGAGAAACACACTGGTAGAAAACAGAAAATGAAATTTGGGATGACATCCTCTGGAAAATACTTCAGATGTTTACTGTGCCTTAAATTTTAAAAGCAAGCATCTTGTGTTCAGTAGTGTTCAGCAGGCTTTTCTCCTAGACCCACAACCCTCACAGAAAGATTTTGTGAAGGAAAAGTAAGCATCTGAATGTATTGATTAATTGGTCAGGAAAGATAAAAAATAACTGTGCTTTAGTATTCATAATCACTTCCAATACAGAATTATTAGACAGGAATATTTTTTAGGGCAAATTAAGCAAAATTCTGATTTGCATCCAAATTAGTGTTTTTCCAGAAATCTATCCTGAAGATTATGGATGAGTACTTTTTTTGCAGAAAATATTTTTTAATGACCTCAATGGCCATATTTGACTAAGGAGTGTAAGAGAAGCTGCTCTATTTTCCATTTCTAAATCCTAGTATGACAAATAGATTTTCTCTTGCAAGAAGTCTCCAACTGTAAGTGATAGACACCAGGAAATGGATTTCTCAGACTAAGAAATAAACTGCTTGAGATGACACCTGTTCTATCACAACTAAAACTAGTTATCATTTATGTTGGAAAGACTTTTACCAGAATATTAAAAATTCTTGTAAGAATGAGGAAATGTGGTCCTTTTATTACCATTGCACGTATAATGTTAGGTGCATTGTTGAAAAAATCAGGACATTAACTGCACTTCACTCTTATTTCTTTTCCTAGGACTTCTGTTCTCCATGTGCAGGTATTATATCTTCTTGTAAGAATTTGGCATATATTAATTCTGAAAAAGTGAATAATTATGAAAAGGCAGCAACATTCTTTGCTTTTCAGGTAATTTATCAAACACCACATATGTGTCCATACTTAAAACCTGTCAAGAAGATCAAAGTAATATTCTTTGTAATAATAGACTACACTTCATGAAGAAGTCAGTACAACAGGTCTACTGAACAAAAAGATTAATTTATAAAAGAGTATAAAGCTAGGGCTTTTAATAAGTAAAAACACAGCACTGGAGCCCTGGTGTAAAACTCTGTATAGAATACTAAAGCACTAAAAGAAAATAAAAACAAAGATTTACCCATAAATCACCACCATCTTTTTATTTTTCTCTACACTAATCTTTACAACATTGTTCAATAAACCACCAAATACAGACCATTTGGAAATTACACCTTTAAAGTTTAAACAAGCGGTTACTACTTTGATGACTGGATATATTTATGTAACTGAAGCATAAAACAGCAAAAACACAATATATTTTATTTTTGAAGCAGGAGACAATTACTTAATCCTTCTATTTATCAAGAACTTCCAGTGAAATCAAGCTTCCTAACTAGAATTAATGAGGTTTTTAGTTGCCCAACAATCCTCAGGATTTATCTAGACAAACATTTAGAAGGCACTGAAGTTTGTTCACATCTTAAATGCTGCTTGTTGCCTCATTTTTTGGTGTTCTTCAATACACACGAAAAACTTTTTGTAATGAGATTCAAAGCCAGTATATGTCCAGCATATTTTCTCTTTAGTCTTTCCATTTTTATATATAGTTAGCTATTTTAAACATGGTTTACAGACAAAAGGCAAAAGAGGTAACACAGATTGCCATGCTGACACATCGGGCATTAACATTCTGACACTATGGGCATAACATTAACATTAACTTTTAAAGTCATAGATTGCAATTTTTAAAAAAGAAGTAAGATGCATTTTTTTAACCAGAAAATAATTACTTGTTGGAAAAGTTTATGATTGACTATGGTGCATTCACTATCACTGGATTATTTTATTATTTTTAGAAAAATATTAATGGAACAGAATAATAAAAATACCTCATCTAAAGCTCAATTAATTGAAGAAAATCTTACAGTCTGAGATAATTCCAATTACAGTGATCTTCACTGTCACCTTAGTGACTCTAAATTATCAAAAACCCCTAATTATAGAAAAGCTAGGACACCTGTCAGCTTTGCTTCTAATGTTAGACAGCTTTCCAAATGACATCCTCTTTATTTGTTCTGATCAGTTGTAATGCAATTTCTTTCAGCCTTAACACTATTTGTCTCATTCAGGCTGATCATATGACTTATCTGTCTGAAACTGCACCCCTATATATTTTTTCCAATTAATACCTTTAACTTCATTTTGGCAATTTATCTGTTTTCATTAAAGTTTGCTAATTCTCCTAATTTACTTACGTTCACAAAACAGTAAAAAATCCAGACTTTAATTCTGCCTCAAACAGTGACTGAAGCTGAGAAAATCCAGTATCAGTACCAATCCTTCAAAGCCCACTTGATGCCTCCAACAAAAGGCATATTTGCACTCATGATTAGATAATCCCTTAATGAAGTCAGGCTCACTGTGATGGATTGAACAGTGTTACTCAATGTAACCAGGCTTAGAAGGAAGTAAGAACAAATGGATCAGCTTAAGTTATTTAATTAAGTGTTGGTGACTTACTGAATAGGCAACTGCAATGATCTAAAATCTTTCTAACTTGTAATATAGAACTATTTAAAGAAGAAAGTTAGAACAGCTCTTGGCTAAGGCTATAGGAGACTAATCAGTAAGTTAAACAGGATTCTAACAATTCTTATTATTTTGCTTATACAGTCAAAATATAGCATTCCAGAAATTCATCAATGCTAAAACTTCAGCTCTTCTTCTTCACTAACAGAGCAACTACAACTTACAACTTCATTTTTATCTTATTTTCAAAGCACATGTACAAAATTCTATTTTCAGTTGTAATGTTCTGATAAAAACAACTGCCAGTATTATGTCTTAGAATACGTATAAGGCATATTTTATGTTACCAGACACAAATCATCAAGGACTAAAACATAGTTAATTTATATCCAGACAAGAACTGTTAAAAGTATTTTATGCTGAGAACTCATCTAAAGTAATAATACTGATTCTTACTCATTTGCCAAAAGTCAAGGATACAGGGAAAAGACAACTACTGCATTCTTCCCCTTTTCTTTAGAGAGAGAACATTACTGCTCACAGGCAGATATGTAATTACATTCCCATAAATTATTTATTCCTACAAATACTGAGCTGCACGCATGCTTTTTTGTGTGTGTTGGACTGAATACTATGAGGATTATTGCCATTCTAAGACTTAAACCTAAGGTTCCTAATTTTATTTGAAACTCAGATTTAAACCATCATGCTGCCACAGGAGGCTGGGGGAGGAAAAGCACAAATGCAAATTTCCTATTTGTCTGAAACCTTAAAAAACCCACCACAATTACTTCCCTGACTCCAAGTGTCAAACATTTATTGACACATCAAAACAGGCAGCTTTGAGGAAATACCTCAGGGTATTTCCAGTCTTAATTACTTATTTACAACCACATCCATAAGTTTATCACTGTCGTGTATTAATTATTATTATAAGTTTTAATCTTAACTTTTATATTCAAACTCCTATATATACATATGTTCCTAGGCTAAAGGCAGGAATTAAAAAAAAATCAATTTACTATTATAATGATATAAAAATATAAATTACTAATATACTATTAGATTACTGATTGACTTTTACTACCAAGACATTTAGGAAAAAAATTAATTTTATAGTTGACTCAGAAACAGAAGTGACTTGTTTTTTGAATGCAATGTCTACTACTAAATGAACCCACACCCTACATTTCTCTATGAAATATTAATTATATTGCCTGAGCAGCAGAGATGAACGTGCATTTATGTAAAATGCATACATAAAGATTAGTTCTACTTTCAAGGGGCAAAACAGGGGGGAAAAGAGGAGGGTAAAGAGAGGGGAAAAGAGAGGGGAAAAGAGAGGGGAAAAGAGAGGGGAAAAGATCAGTAGAAGACACAAAACTCCGATTCTCTTATCAAGAATTATAGGAAGGGGAGATTAAATGAAAGGGAGAACATCCCAGTGCCAGCATATAAATCTATGTGTGTCTGTCTGTGTCTTAAATACTGAGTGCAATGCTCATCTGGGTTTCCAATTCTGGTCTGGACCATGCCCCACTTACTTCTCAAAAATGTACAAAATAAAACTGAACAAGAGACAGAACAAGTTAACAAAAATAACTATATGGAACAGAACATTTTGCAGGGAACAATCCTATTTGAAAATACCTCTCGGATTCTTTAACCTGGAAGATGAGAGACACTGAAAATAGGGTTTGATCCAAGCACGTATGATAAAAAGACCCAGAGATGGAGATAAGGTTTAATCTGTTTTTCCATAAGATATAAATTTGATGCAAAATAAGTGAAAAGAAATAATAATAATTTAAAAATTCCTGGCACCGAATGCTGTTCCCACTGCATGTAGTTAGCTGTGAACTCCTGGTTATTGCATATGATTTAAGTTTAGATGAATTTTAATAGCAAACAGACAAATCCATAAGAGAAAGAAACACTGAAGACTCTCAAGTACACAGACATCACCCCTATTCTCTGCAAGTGCCTGACTTGTAAACACGACATTAAAGCTGGGGGAATATTACAGGGATGCATAATGAATGAATCTGGTTTTATATTGTTTCCACATCACTTGGTCATGTAGGGCTAAATAAATGAGCCTCAATTTAAGCCACCATGGTCATTACTTTACCAAGTGTTTAACATATCAGCTATATCTAGTAATGGGTGTGAAATCTTTGCACTAATGCCCTTCTACAACCAGAGTGCTAAGTCCAAAAATATTGATGAATTTGTCACAGGAAGTACTTGTGAAAATTTAGGGTACTTACAAAACAAAAAAGACCAAGCTAGTAATTCATAATGGTGCTTTCTAGGCCTAAGAAAAACAAAGACACAAAAAATGCCAGGAAAATATGGCACAAAAGGAATAAGTAGGTCATCCCTTCAAAAAGATGATCCAGAAAAGCCCAACAGATTTTGTACAATAGCAGCTCTGACAGTGAAAGTATCAAGCATCAGATCTCTTTCTTTGCTGTAGCCTTTAACAAAAAAACACTGCAAAAGTTATCATGATATTCTGACAAATTTTTCTTCCTGTGTAAGAAACAGGACAAGTCTTCAAATAAATTCAGAAGACACAGAGCTACATTTATAATTGCTTTTATTATTTAATTTCTAAGACAGCAGCTTTGCACAATGGAAAACCTAGAGAACTGCAAATGAATATCATGAGTGAGTCACATCAGCACTACTGGAGTTAAAGAGATCTGTGGATTTCTGGAAGAAAGTAGGCCATAGGAGACAAAAAAGGAGGAGTGCAGTAAAGAGAATGGGACAAGAAAGGAATGTTATATTAGCTTTGTCACTTAAGGGTGGTGGGTTTTTTTCTGTGGGATACTGTATAGAATGCATACAGAGATCATAGATCAAAAACCATTCCCGTCTCTGGCTTTCTTAATGATGTGGTTCATCCCTGCTCCCTTAAAGTATGTTTTTTATTTTGTTAGAAAGTATAAATGCTCAACTTGCTTGAAAATACTGGTTTCAAAATTAGGCATGTGTTATTCTTTATATGTGGTTGTTTTAAAATCATTATTTTATATTAATGAATAACAAAATTAATTACTGTTGGTAAAACCCCATCCCCCAGGAAGTCTTAACAGAATTAAGTTCTTCGTTATTAATAAAAATAGACTTAGCTGCTTAAGGATTCTTAGGCTTCAGAGAATGCAATTCACTAATTTTTGCCATTTTCATGTAGTGTGGCTTATTTTTTGAAATGCAGGGCAGATTAATAGAATTTACTAAACTCAGAATCACATATTTTAGAATTGATAGGAGGCTGTTATGATCAGTTGGAGACTGTAACATTAGAACCAGTTCAATCACAAACCACAGCAGGTAGTATTCTCTTGATACGAAAAATAAGCAAAATTACCTCAGCTTAACATCTTTTTGCCTGTCTTTGGGTAGTGTTCTACATGAAATAGGATTTTTTGTAACATCCAGACTTGAATGTTTACTTCCAGTTTTAAATGACTCCTTGTATATCTCCACAACTTTAAACAGAACTCTAGGTGATTCTACTTTAGCCTTTAAGTTTGCCCTTAAATATTTGTGACTTCACAGCTCCAAGCCATTCATCTTGCAGTCAAGGTCTATGCATTTGACTCTTATGCTTCACCTCTCAGAATATACCTGGTAGGGTAAAATATACCCAGAATTCCCAAATATTTTGTTGTCTTTCTTTGGAATACTGGTTAGCTTCAAAGGGCTGCTTGCTGGAAGAGCTGTCATCAGCCCACATAGTTGGCAGCCTTGAGCACTCACCTTGCTGGAGAAAGAATCAGCAGGGAGGCCTACAGACAGAAAGAGTGCTAGAGACAAGCAGAGAGACATGCTTTATATATCCATAGTTTTTACTTGGACAGCAAGCATTAGAAACTATTGGCTCTGAAAAAAATACAAAGCATTATTAAGTATCAAAAAAGTGCCAGCCCTGAGATGAAAAAAGCAAAGCTTCTGACTGAAATGCTTTGCCCTTCCTCAGAATCCACAAAGCAGATACCTATCAGGGTACTCTCTGTGCCAAAATGGATGGATTTGTGGACAACAGTGGAGCAGTGAATGTCATTTACCTCAACTTTGGCAAGGCTTTAAATGCTTCTACAATAATTTAGACATTATAGTTTGGACAGATGGACCAGCAGATATAAAACTAGTTGAATGACTGAACTCAGAGGGTACTGATGAATGGGAAGCAATGAACACGTACAAGGGCACAGGGCAGGGTTGCTATCCACAGGGACCTGGACAGGGTAAACAAATTACCCAAACAGGAACCTTAGAATGTTAGAAGAGGAGAAATGTGAGGTCCTGTGAAGTCCTGTACTTGTAAAGAAAGAATCTCAGCAATGATACAATTTGGTTGTAGAGCAGTCCTATTGGACATGAGCCAGTTTTGTGTCTGGGCAGCAACAGTGGTCAGCAGCATCTTGGACTGTATTGGCAGAAGCACGGTTGGTAGATTGAGGATGTGATTATGATTTATCCAGCTCCTGTGAAATCACATCTGGAATACTGTGACCAGTTTTGGTTCTTGCAGCATAAGAAAAATATCAACTGAGTTGCAATTGGCCTCAGACCATCAATTCACGCTGTCCAGCTCCCTCTTCAGAGCCTTCCAACCCTCAAGCAGATCAACACTTTCACCCAAATTGGTGTCATCTGCAAACTATCTGAGGAAGCACTTAATCCCCTTATCTAGAGCATTGATGAAGATATTGAACAAGCCTGATCCCATGGCTGTACTGCACTTGCCACGTGAGTGCACTCAACATGAACCTCAACGTGTCAAAAAAACTGATCTAGGTTTGACACTGGTGTTTCTTTTGAGCAAAAGAATGGTCTCCAGAGGCATGTTTGAATGTAAATCATGTTTTGAATCTTACAATTAAGTAATCAGAAGGTGTGAAGTATAGATAGCCAAGTGCAGGCTCCAGCCTCCATTAACTGAGAAAAAAACAGCAGTATACAATCAGTGTACTGTATTTCTCTCTGCTGACTAAAGGAGGAAGATGAGGCTGGCAGTAAATGTGTATATAAATATTAGAGGCTGGGGTGTCTTGTATATAACACTGAAGAAACACCTGGACAAAAAACAATAATTGGATTTTACATTTTTTGTATAGTAAATCAAAATACTTCTAAAACTTACTTAAGAGAAGTTACTCCACCCTTTGAACAAGAAATAAACACCACTTTGAACAAGAAATATCCCCTTTATTAAAGGAGATGGCAATAATGCAGAGAAGATAGGAATGAAGAACAAATAGCTATCTTGGGATGTAGTCAATGAAAAGCTTTCTTAAATTGTCTAGAAAACTGCTTTTAAGTTTGTACAATCTACATCAGTCATACAGCACTTCTGAAAAACACCGATTCAAAATTAAAATTCTTGACATCCATTCCACTGACAATGGGAAAACAGCACTACTACATAAATTATAATGTTCAACTCCAAAAGAGGTCCTGTGTCTACAAAGTATCCAAGCAATAGAAAGATATGCTGCGTTTCTATTCTACAGCTTTCATGTTTTAACACGATAATGAGACAACTCCCTTTATTTCCCTCTGTCCTTGGAAGGGGATAAGGGTGGTGGTGGTGATGTGATGCCAATATTAGCAGACAACAAGCAGCTTCTGGGGCTTTGACAGGATGAGAAAAGAGGAATATATAAGTACTTTAGCAATTCTAGAGCATTCCTTATTTCCACTCAGACTCACATGCAAATTGAATCTTTAAGATCTAGATTCTCGGAAAGAAGGAATGTATTTATTTATTTATTTATTTATTTCCCTAACTCTTATTTTTGAAGATTTATTCATGGGTCGAACAGCCATTCCAGTGGAATTAGTGCCTGGTCATACATGAACTTCTACTGTCTTCAAAAGATGCTGTCAGCCTGACTAGATTCCTGGTTTTGAAGAGAAGAAATATCCATATTTTTCTTAGGGCAAAATTTCTTTCCTCTTTTTTTCCTCCTCAGCCCAAAAGTTTAATAATTTAAACTTGCAAGTCTGTCACAATTACTGCCTGGACTTCACTGCAAACTGAGGTATCAACTTTCAGAAATAAAGAATGTCAAATACAAGTGATTGTTGTTGAACACTGCGAGATTCCATAAAAAGGGAGAGATGGATTTTTCAGAAGATGAAGGACCCTTCATGATGTACACATCACCATTCTTACTGAAGAAGCACAAGAATATTCAGAGGTAGATTGAATCTCAGGGACTTAAGTGAAAACAGTTAATATTGGTAGTGGCTGCTAGCTACAGAGAAAATTTTGAAGTTTACTGTCTTTAGTGAAGTATATAAACTCGTAAGAAGATGGCAAAGATTCAACAAATGTTGAAAATGCCAAACAACCTCAAAACCTACTTAAAAATTTATTTTTTACTTCTTTGTTTACTTAGGACAATTCTCTTAGGCCATCTTAGGACAAGATGTTGCAGAAGCACCTTAGTCTAATTAAATGATTTATTCTTCTTTAAGTAACACTCATCCTACTGTTCAAACAACATCAGAATACATTTTAGAGCTGACCAAACAAACAATAACAAAATATATATTTCACTTACTGACATAATTTTGTCCAGATGATGCTATGGTACTCCAAAAAAGCCCAGTTGTAAACCAGGGAAAAACCTACCTCTGTGGTGCTACTGGAAGGTTCCAGGCCACCCATATTGGCTTGTATCAGCTGCTGAAGAAGTTGTACTTGAGCCACATTGAGAAAGAAATCAAGGTTTGTTGTTACATTCACCTCCAAAGAGTGACCACACACCAAAATTTCCTGTCGAGAAATTATAGGAAAATAATAGATAGCAGCTACTGGGGAAATGATTTTCAGCTTCTATATAAGTGTATTGGGATTCTCTGATGCAAGTCGTCAACACCGAATGTAATACTAATTCAGTCTTTTTAGGGGGAAGTGGTGTCTCAGGCTTCCAAACAAGGATTGTTTGCTTTCAACAGCATAACTATTCAGGCAAATTCTGTGAGAAAAAACATCTCACGTGTGAGGCCCTGTTTTCATCTCTTGATAGTATCACACACCAGATTGTCATTTTTTTTTTTTTTTTACAACATAGACTCTGATTGATTTATACTTAAATCATATGTTGGAAATCACTGATAACCAGCCTCATTGATTTCTCTTTGCATGTAAACCATTGTTAATACCTTGGCAAAGCTATCTGGATGGCCCCTGTTTTACTGGTGAAAAAAAGCTCTTCATCACTGCTGGCCAGAGATAAAGAGATGAAAAACAGAACCAGTGCAGAAGGGTAGCTTCATAAGCAGAAGTACTGCCCCTGGCTCATGAGAAGCTTGCAAAATGTTCAAGCACTTTGTAATCTAAACTAGACCCCTCCCTTCATCATTGAACATCATCCAGGGAGTAGATATAAAGAAGGTATGTATAGAAAACACTATTTTTCTTTTCTTTTTTTTTTTTTTTACATTAAATAGTTTTCCATCTGCCTTTGCAAAGACTCTTTACATAAAATATGAAAATGTTACTTTTTCTCTCTCAATAGCTATTATTTTGCAACCATGTATTCCTACAGCATGCTGCAATACACACCTAATACCCTTTTTGCTCCCGTCTTGCTTCTCTCAGGAGGCAGCTGTTATGAGAAATAATCCTTGTGAGCTGACAATAACTTTCTGATATTTCCCCTACATAAAATGTTTTAAATTCTTGAGCTACAAACAAATGCCAGAAAGTGAGTCAATACCTTCTATGTGCAACATGATTCACAGACTAACCTTGAAGAAACTGACCCATAGACTGGTAAAAGTGATTGTTAAATCTGGAGACCTGGAGTAGCTTCAAGTACCTACAGTAATGGTTGGAGAGCAGATGTTTTGTGGAAATCTGTGGGCTTGAAAATCTGGCATGAGGAATTCAGCTCAATTTTTTTCTTAAAGATAGTCTATAAATTGCATTTCCAGGCTTCTTTACGAGAATGCTGTACTATGGCAGCTCTTCTCAACACCTTTTCATCAGAAATCTTTTAAAAATCTTGCTGGAAATCATTTTCCATTTTCTGAATTGCAAACAGGCTTATCTACCTCTGTACAGGCTGCCTTTAATATCAAATGATACACAAAAATTCCTTCTCCAGCGTGGAAAGAGCATTTCAGATAGTGACTAAGACTTTTTGCTTGGCTTTGTTTTCAGTTATGATCTCTATATTTGAAAACTCACACAGACATATAAAATGGTGAAACAGTAAAATATTAAGATTACCCACATATTAGAAGTTACACTGTTGCTGTTCACATCTTGTACTAACCTCTGTGTGTAAATTCTCTGCAGCATCAATTTTGGTGAAAATAATAGCAGGAGCCGCAGTTATTCGAACTGTAAAATCTGTCAAAATTGGAGTTAAAATCGCTCTCCTTTCCTGATGCCGTCGTATGCTAAAAAAAAAAAAAAAAAAAATTAAAAAACGACATTACATTATAAATTTTTGAGGGGCAAAGCTTCTCTTCTTTGTATTCAGTATGTAGCACAAAATGGCTTCAATATTAGTTTAGCATTTGATAGTTACCTCAATAAGCATGAAATATCACCATTACAGATCACATTATTTCCAGTTCTGAAGGTGAACATCTACCTTCATTTCACAGAAAATATATGCTGAAATATTTGACTTTTCAAACTATCTCCAGGTAGACAAGTCCAATATTTGACACTGCTGCTTTTACTGCTTAATGAACCAGACAAAAATAATTTGAACAAAGATATGAACTTTACTATCAGAATTTTTCAAACTTGTCAGTGGATGCACTTCACTTTACAGAATCACAGAATCAGCCAGGTTGGAAAGGACCTCTGAGATCATCAAGTCCAACCCCTGATCCACGGCCACTGTGGTTCCCAGACCATGGCACTGAGTGCCACATTCAGTCTCTTCTTAAAAACCTCCAGGAACAGAGAATCCACCACCTCCCTGGGCAGCCCATTTCAATGCCTGATCACCCTCTCTTTGAAGAATTTCTTCCTAATATCCAACCTAAACCTCCCCTAGCACCCCTCTTGTCTTACTGGTAGCTACTTGGGAGAAGAGACCAAACCTGCCCCCCTGGCTACCCCCTCCTTTCAGGGAGTTGTAGAGAGTGATGAGGTCTCCCTTGAGCCTCCTCTTCTCCAGGCTGAACAGCCCCAGCTCCCTCAGCCCTTCCTCACAGGATTTGTGCTGGATCCCTTCACAGCCTCCTTGCTCTTCTCTGGACCTGCTCCAGCACCTCAATCTCCTTCCTGAACTGAGTGGCCCAGAACTGGACACAGGACTCGAGGTGTGGCCTCACCAGCGCTGAGTACAGGGGCAGAATCCCTTCCCTGGACCTGCTGGCCACGCTGTTCCTGATCCAGGCCAGGATGCCATTGGCCTTCTTGGCTACCTGGGCACACTGCTGGCTCATGTTCAGCTTCCTGTCACTCCAGACTCCCAGGTCCCTTTCTGCCTGGCTGCTCTCAGCCACTCTGTGCCCAGCCTGGAGCTCCCCATGGGGTTGTTGTGGCCAAAGTGCAGGACCCGGCACTTGGCCGTGTTGAACCTCATCCCGTTGGAATCAGCCCAACTCTCCAGTCTGTCCAGGTCCCTCTGCAGAGCCCTCCTCCCTTCCAGCTGATCCACACTCTCCCCCAGCTTAGTGTCATTTGTGAATTTGCTAATTGTGGATTCAATCCCCTCATCTAAATCACCGATGAAGATATTAAACAGAACTGGGCCAACACTGATCCCTGCAGGACACCACTGGTGAGCTGCCACCAATTGGATTGGCACCGTTCAGCACCACACTCTGGGCCCAGCCCTCCAGAAGTTCCTAACCCAGCACAGAGTGCTCCTGTCTGAGGCCTGGGCTGACAGCTTTGTCAGGAGAACGCTATGGGAATAGCTGCTACGAACAGGTGTCCTTAAGTCTGCATTATAGTTGAATTCATGCATTAAAAGTCTGTGGTGAAATAATTTCTGCACTGCTTCCATCACTGGCTGTTCAGAGATAGTACCTTTTCATCCAAATATCACCATTTGCTTGCCAATATTTGTGCCATTTTTTTTTTTTTCAAGCTGTGTGTTTCTTTTTTTTTCTGTTTTAAGAAAATACTAAGCCTAAGGGCACAGCTCCGATATAGATGAACCAGTAATAGCTTATGACAACACATTCCAAATAGCCAGAATCATCTGGGTCAGGTCAAATAAACTATTGCCACAAAATGCCATCTGAGAGCCCCTGAGATCAGGGGAAAAAAGATAATGAGCTCAAGATGTTATTCAGCTCCTGAAAGAGGATAGAGTTCAAAATCTTGGGAGAACCTTCCATCAAGATAGTTTTTGATAACTTTTTAATCTATCATTATTTATAGAAATGCTAAGTACCTGCATTTCACCACAGAAATAATCAAAAAGTTACTGGCCCAAGGCTAGACTTCCTATGCTTACAAAACAGAAATTTATCAGCTCTGAAACAATGCAAGTTAAAACTATACACTAAATTATACAAATATCTATCACAACACGAGAGACTGAACTGAACTGCCATGTAGAAGAAGGAAGTAAGTTTATGTAGAAGTCCTTAAGATTTATCTCCATGCCAGATTCTGCTGAAAATGACACTATTTCAAATGCTGATGGCATGTGGGCCAAGAGTTAGGGAAAAAAAGAAATTAAAAAGACAGTCATTAATTACAGTCATAACATGACTGTAATTCAGTCAAGTTCAAAAAATTAAAAATCCATAGATGACAAATTACTGCTTACACAATTTCAATTTGATGCTACACATTCTACTAGCAATTTGCTGAAGTGTCCTCAAAACATGTAGAAAGCATGAAATGATGACAGAAAGTTGGGAATACAGACTGTCAGATGTAGATTGGCCTTGAAGCCTTCAAACTTATTCAAGGCAACAGTGCACATAAGTCAAGAGCGGATGCAACAGAGCAGAACTTCTATTTACTGAACACAAGTCTAATAAACTTTCTCTACACTGCTGAGAGGGATGCACACTGCTCTAAGTTGTATGCAGGATACTTCAGAGCAAGGCAATTACTAAGACTGAGAAAACTTTAAAAGCATTTTCCTAAGCTGTAGATCTGCTGGTCTGTAAGGATGGTTTTTAAAGCAAAATTCTGAAGTCTACTTCGATCCCCAAATTAGAAAGAAGATCTGTCAATAGTTAGTGTACACCTTCAACAGAAAAAATCATCTTAGATTTTGCCAGCTCTACAAATGCTTCTCTCCCTGCCATCACCTTAGTTTTAAATTTAAACCAGATGGTCTTCTACCCAATTCCTATTTCCCCTTCACAATAGGATGAGAAAAAAATGCTTTTGTTTGTGAGGAAAATGAAAGAGCTAAGTAGCAGAACAATTCTATGAAAAAACATACAGCTATACATTATGTTCTATATACAGAATGTTCTATATAACGTGATATAAAACTGCTGATATATATAGCAGAGCTGTAAAAGCAAGTTACTGGAATCCTAGACCCTGAAGAGACTGGCTCTCTTGAATCATCTTTCAAATTATTTTTCAGTTAGCATGTATTCCAATTTCTTAATTTCTTAACTGACCAAGTACACTGGGTTAAATAACTGTTTTGGTACTACAGATTTCGTGTGTTATTTTACTTTTTACAAAAATCATTACTATGTTGTATCCCTGTCCTACTCAACTTACTAGTTTCTGCATTTCTAGCTGGTGAATTTGAAGCTCAGCCAAATCAAGTATTAGCAAAATAATTGTAAGTACAAACAGAAGGCAAACAGAGCACAGTAAATAATGAAGGGAGAGGATATGAGAAAGAGCACAAAAAGACCAAAGAAACAAATTCCACTTTGAATTATTAAGTCTTCCACACTGCACCTAAGTGCACTGTTAACTTAACACAGGTGTACACCACATGAGCTTATGAAAAAACTTGATTGTGAAGAGCGTAATGATGGCTCTATGTCTGCAGCACATTCATTCCATGGTTCATTTATGCATCTGTTATATATTTGTCTTGGAAAAAAAGGAAAAGCAAGTACTTTTAGATATGTTAAAGTAGTTGATCATCTACACTTAAAAGTACAGCACATTTGAAACACCACATGCTAAAGCAAAGCAATAAGGCAGTAAAGCTGTTGTGATAAGGCCTGGAGGTGTGCTGAATTTGGGCTGTATCTGCACAATAACATGAACACTGGTTATGGACCACAGATCCACATTGTAAAAGCACAAGACCAAAGTGATCTGTGTCCTCAAAGGCTTACGATTTAAGTACAAGAAAAAACACCCTCACAGACAGTAAAAGTGAACAACTAACAGCATCATAGGTAATGATATCCGTACAGTGGCAACCTGAAAGCTGTCTTAGGAGTTTTTATATTACAGTATAATAAAAAAGAATTTTTTTGGAAGGATTTGCAAGGTGATATTGCAGTAAGTCTGTGCACATTCACACCAAGTGCCTTTATAACATATAGGCTAACCTAGGCATGAGCAAGAAAGTGCTTCTTCAAAAATTACATGTAGCAGCTCTGGTAACCACTATGATGAGATCTGACAAGCAGAGAGTGTAGATGTTTCAAAGCAAATGAAAGCAGACACATAACGGGATACGGGTAGACACAGAAGTCTGGAAATACCAGAAAGCACAGATATAATAATTAATATGACAAAACATGTGGGGAGAAGAGAGAAAAAAATGTGAAGAACAGAATTTTGTATTCAAAGAAACAACATTTGATTACATCAAATGAATTCATCAGTATTTGATTACACCCACTCAGAAGCATGTTGAATTTACACGAGGAGGAAGGACTGCCAAAGAGATGATGTTGCACTAATCTAGGAGGTGCAATGATGTGAGACTGGATAAGCTATGAAATTGCACAAAGAAGAACTATAAATTGGCCTTATTATGTGGAAAACCTAATAAAAAAAAATTAAAAAAAAGCAGAAAATGCTGGCCAGTAAGAGCTAAACAAAAACTAGATGTGAAACATGGAAATGTTTGCCTTATTCTAATTGCAATTTTTCTCTTAACAACAACTTACTGAATCTAGAATTTGAGCTCTTACCTGCTTAAAAAAATACACAGGTAAGGGAGAAAATCATATAAATTCAATACATGAATGACAATCAAGAGGTTTTCTATGTCATAAAAGTTTACTATCTACAGATAGACAAGTCCTCCCCAAGAATTCTATCACTTGAATAAAAACCAAAAATCCAAGTCTTGAGCATGGAACAGGCCACATAATCAAATAGTGTTCTTTAGTACTATAAGGCATGCAAAACCAGAGATATCATGTTGGCTAGCATGCTAACTTAGGAAAGATTTTTCCTTTGCAGGTTTCCCATAGTTGTATAAATCAGTTAATCCTTGATCCACAACTGTATTTGGATACCCAACTACTAGTGACATTATCATGCCTCAGACCTCCATCTCCCAGTGGGCAGAAGGTTCATAACCTTTCAGTTTTCTGAGGTGTTGGAAAGACACATTGCAAGACAGTGAAACAAAATAGCAACATTTTGAGGATTATCTAATGACCAAAATTATACAATGAAAAAAACGTACACCATCTGGTTGTACAGAATGACTATTGTTAAATAATTATGCCTCAGTAAAGTTAATTTTCATCTTATTAAGAATGCTAAGCAATATTTCTTTGCTGTGGATTTATAAAGAAAATAATACACTCCATCTTATTGGGTAAGACCTTCTACAATATGAATACAAGCACGACTTCAAGCACAGCAACTGAAGTACAGGACTGAACACAAATTTATTGCATTTTATTTCAAAAAGTTCACAGGCAATGCCCCTACTTCCCTACATATGAATCAAGATCTCTTTTTTCCTGGTATTCCTTATGAGAACTTAGTAAGCTGCACTTCAACTTTCCCAAGAAGCATGACCACAAAAACTATTCAAAGAAAAATCTGCAGGAAACCTTTCTGAGGATCCTTGGTATTTTGTTCAGTTTTGTACAACAGATCATTGGCTCCCTGACATGCTCAATGAGAGTTGCAGAGAGCTGTTCCAGATGGTGGTATGCCAAGGACAGAACTGTAATGCAGTATATTGCCACACTCAATTCATTACCACACAGAGAAGTAATGCTTTTAAGCTCAATTAATTTTTTTCTTTTTAAACAGAGTTTATTCAAGCTGCAGGAAGCAGAAGTTGCTGCTGGGAGCTGGGGAAGGATTGCACAGGGACGGGGGCGAGGCCTCAAGAGAGGATATATTTCTTTATTTCCTTCAGGGCTGTTGTTTTTTCCATTGAGAGGAGGGAGAGGGAGGAGGAGATCTGCAAGCTGTAAAAGCAGTTTTCAATCAATAAAACTTCTCTTGGTTAAGTACTCCCAGTTCCCCACATGCTGTTTGGTATAGGGAATAAACGTGGACAGGTTTCATTTGTACATAACCTTATTAGAACTGTCTGACTGTTTCCAGTATTCTTTTCATATATTACACCATTAGGGAGCTTTTTATAACATCTACAGTGAAATACAAACATTTCATAATGGGAAGAGTTATGATCCCTGATCCTCAGTACAGCACAGCATTTGGATGTTGGTTTTTTTTTTTTTTTTTTCTGAGAGAGGGCATCTACCCCACCAGAGCACTCCAGACCCCTCATTTATTGTGGAGTGACCTGCAGAGGCATAGAAGGCATCACACCAGCTCTTCCCAATAGCCCTCTTGAAGAATTTTAAACTAAAGGCCTTGAAATATTCAAGACTTAGTGTCAAAGAAAGTTGTTTGCTTTCCAAATTACAATGTAGAAGTTTTTTAAAAAATCAAACCCATGAGACATTAAAGTACTAGAAATACTAAACTGCAGAAAAAATGGTGGAAAAACCAGAAGGATTTACTTTCTGTGTAAAGATTGTTACAGCATTTAAATTACAAGTTATGTCAAAAGCACTTAAATATATGTTTGCATGATATCTTATATTTAGAATGATTTGGTTTTCATGTGAATTTTTAAAACAAGATCAAATCTTCACCCTGTAGACTGAATTACAATATAATGTATTTGAGATTTTTTTCCCAATTATTTAATATATTAAAATAAAAAAGTAGTAATGCTTTTAGAAATAGGAATGGAAAATGAATGGCTGCTATCTGTGTTGAAGTCTTCTGCAAACTAACTGAAATACTTGGACAGATGTTGGATATTATACTGCACCACATAAAGCCTAAGAATTAAAAAAATGAGGAAAATGGGTCTCCAGAAAGAATCTTAAAACCCAATGCAGCTAACAAACCATAACACTTGTTCTAAATGATATGTAAAAATAAATAAAAGTATATTAAAACCAAACAAAGAAACTAACCCTAAAATAACTCAGTAAAAATAATTCACTATGTTCCAGGTTAAACATGTTCAAGAAACTGAAAGAATTAAAAAAGAAAATAGTATCACAAGTAGGTCAAAGAATTAAGTGCTTGTGGTAGTTCTAGGAAATTTTAAGATAAATTTAACCCTTAAAACATTAAGCACCATGTAAAACACCATGCAGCCAGCACCTTTTGGTGCATGTTGGAAATAGCTCAGTGGATGGCAGAGTTCAATGCAGGTTCTTCCAGTTCTCAGCACACCACTTCCACAGATCGTAAAATAAACCCAGATGCAGTTAAAATGTCTGCCAACTAAAAAAGCAAAAATCCTGGAAAAGAACTGTAGTAAATGTGTAAAATTTCAAGCCAAAAGACAAAGGAACACTCATACTGACTTTTTCTTTAAAAAAATTGGAGCTGGAATTAAAATACAGTATTGCATACCAGAAGGAAAAAACTAATGTATTTAATTAAAACTGATCTAAATTGAACCCCAAATATAAGATTAATTTAAAAGCAATTTCAAACCAAACATACTTATTTGTTAAGAATATTCTAACATATTCTATTTTGGAAGACCGCTGAGGAAAAGAAGGATGTCCAAGAAGTTAAGAGAAATAAAAAGAACTCAGGTTATCTCTAATAGTGGCTTCCCTCTGTCTTATCTTAATAGGTTTTCAGAAATCCCATCAAATTTCCTATCAAAATCTAAAGCCATAAAGCTGAGATCAAAGTGTGCTGGCAATGTGATTTCAGTTGTCATGGGAAGGAAAGGAAAAGCCAGTTCCTCAGTGTCTGCTACTTGAGCTCAACTTGCAAATTGGCCAGAAGTCCTTTGAGATAAGGACTTTTTTTTGTTTGTTTCTTTTGAAAAGAAAAATTGTCTAAGTAATTATATTAGTTAAAAAAAAGTCAGGTGATCTTACAAATGAAGATAAATATTATCACTGTGTTTAAATTTTTATTTGTTCTGTCACTTTTTGTGGTTTTACTATTCCTTCAGTTATATCTCCTTTTCCTGCCCTCTATTTTTCAGTGGTAAGGTGGAATTTAAAATCTTGATCACATCTTTTCCCAAAATGTGCTCCAGAGTGAGCTTATTTGCTCTCTTGGTCAGTCTGCATGCCACCACATGGCTTCTTTAGAAGCCATGCCACCTTGCCTCACTTTAGAAAAATCTCAGAGTCTGCTCACTTCTCCCTTTTAATTAAAAAATAAAAAAATTAAAAAATCAGCAATAGTTCAGTTTTTGCCTTTTCTTTATCCCTTTAATGAACTTACTCTTCAATTAACACAGGAATCTTATTTAAGGAACCAGTTAATTATTACTCTTGGCCATCAGATCTTATTCATCTCACTTTGCAAAGAGAAGCCTGACTGCTACAGAGCCTGAAAATTTAGCTTCAAACCACCTGTACGGAATTTAAAGTATACTAAAACTTAAGATGTCAATTTTTCATTGTTTACCACTTAAAAAAAACAAATTTGTATTTGAAATTTTTAATATTTAAAATGCATTGCAAGTATATGCATGGTTTATCTTTCAACCTTCTTTTACTAGAGGATGGGGTTTTTTGGTGCACATATCATACAATACACAATAAGGGAGACTCAGCTGAAATATCTCATTCTCAAAATTCATCTGGTTTTAGTTACAGAAGTGCAAAAAACAGTTCAGAACCAATAGGAAATGTTCTACTTTATCCTCCTCTAGCTTAGAAATGTCTAAGCTGGTTTTACTCAAGCTTTTTAAAAATACAAACAAAAGATTAAAAAAACCCCTAAAAAAAATACCAAAACCAAAACCTCCCATTGCTTGTAGACCAAGAAGCTAAAGTCTCAGCCCTGGAGTTATTTTTATGGACATACAGTAATTCATTCAGAAAAGAGCTTATAATGGAAACAAAGGCACAAAATAACTAGACAGTTACTACAGTATAACAATAGTAATATGCATTTCAAATGTATAATCCAAAACTCCTTGGAAATGTGCTTGTAATGTAAAGCAAAACCAGTACAAAATTATTTGATTCAGATACACTGCAAATGACATCTGCAGTTTTTCTGCTATGTAATTCTATTAAAAAAACGTTAAAAAAAACTTCCTACCTACTGGCCATGTTCCATTCAAGCGCTGGATTTTGAGAATTTCTTTCACTCTCTGTCAAAACCCCTCCTTTTCCATTTTCCTTCTCTGGTTTCAGCTGATTCCAGTGAGCAGTACCAATATTTATAGACTGAAGATCTATTTGATATTGTCTGTCTTCAACCTCTGACCCAGGGTCTCGAAGTATTCCTAGATTCAGTGCTCTCCTATAATGCCAAAGGGAAAAAAGAAAAAGAAAAAGAAACAAAAAAAAGGAAAAAAACAAAAAACCAAAAAAACAGCACAGGTTAAAATCAGGCAAATCAGATATTCATTAGGATAAAAATGAAGAAAATTTATGTATCAATTTTGCCATTGTTGATTGCATCTATGCATTGTTTCAAGTCCAGGTCTTCAGAATTAGTCAGCTGTCTTTTTTCTAAAAATTCAATGGGAGATATGCAAATAAATGAGATATGCAAATATGCAAATAAATATATTCCAAAATTTATCCAGATTCACCAGAGAGATCAATCCACTGAATGTAACTGCACTTTCAATCAAGTCCACATGAGCAGAATTATGAGGAAACGAGTAATTCATATCTACTGGGTAGATAAAGGATGTCACATTTAAGTCTCCAAAAAAGAGCATCCACATATTAGTATTATGAAAACCTTTATTGTGAGACAGTTGCTCCACCATTGATAGAGAAACAGTACAGTCTCTTTAACATGGAATTTCAGTACAGTACTTTCTGTACAACTTTTCTGACAAGTGAGAAAAAAATATAAATTTTGGTGAATATAAATTTTAGTGAACCACACGACTTGTGGGTTCTGCTAAATTCTATTATATTAGATTTCATGAAATATATTCAATTGAACTTATCACTGTTTTTCAAAACAAGCCAGTAAAGGAAGCAAGTGGATTATCTGATTTTTTTTTTTGCCTTGAATCTACTATCACAAAAAATTACAGTATACTTTTATTGATTTCATACATCTGAGTTCAAGTTTAATCTTATTTGCATATGCCATCCAATTTACTGCTACATTTTAGGTTGAGATCTTATGTGAGAATTGTAGTTTAGTGTATTACTGCTGCTTCCACAGAGAAGTGAATAATTCTGTGATCTATTTAATCACTGATGCTAACAACCTAAAAATAAAGATTAAAGTAGTGCATTTCAACCTGTGATGCACACACCAAATGCAAACTGTAAGTACAGGTATGGAACCTATTTCAAAGTATGAATCCAATGCTGCCCAAATCCAAACACAATTGATACTGCTAAATACCATTGCTACTGTCACCAGTGGAGTATGCAAGCAATTAATTAATTGAGTAAAAAAAAAGCAATTAAGTAATTAATTGTGTCTATCCACAGAGGCATGTGAGCAGCAGGAAATCCATTTTGATCAAGTAATTCCTGGTGAGGCACTGGGATGGCATTGTTCAGTAGCCCTATAACTTTCCTAAATGCTTAGCACAAATACACTGAAAATCTGTTCTGTCAGTAGTGGTATTTCAAAATTAATGTGGTTTCTTAAAACTCAAGAATGTATTTGTCAACTTGCCACATAGAGAGATCTAACCACAACAACTGTGTATTTTATTATTCTTTCTAAGCATTGCTTCATCAATATGAATGCAGTTCTCTTTGTGTTGGTTTTTTTGCATTTGTTTTTTTGTTTGTTTGTTTGTTTTTAACATGATAGCTTATTTGTCTATTGCAAGTAAATATCGGAATATATGTTTTGTGAAATATTACTGAAATCAAAGCACAGAATGATGCATTTAATGAAAAATATTGAATATATAGAATACTAATTTCATTTAAACAACCAGTTCTTCTCTCCTGAATGTCACTCTAAGAGGTTTTTTCATTATGAAGTGCTGGAGAACTTGCAGTGAGCTGCACCTAGCACTATACTCCTTAGGCTTGGTCAGCACAATCATGACCTTGTGAACTGAATTCCTAGAAAATGGGGATTTACGTGCCAATCTGAAACTCCTCAACGTGACACTGGCTTTCTTCCCCTCATAAATTTCCTGATTTAAATATAAAACCTAATGTAATCACTCTTTGGCAGACATTTTTAGATGCTGCAAAAGATACAAAGTACTAGCGCATTGCATTTGGAATATGATTTGTGAAACAATTTTTTTTTTCATTTGATCCAATTAATTTACTAAATACTAAGGACTAGATAATGTTTGTACTGCTTTGGGATATCACAATTTAATACTTTCATGCTGATATAAAAACTGCATTTTCATTCTCTTCCCACTATCAACAATCTTTTTAATATAACACAAATCTCTTCCTTTGATCCTTTACATTCCACCTTTAATATACATGCAAACAAATTGTGTTTCTATAGATTACCCATTTCAAGAAATGTGTATTCTACATCAACATGTAGAATATGAGGATTAGTTACTAATGCACTGATGTTTTGACTAAGCTGACTATTGCTTTCAGAAAGTACACCCTGCCAGTTTATTACAAGAATCAAAACACAGCCTTTTCCCAAATAAATTATCTGCATACAACCATTTACACAAGCACTCATTTCTGGTTTTCCGTATCAACTATTTTTCTAAGTGTTCCCCCAACTTAGTTGAATACCTCCTAGAAGGATGAAAAGAAATTAAACTGCAGCAAAATTGGCCTAATCTTAAGTGTATGTGCTATGTATGAACTCCACAGCCTTCTTCCCTGGTCAACTTTGAAAATCCTTGTAGCAGACAAAATCAAGAAAACAGAGTAAGCCAAAGTAATGACTACTCTACCCCTTGCAAAAACACTGTTTTACTAGCTGAAAGGTACTGTAGGTGCTATGATTTTAATTGCTTCCCCCTTCTAAAAACAACTTTGCTATCACATCTGAATCTTTCAGCAGGTGGTGTAGAATACAGTTGGTCAATAATACAGTGAGATCATAAGCAACTAAAGATGACCATAAGCATGTACCAGGAAACACAGCTTTACTGTTTTTCTTTTCTATATTGATTTAGTCTGGGTCAGGCTTTTTGTATGTTTATGTAAGAAAAAGCTCATGTTGAACAAGTTAAGAAATGCTGCTGAATAGGCATAATTCTGAGACCTGCTGTAAAGTTAAATCATTTCACTTATAGCTCATCTGAGACCTACGAAAAGCTAAGATAGCCAGGAAAATGACACTTAAGGACTACTCACCATGTAATGATTAAGAAATATTCAAGGACTTTACATGCAACAGCTAATGCTTGCTAGCACTTACAAGATCTGTGCACACTGATTTTGGGTTTTGGGTACCAAGATGACAAACCTATCTACCCAAATTTCAATTATTAACAGTTTTGTTTGGTGGGAAAAGATTTTTGCAATTCAATTTTTAAAAAGATAACAAACCATCAGTTTTGATCAATATATACCCTCTTGGTGTATATACCCAATATATACCCTCTTATTCCATCTGGATACAGATGCTATGCAAGAGGACTGCTTCCTCTTAAGCTTCTGGAGTCCCAGCCCACCTGTAGCCTGAAAGCCCCTCACCTGTGAATGAGATGTGACTGAACTAGTGTAGAAATCACAGTAATATTTATCATTGACCTCATGGTCCTTAACTGCCTTTTTCTGAATTTAATTCAATAACTTACCCTCCTTGACAAGGCCAAGAAGATGTGTTATACTGAACAGGGGACATTGAAAGAGCTGATTCCTAGGGAAACAAGGGAGCACAGATCCATTTGAAGTGGAATGCTCCAAGTGTTAAGAAGGGCATTGACTAAAAATGTGGTAAACCTAGAGCATCTATGATAACAACACTGGCCTCTGAAAATGCTAAGCTTCTATCAGTAAAAACCCCGACAGGAATCATCTTACCAATTTAATTTTTCTTTTTAATTACAGCAGGTAGGTGCCTATTTATCACAGGCAAGGAATCAAATGCTTGAGACACTGGGAGAGAAACAGAACTTCCCTGATATCAGAGAACACACAGAGGCATAAATCTAGCAATAAAAGAAACCCTGTAGCATGAGCCTTGTTCATGATAGAAGGCTTGGATATATCTCAGTTTAGATACGAAAAACATTCATTTTTGAGGAAGATGGAAAGAAGAAAGGTAAGTTAAGGAGCAAAAAGAAGGGTGCAAGAGTGGACAGGAGGAAGAACAAAGATGGGATCAGAAAAGCAGCAGGTAAGAAAACACTGGTATTGCAAAAAGCAAGAAGGAGACATCCTTTGGCTAGAAGGGAAGGTCCTGAGAAATTGTGAAAATTCTGAACACGATCCTGAGTACACATTCTGACACACAGAGTGAGCTTCGTATCTTCCCCTAAGGGTAACCTCAGCTTTACCTCCCCACCCTGCCATGTGTCCATAGGGAGACTTATTTGTGGTTTAACATACTGTTTTATGACTGCTGGGATGTTGGAAGCAGTTTATTTTAGTCTGGGTCAGTAGAGCAGGCTCTCAAATGCTGTCAGCAGTAAACTCCAGTTCTCACCATTTCTGCCTCCTTTCCCCAGGAACTATGCCACATATGACTGACTTTATTGGCAGCTGCTCCTCCTCCCATCTAAAGGTCAGGCTCAGAAGAACTGAATTTCAGCCCAAGCTCCACACTTGCTGGCAGCATATGCTGGACTGGATACCAGCAAGTTCTTACTAAAGACAAATATAAACTGAGTATGGTAAACCTCCTTCATTTAATCCTTTATCAATTAGCAAATGATGCTATTTTGTTCATATGTCTGTACTCACATAGCTTTTAATTTTAAAATAACATTCAAAGATTACAGAAATCTGTTTAACAATTTAACTACATTCCCCTGACTTGCTGTTGTGTTTTGTTCTGTACAGCCAGATGCATCAGCATTATCTTGAAGACACTGCATAGCAAGTGTCCCAAAAGGCAAAGTGGTTGAGGTACCTGGATTCACCTTCAGTAGGGGAAGACCCTTATTAAAAGAAAACACCAGTGCTAGTAGCTCCATGAGCAAAACAAAAACGACTGATTACTTCTAAACATTTACATAGTGGATAAACACATCACATCACTAACACAGAGGAAGAAGTTACTATTGAACTTTAACTGAATACATTTTATAGTCACACCTCTTTGATGATTTGTGTTTAAAGCTTTTGTGAACAGAAATCATCTTAAAAGGTAGATTACTTGTGTAACCAATATGCTGAAAAAATAAAAGACAAGCAATGACAGAAACATATACAAAAATTTCTTTTGATTGTGCTAGACTGCTTAAAAAAACTGATACAGTGAAGCACAAGTATAGCATTAGTCTTCCTCTCTTTTAAACTACTGTGGGATAAACACTTGATGTGTCTCTTGGGCACTGGTTCTTTTTTTGTTCCGTATACCTACAGATGAGTATCATGGCAAAAAGAGGAACTGGCGTCAGTGCAAAAAAAGCTGAAGAAGAGGATAAGAAACCTAGTAGCTAGAAAGATCTTAAGGTACCACAAGGATAATGATGAAATTACAGAACTCGGTACTTTCAAGTCATCAAAAAAAGATAAAAAGATGATTCAATTATTGATCAGTGTGTGCTAAGACATCATTCAAAATGTGAATGTCAAAGTGCCTGGTGGAAAAACTAACTGGGGATACAGAACAAACCATCAAGGAGAAGAGTACTGAGATTTACTCAAATGTCATTACACATCTTTTAGCCTCCTCAGTGTCAGTCTGGAACACATAAGAACATGGCAGATACATGTTCTGTAAATTCATCCTTGGAAGAGTTTGATCTATTTGTATTTCAAGACACTCCAATCTCCTAGAGACTTCAAGCACAACAGAGAAGCTACTATTATGAAGATCTTGGTTCCTAGCAAAAAGGTAATGACATTCCAAGAAGGTACTGAGGACCTTCAGCGAAGGCATCAGACTATGTTATCTACGATTGTTTCTCTTAAATATCTCCAAGCAAGGTACTACACAGTCACATCCACAAATATGGCCATATGGGACAGAAAGAAACACAGGCTTATCCCCTCTCCCTGCTTCTAGACTTCCCCAGTTGTGTAGCAGCCTTCTACAGAAAATCGTAATAGTAATAATTCTAATTTTTTTCAAAAAGTCTTAACAAAATATGTCTTCTTTTTACCAATACTTCAGAACAGGTTTTTCTTGGCAAGCCAAAAGAGACAGGTCTTCCCTTACAATTACTTTGTAAGCTTTTTCTTAAAAAATATACAATATTGACAAAAATCTCAGTTCTTAAACTGTTCAGAGGCGAAAGACTGTAAAATTAAAATAACCTTACTTTTTAGCTAGCTACTTTGTGTCCTTTATTGACCAGTTTCATCAATTGCAGCTACTGAGCCATACAGGTATTTACTTTCACAAGACTTTTACTGACCTATATAAATGAAAGAGAAAAAATATTTGGTTTTCATTATATAGAAGAAGAAATTCAAATAACTGAATGAAAGGGTTTGGGCCTATTTTGCATGTATGGCTGATAGTCTCTCAAAAGGAATAGAAGATGCTGTCTCAGAGCTTGAGGTGACAAACCTAACTGGCTGCATGGACACCTAGAAGAGCCAAGTCTGCCAGCTCTTCATATGTTGTACACAAGAACATCTGAGACTAAGAGCCATTGCTTGTCAGGCCTTCTCAGGGCCTGCAGGACATGTTTCTGCCTTTGCAAGATTAGAACATGCTGAAGAAAACCAGCAGAGGCAGATTTTATTCCTGTTCTCTCTAAACTCGCTTATTATGTGACTTTAAGCAACACAACCTCTTCAACAATTTACCCATATGGGAATAAACCAAAATGTTGTTGTAAATATAGTTAATCAATTGCATAGAAAACATTTTGAGATCATATATATAGTGTTATAAGAGAGCAAATATAAAAATATGTATAATAAATAAATAAACAATGCAGTTTTTATCAAGATGTTATTTAACTATTGGAATATTTTTATTTTGAAACTCAGTAGGTAAGGTACAGAGAGGAAA
This sequence comes from Heliangelus exortis, assembly GCF_036169615.1. Classification (NCBI taxonomy): domain Eukaryota; kingdom Metazoa; phylum Chordata; class Aves; order Apodiformes; family Trochilidae; genus Heliangelus; species Heliangelus exortis. Next base: position 129,783,866 of record NC_092423.1, on the reverse strand, counting down.
AAATAACAACATCCCCTCATGCCTATTAATTACAGTGGTGGTGCCAGGTGGGTGCTGCTGTAACTCCCTTTGCTATACATTTAGGAAGGTCAGATTTTAGTGAACTGGACCCCACCAAGGGCAAGATTGCTAGCAGTGCAGTGATTAGACAAAAGCTACAAAACACATGAAAGGAATTACAATAGATCACACATCAAACATTTTGGTGTTGTGCTTCCTTCCTCTAGTCCTACGGGCAGGAAATGCTCTACATATCCTGTGAGTTGACCAGACATTTAAAAGTAGCCCCTTGTTCCAAAGGCTCTGCTAAAATAATTGCCTGCTAAGAAGCTGAAGAACTTCTGCAACTGAAGTTGTACCTGGAACACGATATGAATGATCCTGTGATGATAAGGTATGGTAAACTATATGGTAATTGCATTCTTTCAAAACAAAAAAAGCATAAAATGAAACCAAAGTTTGCAGCTGTGCATTTAGATGTCATCTGTTTAGTTACTGATGTAATTTTTTCTTGTTTAAATTTCTCAGCAAAATAAACAAACTGTTATTTTTGTTTAAATTTTTCAGCAAGCCTGAACATCTAAGGATCACTTTTTCATTTTTACACTGGTTAATATTATAGACACTCTGAGGAATCTTTATGGTTTTGAAGCATTTGCCAAAAATCAGGGAGCATAGTATAAATACATAGTTGACAAGTCTGTATAAATGATAAGTATGCACAACTCCAAAGGAAGGTCAAAGGCATTTTTGGATGCCAAATGTTTCTAGAAGCAGCAAGTGGAATTCTCTAAATACAGAGTCTGTGAGGAGAAAGCTTGAAGAGTTTAAGTAGGTGGAGTGGAAGTCTGGGATGTGGGTTAGCAAAAAAAGCCCAAAGACAATATAATCCCAAGATTTTTAGGACTTTGTTTCATGATAGTAACAATTTTATCTCAAAACTTAATGCTGTTTGGCAGTAAGAGGACCTTTGGTTTTTTCAAATACTTCAGAAGTACTTGGTTTTCCACACAGCTAAGGTCAGTATTCCTGTATTTTACTTTGTTTTCATTGATTCACCTAGTTCAGTGGTACAATACCTCAGTTTTTTCAGATGTTCTAACACATTCACCTGCAAATACCGAGGTTGAGTTTCACTGAACACAAACTTCATACTTGGTGCATGCAATTTTTTTTAAATGGTGTGGTACAACCTGGTACAACAACACAAGCCAGAAGATGTAGTGTCCACAGTGTGTTCGATGAGCTGACATGGGACAGGATTTCTTTTTGCTGTTGTGTCAGTATATTGAACTCACACCTGGACATCAATCAAATTCTACAGAAAGCAGGACAGAATGTTAGAAAGAAATAAATACCAGTTTTTCCTTTACATTAAACATTGTGTATTAATGAATATTTTTAGCATGCATTTCAGCATTTTTAGCATGTTACAGCATAGTATACTGTAATAGGGGACTATAGCCTAGCTAATACAGCTAGAAACAACTCTAAAACACAAATATTTGACTTCACAAGTCAATTGACATTTATCTTTGGCACTGATTAAATTAGTATGTCAGGATGCCACTTGTATTTTCTTTTTCTTTTTGCAGAATTTTTGTATACTTAATGGCAAGATAGATCTATTTCTAAAACAGTGTAGATACTACTGTAAAATGTGGCAATAACAGTTTAAAATTACCTCCTTTATTTTCTAAAGTCCTTACGCTGCTTTTCAATTTAAATATCATTGGGAAACTGTCCTGGTAGAAAATTCATGCCATATTCATTATGAAATCTATTATCTTTTATGTTAAAACCCATTTTTCATCTTCTTTAAAACCCCATTGAAGTATTATTAATGACACCTCCAAATTCAATATGAAACTATGCCTAATGAGAATCCAGGGAATTTTACTTCTAACTACACTTTTGAAGGGGGAATCCTAAAAAAAAAAAAAGCAAAAAAATGTCTTAGTTTATTCTCAGCGAGACTGCAAAAGGCAGAAATTATGCATAATCTATCAAAATAAGAGATACATTGAATAATGTATATTTCACCTTTCCCCAGAGATTTTAAAATTCATCCTGTGTGTACTGAAATGAAAGAAACTATGCACTGATTAGAGAGGAAGTTTATACATACATACATACACATATATATGTATATATATATATATATATATATATATATATATATATAGTTACATATAAGAGATTTTAAGTAATTTTCCTGAAAGGGCATCTTGAATATTTGTACTGGAAAGTCTGAACCTTTCCCTTCATGACTTAACTTCATTTTTATTTCTTTTCTTCAGCTATGTCCTATACAATGAGTAAGTCCTGAGTTCAGAGAGGTTAATGTAAAATCAGCAGTGACCACAAAATATCAAGGTTCTACCAGTTTTGGTTTCATGAGAGAATTACAGGCTTGAGTTCCCATGCCTGGGGGCAGAAACTCTTGCTACACAGACAGAGGCAAGACTCAAGTTATATAGAAATTGTTCTTTCACTTCCAGGTTTAGTTCTTTCAAGAGGCAATGTAGTATCAACTACATGCTGCAAAGAGTTTCCAGCAAGTTTAGTGCTCATTTTTATTCCTAAGGAAATGAGCTCCAAGGAAATTGTACAAACTGGTGTTTCTCTTATCTTCCTTTTTATAAAATATTAGGACTTGAACAATCAAGGCAGCTTTATCAAAACACAGGACAAAGCACAACTTACCTGGTAAGTTTTCTTCTTTTTTTTCTTTGCTATGTTCACTTATTCTCTAAGTACAGGATGCCCTCAAACTTCCTCATCTTCCATTATTCTTTATTGGATGTCTAAAGATTTGTTTTCAACTGCACAACATCCAGGTAAAGTATAGTCCCAAAATCTTACAGTTTTCCAGAGATCTGTTAGAGTTTGATTGTTTGTTGTTTTTTTTTTTTCCCTCTCAGAAAATGCTTTTGAACTTCTCTCTCTTCCATTATGAAGCTCAGATATCATCCTGAACAAACCACTTCCCCACCAGCATTTCTCAATTTTTTTCTGGCTTTGCAGGAGGGCAGGAGCAGAGGAATGAAGTACCCTGCTACAGCACATTTGAGTGTGGAGATTATCTCACCAGTTCTTTTAAGGATTTAAATATTTTGGGTATGTTATTACTAGGGACCTCATCTCCTCTTTACTATATTGTTTCTAGTCTTAAAGTGTGACTACACAGTTGGACAAAGAATAACAGGTTTAAACTAGAACATAGGAAGTTCCACCTCAACACGAGGAGAAACTTCTTTTCTGTGGGGGTGATGAAGCACTGGCACAGGCTTCAGAGTTTCCTTCTCTTTCAAAACTTTCAAAACCCACCTGGATGTGTGCCCTGCCCTGGGGCATCCTGCTTTGCCAGGGGGGCTGGACGAGATGGTCTCTAGGGGCCCCTTCCCACCCCTAACATTCTACAATTAATGGAACCACACCTGAAGTCAAGCAAAGTCTCCTTGTCTTACCACCATTAAAAAAGTTTTCAAGAACTAACAACTCTGACTAAGGGCATAAACTTGCACAGAGAAATCTACAAAGGTTTTCTAAAAGAAACATGAGACTAAAGCTATTGAGAAGCACTTTGCTTTTCACTGAATGGACTGATTTTTCCCAAACATTTTTAATTTAATGAAACATCCAGAAGATGTGGAAGGATGCAGCAAAACTTCAGGAGAGATCTACATGAAAGGTCAGTTTACAAATGGGATTCTGATACATAGATTCTCATCTTAAAATCTGTAATAAAGCTATGACTATAAACCACACATTTTAGGTACCGTTCTTACAGTCAATTTTAAATCCACTAACTCCTCCATGTTATTAAATACATTTACTGCAACTTAAATATATAAATTGTTATTTCAGACTGAAGTGGGTATAGCTTTTTGTTTCTTCTATGATGAAAAAATGGTAGCTTTTGTTTTAAAAGCATGATACTTTAAAAGGGTTACTTATGTAAAGACATTTAAATATACTTAGAATATGCTTTAGGAAATGGACCTCAAAACTCATCTTTAGGATAAAAGTATAAAATACACAAGAAATTTAGAGAACCAGAGAGAACAGATAAAGGACAGGAGAAAATCTAGCAAAGCTCAAACTGAAGAGGATTCTCATTCATTGTAAGCTGTTGCTGAAGTAGCTTTTTGCAACAGAAGGCAACATAATCTTAGATGCCTACATCCTGCCATAGAAAGCCACAGAATCCACCATTGTTTTGTAAGCATCAAATACAAAGCTTTCACACTAAATCAGTTGAAGTCTACTATTCAGCATATACAATCTGTTTTAAACAGAGGTTTTAAGCAAGCTCCACTTACAGAGCAATATCGGGCAAAAGTCATCTTCATGTACTCAGAATTTATCTGTGTATTCACAACACTGACCATGAAGACTACAGATTTTAGTGTCAGGTAGTTTAACTGACTCTACAAGGCACCCAAATCATTTATATATATGGTGGTGGTGGTTATGAAGAAAACTTGAGCTTTACTTTATTCCTGGAGCTTAAAAAAAGAATAAATACACAGATAAAAGCCCCCACACAAACAAACACCCAGCACATTACACTGTCCATTTGGGAAACAGCAATTTCTATCATCTGTAGTTAGAGCCAGTTTAGTAAACACAGTGCTTTATTTTTTTATAAACTGCAATGCATGAATACAATATATAGACCTTAAAAACTATTTTTTAGAAAGCTACTTCTGTAAGTCTTGCATTTACATAATATAACAGGCATTTTTTCTTATTCTACCAACAACATGGAAAATCACCCATTGCAAGCTGCCTGAAAAGTGTATCTCAAGAGTCTGAACCAACACATACCAGATAAATGCATTACTCTGAATTTTTCTTGAATACATGCATAAATATATATGCATCCAACCTTAAACTGGGAAACAGAAAAACTTTTGCTTTGCAGATGGATTTTCTGATCTGCAAGCTTTTTTTTCCTGTTCCTTGAAAAGCTGTCACATACAAAGATTAAGTAATAGTATTCAATAGTTAAAAAACTTGGGTCATAAGGAAGAGTTCAAATCTGTGCTGTTATGATCCTGGAAGTATCTTTCTATATATTGATACTCACAGATACTCCTATCTCCACACCTGTTTGTTTCTTGTTGCTGAAGAACACACATTTATGTCAGAAAAAACAAGTATCTCTGATTTATGCCTATCATTGATTTTGAACTCACTGAAGATGCCTGATACTATCTCTGTATTTTATTACTCTCAACATGCATTTGTTAGCCATTAATATACCCATGTTAGGCATTGCCTTCTCACTGAGAAAAAACCTCTAACAATCAAAAGAATCAGAGAGCCTAAAAAAATTTTTTTAAAGGCTGAAGAATGCTACATTTATCTTTGTCAGTTACAACTAACAAACCCCATAAGAATATGAACCAGTCTTTAAAGAAAAAAGTGAAAAAAAAAAGAATAGCTTCTGAAATGCAACAAACTATATAACTTTTAAATCTGGGTATTTTTTTTATTGCAGCATAATTAGGTTTAATAGCAATAATGAGAGATAAAGCAGTATGTACAGAGTATGGACATAAAAAATATTAAGCATGACTTTTGTCTGTACTGAAGGTGGTTGAACACTAAGCTACCTTGGAAAATCAATAAGGGTGAGGAACCATACTCAAAAAATACAATTTGAGCTGTTTGAGGTAAGAGTAACAAGGATTTCATTTTACCATGGGAGCTTTGAATAGTATCCCATAGAGAAATATACTCAAATAACATATCATAATTCTGCATGTATCTGCTGATCCCTTTTGCTAGATAATCCAAAACCAAATAGGAATACTTAAAAGTGGTAAACATAAAAGAAAGGCACTGGCAAATGGTTTTGCAAAAGAAAGAATTCTTTTATCCAAAAAGTAGTGTAAGAACTGTGGTATGAATTTGTCATAGATAAAACCCTGTGAGAGACATCAGAGAACCCACAAATATTTATGGAATGAACCACAATCTGTATACAGAAGTTAACAAATGTCTCATTAGAAATGGGATATGGTTTTCCCAGTAACAGAAGCACACAACTTGCATTATATTTAACTTGAGATATTGTTATAATTAAAAATACTACAAAGAAAAAAGAGTCTGCTTTATATATTACTGGAGAATACTTTTCAACAAACAAAACATTTGCTGAAACCAAATCTGATGGAAATTATATTTACTCACAAACCGTGAAGAAGGAAATTGTAAAATCAGTTTTAAAAGCTTTCCTGAATTATTTTAGCATAAATTATTAATCTCTGCGGAGACTTTTAGATGCTAGTTTTCCAGAAATGTAACCAGGCTATGTGGACTCAATCATATAAATCCACATATCCATGCAGTCTGATGATCTTTAGGGTACCTTCCAACACTGGACATTCTATGCATTTTAAGAATCAGCAAAGGAAACCCAGGGAAGGAACTGTAAGGAGTTTGTGTGAAGTAACTGATGTTTGCTGAAGTAACTTGTATAGAGGGACCACTCCAGTTCTTATTATGGCATCAACTCCTAAGGACCAACTAATTATTTTCTCCCACATCAACAGAAACCCAAACACCTTTCATCATTTCCCCAAGTATTTTAAAATAACAAGAAAAATATAAAGCTACTTACAGAAAAGGAAAGATTAAAGAGAGGTAACTTGAAATAAGAAATGTAAAAACTTCAATAGTGTTGCTTTATAACATAAAACATATGACACAACTTAAATAAAAAACAATTTAGCTTTCGGATTTCCTTTTATTTTACAGTTTTACAGCTTATCTGAACTATTTTTCACTGAATTCAAGTTGCTGAGTATTTAAACGGTGAAAGGTATCCTGGGATTTTAAAATGGAATTTTGTGTCTTTTTTTCTTGGTTTCTGTTCCTTTTTTGTTTACCTTTTTAAACTGTTACAGTATGTTTAATAAAATTAATGGCAAATCTGAGAATTTTATTAAAATTCTTAGTTCATAGTGTCAGATTCTGTGCTGTGTTTTAAAAGCCCAAAACATGATGGCAAATTAAGCTGATCCAAGCCCTGGCTGCTGCAATATTACCTTTTTGCTAAGGTTATGTGTGCCTATAGGATACAGAGGCTCAGGACAATGACCTGACTGAAAAAAATTGCCTGATGTCCCCCAAATTTATTTGGCTTCTTAACTCACTATACTCAAGCACAAGGAGCAGCACCACAGAGCTGCAAAGAGAAGGATGTTTTAGAAACAGATCTGCAACCTTGGTAAGCACAGAACTTACTGCCCAAGGACAACTATGACTAAAGTAATGTTAAAAATCAATATTATACCTATCACACTCTGGGCTGCCCCAAGGATGCCCAAGGACACATTTTACTCCTTGAGTCCCTTCCCTGGGCATGGCTTGTCTGCACATCACTTGCTTTGGTGTGAGGATGAGAGATTTCTCTACTCAAAGAGCTCTTGAGACATCTAATGTGCTTTCTCTCCAGCACAGTAAATAAAGAATTAATCTGGAGAAGAACTAAGTTTGAAAAGTATTTTCAAATGGGACGAAGGGCCATTATTAGAGTTAAGGGAGGCAAGTAGCTACACAACCTGGTTTCAGGTAAGGAGGTGTGTTTCAGTGCTGGTTGATGAGAAACAGAGACGTGAGATTTCTAAGGGTTTTATTTAAAATGTACAAAAGATTTTGAAACTAAAAAGAGAAGAAATTACTCCTCCTGGGGAGAAGGCAACAAGAATGGTAAATAACCAAGTCTCAATAAAAAACAACAAAAAACTATGCACAAGTGTTTATCATCTAAAGACTAGGAAGTGTCAAGGCAAGTAGATAAAAATACTGAGTATATTGAGTAAAATGACAAGAGAATATAATGAAAATTTTTAACATTTGAAAACTAATGAACATTCAAACAATTCTTATTTATTTTGATTGCCTTCAATATTATAGGTTTCAACATGGCAGACTTGCATTGGTTTTTTTTGCAATGGAAAATGAAAATGGAAAAAAAATCCTGTTTTAAACAGCATCACAAACCAGTACAAAGGAAATCATAATCTCTCCTCCACTCAGTTACCATAAACATATTACAGATTTCAAAACTGAAGTTGTATGAACTGCACGTGTTAAGCTCCATGTATACCACACAGCAAACACTGTGTTAAAACAGTATTTGAGACAGCAAGAAATATCAGACAAGAAAAACTCTAAGTTCAGGCTGCCATGTATCTTTAACTTCGCCCTGACTTTGAAGAACATACAGTAGTTGAGAACACCCACAGCTGAGAAACCTTTTTATAGAACAAAGTCAAGCACACTGGCACAGCAGAGAAAACAATGTCCTTGTGAAAGTTTTACTGTACAATTGCCATTTACTTCTGACCTTAAGCTGCTAAATGATGGTATCTTGATTAAACAGTCAAAGAAATGGACTACATGCTACTATAAGTTATACAAAATATGATATTGAACACTTAGTAGACTCCTTTTTTGAAGAGATGCTTCTTGCACGCCTGTCTCCCAGATTCACAGCTAAACTGACCTCAGAAATACATGACCTGAACCAACAGGCCAGTTTAAAGGGAGTTTGAAAACCTATTCCAAATTTAGCTCTGAAATGCACACAGGTGTTGGTAAGAATGAGCTATACCTGAATAACGAGACAACCATAACCACACAGTAAACTCAAAAGCTTTACCAGAAAAACTAAATGTGGTTGTCCTAAGCACTGAAACCTTTGCTCCACTGCAATTCCTTCACTGCTTAGCAAACAGACTAACTGCCAAAACTGCCAAAAAAATGCCTGAATAGGGAACATGAGGCTGTTACCACCATCTTTGCCCAGAGGAGTGTGCAAACATGTCTTAGCTAGCCAGGCACTGACCTGAAACTGGTACATGAGGCCAGGGCAGACCACTGCATTGCCCTTCACTGAGCTGTCACCTTCACAAGGTGCTCAAGCTCACCATCCCTTGCCAGTGGAATCCCTCCCAAACAAGTGAACAAGTCACCCATTACCTTCCACGTCAAACTCAAAGGAATTTGTAAGACCTATGAAGATGCTCTTTGGATCTCTGCCTGCCTCTATAGCAGGACTACAGGGCACACGTAAACACAACTCTGTGAATCTCCATAAAATTAATTTCATTCCCCCTCTCCCGTCCTCCTCACAAAAGGCTGGGATGCTGCCAGGGTGAAGAGCACATTTCTGCAAATACCTCAGCCAAATCCGAAGCAACGTGCCCAACTAAAAAGAAGGAAGAACTGTGCAGACAGTGTATTAAGTTCTCAAAACAATATTGAAATAAATCATCAAGAAGGGATGTTAGTGGCCCTGGAAGTGTTCAAGGCCAGGTTAGATGGGGCCTTGAGCAATCTGATCTAGTAGGAGGTGTCCCTGATCATGGAGGGGGGTTGGAACTAGATCTTTAAGGTCCATTCCAACCCTAGCCATTCTATGATTCTATGATTATTTGAGAGTTACAAGGAGACTTCAAAAACTACTTCAACAACTTTACAGATTTCACCTTTGCTCTCTTGGAATGAATTGGTTACTCGTTTGAATTGATTCTTCACTGACATTTCCATAGCAGGTTTTTTCCCTGACACATTTAATAAGGTTTTCCAAAGTGCTGTCCTAATTAACAACAAATGGAGACTTAAATGACAGAATAATGGCAGTGCTCTTTGACAAGAATGCTTCTATAAAGCATATTTCAATTTGTTTTTCTCTTAGGAACTGCATATGAAATTAAAAATTATTCTAAGAATCAGAATAGAAAATGTTATACCAGTAAGTGAATCAGAAAATATAAAGTGGTTATGTGTACTGAGCACACAGTGGTTAAACTGATGAATTAGAGTGAACACTAAAGTTGCAAGAATGCTTTTCTTATTTACCTTATTTTGATTATCACATAAAGAACTGTATTTTAGACATATATTTAGGCAAACTAGTCATGTATTTTTGCAGATTCAAGTAAAACTCAAAATTAAAGAAACTTCAAGTAAAAATATGATTGATAGTTAAAGCTGAACATTTTTAAGGTTGAATTCCAAATATAAAATTAGCTTTGAATAGCTTTTGGTATTAAATAATTAACTAGCTACATTTCTGAAATTAAATGGGCAGTTCCAGCTGTTATTTTACAATTAGTTTCCACTGAGGGTTTTAAATTAATAACTGCTGCAATAGCCTCAAACATGCCAATGTTAATTAGGAGTGGGGTTTCCATGTAATGCTATCCATATATATGAATATTTTACTGGGCAAAAGGTCTAAGGAGAATTTTTTTTTTTTGCCTCTCTACTAAAGATAGAAGGAGACAGAAATGTAAAGCAGGAAAAGACTTCACTTCCAAGCCCTTTTACAGAGAGGGGTATAGTATTCTTAGGGAAGGTAAAGATGACTTTCCAAAGGTCCTTACACTAAAAAAAAAAGGATGGGTCCTAAGGACAATATTTAGAACTTGCTTTTTAGTATGAATATTTTGACTCAAACCCTCAATTCAACAATAAAGCTAATGATAACTGAATAACAAAACAAACAAACAAACAAACAAACAGCATATCCAAGTAACAGTAGCAAGAATATTTAAAAAAACCCCAAACAAACACATCTCCTGAGGAAGTTTAAAATATTCTTTTTTTTTTTTTTTTTTTTTTTTTTTTTTGCCTTAGCACAGGAAGAAAAGAACTGAAAATGGTGAGGTATAAGCCTATTTCAAAACTTTTACAAAATAAGACATTTCTCTCCTTGAAATACCGGGGTTTTTTTCCCTCAAAAGTTGTTTTCCTACATAACTTTAGCTCTACGGTTTTAAAGATCCTGAAATGAAAGAAAAACTGCAATAGAGTTCTTTATGATGCACTGCAGCTTTTACTTTTTAAAATTTGCTATGAAACATATGCACATTTTCATAAGCTATCAAGCACTACATATGCATGCATTTTTTCACTGATTATCTTTGCTGCCTTTATTGTAAGGAAATTCAACAAACTCAAGCTAATTTCTTGTTTGCCTACCATATAATCTTCATTGAACTATTAAAAATATAGCAAAATAAAACCTTTATAAAATAATCAAAAGGAAGTTATTAATATTAGGTGTGTATTCTGGGAACATAATCTGAATACTAAACTACTAGGAAAGCAAGATTTTTTTTTTTCAACTGTTAATTGGTTTGTAAAGGAAAACATTTTTGCTTATGCTACAGTTACAGAAAATTCAAGCTTTTTGTAACAATAACTTAGTGGTATAGTTTATGAATATGTCCCACAGCAATTTAATACTGAGCAAAAAATATTTCTGAAGACAAGATGCTTATAGATGTGGGTGCTGTTGAAAAGTTTTGAAAAGCATTTGATTTTTCAAACCACACTGGAAAGAAAAAACAGATTTGCACACAGACTTCTGTCTATGTATGTGCTTCTTGTATGAAACTTCTTCCATCATTCTTTCCACTACCAGCACAGACACACAAAACTGTTTATTACTCCTTTTTTCAAACTGAAGGATTTTTGTTAACCGATTATTGGCATTAATGATAATTACAAGCATGTTCTTGATAAAACTAATTAAAATAAAGATAAATAGCATACATTTTATACCAAAAACATTATTATTTTGCGATTTGCAAATGTTTGAGAGATAAAAACCAGTGAAAAACAAACCAGAAAAATGAAAAAGTAGATTAGACAAATTTATATTAAAAGTTACTTGAACACATGAGCAGTTTTAAGAACAAATTTGAAAAAAACTACAGCTATCTTTTCATGACTACTTTACATGTAATTTTTTGGGGGGTTCTGGTTTTTAAAGAATTCCTATTTACATTCACAAATTGAAAACAGTCAAATGACAGCTTAATGCTTTGATCTATGAAAGATCTACACATGAAAATGACCATGGAACTTTCAGACCTGGACTATTAAGCTTTGATGTATGACATGAATGAAATCCTTGGATCTCAAAAATGATGAATCCAGAGTGCAGACAACAATTAGATTCCTTATTGTCCAAGCTGAGGAAAGCTTATGGTTCTGTTCACCTAAGCTCCCAGAGCTTGATAGCTTATTAATATTTATTCTGGACTTGATAAGCAAGGCCTTTTCACAATTGCCTTCAAACAGCCTGCATTCTCTGTGCTCTTTGCCAGCCATTTCATTTTTTATCTTTACAGTATCTTACCTAAAAAGTATTTCAATCTGCTCCCTAAATTTGTATTAATTAATGTTTCACATCAGAGTGTGCAGAAAACCAAGATGTTGGGGATGACTGGCAATTGCCTATACAATTGAGCAAACAGGTTGCACAGTATCTGGTATAATAAGGCTCACTTCTCTATACAGAAGTAGAACTAAATGTCACTTCAATTTTGACTCTGTGCTGCTTCATATTTAAGCAGAGCCAGAGGCATCTACTTATTCTTATATTTCAATCAGAGAAACAGAATTGGTGGGTCTTGTGATGAAGTTTTCTGAGCCATTTTCCTATTGGCATCTCTAGTGCTACTGGTAATTTAAACACAACTTGTGTTTTGAATTGTTATAAACCCACAACATTCAATTTTTTTAAAAATTCAGTCCATTTTATGTCATGTTTCCATTGACTAAAAGTGTTCCAGGATCCCAACTATGCTCAGATTAATTGCACTAAGTACTGTTTGTACAGGAAAATGCTTTTGTAATCTGAAAAGGTAACAAAATTATCCCACAGAATGCGAGATAATTGGACAGAAAAACTGGTTAAGATGACTGCAGACACGTTTGATTATTTCCACTTCTGTAAAGCATTGTGATTTATTCATGCTGATACTCTAAATTAGCCACTTTTATTAAATGTGAAAGAACTAAGGAAATGACAAAGGGAAAACATGTGAAGACACAAAAAAAAAAGAAAATGAGGCTTTTTGAGCTACCCCAAGAGATGCTACTCTCTTTACTGCAACCATCTGCATACATGGAAAAAGATCTTCTGGCCTGGTGCCCTCAGAATTTTTTATATCCATGAAAAGACTGTTCTTTGACAAGTGATTATCTAATAGATCTTCTAAATCTTCTAGGTTTGTTGCTTGGAGAAAGACCTGAGCAACTTGATCTAAACTGCTTTATTAGGTAGGAGGCTGGATTAGGTAAATCACTTCCAACTGAAATTATTCCATGGTTTCATGGTTCCTTTGGATTTTTGTAACAGAATTAGACACATAACTGCTTTTAGCACTTGCCACATAAAAACATATATTTGAGTGTTAGAGAAGTGATAACTGCTAATAAGAAATCTTAACTGATGTCCTCCAAAGTAAAGAAAGCATTGCTACAAACAGGACAACTGCTAAAACGCTCTGCATATTTGGCATATATTTAAGTTCTTATTTTCATCAAATTAACACTGTAGCAGAAGTAGGTACCCAAAAACCCATGGTTGAGGAGTTTCAGGAAACTCTTGAGGAAAAAAACTTAAGCTGGATTTTCATCTTACTATTCACCAGAGTGCCAAACAGGAGTGAGTCCAGGACTGAGAAATGCAATTTTTGACTCCAAAGAGATGCTCATGTTCTCATCTAGTCACAGCATTTATAAAATTTCCCCATAACATGATATCTCTGGTATCAGGAAACTGGCTGACTTTCACTCCATCAGGGCATTAATATGACTTTCCAAATCTCAGCACTCTTCCTCTCCAAAACTTCTAGACCTTCCATCTCTGTTTTATCAAATGCATTTAACCACTCATTTGGCCACTTCAAGAGTTCTATCATTCACAGTGTGATCGTACAAGCCAAGAAATTACCATATCATCTTTTTTTCCTTCTTTTCTCCAAGCAGCAGCACCCCCAGTCCCAAGTTTAATATGACCAGGCAATTGAAACCATAAAAAGTGGTTCTGTCCTTCACTAATTAGTAGAAGCTTCATTCACTCTACCTGATCTCTCAGCTGCTCTTCCCCCTCTATAGCCAGGCTAGGCAGCTGCCTCATTTGCACCTCTATCCAGTTTTTCCTTTATTCTGCTTCCCATCCCAAAGCCTTCTGGTACCTGCAAGAATTCTGCTCCACAGATTTGGCGGTTTCTTGACTGGAACATGAAATTCTGGTCATATTTATTGAACACAAACACACCTTAGCTGGGGTTTAAGAATCAAAAATTAATGGCATGACAAACCATTAAATTAGACAAACCAACTCCTAGGATTTACTAGGAAAAAAATTGAGAAGGAGAAATTGTCTCTTACAGTGACCAGTTAAACTATATTTCTTCCAGGAGCCTGCTATTTACTGCATTTACATGCATCTTTTTTTAATAATTGTATTAATAGTCAGAACTAAATTAGTCAATTTCCTACTGGAGGAAACAGTTATTTTTAGATGGATTTTTATATGGCATAAGAAAACTGAAGTTACTAAGTCAATACATTTCTTGCCAACTTCCAATAATCACCTGAAAAAAAATATTTATGCCCAAACTTTTGGGGCACATTATTTTTCCAACATTCCATTTTCCATTTTACTCCCTTTTCAAGTTAAGCAAGTAACCTATTTTGCTTAAGACACAGATGAGCCATTTCATCTGACAAGCCAAAAGTGGCCTGGTTTATTTAGTATGACCTTTGGCCATACCTGATTTACCTTTCATGCACTGGCAATCTGTTAATAATACATTAGCACATTCAGTTTTTCACATATTAAGTTATGGGACAAATTCAGAAGATATTTGGAAATTCTACTCAGCTTTTAGCCACGAAGTTTCTCAGCCTTTATGAGAAGAACAGTTTCCAAATAAGAAGCAAAAACTCTTCTTTCTCATGAAACACTACAAAAGTTACATTAATTGCATGTGGTTATAGTTTAGACCTAAACAGAAGACTGTTTAAACCAAAGTGACACTGCAAATTAATTTTGTATCCCCACTCCAGAAACACTGTAAAGACAGTGGTTCAGACAATGATTTATTTGCTTTTTTTCTATTAAAAGCAGCAGCAGCAAATTAGAGGAGAAGAGAGGTTGGAAAAAGACAGAAGATGACATGTTGGGATTATTAGAATGCTGTAACAGCTAATTCTTCAGTAATCAACAGGCTGCTGTAATTTATTTTTTTTTTTTTTTTAGTCTTTTAAGCTGGATATTGTACTACTTGTAACTCTGCTCATATTTATTAAAAAAATCTTTCACCAAAAGACATGAATTGCACATTGTGTAGGTTTGCTCGTCTTACTACTTGATTTTTCATGTAAAAAAATGAATGGCTATCTTAAACCATGTTTCTGTAACTACAATTATTCTGGATCAAAGAACACATAATTAGAAAATGCATCTACATGGATTCTGGATGGGAATCTTAATATTTTTAATTAAAAAACATTTATTTATATTACTTGGAAGTGCTGAAGCTTGCTTGAACAGATCTAAATAGTCCCCTCTTCCCAAAACCAAAAGACCACCCACTACCAACTTCAATATTGTCTCACAGAGCTCTGCAAAGTAACTTGACACTGCCCCAATGTATTTTAAAAACACTAAAGCTCGTGTAATTGGATGATTAAAGGAACAAAGATAAGACTGAGTTATTTGACAGCTGCTGAGAAATTAGAAGAACGGTTGCTGAAGCAGTTAGAGGAAATTACTGAAAATGGCAGACATTTTGCAGAAAAAGCCACAGGAAGCTTGGTGTGGTGCAAATGGTCACAAAGAAGCCAAGAACAGTCAGATGAGAGATGTCTGTAGCCCGGTGATTATTTCTACCTTACCCATTTGGCATCCTGATTTCTAAAGGAGGACTGGAGTATATCATAACTGTATGAAACCATGAAAACCAAACATACATTGCACAAACCTAGTCTAGAACATTTATGTATATAAGACACAGAGACCTATAATGCAAAAGAGCATCAGAATCTTTAAGCAACTGAGTGAATTTTGGTTAGAAAAGCACAGAATTTCTGTATTTATGGTAAAGCCTGAAAAAAAAAAAGCTAGAAAGAAAAAAAAAGGAAAGGGGAGGGAGGGAGGGAGGGAGGGAGAGGAGGGAGAGGAGGGAGAGGAGGGAGAGGAGGGAGAGGAGGGAGAGGAGGGAGAGGAGGGAGAGGAGGGAGAGGAGGGAGAGGAGAGAGAGGAGAGAGAGGAGGGTGAGGAGGGTGAGGAGGGTGAGGAGGGTGAGGAGTGTGAGGAGGATGAGGAGGATGAGGAGGATGAGGAGGATGAGGAGGATGAGGAGGATGAGGAGGGAGAGGAGGGTGAGGAGGGAGAGGAGGGAGAGGAGGGAGAGGAGGGAGAGGAGGGAGAGGAGGGAGAGGAGGGAGGGGGAGGAGAGGAGGGGAGGGAGGGGGGAGAGAAAAGAAAAATTAAGAAAAATAAGAGAAAAAAGAAGAGAGAAAAGGTGGGGAGAGGGGGGGAGAAAGGGAGGGAAAAGAAAGGGAAAAGGGAGGGAAAAGAGAGGGAAAAGAGAGGGAAAAGAGAGGGAAAAGAGAGGGAAAAGAGAGGGAAAAGAGAGGGAAAAGAGAGGGAAAAGAGAGGGAAAAGAGAGGGAAAAGAGAGGGGAAAACTACTATTACCAAACTTTAAATCAAAAATATATTTTAAATATTTCCACATGAAATTTGAAGAAAAAGTCTCTCTGACAAGTTCTAAGTGATCAGAAGAGAAACTGGAAATATTTCATGGTCTCCTAAGAATCCTAGTCTTGACAAAAAGTAAAACTTGCTGTCGTTTTCTAGGCAGTAAATTTTTTAACTGCTGGGAAAAGATTTTGATGTTTGTAATTTCTATTGAAGAGCACTATGAAGTAGTTAAAAATACTGCCACATCTGAAAAACAGACCAACGGGAAGTATAAGACACTTGTTCATCTGTATTTCTGTGACTTTTCTCACTTGGTATTATTTGCAACCATACTTTCATGTCTGGCAACAGTGCCAACTCTACTAAGGATCATATATTACTTTTATCATGTTGATTACATATGTTCACCAGTTTTGCTGCCTATATATGATTAGTGTGGTTTGCACATACTTAGTGACACAATCCAGAGCATAACATTTTCACAGAAAATGTGTTTACTGGGAAAGAGCTCCTTAGAAGTTTGTGTTTCTTTCAGCTTTGATCTACACAACATTAAAAATCCTGCAGTTTGAATCTATGCTTACCATTTGCATTATTAAGATCTATCTTCTTCACACTATATGGCTACTGAGCACTTTCATAGTCACAAAAAATTTCCTTTTCTCTAAGGTGAACTTAGTAGTAGCTGAATAAAAGAAAGCCTCTTAAAATATTCTCATCTGTGAGCTTAGACTTTGTAATGACTTGACATTTAAATTCTGTTATTCATCAGCACTTCACAGAAGAACTTGGTTTGTCTAAATGGATTTGAAAGCCCACAAGTGAAGAAAATCAGAAAAACCTGGTTTTGAATATCAAAAGATTGTATGTGAAAAGCATTTTTACAGGCTGCACATACCCGTTTTATTGATCATTTAACTTCTCTCAAAATGAATTTTTCTGAGACCATATATGAAAAGTCCATCCCCTCCCCCAACACTTACTGATAAATATCTTTTCTCAGCACAGCTCTACTAAGAGGGTTGTCAGCCTGAGGAGCCATACAGACAGATCCAATCTTGAGAACCAAGGTGTCTTCTTTAATTGCTGGATTAGCTGTAGTTAGGAAAGAGAAAATACCTGTCTGATTAAAAGACAAATGCATAAAGTAGACACAATGAAAAACTATTTCTTAAAAAAAATCTAAATAAGAATGTCTGCTAAGGATTCAGTTTTGCTCAGACCAATAACTGTTGCTAAAAAAAGAGTCACAAAATCAATAGCAGTGTTGTGACACATAAGACAAAACTGTTGCTATTTATTTCCCCACAGTAGTTTGTCAGACTTCTCATTAACTCTAATCCTTTTTTATTTAATTTTTTTTTCCAAAAACTATATTAATTCCACAGACTTCTCTGTTATCTGCCCATTTCTCCAATAATTATCTGCTGAAATATCAGTATGTAAAGCACTCTGAATCCTTTTTAGTATGGGCCTAGATCTTTCAGATGTGAAACGTTGCAGGATATTATAATGTAACCATACTAGTAGCATTTGGTATGGGTTGCAACACACATGAAAAGTTCAAACACAAGGATTGAAACAAGAGAATCTGAAATCTGACACATGTACTAAGAACAAAATGTAGCACTGGACAGTAAATGCCACATCAATAACAAAATTACGCCAAGAAGAAAAACCTCTGCTTTCCACTTCGTGTACATCACATTCAAATTTCAGCCACATGTATAAATTCTTCATTTTAAAAGTAGTGGTCATATTCAATACAAACCCCAAAGTTCTGCCCAGAAAAAAGTAGCACCACATTTGTTGTAGTAAAACTCTGAAATTTCCTTACAGGAAAACACTTGAGTTTACTGCACCTCCTTCTCAGCAGACATAGACACAGACAAAGCTTCTGCTCAGAAGGCTTTATAGAAACGAGGAAAAGCTCCTGAGAACATGCAATACAAGCTCAAAGATTTCATCATCTGCAGTGAAATGGTTCACTGCACCACAAGTGTGAGACATAACAAGGGTGGAACAACAACACACTTGATCCCATCCAAGGAAATTCTGCAAGACTCTCACATGTGCGTTCTGAAAACAAAATCATAACAGCAGCACAGAGTTCAAATATTTTACTGAAGAGTGAAATGCTTGGCATGGATATAGCAAGATCTATGAGGTTAAAAATAGTAGCTTCTCCAGACCTGTTAATGTATTGGTAAATAAGATACCATGCTTTGTGCCTGCATGTATACATTCACAGAATTCACATACCTTATGCATAAATATATATGCACACAGACATTCACAGAAATACTAATATAATATTTTGAAACAACTGTAGGAAACACAGCATTAAACATGCAGCAGCACAGTAACACAAGTTCTAACGTGCAGACTTAGAAGAACTTCACCCATGTAAAAGGCAAAGTGAAATCCTTAAGTCCCCAAAGCAGAGAAACCATATACAGAGTTTAGTTGCCAGAACTCAGGTAGAAAAGTTAAATTTACTACAATACCCAATTTGTGACCAGATCAAACCCCATATTTTTAACTTCCAGATCAAAAAAATGAATACGGCATCACTCTAAATATTAGAATTCTTGCCACTGTACACCTGATATTGGATTTTTTTCCCCAGATATTCACAAAAGAAAAAGGAGTGTAGATATTAAGTATACTTCTGATTGTAACTACAACTTATTTAGGCAGCTCTATGCTGAGAAGTGGTCCTTAATAAAATGTATCTTATTCTAAAAAATTTAATTTGTATCTCACACCTAGCAAAGCAAAATAAACATGGGAGTACTCATCATAGGACTTTTCTTTTTCAAGACTGGGAATGGTTATTTTGTGTGAAACTTTCTGAAGATCAAGGAATAAAGTCAATCTTAAACCAGAAAGAATTACAGGCATTAAACTTTTCAGCTGGTTTCTAATGAGTGGTAATCTGAGTCATGCCTTAGGGTGATGAATTCACATCTCCATTCATTAACTCACAAATTCTCCTATTAGCTTTTGAAAATATGAGAATAACATTGTAAACATAATCACAGTCATTATAAATATTTAAAAGCTATGGGGGGGGTGGGGGGGGGAAGTCTACACTACAAGTACAATCAAACTTCCAGATTGAAGTGTAATAATATTGCTCACGATCTCATTCCGTTTTACCCACTCATCGCAGTCTTCTTTTTGCTAAGGTAAACACATTATACTTCTTAATCCTTGTAAGGCTTCTTTTCCAGCACTTGATTAACATTTGTGGTGCTTTTCAGCACCCTCTCCAGTTTTATCAGTTCCCATTTTTATGACAGAAAGTATATTGGAAACGAACTACCATCATCTGCCATATGCAGAAGCACAGTTACCACCCTTATTTGTCCCCACTAAGCCCACTGAGACTCTTTGTTTTCATCCACTATTTGCCAGAATACTTTCTAGTCCTGAAGACACAGTCTGCATTTTCTACCTTTATATATAAATTTTCTACCTTTATATATAAATTCAGGTTTAAAGATTTAGTATGTTTTCTACAATCAGTGACATAAACACAGCAATCGTGATGCACAGCTCATAGAACCCTCGACATTCTTTTCCTCAAGGTATTGTTTGCAACATATGTTGATGCAATGGTTTTATATTTACTTTCAGATTACTAAATGAAAGTTTCACTTATTATTCCACACTGACACTTCCAGTTAGCCATTTTTAATTAATTTAACTTTTCCACAGATGATACACAGGGATGTAAATAAATTAGAATACCATATGACACAATTTCAAACTCCTTACAAAAGTGTAAGCACATCAAATCTTTGCAAATATTTTATCAACTTAGAATTGTAGCCATAATGAAGAATGCAAATCAGATATGTTCACCAGGACTAATTTTCCATAAAACTGTATTTTGAGTGGAGTGTTTGACACACCTGGAAGGCTGTGCTGCCATTCAGATGCACCTACCCAGACTGGAGAGTTGGGAAGGGAGAAATTTAATGAATTAGAACAAGGGCAAGTGTAAAGCCTTGCATCTGGGAAAAAAGAACCCTCCCCAGGCTGCCCAGGGAGGTTGTGGAGTCTCCTTGCCTGGAGACATTCAAAGCCCACCTGGCTGTGTTCCTGTGTGACCTGCTGTAGGTGACCCTGCTCTGGCAGGGGGGTTGGACTCGATGATCTTTTGAGGTCCCTTCCAACCCTTAACTTTCTCTATGATTTATTACCATGTAACAAATATGTAATTCTTTATTGACTGAATCCTGTAATAGACCTTTACCTTTATGTTCTCTGAGGGAGAGCAATAAAACTACTTGTCTTAGTTTTATTTAAACATCACCATTTTCATTTTACCTTCAGCTGTCTAAAAGCTACTATTCCAAGGTGTGTTAAAAATTAGTTTCAGAAGACTAAGATCCCTAAGCACAAGTTACTCAGTCTGACTGATTTGAAACTGTTTAATAATAAGCAAGGAGGATGTTACAGACCATATGTTAGGACAGACTTCAAAGTAGGGAGTCATGCTCATGTGACAAGAATATATCACTTCCACAAATGCAGGACATACGTTTATTAAGAACGCTGCCTTTTCTTTTTCACTATCAACAAATTTATCATGTCCTTTCTAGTGATTCCTGATATTTCACTCTTAGTACATATTAAAAAAAAGTTCCTATTATCCTCGAACCAGCCAGATGTGGATTCTTCCCTGTCTTTACCACTTCTTAGCATTTTTTTTTTTTTTGTAATTTAAAATTTTTATTTATAGTGTTCTGCTACAAAGAATTTCTTGATTCTATGCTATATATTGCTTTTTATATTTAGTTCTCACTAAGTAAGTGAAGGTTGCTGGTGAGAGCTTGAAACACCACCTGACACATTAACAAATCAAACTCTCAGGGAAAGCAGCCTAGGATAGAATGCTGCCCTGAAGCCTACTACAAAAAGAATGTTGATCTGGTGCCGCTGCAAAAACCATAAACATGCATATAAATTCCTCAGGAGAAAAAATATTATCTTGATTATTTCATAGTGTTTGTGTACCACCGTTCACTGTGTAAG
The DNA here is from genome assembly GCF_036169615.1 of Heliangelus exortis. NCBI lineage: Eukaryota > Metazoa > Chordata > Aves > Apodiformes > Trochilidae > Heliangelus > Heliangelus exortis. The sequence goes on along the minus strand of NC_092423.1, from coordinate 129,762,284 downwards.
TTTGGTTTTGGAATGCACAAAGAAAGAACAGATTTGGGATATTTTTAAATTTTATATATTAAGTCACAACTACATGTGTTTTTCTGGGGGTAGTTTTGGTAGCTATCACTAGATACAAAAAAATTAATAACACGGGATTGACTGGAAGAGAAACTAAGGTCATTTTTTTATCTTTTTGAGGCTTATAGGGGAATATTTCCACAATATATAACACTTTATCAGTGTAGCACATCAGTAATGGGTCATATTCAATCTTACTCCTTATTTTTGTTTCTAATTTCTGCTCTTGAAGACAATAAGCAGTAGAAGAGAGAAGTGATTTATTTCACATTCAGAAAGAGATGAGAGAAGAGTTGAGAAAATCTGGAGTGAAAGAAGAAATTAAAGGAGAAGGGTACTGATTTTCATAGTGACAATATTTAAGAATTCTCCACTGAAAGAGGTTAGCTGGCTTTCTTACTGATTTAGTAAAGCTTATCTTCAGCATTATTCTTTGAAAGCACACCTACTTTTCCTTTCCACATCCATGCTTAATAGTGTCAATTTTATATTTTTATAAAATATAATTTTTTTATAATTTTATATATTTCTTTTTTATAATTTCTTTTTTATCAAGTATACAGCTACAGAGCTAGAAAAACATACTTAAAAAGATATATATTTCCTTGACAGCATGCCCTAAAACTCCCTTGCAATCAGAATAAATTCTTTTTTGCCAACACAGCCAGTCTAATTTTATCTTCCCATGCTTTCATCATTCCCAGTTGGAAAAGTGTGGAGGACGCTGGCAAAAAAAAATGACCTACATAAATTCTCACTGTCTGCACTTCTTGCAGTTAGATTATGACAAGAATTTAAATATTATACTCAGGATTATATTGTGAGCTATATCATATAGAATGGTTAAAAAGACCCATACCTACAGGACTTACGGAAATATATGATGATGCCCAGTAAAACAATTTTTTCCTTATTTTTTAATCTGTAAAAGAGCTATTGGTAAACAAATTGATCACATTCCCAACTAGCTGTTACAAAGTGTAATTTTAATGCCAGCTTATCTTTATTCATATAGAAAGATTGTAAAAGGGATGTAAACATATTTTATGTATGAAAGGAAAGCCATTTCTTATAGAAAAAAGTATTATCCGTAGATCACACTGCTACTTACTGTCATTTGAAACAAGAGTTTACAACTTTGTAAAACACAAAATGCACAAAAATGCACAACTTTGTAAAAAACCTGAAAGCCTCTTTCATAAGGAAGTCCAAACAGCTTCAACTAAGAATTACTAAATAAATGATAAACTTTATTATCTGTTATCTGATTATCTATTGGGCATCAATCACAAGGCACATTTTAATATCTTTCTCCAAACTGAACTAGAATATCTACCTGCTTCACTATTGCATGGATTTCTGGAAGCCAGTTTCCAGAGCAGCTGAGGCTCCATCACTGGAACAGCCATCTGTGAAAAGCTGAACTGGTACCAGAGTAATGAGAGCTGACATGAGTATTACCACAGCATGATATGGGTTCTCTTCACACAATTTTTTACCTTTTTCTTTTTATAAACACATTTTAAACACAAACTCCAAAGTACTGGGAAAACAATGATCAAATAAACACCTAAAAAACTTTTCAGCAAGTCCGCAGGGAAACAGCATGGATGTTAGATCTGATCCTTAAAACTGAAGGCCCTAAAAATGCAATTTATGTTAGAGTATTTATCTACAATACCAAACAGCAAAAAAATCTTTAACATAAAATATTGTTACCTTCTGCAGTGGGACGATCTTCCTCATTTTTGGGACAGAAGACTCTGATCACCCCAGTGCTGATATAAATCAGAGGCAAGTTGCGGGAAGTTAGAGCATGAGTCCTCATGGGCTGGCCTGGTGATTTCCTTTTCTCCTTCTGAGTCCTTGGCAGTCTGGCTTGAAAAATGCTTGCAATTGCATTAAGCAAAGGAAAACAGAGGACCACATCAAAGGCTTGAGAAGAGAGAAGGATCTCATGAAGGAAGTGAGGAGAACCATCAGTGTGACCTTCTGATAGCTTGTGGAATGTTCTCCGTTCGTTTCTTGATATCAGCTTGTGCCGGACATTTTTTGTCACAGCTTTGGTGTAAGTGAGAGAAAGGAATCCGTGCTGTTGGTGTGAGCCATCTAAAAGTTTTGCAGTTGTCTGTTTCAAGGAAAGAAAAAAAAAAAAAATGTGTACATTTTTGCAGCAGTTTAACATCCATCAACTGCCATATACTCTGTTGGTTAGGATGTTTAGGGTTCTACATTTTCTAGAGAATTTCCACTATCTCTGAATTATGGAAAATAATTTTCTTTTTTTTTCCAATGGACAATTTATCCAATTTTTCTACACTTCACTGTAGTGTGTCAGCTAAGACTATGAATTGCTGAATACCTTTTTCTTCTCTGATTGTTGATGTTATATGAAATTCACATCAGCCAAAAAATACCGTATATATCCAAGTCTAAATTTACCAAATATTTTCTGATAATTTTTCACACTGTATTTTTATTTCTCCTTCATTTTAGACATTTTAGAAGTAGATCTTACTTCCTTGCATTGTTCCCTCTGTATGTGCAAATACTATAGGTGCTAAAATAACACTGAGGTGCTGAGATATGTCACTCCATCTAAACATGGGTGTTAAAACCACCCTGAAGCCAACTAAATACTCTTAAGAATTAAGTTGGGTTTGGTCTCATCACCTCTTGAGTACCTAAGGAGAACAGCTGTACCACGTGCTCAAACACATCACTTAAATAAAGATATTTGCACTGTACTTCAGAAACAGCACATTGCAGTTCTAAGTATAAATATTTCCTAGATAAAGATGACAATTAAATACTTAGCTCCCAGAAGATGTACAAGACAATTTTGGTTCTCTTTGACAGTCTTTCAGTCATACACTCCTAGTGGGTGTAAAACACTAAAAGAGTAACTAGGAAAACCATTATTTTTAAAATGCAATAAACATTTTGTTAGAATTCTATAAGATTATTTAACTTTTTACCTTAATCACATGAGCATAAATGAAAGCAATACTTTTGCAAGTATTTGCTTCTTTCAGCATGTTAAATTTAATTAAAAACAATATAATGTACTTTAAATCTTGTTACTAGAACAATATCTATTTAACAAACAGGATAAGTAGAGTGCTGAAACACTGGAAGCCTTTGTGTTTACTTAAAGCAAATTAGTGAGGTTAATTTCCCATAAGAACTGAAACAAACAGAATAAGAGGAAGTATTGCCAATCAACATTCACTGTGAAAATAAGACCTCACAGACCTTCCACTAACATAAAAAGATTCTATACATTCACACCTTATAGAGCTCAATGTCATATCATACAAAGTATAGTAAACAGGCAAGAAAAATAGAGGTTAAATATCTCACACTGATATATTCTAAATTAGAGAGTAATGTTCCAAGCATTCAAAAGAAAGGCTCATATATGAAATTGTTAATTGTTGCATTATAGTATTGTTGCAGTAATAAAAAGCATTTAATTTCCTAAGTAGATATCAGAATTACATGAATAAAATTCAGCATTCAGTGTATGGCTTTTGTGTATTTGGTCTCCAAACATTACTACTGTATGTGCTCACTTTTAACACCTATGAATTCTACTGACTTCAGTGTACTGAAATGTACAGGCTGTGAGCCATCAACCCTTATTCCCAAATCAACTAAAAAAATGACAAAATGACTGACAACTATTGCTGAAGCAAAGAGGGAAACAACACAACTAATACAATTAATGTAAGCAATAAATATATTTTTAAAAATTAGACTAGAAACTAAAAACATTTGAGCCTTTTTTTTTTTTTTTTTTTTTTTTTTTTTACTTCGACTGGCATTTTATTAATGTAAGTTCTGTAGTAAAAATTTTTGGAAAAGATTCTTACAGAGGGAAAAAAGCCAGAGAAATTACTGAAAGGGTCCTGCTTGCTGATGGGTCGGACCAATAGGGTTCGTCTGTTCAGCTTGTCAGTACAGGAAAGGAACACTCCTCCATACTGCCCCAGAGACCAAGATTCTTCCCCAAGGCTTGAGGTAATAAGCAACACATGGATGAGGGAAAGAAAAAAAAACAACAGTCAAATAAAAATAAAGAAATCTGCTATAAGCAAAAAATCCTAACAAAAACACATTAATATTACACAGTTCAATGTAACTGCAAGATAAAACCTATGCCACACCTTTTCCTAAAAGGCTGAAATTCAATCAGATTGTGCAAATGGTCAAAAAGTCCACAACTTTATAAAATTTTGTGTGAAAGAACAACCTATGTCAAGACAGATGAGAGTGAAGTGTAGTAAATCCTGCATTTCCTTTAGCTTTATTAGAATGGGGAGAACAGTTACAAGAACCAAGAAACTGCAACCAAAAAAATGTACTCATATGCTTACATAATCATAGTGTTATTTAGAAAAAATGACTTATTAAGCATTACAATGTGCTTTTATATTACAGTTCAATCATTTTTTATCATATATAAGGATATAAAAAAAAATTGTATTGCTTAAGAAGAGTTATTCAGCTAAAACCCCAAAAGCCTAAACCTTTCTTAAAGCTTCAGTATAACTTTAGCAAACAAAACCACCCTAAAGTTGAAAACATTACTAATGGAGCAGTAGTCTCCTGGGAGAGAATGGCTCTCTCTCAAGCTTTCCATACAATCTGTGGACAAAGCAGCTTGTTAGAAGCACCTAGTACTGGGATTCCAAAGGGTTTTAAAGCATCATAACTTTATTTTAAAATATTTTGCAAAGGAAAGTACAAAATGTGATTATCAAATATTACAGTTTTACAGTTTTATTACAATATTACATATAAACTGTAACTGTATTTGTAACTTCAGCAAAAGAGCAAGAATTGCATTTTATTTAGGCAGCTGATGAGGGAAAAAAAGTCTCAGATATGTTGATAGTTTTGCTAATTTGATACCAAATCTCCTTACTGCTGTACACAGAGAACATTAAGTGCTCAATAAGACCTTGCAGACATTGTCTCCTGAGTCAAAATAATTTGTTCTCCTAAATATTTTTCTCATTTTTAATGGCAAAAAAAGGTCTTAAACTTTTAACTTTTGTTTTCTATGGGCATTTTTGTGTTTTGGTACGGTTTGGGTTTGGGTTTTGTCCCCTGTCTTGATTTCTGTCTCCCATAACAACACGTGTTGATCTGTAATGGCAAACACTAATTTGGGTGATCAAAGACAGAGCAGGCCCTCTCTTATTTTGTCCAAACTTGTGATGGTTATGGGCAATGAACACACCAGCTTCTCTCTACAGAACCATGCCTCTGGGTGCCAGATGAATGCAGACACACCAGTGCAGCAAACTATTCAACTGATAGGGCTTGCTAAAGTTGCAAGACATGTAGTTGGTCAAACTACCTACTCTAAATATGCATAATATTGATGATACACTGGTTGACATGACTGAAATTTTACTTGGGGGCATCTGCCTGACACTACACGGTGTCACACAGACACAGATAATCAGTTCCCTCCATTACAGTGTTGCTAAGTGACAGAAAAAGACACAGCTCCATTTTTAAGAAAAATTCTTTGTCATATCTAAGAGTATGGTGCTTTAAATCATTAAATATTTGCACTTGCTAACATTTCAGGAAGAAACATTTAAGGAATTTCCCATTCACAAATTCAGCTAAAATTAATGATTTTTGTCTAATAGACCAAAAAAGCAGTAAGTGTGAAAAAAAAACCTAATGTGCAATGATACCTATGTATTTCTTTGGAATCGGATATAATTCTGAGAAGAATGAAATTCCCTGTTTAGACTCCTTTTGATAACTTTAAAGTTTAATGCAATTTCACTGAAACTGAAAAATTACCTTCAATTCAAGTTTAGAATTAAGAAAAGGTCCACACCTGTCTTCTTTCAGCCTGAAATTAAAGCAGACTAACACCAAGGAAATACCTGTTTCTGTAATGGTCAATATTGAAGCTTTCTATTTTACATTTGATTTTGGTATAGACATCCTGCATATCCACTGAGGCACTGAGATCTTCTAATTCACTGACAACACAGACTTCTGCAATGGTAAAATAAAATAAAAATTATTAGTTCTTAATCCGAGAGTTAAGCTTTTAGGAAAAATATATCTGAGAAACTACATGTTGTAAATAGAAAGATGCTACTTCCACTCAGAATTTTTTATGAAGTGCTTTTGTCTCACACAGACAGGAAACAGAAAAAACTCCTAGAATCCACACATTCTACAAATATGTAGAGACTATTATATGGGGTTTAGTTCAGATAGTCTGAGTTAAAAAATGTAAAAAGGATATGCAAAGATATTTATTCTATTTGATCTACCTTTTTTTTAAATTGAAGATTTAAGTACTTATCTTTGAAAATCAGGTCTGAACATGACATTATTTTTTTCACACTTCTGTAAGTTACAATATTAACTGCTATGGAACATTATTTAAACAAAAATACATGAGGGCTTGCAGCACATTTATAGAATCTGAGTTGCTCTCAAAAAATTACTATCTGGATGATAACCCAACTGTAACCTCAAGCAAAAAAAAAGAGAAGCTGTGTACTACCACACACATTTCTTTTTTCAAAACAGAAGTTGAAACTTATGAGTTGAACTCCGTGTTAAACTTTCTATGACTTCAAGGATTATACTATGACGATCACATTAAATTTAAATTTGAAATCATCAATACAGAACTACATGTCTAAATGTAAACACAGAAAACATACTGCTGAATCATAACAAATTGAAGCATGATTACTTCTAGGGTAATAAATGCAGCACTCCTAAGTAAATTAACTAATTTTCAGTTTCATATAATCATCTTTCAACGTGGAGGGGGAAATTTTTTCCAAAGAACATTACTGAACTTGTCATTCTAATTTAAAATATAGATCCAACCCATTATTTCTCCGTTACAGTACTTAATATTGTCAATAAAAGTTGTGAATAGCAAATACTGTGGTGTCATGTATGGAATTGATAATATTTTATTAGAGGAAAAATGCTGGATACCTGTGCTATTATTTCTAGGATCAGGAGCAAACAATTTAATAGTAATTTTTGGCAACATCCACTGCATCCATAGGCTGACACGTCCACTTGAGACTCCAATATTACTTGTTGTTTGTTCCAATGTAATGGAGTCTGAGAATGGAGAATCATCACCACCCTGAAGAGAATCACCCTATGAAACAGACGAGAAAAAAACCAAAGTATTGTTTTTTACCCTTTTTTTTTTTTTTTTTTTTTTTTCTGTCTAGTCTGACACAGAAGTTTCTTTTGTAAACAAAACTTAATTTAGTCAATGCACAAGTAAGGCCTACACAGGCATCTATCTCTGGAAGTGAACTTGAGGAAGAAAACCAGTCCTTGAACTTCTAGGAGACAAATATAGGATGTTGATGTAAAACAGTGCTCTTAGTAACACAGGAATTGTGAACCTCTGGACACAGCCATGGGCAGAGTATGCTGGGGCTCAGTCAGACCCCTGGAACTGCCACTGCCAGTGTTGGAACTGGTTCTACCCTAAAGCCTTCAAGTTGTAACTGGGGCCTCAACTCACTTGTGCTTCACTTTGCACTGCAATCTGGTACTTGGGCTACCATGTTCCCATCCAGTATTCCAGGACACTTCCATGTACTACTGCTTGGGACTAGCTAGCTTCCAAGTACAGCTAAAACTGCATTAAGCTGAGGCTTTCAGTGATAACCTCTTCTGTTTGCAGCTATGACAGCTGCAGAGCTTATCAATAGACATCCCCAGCTGCTCAACACCAAGTCCCAGTCCGAGTTTACTGGATTACTGGCTCCACCCATCCCCTACTTTAAGTTCACCGTGAACATACTATCTAAATTTTTTCTGCCATTCAAACATACATAAACAGCTGAAGTGGCCCATTCTCTTTTGAGTGGCAGAAGTCCTGCGGATGCTCCTCTGAAAGAAGATGTTGCTATATGGCTATCCTTTGGGAGGTGAAAAATGAAGAGACTGCATTTCTCCCTAGTCTTCTGTTAATGGTATTGAAAAACTGATGCCCTGCAGTAGCTGCTGCTTTTAAAAACAATAATAATAAAAAATAAAAGCAAAAAAAACCCAACCCCAAATTCTTAGAAATTTTTTTTAATGAAAAACTAAGCAACTGAAGTGAGACTGTGTTCTTGTTTCTCATGAAGTTTCAATTTTCATTTTGGATTTTCAGCACCCAGCATAGTATTGTTAAACATGTTTATGCATTAATTTTCTGCTCTGTTTCCAGATCTACAGAAAAATCAAGCCAGAGTCAGAAACCCTGAACTATTTTCCCACAACTTCTCATGCCAAGTCCTAAAATATACAATTTAATTCTTTTACCAATTGTTGCAAATTGACCAATATACTGAGTTTATTTTCTTAGCAGAATTTATCTTTGTTCATCAGGAAGATCCAAACATATGAGGCCTTCATCCTTGGCCTGCCTAGAGCTCGGGGATGATCACAGTTTGGCCACACTAACGCTGTGCCTTATCAAAATAACTTCTGCGTTCTTGCTCAATCACTGAGTTTCCCCAAGGACTAAACACTTCTACCACTGTTTGTACTTAAGTAAACAGTAACAAGTGGCCTGTTGTAGTCTGCACTACCTTTGCTTTTGCTGTTCCAGAGGAGGGACAGTAAAAATGATTAACTGTTTCCAGCCTCCAGTACTTAAGCCTCTCACTCATGTATCCCTGTCTTACAACCACCCAGATTACAATTCAGTAAACTAGGTAGCTTTATCCACTGAGGGCTGTGGTGCTCACTCTCAACTTGTCAGCATGAAAAGAATTACATGCAGCATAAAATATAAATCATCCACAGATCACATAAACAAGTTACTTCGTTTGCTGTCTAATATAAACAGTCATGAGTTTGCTTTCTTCCGATTCATTTATAGCAAGTCCGCTGCAGCTGAAAGAAGCTTTAAAAATAATCATTTGTCTCCCACAGAACCAAATAACATATTAACTGTAAAAATCTCTAAACTTAAAAAAACCCCCATACTTATGGCAACAAAGTAGTTTGGTTCAGAAGACTTAAAGATTTAAAAATACAGGAACGTGTAAACAAAATATAGACTGAAAAAATGCAAACTTCTGGAAAATATCCCTAAGTCAAACCAGTATAAGTGCATATTATTGTTTAATTAACTCCGTATACTTCACTCCTGCTTATCAGCAATACTGCCTATAAAATATATAGCTGCAAGTCTGAAATTGTGGCTTACACACTCAATTTTTATGTATTACCTCCCCTAATTCTTTCATTAAAAACATTACTGTTACTGTATGACAGCAAGCTATAATTTACAAATACAGGATGATATTTTCCAAATCAAACACGGACCGAGATTTGCTCTCACTGAATTCGAGTGACATTAGGCTAAAGTTAAGTACCTCCAAATTTCTAAAGACAAAAAACATGCATCTACAAGGAATCAATAATAGCATTAAGAGAATGTAAAGATGTTACATACATGACATTTAAGGAGATTAACATAAAAGTATTTTTCTATTTCCCCAAGTATTTGTAATTTGTCTTCAGACCTGCCAGTATCAAGACAGCAAGCAAGCAAGGTTTTGTTGGCATTAGGTCTCCTGGCCAGTAAGTGCCTGCACTGTAACTGCCTCATCTGCTTTTATTGCTCCCTTGATGGAATTCAGACTGTGGGAAGGGAAAGGAATGGTCAAGTTCCAGCAGCAAAACCACAGACAGAGATTAATCAAACCCAGGAAAATGGTGGAATGCTGCTCCAATATTCTCAGTTACCTCTCCAAAGTTGCTTCCACCTTCCCTTTCCCCTTTCCCGTTCATTGAAAGCAAGACTTTGCAGTCATCCTCTGCTTCCACACAGTATCATCTATTCTCAGCTGGTTAACTTTCCTGACATTCCAGTTCCTACAATAGTAATTTCTGTGATGTACTGAAGATAACTTTTGCCTTTCTGTCTCTATACCTCACCGATCTCTCATCAATGCTCAGATTTTCTATGCCAGTCTCTGAAGAGTACTTGAAGAATACCATGATATATGAAGCTGACAAGCATCAGGTTACTCTGACATACCCCACCCTGCTTCTACACTAAAATAATTGCATCTTCAGAAGGTACCTGAAAAATATTCAGCCCTCAACTGTACTTCAGTGCAAGTCAGTGCAACTGGCTTTTACAATACTTAGTTGGATTTCACTAGTTAGGCTCTTGTGAACAGTCTCCAGATAAAAAGTCTTATATCTAAGATAGATATATACAATAACCCATACTTGGAAAAACTGTGGAGGACAATTGTCTTCACTCAGAAGAAAAACTTGGCCTCAATGAAAATAGGATGGAGTAACAGACTGACATCTGCAGCCCATTAGGCAAATTGACAGGTAGAACTAGCTGCTGTACTTCATAGCAGACAAAACAAGCAAAAAACCATAGAATCTGTCTGCATTTCTTGTCTACAAGGCCTGTCAACTTTGCATGCTTTTGGGACAGAGGAACAGCTGTATAGCTCTGTACAGATGCTGCTCAGATGCATCTATAGGGAGGTTCTGTTCATATCTGAACATACTAAATGGGTGATTTTTCTTCAAATAAAGTTTGAATTACATGGACCAAAACTGAGGCACTCAGCAGACTGTAGTTCAAAGGAGTAGTTGAAAATAGTGGACGTGACCAGATCCTCTGTCTCATCTTCACATCCAACCTTCTTCAAATAAATGAGAAGTACAGTTTCATGATCTTAAATACAGCATTTTTGTAGTCTTATAGGAATCTAAACTCCGGTTTGAATTCCCATGACAAATTCTCTCCAAGTCAAAAACTGCAGTAATTCCAAACCGTTACTTTTGTCTTTTTTTTAGTCCTAAAACCTTTGTACACCCTACATACTCTTTTTGATTTTCATCACCTTCATACACCTAATATTCCTACCCAGTTGATCAGCTGCTGAGCCAAAAATGTTACCCTCTTACTTGAGCAACTCTGTGAATTTTTTCCTGACAATACAAATGTTAGCTTTCTAATTCTCATTCTCTATTTCTGACAAAGAATTCACAGTATCAAGTATCTAGTTATGTATATGTTCTCTTAACTCACTGTCTCCATTAAACAAACTCCACCTGCCCCAGTATGATTTTCTATCCGTGCACTTATATATTCCTTTTACTGGCTCTTTCTTCTGCACTGCCTTCCTACCCCAGCCACAGCCAGAACACCTTGGGCTGAGAGCTCTGAATGGAGATGATGGATCTGAGCTCTGTTCTTCAATCTTTCAGTCATATGAACTATAGTTTCACGTAAACTTTTCCTTCTGTTTGTACCTTTTTTCCTTTTTCGTATCTTTAATAAAATCCTCAGAGCATGGTAATTTCTTAAATCTATTTATCCTGTCTAAGCACAATGATACAATCCTTTCAAAACAGTTTTCAAATGTCGGTTTTAAAATGCTATGTCAATTTTAAGTCCCCTATTGTGAAAAAATCCAATATTAATGCCACATGTTCTAATAGAACTTTCTATTCTAACAAGATTTAAATTATGGCCTTAGCTTCAGAGTGGAAAACACTGAATGCAAATTCTAACATTGGCCTTTGTTAGCTAAGTCACAACGTTTCATTTATATCAGAAGAAAATTTATTTAGCCAGTGCATAACATTTGCTGAGAAAAGGAATAAAATGATATAAATTATGAACATTTTGCAAAGGGTTAGGATATGAATACTGAACTTGAACCCATATTACCAAAATAATCTTGGTAACATATGGATTAAAACAATTACTGAAACATTTAAGTACTGCTCCAAGTACAGCATGTACTCCAAATACTACTGTCTATATAGAGGGTCAAAACCAAAATGTTATATATAAAGCTGGTGGCTTTAGATTTTAATGAGAAAGGGATCTGATGCGAGTAGGTGGAAAAAACAGGGGTTCTTTTTACCATATTGTTTTCCTGCTAGTATTGCTTATCTTCAGTTGGGTGCCCGTGGCAAAATTTTTCACGAACACATAGAAATACGCCAAAACTGAGGCTATTCAAATAGTCCAAAAACACGTTAGTGAAACAACTAAAGAACTGAAACCCTAGCTCAAATAGGTTTTAATGAAAGTTACCTCTGTGTGTGTGTGACTGATAGAAAAAGTAAGTACAAAAAATCACCAGTTCATTATCTCCAAACCCAGGAATTAATATAAATCATACATAGGGTCAAAGCAATCCTGGTCAAATGTTGTTGAACATGTAGTTGCATTCTCTCCTCTAACTGTTGTAGTTGTCTGTGTTTTAGCACTGGTCTGTGAAGTGCTCCCGACACTGCAGTGTTTATCCTGAGAATTAAACCCAGTCTCTCAGTACAGTCTCCCCACATTCAAATAGCATTATGTTAAGAATGAAGCATTGCACAGGTATGCTACACCACTGATACACCTAAAACTCACCTTTCACATTTTTGGCTCTCTTCTGGAGCACAACAAGGCAAATGTATTATTCCAACTAGTGAGACTGACAGGGGCACTATGTAAACCACAAATATGAGGCCTATTTGGCTGCACAGCCTCCTGTGACAACCCATTCTACTATATAACAGCTATCTGGCTACTCATAGATAATGATACTCGTGGCTGAAGTTTAACATCCTATTCATGCTGATAAAACAATCACCTTCTTTTCTTGGTATGGCAGAGAAGCAGAACTCCTTTCCATGTCTCAAAATAAATTTTACAGTCTTAGGCACATACAGATCAGGTACCAGATCACTCAGAGAAGCAGAACTCCTTTCCATGTCTCAAAATAAATTTTACAGTCTTAGGCACATACAGATCAGGTACCAGATCACTCCAAGCAGCCACGCAGTGCTGTAAATTAAGGAGGCAGAAATTCACTGCACCACGTAGCCAGTCTTCTGTATGAAGATGCACACCAAACCCTCACGTGACTGAGTTACAAAAGCACTCCTGAGATATGGGACGGCTGGGAGAAGGGTAGGAACTGAGCTCCAGAAACAGATGAAGGGCAGCAATGGATGGATGGACCTGAGCTGAGTGTGCAGCTGGGTGACCCCCAGTGCCAGCCTTGGAAGCCCTCACTGCCCCTGTACCTCTCCTGGCTCCCAACACAGTCCGCACACAGCAGCTCTTGGCTGACTCAGGCATGGTAGTGACTGACTTCAACATGACAGGATAACTGCAAAAGCTCCTTGGAATGACTCACAAGCACCACAGGTATCCCAGGTACTTCCAAACACCAGTTACTATTCTAAAAATTCTGGACTTGAAAAATACCTTATGTTTCTTGACCTGGAAACAGTAACCATAAATTTTCTGACAACAGTTAATATTCATTCACTTCAAAGAGAAACAAAGTAGACAAACAATAAGCATAGGAGCAAAAAAAAAAAAAAAAGTCTTGTTTTTTTCACCTTCTTCCACTTTTTTTCTAAGCAAGCCTACCTCTGTAGTGGTCCCAATGTCAGCAGATGGGCTGTATGTGCTGGTATCTGGTGGAGCAGTACCAACACTACTTTTAACTGGAGAGCTAGGAGGAGCAGGTCCTGTCATGGTTTCAGAATAGACAGAAGATTGATATAGAATTCCCCTCCTCTGAATCTTATTCCAAACTTTACTTGTGATCTCAGCCAGTTCATACAGAAGCTGCACCTAAAAGAAGAAGAAAAAAAAACAACTTTTTTCTAAGATGAAGCTTTCCTTAATGAGGTAAAGAAAAATCATAAGCCTTCCAATGAGGCTTAGAATGTAGCAGAACTGAACTTCTCCCTATTTCTAGCATTCCGATAAGCAAATATGTTGTAACCAAAATTATTAACTTCAGTTTACAGTATAGTGATTTGATAAAAATAATCTGTGCTTTGCCTAAACATCAAACATAGCTCATGAAAATGTAAGCAAGAGCATGGTCTTGTAAAACTTTTGCTAATAATAATTTTAACAATTAAACAAAGCTAATACGTGGTATATTTCATATGTATAGACACTGCCTCTAGAAAATGCCAAACATATAAACTTACAAAAATTATTAATTAAAATTATATTACAATAATGATCCTACACAGCATATGAAACTGCTCTAAATTTCAGGAAGAGTATCCACTATCAAACTCAATAGTCTCCTGGCATATGTCATTCCAATATTCAGAAACATAAAGTCTAACCTTGCACATTGTTTGACTCAGTTCTAAGATATTTACATAAGTTATTGTAAATAAGCATTAATCACAGAATCTGTATGACAACATACTGCAATATACTGTATAAAACAAGCTCAGAGAAAACTGCAAACAATATAGAAGCAGATCCACAGCTGGATACCATACCCAACTTGCCATTATAAAAAATGGAAATTCTTATATTTATAAAAACTTTAAGCCTCAGGACACATCTACTCTATGAAGCTGGCTTCTTATGTGGGCAGAACAGATGCAGAAAAACACTGTTGTCAATCTACATTTGATATAAAACAGTACTTGATTTCGTGCGTGAGAATGTGTGATGAAGTCTCAAAGTACATGCCACAGTCATTTCTTAAGAGGTAAAGTGCTGGGATTTTATAAAAACCTTCTTAATTCATCTTGGATTTTCTTTTGAAGTTTCAAGGCTTACATTGAGCAGGTTATATACTCTTTTGACAGAATTTTTCCTTAAAGGGGATAAACTTCTCAGTACTTTTTTTGTCTGCATATACAGAGTAATCTACAGACAAACAATATCCCTGGCTGTGGCAAAAAGTTCTTTTAGTTACTCTTGAATATATTTTATGTCTGTAGCACTCCAAGATGCACTGGTAACCTTTAAATTACTAATTACAAATTTCTAAGTTTTTCTGAGTCATTTCCATGTCCATCTGATTGATTGAGTAATATAACATTAACTGGTGTTGACATTTTGCTGGCAAAAGAGTCACTAGAAAATTAATGGGATACAGGCACATATCCAAATCATACATGCTTGCAACCTCCCCTCTCTCAAAATATTTTTTTGGTCAAGAAAGCAAAGGATAATTTAAGCTATACTTATCTTAACGAAGGCTTCTGGAGATCTAATTATGCTCCTGTTCATAAAGGGACAAAATAATAAAAGAGAAGGAACTTCTGTGTATACCTATCCTCTCGTACACAAGGTGAAGAGGGTTGTCATCAGTTAATCTGACACTGAAGAACTTAAATCATATTGGAGTTGTAACAGTCATAATCATTAAAGCTAATTATTATGTTATATGGGAGGTTTTTTAGAATTGCTCAGGCTAGAATCTTTGCAGCCACTCTGAAACAGTGGCTATTTCAGACAGCAGCAGCCGTTTCTCCAGACATTGCCAGGAACCACACTTCTAATTAGTATGACCCTTAATACTCTACCCTGATCTGAAACCAGAGACACAAGTTCACCAAGAAAAAAAAGCACACTGATTAGAGGGAGATGATTTCATGGAAAGATGTCAAAAAGTAAAAACTACCAAAAAGCTTCACACCGAAATCACATTAATACAAAAAGGAAGGGATGTATCTATATGGAAATAAAATTTTTAAATTTCAGCTTTTCAGATACAGAGCTGAAGTTATGTCTTTATATTTTTAATACACTTAATTTTGTTCCATTGGTTGTTACTCATTAAAATAGAAGAATTTCTACTTTTTTTGTTGGTTGCATTTTTTTCAAGTGAGTAGTTTTAGTATTATTTTAATAGATAATAAAATCCAATTCTGATTCTAAGAGCCTGTGTAAGGACTCTGTCCTTTAAAAGTATTTTTGAGTGTAACAGTTAATACATAATAATTATTTTTAGTACACTCTATTCAAGAGAAGAAAAATGGTATGACAAAAATAGGAATAACTCTGCCAGAATTTGTGAAGAAAAGTTTCCTTCTCTCACAGCTTCAACTCCCTCACCAGCAAAACCACACATAACTCAGTAAGACCCCACTGACTACTTGGCAAAATCTGTAAAGTTCAATATGTTACAGCATTTTATACTTTAAAAATAACACATTACTACAAAATTGAAAACTACTACAAAAGACAATATCCTGACAATTCTGCACACTGGAAGTATCTATTGACTTTAAAGGGATACAACAATGAGAATATGGCTTCATATTAAACCATAATAGTAATATAGTAAAATAATTCACTTTGTTACCATTTAACAAATTCACTCGATATCACCTACTTTAAGGCTGTCATCTATAGACAAAATACAGCCAGTCATTTAAAGAATCAAATTTCATAGTTACTCTACTGTGAATTTATAACTATCAAATGCTGTTTATGTAATTGTATTTTCCATCTTCTGGTCTTGAACATCTGGCTAAATAAGAGTGATTTTTTTTCTCCTTTTGCGTAAGTAAACCAGAAAGTACAAGGAAGGCAAATGTAAGGGAGAAAAGAAAGCCCCAGAACCTCTACTAAACTCAAATAATTTGTCTGCATCCTTTCAGTCATTGTAATACTTCAGTAAATGAGTTTACAGTTTACAAAGACATTAGTTAGGACAACAATATTTGGTCTGATATTACACTGTAAAACTTCATTTTAACATTTCACTATATTCATAACATGATTTACTTGGAGGATAGAATTTAAATTTTTTAAATACAAGTATTTTCTTACAGTTTGCAAAACAATGTGATCACACTCTGCTAGGAAAGCTTGAAAATGTTTACTTATTGGATTTTCCTTTTTAAACTGGTGACTCAAATTTAGATAAGGCTTCCACTTATAACAAAATCATATTGCTTATAAATTAATGCTATTAATGTATTACATATATTAACCATGAGTAATGCATTTGAAGATTTTAAAAAAAAAAACCTCTCTGGAATTACTGAGAAAGTATGAATAAAAAGCAGAAAGCAAAATGAACCTTTCAAAATATTTGACAATTCTCTGGATAGCTACAATATCAAGAGGAATTTTCTACAGTTCTATGAAAATTAATACAGGACGAGACAGGTTTCCCCAGGCTGTAAAATTACTGCATGTGAATTTATTAAACATTATGGGAATACCACAAAGTTGTAAAATAAAGCTTTCAGAAGTCTTTAAATAGAAAATGGAAAATATTCAGCAAAATCATAATTTTGTCCTTTCCTATTTATATATTTAGAACTGAGTAACGAACCTTTCAGTGTGTAAAAACACCTGGCACACAGCTTTACGAATCCTCTTGTTGAGGATACTCAACTTTAAATTTTATTTTGCCATGCCTGGCGTGCAATCTCACTCTACCAACCTCTTCCATCCAATGCAGATGATAATGTCATACAAATGAATGAGAAATAACTTGGATAGAAGGCAGTGATGAGGCAGGAGACCACACAGTAAGGATAAAATAAAAGGCTTTTTTCATTCATAGAATATGGAATGAGGCAAGGGAAAAACTGCATGTGATGGAGTAATGTATTACAATATGTATACACAAGGGATAATGCTAAAATGTCACCAACCACCTTAGCATTAGTATTCCCAGACATAGGTCCACAAACCTTTACAAATGTGATGTGCTATCTATCAGATCAAAATTGTAATACTTTTGGTCCTTTCTTTTTTTACTATTAACAGAAGCAAAAAGCAGCCATTTGTAGACAATGTCCTTTGAAAATGTTTACATATTGCTAAAACTCTGGAGCAGACAGCATACAAATGCAGAGCACTACTCACACCTCATGTCCTTTGAAAATTTTTACATATTGCTAAAACTCTGGAGCAGACAGCATACAAATGCAGAGCACTACTCACACCTCATCAGTTTTGCATTTCTCAATAATAAGACTATTTTCTTCAGTATCACTGGAAATGCTGCAACTGTCAGGGTAGTGTTATGCAAGTTGCAGTAAACATTACTCAAGTTTTTCACAGAAAAACCTACTCTATCTGAAACTACAGCAAATCTGATACAAGCCAGTAGGATACAGAAAGTGCCCTTTCTCAAAATCCAGCAGCATCTTTGCCTTTTAATAAACAAAAATGAGGTGGCAAATTTTGTTTAAACACATTCGTCTGTTTTGAGTTTTTTCCCTTTAGTATAGGATACCATTGTTCGCCTAAGAAACTTCATGTTCAAAGAAATGTTAGTTCTATGAAAATATGGTAAAAAGTTACATTAAACCACTTCAATATATGTGACAGCAGAATAGCACTTTAGCATTTAATGGTACATCTGCAATTCATTTCACTCCATCAGCCAAAAGATGCATTTATACTGTAGCTATTACATTTTGAGCAGAGTTTAAATTACAAAACTTGAGAGAGCTTCAAAGCAAATCTTAATCTAAGCACCTTGATCTTGATGGCCCTGTTAAAAAAAAATTAAGATAGAAGAGACTCTCTTCAACAAAACACAGAACAATTGTACTTAAATCGAGTTATTTTTAATTTCCTTTCATAAATCAATTAAATGTACCAACCTGGGGGTTGGAGCATTTTATTTCAAGGGACTCAAGGTCGACATGGAGGCAGACGACAAATGAGTGTCTAGATTCTGGCCCCGAAGCAAGTAGTTTCTGTGAAGTAACAGCTAAAGTAGAAGTACAGCCCATTGGTTCCACTAAATTCAGTGTCATTTGCTGTCCAAGAAGAGTATATATACTGAAATGATGCAGACTGATAGTCCATGGGAAAGCATCACCTAAAGATCAAAAGGAAGGGAGAACAGTCAAATAATTGCATAACAAAAACTAGGTTATTACTTTCTCAAAACACAGTAAAGGCATTATCCCAAGTCCCTTAAGAAGTGCAATCAACAACCTTTAAATTGATTCCGAACTCTCACAAATGTAATTCAAGCATCACTTCCATTCTATAACTTAGAACCTAAGCAACAGCAATAAATCACAGAATCACAGAATAAATTGTATTAGAAGGTATGGCCATCCAGTCCAACCCCTCTGCAGTAAGCAGGGACACCCTCAATTAGATCAGGTTGCTCTGAGCCTCAGGAAGCCTCACCTTGAATATCTCCAGGGATGAGGCCTTAAATACCTCCCTGGGCAACTGGTTCCATTTTTCCACTGCCCTCATGGTAAAGAACTTGTTCCTAACATCCAATCTAAATGTGCTTTCCCCTAATTTAAAACCATTGCCCTTCGTCCTATCACTATAAGCCCTTGCAAACAGTCCATCTCTGGCCTTCCTGCTATACCCCCTTGGGGTATGGGAAGGTCTTCCCCGTGTGTATATATATATATATATATAAATACAAACACACACACATATATAGGTGTGTGTACATATACATATATATATATACACACACACACATACATACTTAATACCTAATAGTATTCGGTCTCCCAAGAGCCTTCTTTTCTCTAGGCTAAACAGCCCCAGCTCCCTCAGCCTATCAATATTTTATGTAAATATTGTAAATGTTTTACATCTTTTTACAAATTGAAAACCAATGGGAATGTCAACCCAAACTGTGAACAAACATGTAGTACAGTCTTGAAAAAAAGTCCCTTTGCTTTATATGAAAACTCAAACTGCACAGTAATGTGAAACCACTCGATACTTATTTCAGCATATAGATGGCAGCAGCATGTCCTTACATGATATACTTACATTTATAGGTTTTAATAGTACACCAGAGAATTCTTTCTTCGAAAAATTCACAGCTTGAAGCTCAAACACATGATGCCACCAAGTAAAGTCTATCCCAACAAACTGTTCAGGTAAGTGAGACCTTGGTCACAGTGCAGCTCTTTTCCACTGCCTTCACTTAACTTCCTAAAACCCAGTGATGATGGATTTTGCCCAAATAAACTACTATAGACCTATACAGAGTACTTCAGTTCTTATATTTAGGAAGGAGGCTACCCACAGAAGTGCTTGGCAGATTACTGTAAATCATTATCAAGAACAATTACAGAGGGAATTGGCAGTGTCCAGCAGAATAACAAAACAGCTGCAACTTTGGTACAATCCTTTTTCCTTAGATTGTTGACAGATGGGAAATAAAAGGGAGGTTTCAAAAGGAGGACCACAGAGATAATTACTTGGGTAAGTCTTTAAAAGGCCAACAGGAACTCTTTTGAGTGAGAGAAAACCTTCAGTAGCTCTACTAGTTAGAAATGAAAGGCTGAGAACAGAGAGCACAGGAACTATTTTCATGGGGGGTGGGGAGGTTTGTTTGTTTTGTGGCTTTGTTTGTTTGGTTTGGTTTTCTCTAAAGAAACTGTTCAACATTCTGTGTATCAGATTCTTTGCTGAGGAAGTTGAGCCTTTTTGTCCTCACTTGAATGACAGGGAGTCTGTGCTCAGCATCTCAATTTTCCATTGATGAAGAGAAACAGCCTGCTCCAATTCAAAGCAACATGAAAGTGGCTTGATGCAGTCTTATACCCAAACACAGAAGGCTGGTGGGTATCCCTAAACCTCAGCCTGGCCTGAAACAGTCTTCATCTTTGTACAGTGCACATTTATTTGGAGGGAAAGAAGAAAAAAAGTTGTCCTTCCCGTATCAAAATTCAGAAGATGATCTGGTATGAGGCTTTAGTTTTCAAGATTTGGGCCTGGAGTCGTAAGAAGAGTCCAAGTTAATCTAACAGAGGCATGGGAACCAGTGTTAAGAATTAGAAGATGGCAAATACAAATGTATAATGGGTTGGGCCCTTGGAGTCTCACAGGACAATAAAGAATTCAAACCAGTGAATCCAAAAAATACAGGAAGAGTGTGTTTGCTGCCTGGTGTGATCTACAGTCAACACTGTCCTATTGAGAACTCATAACAGTAAAAATAGCACAAAATGTTAACTGTGATTATTTAGAAGTTTAAAAAGTTTTGAAATTAAAATAAAGCTGGATCCAAATATATATATTTTTACTATATTATTTTAGTAAGAATCCTGTTGTTTCTTCCACAGGTGGCACCAGCAATAAATCTATATTGGTCGGTATTGTGTGAGCCTGTGTATCTAATACTAAGAAGGAACTGAAAACTTCAGTAGTTTATTTTGAACTTATTACATACTGACGAATTAGACTCAGCCAAAGCAACTTGAACATATTTTGGAAAGGATTCAGATTAGAAATTTTAAAGTAGTTAGCAATCTGTATTTTTTTCCAAGTTCAGTCAGCCAAGAAATACAAAGTATTAATTGTAATAGATGGAAAAAAATCAAATGCAAAGTCAACTCTAATTACATGTCTCTAATTACTACACATGAACTTTGTTTTTCTTATGACCACCACAGTAAATTAACATCATGTATCGTTCATAGATTAGAAAGACTGTCCAAACAAAATCCTGAATGCTAATTCCACTACACTGTAAACATTATCTACCTTAAAAAACACACTCAATTCTATAAATGTAAACAAACTACAGCATGCTGAAAACACTGTAATAAAAATATGGCAAATTTGCAACTATACATTGTTTGCTTTTTTGGTTTTTAAGAAAAACCTGTACCTGCATTCACTTGCAGACAGGTTTTATTAAATTATTTAAATAATAAATTCAAAGTGTCTAAAAACCAGCAAAAGCAACACTGTTTACAGAATTTTATTTCAAAAATTATTTATTAGAAAGAAAAAAGGAAAAGTCTTTGCAATATTTGGCAGGTATTTCCTCTGCATCTAACCCTTCCATCCACATATACTATTGTTTTGCAGTCTAACTGCTGAGATTCTTCTGTGTTGCAGTTTTTGTAAGTAAACTTGACATTGCCTTCAGTGGAATTAGAGCTCAGCCCACAGTTCTTATGGGAAAGATTATAAAAGACATACATGACAGACCTCTACTATGGTTCAAGATTCTGGCTAATTCCTGATCTACTGCTCGCAAAAATCCTTATTTTTAATTCCTTCAAACATCACTGCTGATTAAAAAAACTTGAGATTGTATTCATTAAGATATATAATTTATAAATACCACCTTCATGTCTTTGGCAGCTGACCTGCCAGACAAGTTGCATTACCATTTACCTGCTATTTGCAATAGTTTAGGAAGACTTCTTTTGCATTGAGTGAGATATTTTTTCCAACATAAAACTACAACTTTTTACTATGTGCAAGCACTTTCTCTGGTAGTTATTTGATGCACTTTGTTTCTTAGAGAATGTTCATTAAAAGCCTTCCCATATACATGACATACAATACTGATAAATGTACTTAGCTAGTGGGAATTGTTATATGCTTGCTCTCAGTTTTATGTGACACTTCTCTTTATTTTAAAAACTAGAGTGCAGAAGAGGTAGCTGTACACAATGTTCCGTATACCATGCTGTCAACTGTACAAAAAAGAAATCATGCTTGTTTGAAGTTAGTAATGGTAGGAGAGAGATTGTGAAAGCTCCATCGTGTATATGACCTGGAATTTCCAGCCTGTGCTAAAGGTATCCTTTGGAACCTTCAAAAATCATCTTGACTACTCTGTCTTCATTTCTCCTTCTCTACCCACATGACAGGGTCTTCACATGGATGTCCTCACATTCCCATGCAACATGCAATGTTTAAATCAAACAATGTTGCAATCGTTACATGTTAGGTCACTGTTGTACTTCCTCCAAGTCATGCAACGGGGAAGAAGTTCTCTGGCTGTCTAATCCTAGGTGCACCCAGGCAAAAGTCCTGAGGCCTTTGGTCAGCTCCAGAGTTTACTTCCAGCAGTCGAGTATTCCTCAGACTTCAATTGTAAGCACAAACACCCAAACTTTTCTAACTTAAACCCTGTTACTAGAGAGAGAGCTTTAAAGCTTGACCATAACAAGTTGTTTATGCAGAACCATGATTCTGTTTCAGTATTCTCAGGGAATATTATATTATGAAATATAAAGGTAGTACCTTATAATTTGTATTGAAGCTCAATATCTTTTCATGAACCTAATTAGTTATATTTGTTATTTAAGAGAAGTTAAACAGAGTATTGTGTTCTTAACATTGATAAACCAGTTTCTGTTGATGTTACTTAGTATGATTGAGCTAAGCTATGTTTCTGGATTCAAGTATTGTACTTAAAATGTTCTTTTAAGTATTCCTTAAAACTACAGTTAACCTCAGGAAAGAAATTTATCAGAACTCTAAAAAGAAATGGAAAGACCTGATCTTGGGATAAGCTATTTTTACAGTATGTTGACATGCTGAGGTCAGTAAGTATCTGTGAGTAGGCTACAATATCCCCAGATGACAACATGGCTATGCTCCCTTTCCCTCCTCTTTTAGTTCTTCATGGAATAAGAAAAATATACAAGTAAGAACACAGCTTTCTTTGAAAGTAACAATGCATCATTGTAAGCATGTCTTTTACTTATATCTTCTCTATAAAAGATGAAATGATTCAAAAAGTAATTTCCAAGAAATGCAAGCTTGAATAAATATAATTCCAGAGAGATGGTAACATCTTAAGAATGGTTGTATGTCCCCAAATTCTTGTAGAAAGACAGAATGCAAATTACAAGATTCTCCCAATAAATCCACAGAAAGTATTTACCTCTATGTGGGAAGAAGCTAAGAGGGTGACTTAAAAGATTTGAAAAAAACTTTTTAATAGTCTGTTTAAGAGGGAGTACTGGCATGGGAGAAGGCAATAGCTCCATTAGAGAATCAAAAATATCAAGATTGTGAGAACTTCTGTTTGGCATTATTCCCGGAGCACAAAGCCACACACAAATAAATTCCTTACCATAGGCTTTATCCCAACCAGGGAGATTCTCTCTCTCACTAGGATCTTTCCTTCAAATCTGGGTTTGATAATATTAAAATAACTTCTTACTTTCATGATTGGCTTAAAATATATCATCAGTTTAAAACAAACAAAAGAATTTGGTTAAATGTATTAATCCTTTATCTATCACTATGAACAACAAATTATATCATTCCTACTGAAAGTTATTAGTAAAAACACATACTTTTCTCTCCTTTTTTTTCTTTCCATTTTTACTCCTTTTTAGTTGGCAAAATCTCTAATATGACTTTAAATACTAAAAAATAAAATTTTATTTTTGTTGCTGTGAGTTAAGCTAAAAGGAAGGAGAAGAGTCCAACATAAGTGACAGAACAAAAGGAGAAGGAAAACACTGTTATAAATCCAAATACATTTCAGATAGCAGTACTAGCTTTTAAATATGCTTTTGACTTAATTTTTCATAGCATAGCATTTATAATACCTTATGTTTCAGCAATGAGTATGCTGAAACCAGAAAATTTTCCCACAAAAAGCTGTCACAAAAGCAATGGAACAATTGCCGCATCTCCTGTTTCATTTTAGAATGAACACACAAACCAGTAGCAATTATTTCAAAATAATACAGTTCAAGAATACAATAATGAACTAACTGTACAACAATGTATGGGTTTGGGGATAGACCTAATTGTCTTCATAGTAGCTGGTATGCTGCTGTTTAGGATTTGTGATGAAAACTGCCACAAACATGGGCATGCTTTTGTTACTGCCAGTGCTTGCAGAGTGTTAAGGTCTTTTCTCCTTCTCACACTGTCCCACCAGCTAGAAGGCTGGTGGTTTAAATGCTGGGGGGGGACATATTTGGGACAGCTGATCCCAACTGACCATGTGACAGTGTGCTAAGGGTTAAAAGCTGCGACAAGCACGAAGGGGGAAGACATTCAGATTTATGGAACTGGTCTTCCCAAGTCACTGTTATGTGTGATGGAGCTCTGCTATCCCAGAAGTGGCTGAACTTCTGCCTGCTGATTGGAAGTAGTGAATTAATTCCTTTTTTTTTGCTTTGTTTTCATGTTCAGCTTCTGCTTTACCTATTAAACTCTCTTTAGTTCAACCCAGGAGTTTTCTCACTTTTACCCTTCAGAGTCCCTCCCCATCCTGCTAAGGAGGAGTGAGTGGCTGTGTGGGGCTGATCTGTCTGCTGGGGTTTAAGCACAACAACTCACATGTCCATGAAATTTTAATCATGGTTATGTGGATAGATATCTCGAGAATGACATTTAAAATCAGCCCAAACCTCTAGACTTGAGACTATGAGGGATAGGTGAGGTATTTCCAATACATAGCTTTTCATACAAATATGGTTTTTTCATCTATATTCCTTCAGCAAACTGCTGCAAATCCATTACCACTTACTTTGATGAATTCTAAGGACTCTTTTTTTAAAAAAATATTGTACTGAATATAACTAGCTTGCTTTTTCCAGTTACTTAGGTCCTTCACAGTTTATCCATTATTTTCTCAATCATTTGTGGAATACTAAAAGCTGATTCTTCCCTCCAAGTGGTCTACACTCAAACCTCTATCAAATATTAGCTTTTCAAATAGTAACTACAACTACTTCTTATCCATAATATATGCACAGAGAGCATCCCTCTGTACAACTTGTACAAACCTTCTCATCAATGTTTTCAAATATGTAAGGGGTGAGTGTCAGGGAGATGGAGTTAGGCTTTTCTCAGTGGTGACCAGTGATAGGACAAGGGGTAATGGGTGTAAATTGGAGCATAGGAGGTTCAAGTTGAATATCAGAAAAAATTTTTTTACTGTAAGGGTGACGGAGCCCTGGAACAGGCTGCCCAGTGGGGTTGTGGAGTCTCCTTCACTGGAGACATTCAAAACCCGCCTGGACACGTTCCTAGGCGATGTACTCTAGGGGGCCCTGCTCTGGCAGGGGGGGTTGGACTAGATGATCTTTCAAGGTCCCTTCCAACCTCTAGGATTCTATGATTCTCAATTTTTTCTTCAAATCTCTACAAAAACCTTGCTACTGTAGACACAAAACAGAGCACAATTGCTGCTTATCACAATGATTGAATCTCATACGTCTCTTTTCACAGTCTGCTATATTTAATAATTTCTTTTCTCATCTTACATTTAATCATAGAATATCCCAAGTTGGAAGGGACCCATAAGGATCATCAAGTCCAACTTGATGCTCTGTGTAGGACAGCCTAAAACTAAATCATATGAATAGTGTTGTCCAGATGCTCCTTGAACTCTGACAGGGTTGGTGCCATGACCACCACTTCCTGCAGAGCCTGTTCCATTGACTGACCACCCTCTTAGTGGAGATATTTTCCTAAGGTCCAGTTTGAATAGTAGACTCAAGCCTTTATTTTTTTATTACTTTATTTTTGCCAGGAAATGTGGCAAGAAATGTTTTTCCTAACCTCACACATGGAATTCTCAACTCAGTTCCACAACTCTCCCTCCCCCAAATTGTGTCAAACTGACTGGGGCTACACAATAACTTCAATGACAAAACCAATGAAGGTAAAAATTGCACTTCTGAATTTTTTTTGGCTTTGACAAGTAAACCATATCACAGAACTAGCTCTTTGGTAAGTTTCACTTTGGAGCAAAATTTGTCATTAGTATTTCTAGCCATCAATAATAACGTGCCACTAAAAAAGCAGCACAACATCACAAGGTTTAACACAAAATGAAGGCATTTTTGTAACGGTAAAAAACGGAAATTGAAGAGTAAGCTTTTTTATGTTTACCACACTACCTTCTTCCAGGATGGGTCTCAGCACAACAAATGGGATTTCCTGCAATGGTTCCATATGCTTGTGTCCAGCACTCATAATCTTTATCTGGGGCAAGCAGACAACAAGTGTGCCAGGCATGCTGGCCTGCCCATGGTACCAGCTGCGCACAGTTCCAGGGATGTCACCTGATACAATAGTACTTGGGGAAGGCAGGCTGTCATTCGGGAGGAATACACAACAAGATTGCACTTCAAGCTGAAAAATACAGAAAAGAAAGACTTCTCAGAAACAGATTATAATTTTTTTCCCTCCAGTGCTGAGTATTCATCTCAGTACAAACCTCAATTTCCTTATCCATCTCAGTTGATTGAAAATGCTATTAGCTATTAGTTGAATTATTAGGAAAGATGGCACAAAATGTTGGAAAAAGAGGGTATTGTTGTAAACTATGATTATGAAAGCAGAAGGAAGAAAAAGTGGGATTTTGGTCTGTAAGTCTGATCAGAAAGGTGTTGCCGTATAAACCAAATATTTATCTGCATTTTAACCCTTTCTTTACAAGAAGTGTAACCGAGTCAGAAAATGTTCTCAAAATAAAGCTGAGTAAGCACTCCTCTTTTTGTACTTCATTAGCTTTTGCTAGCGATAGCTAAGCCTCTAGTACTAACAACATTTTATTTGCTATAGCTTTTTATACACACGTTAAAACCTATTTCAGGGAAAGTTCTATCGTTACTTTTTAGCCAACACTAACGAGCATGTACAAAAATGTTCATCATCAGATAAGCTAGGAAAATTATTAATTTTAGTTGGAAATTGGCATACATATGCAAGGGGAAATTAATAGAATCATAGAATGCTCTGGGTTAGAATGGACTGTAAAGATCAT
Source organism: Heliangelus exortis (assembly GCF_036169615.1). Lineage (NCBI taxonomy): Eukaryota > Metazoa > Chordata > Aves > Apodiformes > Trochilidae > Heliangelus > Heliangelus exortis. Next base: position 129,734,943 of record NC_092423.1, on the reverse strand, counting down.
CTAGTTCCCACTCCCCTCCATAGGGTGGGGAACACCTCACACTAGGCCAGGTTGCTCAAAGCCTCATCCAACTTGGTCTTCCAACACTTCCAGGGAGGGGCATCTACAGCTTCTCTGGGAAAACTATTTACTGTCTCACCACCCTCATAGTGAAGAATTTCTTCCCACTGTCTAGTCTAAATCTACCCTCTTCTAGATTGAAATCAATACCTCTTGTGCTTTCACTAGACACCCTAGTCCCTTCCCAGCTTTTCTGTAGCCCCTTCAGGTTCTGGAAGGCCACTACATACTCTCCAGGCTGAACAACCCAAGCTGTATCAACCTGTCTTCATGGGAAAGGTACTCCAGCCCCCTGATCATCTTTGTGGCCCTCCTCTGGATTTGCTCCAACAGCTCCATGTCCTTCCTGTGCTGGGGGCTCCAGGAGTAGACACAGCACTCCCATGCAGTTCAGAAAGTTTATACAGCTTTTGTCTTGTTTTCATTGCAAATCAGAAATAGTGCATATGAAATACTCATATGTAATACTGCTTTTCCATTATTTTCAAGCAGTGGTGTTATCCTGAAACATTTCTGACCTTTCCACCATCTTCTGATGAACTTCTAGTAAGGCTGAGTGAGCAGAAAGCAAGAACTTCACTCATCATGACTTCTTAACTCAGAGGTGGTATAAGGTGAAGACTGTTAAGTTTTTCTCGGCTCTTATCAGTAACATTCTGCACCCACCTGGATTTCAAACAGCCCAAACAGCCTGCAGACATCAAAACTTTGTTAAGTAAGTACAAGCTATCATGCATTTAATTTGTTCATTGTTTGGAAAAGCATAGTGTACAAAATGTTGGACACAAGATGTTATTTCTAGCTGTGATAAAAACATTTGTTTGCTGGAAACCAACATATCAGAGGCTTTCAATCTGACATCATTAAAGACATCACAGCTTAAAACTGATTACCAAAGTTTGCACTTCATACTCTGTTCTGAAGGGTAATAGTTCCTCAAGACTGCAATAGTGATAGGCAATGGAGCTGGAATTCTCCAGCACCCGATGTACTTTGTCAGCCTAGTGAAGAGAACACAAATATTCATCTGTATTTTGGCATTTTTGTGCCATATTGCTTAGATAAACTGACAAGAATTCAGTGCAGAAAAATATAAGTAGAATTTTGCAAAAATAAATACATTGTTATATGAAGTCTGTGTTTGTTTCTAGTTTTAGAACTGTTTGAGTTGTAGAATGAAGTTAATTATATCTTTGATAAGTAGTTTATTGATCCAAGGTTGCAGAATGTACTTTATTTATACTGGATGAAAAGCAACTGTGTATTGTTACAGATGTAATAGACTTGGATTTTTTTTTTCAACTGGTAAATTAGTCATTGTGTCAATTTGTAAAGATTTTTACAATGGCACATTAGATCATTTTCTGGTTTATTAGTAATAGGCTGCAGGTCAAGCCATTGTGGGATAATGATAAATAGATGACAAAAGAACTTATGATCAGTATAACTTTTGTTTTATCAGTGCATTTGCTGAGTAAACAGTTTATAACAAATCATCCATTCTTCATATATATATATCCATGATTAACATCAAATGCTGCCTGGATATACAAACCATGTGGCAATAATAATCAAAAAAATTCCACAAACTTGAAGAGATACTACACTTCACTACATTACCAGCAGCAGGATCTGTGGGAGATGTTTTACAAAGTACTCCTGAGAAGAGATTTCAATACTCAGTAGAATTTCTACACTTAATTTACAGTTCAGTGCAGCTTCATACTGAAGACAAGTTCTTCAGATATTTTTTTTTAATTTTACTTTTCTGTATCAAGAACAATGTAGTGGAATAACAACAATTTCAGTCCTTCAAATGCCTGAGAGAAATATCTGTTCACATGGACAGTTATTTTTCCATTCACTTTCAAACTACTGAATTGGAGTTTGATCATGAATCTTGGTGGGATTTACATGATACCATTAGGCCCACCATATAAAATATTACAGATTTGTTTACACATACAGTATGCTTACTTGTGTTTCATCTAAAGTTTTAGATCAATCATTGATTTTTGTAAAACAGTACTGCAGGATTTCAAAGACTAACATGCTGGACACAGAGAAAAGTTCCGTATTTTAGGACAAATAACATAGTTATTAGAACCATGTAAGAAACTGCCAACTGGGATACAAAAGGGCCCAGTAACTGCAAAATTGAATTGCACCTGTAGAACTTCTCAGAAGCAGGTTCTGCTTTTAAACAGTCATCAATGGAATCTGTGTGTATTTATCTGACAGAATTTGGAGATCTGTCTAATACAAGTTCCAGTGAAGGAAGAGAAGAGTGCACCTAAACTGATGGATCTATGTCAGACAGAAGTGAGAATGTGTGCTACAGACTGCTTCACCAATCAAAAAGTGCTTTAAAAGATATGTAATCCAAATTCTTAGAATTAAACTGCATCTATAACATATATTAAAGCTATCATATAAATCTTTTTACACTTTTTAAATAACTGTTAAACTGTGTGTATAAAATTGAGAATTTAATGTAAAATGTGACTGATTTATGTAACTGAATATAAATCTGCAGCAGTAAATCTTGTATTAATGTAAGGATCTGACAATCCAAGGGAAAGAAAATGAAGTAATCTGCCAGTAAGAAGTCCTCAAGCTGGGGGTCAGATCCTGTTCATGGAAACCATCTGGTTGGGACCCTCCAAGCCACACCAAACACAAATGATCTTTTAAAAAAATATCCTATTCATTAATGTTTCACAGCTGCACTGAGTGTTACTTCATTTTTCCATGGCAACATCCTTTCTGTTTCAAGGATCTCATTTCAGTTTTGGTAGCAACATATTCTTTTGCCAATACTGAACACATTCATGTGTTAAAGAGAAGGAACTATTACAAATTCTTGAAACAGTCACCCCCTATTTTCATTTCGATTCTGTCAAGGCCTATACATGCTAAGTAACTTACACTAGTGATTAACTAATGAAGTAAGAAGTATTTTCACCTGTACTTTTAGAATTACAGAAAGCATACTGCTCTAAACCTTTACTAACATATAAACCTAAAAAACTGCAATGATTTTAAGACTTTAATAAAAAGCTGAATAAAAAGGAGAGTAATAAGTTACTGGAGTAGTTGGAATATTTTTAAATAATCCAATTAAATAATTTAATTATCTTTTTTTATAAAAAGAGAATGCTGTTCAATAGACTGAATAGTTAAGTATATACTACAGACAAATGAGGCTTTCCTAACTGGAGAGTGGGGGGGGAAAAAAAAAATAAAAAAAAGAGATACTGTAGTTATCCTGCAGAAATGAAATGCAGAGGGACAGGTTTTGTACAGTCTTCTATTATAATGATACCATAAGAAGATTCCTTTCCCTAATACACATTTGATAGCCATATAATCCAAATAGAGGCATTGAAGATGACCCACAAGGTGACACTCATATTTTTCCTGGAAAGTGGCCTCTCTGTGCATTAATCATCATCCATCATATGCTCTCAGTTGAAAGGCTAATGCATTTTTCTGGGACTTTTAGATACAAAATACAAACTTTAAATGATTCCCAAAACTGCAAAGAATCACAATTACACAGCTCGTGTAGGGGTTCTGGTGCTGTCATTACTATAGGGCCATACCTCAGTCTCTGACGTCCAAATTTGCTTTACCCAACTCGACCACCTACAGTTTGACCAGACACTCACTATTTCTTTCAACTTCAAAAGGCAGGCCAGAAAGTAATTTTTTGAAGCTAGACTAAAAGTAAAAGTCACATAAATGGAAAGCAGAGCCATGAGTAAGAGCCTAAGAGAGCAGGCTACCTGTACATACAAATGAGTATAAGGATCAGCTACAATTTCTTTGACTGCTTAAGAAACAAATTCTTATTACTACAGAGTATTCCTATACTTCTCTAAGCGAGCTTGATTTCAAAGTTTTTAATTCGTTATGGAATATTTAATTTTTTGGTCAGTTTGTGGTAAATAGTCGGCTTAAGAAATCATCCTGTCTCATTCCTGTTGATAGCTGTAACTGCTAAGTTCCAACACACAGAATCTCCTCATAACCCATGAATAAAGACCACTGTTAAAAGAACAGGAAACTCCAGTCATTCTCATCATTATACTTCTGTTCTTTCTATCAACGTTACACTTTGATTAAAATTTACTACAATTTATTCGCTATAAAGAAAACATTATTTTCAATAATTTCAGGAAATGTTAATTTTTTCATATAATTTCAGGGATATCTAAAGGCATGTGGACTATCTGTATAAGTTTCATATGTAGTAACTCTTTTAGCTTTCTCTGCAACATTACTCATGAATTAATTTGCTTTTAATACAGATCCTTAATTGTTCTCAACAGAATTCAGCATTAACAATTAAAAATAATAGTATTTACACTGCTCCCCAGTTTTAGCAACTCAGTATGAAGGACATACGAAAAGTGAGTATTAGCCTCCTACACAGCATAGCTGCCAAAGACTTCAAAGCTGCAAATAAAATCCTATGACAACTAAATAATAAACCAACTTTTTATAGTTAAGTACGAAAGTCTTTTCACTTAATACTAATAGCTTACCACAACACTATTGCACAAAATCTTCATGCAATATTCTATCATGAGCAAGTCCAAAATAAACTTTCCAGTTACTTTGGTTCCAAACACATTTACTTACTCAAACTTCCACCAAAAGAATGACCCTTTGATGATTTTAACTTATGAAGTTCCGTTTTATCTGGTGACAACTACAAATATTTCTGTTCTACAGTTGTGTTAATAAAAGAACCAGGAACATGAAAATAGCTTTAGAAAAAAACACAGAATCTAAGTGCTTCACCATTTAACCAGAACTATATTGCTCTGCACAAATTTAAGCTTTCCCATTTAGGCTGATATTGAAGAAGAAATATTACATATTTACATCTGTGCCTTGAAAAATATATTAAAATAAAAGAGACACGGACACTACTAGCAATAATAAAAAGAATAGAAAGCATATTTATAAACTCTTCATATTTCATTAAGAAAGCATGTGCTTGAACTTCTCCTGTGGTATTTCCTTCTAGGTTGTTGAAGCTTTGCACTGGTAACCCAATGTCCTGTTCTGTCAAGCCCCAGGCCAGGCTGGATGGGGCTTGGAGGAAACTTGTCTATGAGAGGTGCCCCTGCCCTGGAGGGGTTTTGTAACTAGATGATCTTTAAGGTCCCTTCCATCCCAAACCATTCTATGATTCTGTTCCTATGAAGATACTTTAACAAGTATGATGAAAGAATAAGGATGAAACATAGGAACGTGTGTAAACTGTTGTATGAATTCATAGGATCGTTTAATTTCAACATAGATTAAAAAATACTATTTCATTTTCATAATCATGAAAACTGAAAACGTTGAGGACCTGACTGAAAAACTTTGTAAAAGTAAATAAACCTAGAACCTCAAGCACCAGAAAGAATACCTAATACAAAAAAATCCTTTGCCAGTATTAGCTCTAATATGTGACTGTATTATGTTAGAGCAGATTTACAAATTAATCTCTGAGTAACCATGTGCCTATCACTATTTCACCTCCACAAAAAACCTCACTGATTTGAACACAGCCAAGTGCAAGGTTCTGCACCTGGGTATGGGAAATCCCAAGTACAAATACAGGTTGGACAGAGAATGGATTGAGAGGAGCCCTGAAGAGAAGGACTTGCAGGTGTTTGTTGATGAGCCCGTGATGAGCTCAACATGAGCCAGCAATGTGTGCTTGCAGCCCAGAAAGCCAACCACACCCTGGGCAGCATCAAAAGAAGAGTGGTCAGCAGGTCAAGGAAGGTGATTCTCCCTATCTACTCTGCTACTGTGAGATCCCACCTGGAGTACTGTGTCCAGTTCTGGAGCCCCCAGCATAAGAATGACATTGAACTCTTGGAGCAAGTCCAGAGGAGGGCCATGAAGATGATCAGGGGGCTGGAGAACCTCTTCCCTGAAGACAGGCTAAGAGAGCTGGGGTTGTTCAGCCTGGAGAAGAGAAGGGTCTTGGGAGATCTTATAGTGGCCTTCCAGTATCTGAAAGGGGCTCCAGAAAAAGAGGGGAAGGACCCTTCACAAGGGTGTGTAGTGATAGCACAAGGAGTAATGGTCTCAAGCTGGAAGAGGGTAGATTTAGACTAGACATTAGGAAGAATTTCTTCACTGTGAGGGTGGTAAGACACTAAGTAGGTTTCCCAGAGAAATTGTAGATGACCTTCCCTGGAAGTGTTGAACGCCAGGCTGAATAGGTCTTTGAGCAACCTGGTCTAGTGCAAGGTGTTCCTGACCATGGAGGGGAGTTGGAACTAGATGGTCTTGAGAGTCCCTTCCAACCCAAACCCATGGTCCCATTATATTTATTTTTTTTTTTTTTATGTTGGGTAACATGCAAATTTCATTTTTAGCTAGTCAGTATCTTAAATTGTATCAATTTCTTAAAAAGTAAATCGCTTTGCTGGCTGCTCACATAACAAAGTGTACCTTGAAAAATGTATGATCAGGATGCCTTAGGGCTGATTCAGTTCTCCCCATTTATAAGGGATACAGCTTATCTTCATTATTACTTTATTATTTTTATTATGACTCAAATTGTAAGCCTCCTTCCAACAGCTTACAAGTTATCTCTCTTGACTCCCCTTATCTAGCCATTTTGCTTTCCAGTGGCGACAACATTAAGAAATACAGGAAAACAAGTAAAATACTCATGAAACACTGATGAAAGATGTTCAAAAGCTAAACAGAGTTACTAGAAAGCATGTCCTCAGCTTCAGTGTGTTCTGCAATCAACTTACAAGTCTGAAATTCTTGGACAGGCCAATCGTAAACTTTTAAATTTTCTAATATTTTGTACTCAAAGTACATTCTTCATGACAGAGGAGTAAAAGAGACACAAGTTCTATGATGAGACAATATAAAAAAATATAATTCTTTGAAGGAAGAAAGAATAGTATTCAATCACTACTTTCTGCCAGAAATAGGGGGGTTTTTTTGTATTTTTAAAATTTTTATATAAAACCAATTCTGTTACTATATGCTTGTTTACTGTGGGATACCAATCTCATAGAATGTACTGCTCAAAAGGCAGAAACTATAATAATTTTAAATTAGGGTAATTTCTAAGCAGGCATTTGATATACACTAGGAAGAAAGAATTCTAGCATTCCTAAGCCATGTAGCATTTGACCATGCAGTCTGATCAGTAAAAGCAATCTAAAGAAGTCTAGGATGATGTGATATAATTCAGTGGTCATATATTTGTCCTTTATGAAGAGGAAAACAAGTAAGCAGCTCAGTCATCACTGCATAACATAATATTGTATCAGACAATTCATCGCACAAAGTTTTCTCAAGTATTTTTAGAAAAGAAGGTATTCTGCAAATCTAACTAGATAATAGGGTGTATAGCTATGTTTATAATACAGAAAAAGTGTGACAAGCACTTTTTCTCGGTATGATCTTTTAAGAAACTTCCCCTTAGATATAAAAAAGTATTTTGAAAACTAATATTCTAAAAGCAAAGCATTCTGTACTCAACAAAAATCTATAGTGTATTTTTCATTCCCTAAGACTTTAAAACTACTGAAATAAGACAATAAAACTTGGAAGCTCCTTTAAAAACCCTCTAATAAAAAATACTAGGATGCATAAAAAGTATCATAAAGTTTGGAAAGACACTTTTTTTTTTTTTTCACTTCCTTTTCATCTTACCTGAAGTGTAAGGCGCTTAACTGCATTCCACACTATTCCAATAAATTCCTTCATTCTTTCTTCAGGGCTTCTGCAACTTTCAGATGAGTTCAGCATGGTCTTAACAGGAAGTGATAAAGGACGAGATTCTAATGCAAAGAACAAAACTCAGTTACACACAGAATATATTACTAAGAAATATACTCATAGTGACAAAAAATATTACTTTAAATTCTAAAAGAGATTTTCTCTCACTATGTATATAATAAAAGTGTGTCTATTATTAGTTTTAAACTTGGCAATACAACTCTTAAGCATGGTGGAAAGCTGAATGAAACAGAATTCTTAAAGTTTTTAAACGTAAACTGCTAAGAAAATATTACGAAGAATGCTTGACCTAAGCAAATTAAAACAGTTTTCAAAGTGTGATAACTTACTTGGTGATGTAATAGTAACCCATGTGATTTTCTAATACAATGCTGTCAGTGTAATCAAAAAACATTTTAGTTTTCTAAACTTGTAATAAATGAAAGCCCAAAGCTCTGGTTTTTGCTTTTGTTTTTAATTCACTTAGCAAAACCTTGAGTATGCTTCCAAAAAAAGGCATATTTTTCTTCCTTTGTCTAGATTTAAAGGTATTATTAGAGATTTAAAGGTATTATTAAATTTTTCAGCAAAATTCAATGCGTTCTAGTAAAAAGAGAACTTCCTTTAAATTGTTAGTTATTTAATAACATGAATGTGAAAATATTATAGGTATCAGATGCATTTAATTGAATAAGAGCTGATGGAACTTCACACGAGGACTAGTGAGGAGGTTAAGTAGTAACTGCAAATGCACTAATGACTGTATGTGCCATACATATTTCCTACTGACATCTCTTACAGACTCATCCTCCTTCTTATCCTTTGGGATACACCAAATTCTTGTCAGCTTCTATAATGTTTCCTGGTTTGGCCTATATGTTGTCAAGCTGACAAAACTACACGAATAAATTATGAAGTCTTCATTACTTCGTTTTAACTAAATTGAAATGAACACAAATGTGTGTCCCAACTATACAGCTAGAACAAATCTGTGGACAGAACTCCTAAAGTCATGCTATCTACTGAACCGAAAACAGCAAAAGTAAATGCCCCCCCTTGATGTGCATCACTGGACATTCAGTCAGTTTGGACCATGTAAGGAAACATGCATGGGATTAATAAATGGAACATGGGAGAGGTGAGTTTCTGTCAAGAGTGTGCAATATTAGTGCCACTTGAGGAATCAATTTGTGACATTTTTCCCACCAAGGCTCCAAAATACCAGAGTTGATTAATATTCTACAAAAAATCCTTCAACAAATAGTATTTTTAATGATCTGAAAATAAAGAAAAGCATTAACCTTTTAAAACTGATGGGGAATCAAAAGATTCATTGAGGAAGGTGGTGAAAAGAGCAAAATACAATACATATTGTTGTAGTTTAATTAGTTGTCTAGGATATTCCTGGCTACAATTATGGATCCAATAGAATGCAAATTGAATCATGAGAATGTAAAGAGTGACATTCCAGGATTGTTTGTTGTCAGCTGTGCTGGAAAGACAAACAAGTAAATTGTTTATGTGGAGTAGCTATTTCATAATATTTTCTCATGTGGACACTTTGATGCCATGCAGTGAGGGTTTTTTTGTGGGTGTTATTTGGTGGAGCGTGTGTAGTGTTTGTTCTGGATTGGTTTTTTGGTGGTTTTTTTGTGTGTGTACTGCTGGACTTGGTGATCTCAGAGGTCCTTTCCAACTGTTCTGTGATTCTGATTATGAATGTTTTAAGTTAAAGGAAAGATTCATTGAGCAATAGATGCTCTGCTTTAACTCCTTACCCTACCTTTGTTCACATCATCTCTCTGTAGTTAGGCCCTATACTACACATATTACAAGGTAAAAATTAGGAACAGCTTCAGTATCATGAAATATTAAAGATTTACTGGAGCACAGAACTCCAGAATACAAGTGTGGGTAAGGGTGAGGATAATGGCATGTAAAGTTACTATGAGATTCTGGAAATTTCACTGGCAGCAATACTTCAGGTAAGAATGAACAGACAAATCCATGTAAAATTGTATTCTACAGCACAATCAGCAGGAATTATCAACATCCCATGTCACTGAATGAGTGTTTTCCCTGTGAGTGGGCTCTAAATCTAGGTTTTGTTCTAGTCTCCCATGTTTTGTTCTCTGAGAAACACACAGTCTGCTAATTCTCTCTCAATGAGAACTGACTTTCTAATGCCAGAAACCACTACTGGTGAATTAAAAATAAAATGAGTTGGCTGAAGCACCACTTGTTTCTCTCCATATACTTGCAATTCAAATCTGCAAAGCTGATTCAAATTCCAGGAAGATCCATGATAGACAACAGCTATCACTCCAAAGACCAAAAAAACCCCAAATCCCTCAAAAACCAACAAAAAGATAAGAAGTGATTCAACCAGAAATGAAGGAAATTAGAGAAATAGTAAGAGGTGCTTCCAAGCAGAAAGAAAAAACAAGCACACAAGTAACTCCTGAAAAGAAAAGAAGAAAGTTCATTCTTCATTTTAATTCCTGTAGTGGTAAAAGTATTAAAGTTTTGCCTGAAGGGATGCTAGGACAGAACATGTCTTAATTCCTCATCAGGCAAGACCATCAGTAAATGACAGCTGCCAGGAGACTGCAGTAGTCTCATGTGGCTATTGCCTATGTTTGGTTAATTCCCCATAATAGTCATGTAGACTGGATCAGTTCCACCTGCCTTGGTATAAAGGTTCATCTCCTAAATTAATTATGCTGCTCAGATACTACTGAACTAAAAACCTAGGAACGTTTCCTGGAGCAGTAATCAGCCTTGTGTTGAAGCCATAAGCCAGTCAGCAACACCTAGCCAGAAAATATGATTTGCAAACTGATGTTTGTAATACATCACTTGTAAGTACAAAGTGATGAGGGGGGGAAAAAAAGGGAGTTAGTACAGATTGTAAAAGCTGAATTTTTAAGAAAGCCACTACTCCCATCTTCTAGTCCCATATTTTGGTATAGATATTTTAGGAAAAACGTATACCACAACTATTTCAATCAACTATCAATCATTCAGAGGCTGCCATAATCATAATCAATTTCAGAACACACACTGGTAATTAGCAGACTTTTTAAAAAGTTTTAAAAGGACTGATCAGATCAGTTAGGACAGAGCTACCAAAAGCAGCAGTTTTTTTAATTCATTTCACAACTTATGGTTAAAGCATGAATTGAGTTCCAAGTGGCAGTCCTTCAAAATTAATCATAAAGATACTCTCTTTGTAGGTGATACCACTAAATAAGGCTTGTAGGTATAAATTCTAGACAGAGGTGTCTTACATACCTTTATCTTTGTGAATTTTAGCTTACTGGGAATTGGTTGCTCTACAAGTCTGATGCTTAGACTACAAATGTTTTAAAAATAAAAAAAGATCTTTGGGGAAAACGGTGCTAATCTGTGCTATTAATATTCCATTACCTAAGGAAGGCAAAAGGGAAAATATATAATATATATAATAATGTTTTATATTTATTATATTTCCTCAAATAAATCAAAGCAGAAAAGACCACAGAGCAGACATCTATCACTGATTGAGGACCACTGATAATTTGTACTCATTGATTTGTACTCATATTTTCAGTCCTTCCTCTCTCCTTACAAGTAGCAATTGAACTAAAGAGAGGCAAAATAAAATGCTAATACCTTATTCCCAATTGGTTTGCCTAGCTGTATGAACAGGCTGCCCAGTGAGGTTCTGGAGTGTCCTCTGGAGACTTTCAAAACCTGCCTGGATGTGTTCCTGTGTGGCCTGTCCTAGGTGACCCTGCCTTGGCAGGAGGTAGGACTACATGATCTCCAGAGGTTCTTCCAACCCCTAACTTTCTATGATTCTATGTGCTACAGATATATCATTTCTCAGCCTTTTGGCAGATGATGACTTATTTCCCTTGGCCCACTGGGTGTCTCAGATACCCCATGCATTAAGAGGTCAGCAGCTTTGTAGTTGGAAAAGATTATCCTGCTGCAGGCAAACCCATACTTCCTGTGACCTCCAAAAGTTCAGCCAGTTCCCAGTGAATGTCAGGGTTGACAGAGAGCCATGCAGCAGCCTTCAGTTAGACAGAGTCTCTGTCTCATCATGACCATACTCAAAATGCATCTGTCATATCACCTCAACAAGTCAGGCATCCTTTCCTTCCCACACCACATCACCTATCCTATAGCTTCTTGCACATCAGAACTGAGTTAAGCTGAGCAAAATCCTATTGCAAACTAATCATAATAAATAAGAAGCCATGTCAGCAAAACACATGAACATTAATAGCATTTAAAAGAAGAAATCAAAGGAAAATGGACAGTACATGGCCCTTTTCTTCTCCTAAAATAAGTAGTCATCTCCATAGTGTCTAAGAACTCATTGGTATTTCTTAGTATCTAATCACATTTTGCTGCATTAGATATGGCTTTTTATCAGAAATAAAACCAAAAAAGCAACAAATGGAAGCAATTAAGGAACTGATCAAGGGGTCTAAGGGATTAGAAATGAGATTAAAATGCAGTGGAGGAGAAAATGCAAACTTCAAACAACTCTGAAAAAAATAAATCTAAAATGGCCTACAGATTTTCTACGTGGAAGATTAGCTGTTTTCTTTATATGTAAAGCAAAATGTAAAAAACTCTATTCTGCTCTGGTGAGTCTGCCAAAGGAAACTGTGGAAGCCCCCCTGTCCCTGGCAGTATTCAAGGCTGGATAAAAGCAACCTGGTCTAATGGGAGGGCCCATTCAGACCATTTGGAAAAAGAAGATCTTGAAGGTCCCTTCCAATTCAAATAATTCTATGATTCTAAGATTAATGTACTATTTTTTCTCACAATCCAATTTAAAAATAAAAAATTAATCTAAGCAGCAAGGTCATGAAACCCTTAGGTGAAGCTCAAAGCTGTATTTAATAATATTAATAATATTTCCTGAACAGTCACTACCCACCAGAAGTATTTCAGCAATATTCATGTTTTATTTTTGCAGTATCATAAGAGAAGTTATTCCCTATATCCTCATTCCTGGATGATTGATATTTGAATTATTCAAGTTTTTGGGTTTTTTTCTAATGAGAGACCATGAGAATGATGATCTGTATGTAAAAAAGTTTGTACTCTGCATCAAAATTTTTAGAATAAATGCAGTACTTAATTAAACAGCAGAAAGTCCTTTTAAGCTTACACAAATACACAATGTATTTGCCCACATACTGAACAGTCTTTGCACAAATTATTTCTTTACTAACTTTTGAGTATTTTTGCATTGTAGTAATGGTGCAGCTAATACATCAAGTTTATAAATCTAGATGATAACTTGACTCCACAGTCCCTGACATGTAGCCAGAGCAAGTTCTTTATACCCAGGGAAATAGCAGCACAGAGATGTAATCACTACATTAGAATGGTCATTCAATGAGTTAGCAGCCAAATAAGTCTTAAAATACAGAGGTTTTTGATGTTTTACCCAACATGCCTTTTTTAAAGTAAACAGATGTAAGTAAACAAAGACAAATGTGATACTAACATTGTGGCATAATCAAAAAGGATCTTCCTGTATGAAAGTGGGGGTTGACTAGGGAATGGCTACAGTCAGCATTTTCTCCCACTGCATTCCTAATGATTGCTGCAGTATTTCTGGCAAAAAACACTTATTTAGTTCTGGAAACAAAAAACTGGAAAAGGACTGACACTTTGGTACAAAAGAGTAACAGTCTCACAGGCAAAACTGAACTACTATGTTAGGAATTACAAAAAATGTGTTATATGTATGTTTGTATTAAAAGTCCATGCCTGGATTTATCTTAATATCACATAGAATTCCAAATAAACTTCACACTATGAACCAAGAATTCATCCTCTGGATTTGTAAGAATTCTTCATGCAAATGCAGTAGGAATTCTACCTAGTTTTCTGCCTTTTTAAAAACATATCAGAAGCTCCTTAGTTTTTTAAATATAACCTAAGCACTCATTCCTTCTCTCTCAGATCTGAATTTCTGCACACAGAATGTGTGTTTGGTATACTCCATTGCCTTTGTGTTAATTGTTTTTGAAATCCATGTGCTGAACTAAAGAAACCATGCCATTGTAACACAAAAGTCAAACATTATACTAGCTATGAAAACCCACAGTAATTAATTCCCAATTGAAGTATATGACTGTCCATCCGCTAACAAGTTATGATTGATCACCTGTGACTAGAGACCCTTCTTTTAAATAGTCCTGCCAAGAAATAAGCCCCATTTATAAAAATCCCAGTATTTTCAGCTACTCTAGGAAAATGTGCATCAAGTTTAAATTCCTGTATTTTACTTTGCCTATTTAGCATCTATTTCATTTCATTCGTCTTCCCAAATAAATCAGTCATCCATTTCATAGTAGGCATGAATAAACGATAATTATGCAGTTCATTGAACAGAAATAGTGAGCTACTAATTTAAATACTTCAGCTAACCTATTGATTTCTCCCCAGCCAGACTTGTTTCACATTTGCCAGTTCTTTGCATTCCAACAGCTCACTCATTTGAGCAGGAATCTAGTTCAGTATTTTAGCTGTACTTCAGAAAAACAAAAACCAAAACAAACAAAAAACCACTAACTGCATCCAGTTTTGCTAAGTACAGGTCATATTCTACCACACTAAACCTAACAGAAAGTTCATTAACTTATGATGAAATTTCAAATAAAAACACCAACAAACAGTTGGTCTAAGTAGACGTGTATACGTTTAAAGCTTCCTTTTTTCTCCATTTTTATGGAGTATTTGATAGTGGCTCAGAAAAAGATACTATGCTTTCCAAGCTCTAGAACAAAAGTAAGCAGGGTAAAGAAGGTAGAAATTGGCAATAGGAGGTTTATACTTACTATAAATTAGACAATTTATAAAGGACATAGAGAATATGAAAGCATCTAGAGCAGAGTTTTGAACATTTGTGTTATGACACCACCGTCCATCTGCTGCAAATAAAACCAAATAGTAGACTAGGTGTAATTAGCAATTACAAAACTTGAAAACGCTTTTATTTTCTTTCCAAAAGAACAAAAATTTCACAGAACAAAATACAAATTCAGATACACAAGAAAGTGATTTTTCCAGACTGGAAGGATTCCCTGTCCTATCTTATTCTCTATAGACATAAACACACCAGAGATAAACCTTCTGCAGAATAAAACAATGCTGGATTAAAAGACCAGTAGAGCCTCTGACCTATGGTCCTGACTAATGTGTCCTGTTGGAAAAAAACTGGCCAAAAACCTACTGTTTTAATCCCTTTTGCAAATTCTCTTGCAGCCTGTCCACCAGACAACAAAATAGAGAAACCTATGATTACAAGCACTAGTCTTAGTGGTGAAAACCATTCAGCTGCTGTCATGTGCCCTGAGTATTCTCACAACACAGCTGAAATGCAGTCCCCCCCTGCAATATAAGCAAATATCTGGCTGTCTCATAACAGGAATGGGCAAAGTTTTAAGTGACAAGTGACAGGATAAGGCATTTAGTTTTCAGGTGCCTTTCTAAGAGGCTGTACTCCATCTGAGAAGTTCATGACTTCTTAGATTATATATTAAATTCCACTTACCTACCTATCCTGTGTCTAAAAGTAAAGTCAACCTTCAGAATTCTGAGCAAGATAAAAAATGTAATTACCTTTTCAGCCTCTGTAAAGTAGCTTCTTTCATTGAAAGCATTCCCTATATGTGTGAGTATGTGTGAGGCTACTCCTCTAATGTTACTGCAAAATTGTGTGACGTACAGGAAGGCTGGAGAGGGACTGTTTGCAAGGGCTTGTAGTAACAAGACAAGGGGAAATGGTTTTAAATTAAAGTAGATTAAGACTGGATGTTAGGAACAAGTTCTTTACCATGAGGGCAGTGGAAAAATGGAACAAGTTGCCCAGGGAGGTATTTAAGGCCTCGTCCCTGGAGACATTCAAGGTGAGGCTTCCTGAGGCTCAGAGCAACCTGATCTAGTTGAGGGTGTCCCTGCTTACTGCAAGGGGGGTTGGACTGGATGACATTTAAAGGTCCCTTCCAACACAAACTATTCTATGATTCTATAGTCAATGGGTTACACCTCACAAGACAGTATTCAATTTGGGTCTGGGATAGCACAGTTACTTCCAAGCAGTCCTAAATGTTGGATGACAAGGTAGATGACAGTGAATAAAGTTTCAGTGTAATGGCTACAAAAGGACCTCACCAGAAGGCAGTTAAAAAAAACCAAAACCAAACAAACTACAAAACCCAAACTCCCCCCACCCCAAAATAAGAAACCAAAACAAACAAATGAACAAAAAAAAACCAACAACCAAAAAGACCCCCAAAAAATTCTTATTAAGTTTCACAAAGTTAACATAATTATCATTATTTAGTAAGTTTATGTGAATGAAATCTAGAAGTTATTCTAGTAATGAATGAGCACCTATATTGAATGCGTGAAAACAGACACTTTTACTTGACATTATTCAACAGTGTGCACAAGGACAGCTTTCAAAGACTGCCCTATTTATTTACTGCATCCCATAATATCCTCCTGTATCATCATCATGGCTTGGCTTTGCGAACGATGCAACGTATGCTATATATACATCACCTATTAATATACACATATAGCTGGCATTTTGTCACTATCCTGGCATAAGAGCAATAGTTCTGTGCCTGGCTACAGGTCTGCAAATCACTTTTCACTGAATTAACAGGGAACTGCTGAATTGCTGAGAATGGGAAGAGAAGTGAGTGGATGGAGGAACTGAAAGAATTACTTATTTTTCCTTTTCATGTTCTTTATCACTTTGCTTCTTCACAGCCACACCATACAAAATTTAAACCATATATTTTATTGTCTTACTCTGTTTTTATCTTAACCTCTGTGGTTAAGGGAATTTATAAACAACTACAGTTTGAGACTTAAGAACAGAAACTTTGGATTTTAACAGACAGATACCATATAAGTAGTAGTTTTGCTATTTTCCCATGCTTCATTTTGGCAAGGTCTCAGCAACCTTTAACTAATAAACTGAACTCAAGATCAATGTTTTAAATCATTTTACAGCT
The DNA here is from genome assembly GCF_036169615.1 of Heliangelus exortis. NCBI lineage: Eukaryota > Metazoa > Chordata > Aves > Apodiformes > Trochilidae > Heliangelus > Heliangelus exortis. The sequence continues at coordinate 129,718,078 of NC_092423.1, read as the reverse complement.
GTGATTACAAACTGCTTTCATTTAATACATGCATAGGTTGGTTTCTAGCAGATCAAGAGAATGACTACTGAGATCTGCTGGACTTGGAAAGGGTACATTCAAAGTCATGAGCTGAACAGCATGATTTTAAGATACAATCTCTTTCAATCTACAAATGTCTTTGTTATCAATGTAGGAATCTCAGTTTTCTGACACCTTAAGGCATCTATATTAAGAAATACTAATAAAAGGATCATCACCCTTTTTAACTGGAATGCTTTTGTAGCATAGCTAGCATTATAGGTCCTAGATCTATAGTAAGTATAGTATTTCTAATTTAAAATGATGAGAAAAATAATGAAAGAAAACAAAGCAGGCAAAATAAAAAGAAAGAAAATAAAGTGTAAAATCATGGGAGTGGGGAACCCAGAAAAAGTAGAACAGAGAAGAATCACAGCAAATGGTACCAATGATAGCAGGGCAACCCACATAAATATTCTGCAAACAGATTTTCAGGTTTTAGTCCTTTTTAATCTCAAAGAACAATTAAGCCCTACCACTAATGGGGAAGACTAATCTCAGTTTCAGCAGATAACACTCTGAAGTACTTCATGATTACCTGGAACTAAACATTAATACTAAGGATGTTTTTGCAACAAGGCAATTTGTTCAGCATATTTCAGAAGGATTGCTGAAAGTGTCTTTTTGCTGATAGTCACTTTTTTTGTATGAGCTCCTACTTTACTGCTTAAAGACAGCACTATAGGAATAAATAGCCTAGAAAATACCAGAAAGGATTATCATTCTGATTAGTGAAAACAAAGTTTAATTTTCACAATCTTAAGTGGCCAGAAAATATTCCTAGATTTAACAATTCCTTGAAATTCAGACACAGAAGTGTCAACAAATTCATTTCATATGGAAGCATGATTTTGAAAAGACTGTATTCTAACTGTTTATACACAAATCCTGACTTCCATATAAGACAAATGTTAAATCATGTGAACATGAACTGACTACAATCAAGGAGATTAATCCCAGTGTAGAAAGTCTGATAAATTACTGACTAAAACATTAGATATGAAGACAAACAGCAGATACTCTGTTGAAAGCACATTTCCTTTATCTTCTTTTAGAAAATATGCTACATGAAACTATTGGAGGCCCAAAGATACTATCTAAGCAAAAGTGAAAAGAAAATTAAACACCTATTTCCAAACTGCAACTTTGAGTAATTTTCATTTAAAAAGTAATTTTCTCAGAGAATATTACTTTAAAACAGAAAGTTGTTCCACAGTATTTGCACAGCTGGTGCTGTTCAATCATGCAAGCTTGTTGTCGAGGGGGTTGCAAAAGTAGAATGGGTAGTTTCAAGTAAAGGATCATACCTGTTACTGTTTTTGTTTTGACAGGACTGCTGGCATACTCAGAGGCTTGGTTTGATTGCTGCCTTGCCAAAGGTGCACTGCCAACTGATGCCTCATCCTCTTTTTTTCGAGTTACTGACACAGCAAGCGGAACAGTTCCCACGGACTGCTAGGAACAGAAGAGCCTTGTGACCACTCAAAACCAAAATGTAACAAAACTGAATTATGAAACTGTCGTGAGTAACTTGCCTTAAACTACACATTTGTAATGTATAGAAGACAACTGAAACAAGGATAAGAGCACATATATTATAAAAAAAAAATCTGAAATGCTACGTTCAACTTACACTTGTAATTCTTTATTTTAGCTCCATTAAGCTGAAGAAAAGCTTTACAACAAAACAAAAGTGCAACAGAATTTTTTAACTTACTATACCATCCTTGATAGCCAATCAAAATACACATGAATAAATCTGAATGTTCACCAAAGTGAAGTATGTATCTAAATGTTTAATGGGAACTGGAAAATTTTACCAAGGCATGAAGAAACCAAAGTTTTGCAAAGAAATTTATCAACATTCATTATACTTCAACATAAAAGATGCATATTAATTCATTCATTATTATATTTGTTCCTCACATTTAAATATAAAATTTAATTCTGATTTTGCATTGTTTCGTATTTTAAGCATATCAACAAATGACAAACTCCTCAAAGTGATAAAATATGACAGTTAAATAAAAGTCATTAAAATGAAGTAATTAAAAGAGTTTGAATATATTTTAAAGATTAGAAAATAATAATGTGTGTTAATCCTCCTGGGTTCTGGAACCAGAGGTTCACAAATGAATACAGCATATTAGCTTCATTGTTACTTGTTTTATTAACACAAAGTAGAAAAGACAAAATCCTCAATTTTGCTCTATGCTTGGCTGTTAACATTTTGCTGCTGCATTATCTGCTACATAAATTGTAGATGTATCCCAGTTAACAAAATCAGAGTACTCCTACTACTGATTCTGCAGAGGGTTATAATTTAAAGATGGCAAAAGTTTTTTTCTAAAGATCAGACATGAACATTACACCCATCTTAATTTTTGTGTCATTTAATTTTGTTGGTATCGGAATGCAAATGTAATCCATATAGCTGGGTAATGAGAAACCTCACACGTTGCATTAGGGATCTCTGTGGGGAACAAATTCGTGTGAGGCGGGCAATGTGCTTGTAAATTTTCTCCAATAGAAAACAGATCACTGAATCAAGCAGCGTGCAACACGTGCACATGTGCAAAACCCCAAAACAAACAGAAAAATCCTTTAATTGAAGTAGAAAGACTTCCAAATGCCTTCACCAATTCCACTATAAAAGTAAATGAAAATAAGAAAGACAATAAAGTAATTAATCCTACTCCAGTGAAAACAATCAACTTATATATACAGTGGGATGCAAAGTTAATAGGAAAGTACTAAAGTCAATGACAAGCAGAACTCTCCTCTCTCCTCCGCCCTCTAAACCTATAGTCATCAGCTTTGTCTCCAAAAGCACTAAAAAGCCATTCTGGAATAAGTAACATGCCACTTTCCTGTCCTGTAGCCATAACAACAATAAAAAAACCCATCAGCTTTGAAAAGACAAACTTTAACACCACAGCAATACTTCCCACATGCACAGAAAGAATTTCAAGTTCCATAAACTTTTGTCAGACACATTACATCATTTATTTTCAAAATTTAGCAGTTTATCTTATACAACTCTTCGTAAGACAAAGCCATCTGCAGCTCTCCCATGATGGTAACTGTGGATCCCTGATTTTGAGAATTCTGGATAGGACATTGCAAGAATGTTAACTTGCCAAAGCGAAGCAAGAGTTTCTGAAGAAGGAACACAGACAATACAAGACAGTACAAAAGACAATAGGATGGAAATACTGTCTGAAGCAGCAGTATCTATTTCTGTACCACTGAAGAAATGGATCAGCATCATAGAATAATAAGTTACACCACTAGTCATATAGTGAAAAATATCAAGGCTATCACAGCCAGACAAAGCTGGAAAAAATTACGACCAAATATTGAGTGCTCGAGTGCTGATCTGGACAATGAAACAGCTGTTTCATCTTTGCTCACTGAAACCAAGCCTGATGTTGCTGTTGATGACGCCCAGTACAATCTTGTCAGGTTTTTGGCAAAAGCTTTCTGGTTAAAAGAATGCAGAAGATGAAAGATCAACAATGAACTAGATGGAAAAGGATGATCAAGATTTGGGTTTTAGCCACAAACTGATGAGGAAATTGTGGCTTGGGAAATAGCAGATGACAAGAGCCCCACAGCTGTACGAGAAGATGAATCTGATGGGAAAGGAGACATTGCAGGCAAGTGTTATCATAAGCATTTCATCACAAGAATCCAAAAAGCTAGTGATAAAATAATATGTAGTAAAGCTTAACACATCTACTTGAGATGTAAGCTTTACGGTTACTAACTGGTGATGTTATTAAGAAGACAAATAAAGAAGATTTTATAAAGTTCTGGAACAGCAATATTTATATGAGATTATCTTGTTGACACACAGTCAAATCAGATTCTGTCCTAGAATAGTGACCACATTTTTATCAGTGCAATGTTTTGTGCCTATTATACACTGAATACTATATCATAAATTGTTCAAAATGCTCAAAATAACAATTAAAAATTTCTGCATAATTATTACAATTATTCTTTTAAGTGGTGGATAAAACAGGAAAGTTACCATTTTCCATATACAAATTTTACTGACACAAATAGTCTAACAATTACAAAAGTTGAGTATGCATACACAAAACACGCATACATACATGTTATTTATGCATTTAAATTGATCAACAGATACAGATTTTTTTTTCCACTTCATATCATGCAGTCAAGATGACTTTGGAAATAATGCAGATCTAAAATCCGAGCAATAACAGCTAAAAACAACCTGCCAAAAACACCAATCTCTGACTATTTCCTGATTTATGTGGAGATATGCCAACTAACTAAAGCTAAAATATCCTGTAAAGAGGGCTCATGGAAATTTGCCCCAGGTAGAATAAGTTTTTATTTTACGTGGCACTTTCAGAAATAAAGTATTTTATTTCTGAGTTCCTTCCCACAAGCATGAGGCTGAAGAGAATGCAGGCAGATCTGAGAACATGAGAAATGCCTTTTAAAGAAAACCTGACCAACTGAACAGACAGGTAACCGAGATTTGAGGGATGCCTATACAGTCACCTCCCTCAGAACAAACCAAAAAACAAAACAAAAGCAAAATAATATTCCATGATAGGGGCTTAAATATTATTACTAAAGGGAAAAAAAAACAAGCAATAAAACAAAAACAAAACAAAAAACAACTGAACAAACAAACAAAAACAAAACAAAAAAACCCCAACCAAACAAAAAAAACAGCTCTGGCTTGTGAAATGTTGAATCATAAGCCTCAGCCCAGCCACCAGTTGCCATATTTGAAGTGCTATGAAACTCAGCTCTCCCATCCTGTGGATGTGGTGTGCACGCAGACTGATGCGTACACATGCGGTAGCTTGCAACCAGCAAGCAGGGAGAAAAATTCATTAAATCTTTGGAACAGGGACAGATGGCTGCTCTACTCAAGACGTGGTGTCTTGTGAACATGTAAGATCACTGTCACGCAATCACTATCTGTCTCAGAGAACATTTTCATATGCTGCAAGACTGTCCAAGCTGTGTCAGAATGGGCTCCAGCAGCAAGGAGGATCTACCTTGCCCATGTTGCAACAAGTTCTGGTGTCATGAAATCACAACCACTGCTTGACTAAAGAGGGACATTTCCTTGTTTTGATTTCTGAAACTAACATTATAAGCACACCCCTAAATTGCTTCAGAGAAGTCAAACAAAACCAGGCATGAGGCCTAATTAAAAAGATCAGGCGTGCCTAACCCCTGGGCTCACAACAGCATGTTCTTTACTGGCAGATCAACTTGCTAATTCAAGCAAAATTCCACTGGCTGCTTCAGGCAGGAATTTCAGGCATGCTCAGAAAAGCAAGAAGAGAGAAAATCAGTAAATTTTACTCTAAAGAGTAGAAAATTAGTAGAGGAAGAAAAGCTGATGAAAAATTTGACTTGGGATGCACAATCTTCTGTGATGTAGATGTTCATGAGATAGAAATTTGGATTCTGGAATCATGTAGGTATTTTATATTGCAGTGCTTTTAAGCATTATCAATCTGTAAGAGGTGCAATGTCTTTTCTGTAGTTGTTTGTGTATACAACTACAGACATTCTCCACGTTCTGCTGCTTTTTTTTTTTCTATTCTTCTATTGAAATACCCATTAAATTACATAGTAATATCCTCGTCCAGAATACCCAAGGACAGTGACTGAAATACACAGCCATACACATTTATATTCTACTTCTATACATATGTGTAGTTACATATTTTTGGTAGTTTAGTTTTCTTCACTAAAATTATCTATCCGTGCAAAACTAAGTATGGGTTTTTATAAAAGACTAAATACATGAAAAACACAACTGGTTTACAAAAATAAAGCGAGTCACGTTGGAAAAAAAAATTTTAAATAGTCAAAATAAAATATAAATTACTGGGCAAATAAGCTTCTACATAGCTTTGCTTTTTAACAGGGAGCAAATGTTAACCAGCAGTAAACAGCATGCATACAAAAAAAAAAATCACTGTCTATAGTGTTACCTTTCCCAAATTCTGTTGAAATTAACCTTTCGTAAAACACTACAGAGCATATACATTCAACAGAGCCTTTAGACCAAAGAAACAGAAGGGGTTTAAGCATATATTACAGATATGTTTAGTAAAGAACTGTTAAAAAGCAGCAAGTAAGCACCGGGTGCAAGCATTACACTAACACCTCTACTGCTGCTCCACATATAGCTCAGCTTTACAGAAACAATCCATACAGACTAAAAGTATTTTTTTAAAATAAACACCCATTTTGGCTGACACATACAAGAATAATAAAAAAAAAAAAAGGCAATAAAATCAACTTAAACTTCTGTGCCAGTCTAAACTCTGCTTAAAATTTAGCATAAGTTCATCAGCCATCAAGAAAAGTATGTAAGATGTCTTCTGAATTTGCTGCTTCAACTTCATGGATTAGTACCAGTTATTGGAAAAAAGGCAGTAACAGAACCATATATAATAAAAGTCTAATAAATTCAGGGAACCAAAAATACCATTATTTTTAACACCTGAAAATGTAAAATACCTGATTTTGATGTGGAACATATGGACTGAGAGCAACATATCTGGCTCATTCTAATGTTCCTTTCAGAAGTCACACTGACTGTATATAAAGCAGAATAGTTACATTTTTATGTAACTATTGGTTTGGTAACTAACAGGTTTGGTCTTAATGCACTAATAGTCGAAGTGTAAAGCAGAAGAAATTATTTATTTAGAAAATTTATCCATGTGTCAGCATAATATTCTTTAAACCTTTCTTAGCATTTCCATTTCATAGGTGAAACACACCAAATGTCAGAAGAAAAAAATCTACCAATGAGTAACATTCTCTGGAATGCTTTTCATCTCTTCTTTGGATTTTGAACTAAAGGAACGCAAAATCAGAATGTATATTTTTTAACAAATTCTTGCCATTTAAATACTAAAACGTTAAGAATCAATCCATTAAGTATTAGAACTATCACATAATATATTATTAACAAGGTGGCATGACAATTTTTTCTTAACACATACATTAAGTAGCAAGTTTTTTGAGTTTTAACCCATTAGCTGGCAAAGGTTTATAGTGTTGATTACTGCACACTGTACACAGAGCACAGTGCTCCAAATAGGAAAGGTGATCTACCAAGAGTGTCTTTTTCTAGACAAAGCAGGATATAATACTTGCTACACTGATTATCTGGAAAGATAGTCTGATGATGAGGTGAAAATACTCTCCTGATAACATATTCCTTGCCTTACCTTTTCCTGTCTCTGTTACATATCTGTTGGCAGTCTTTTCTGACATTGAATGGCTATATTTTATTCTGTTCTTCAGTACTGCTACATATGAAATCAACATAAGAGTTTTGAAAAATGACTATAAATTGTATAAATACTATGGAATCTTAACAAGCGTCTTGTGTTCACTTGAGCTTAAAAAGGGAAAGCTGCAGTAGGGCAAAACAGATAAAAAGGAGACAGCTAAAATATTTCTTTGTCTATAGGAATAAGCATTGATATGAAGTGGGGGAGCTCGTGAGCTTCTTTTCCTACCGGAAGAGGCTGAGGTACTGACTGCTGCCATCACCTCAGTCATTACAAGCAAGACCAATCTTGAAACTCAGCTTCCAAGGAGAAAGGATCAAGCAAGAAAGATGTACCCTCGGATGAACCGGATCAGGTCAGGGAACACTTAAGCAAACCAGACGTGTAAGTCTGTGGGTCCTGATGGTAAGAGCCCAGAGGTGCTGACAGAGCTGGCAGATGTCATCACAAGGTTATTTTTGGTGTTCATGGTGTCTGCCTCCTCACAACTTGAGGAAAGCAAATGTTACTTCTGCCTTCAAGAAGGGCAAGGAAGACACAAGGAACTACATGCCATGTCAGCCTCATCACAGCCCTTGGGAAAGGGGTGTCAAGAAATCCTGAAAACAGCTCCCAGGCACACAAAGGAGAAGAAGGTGACTGGAAATAATCAGCATAGTTTCATCAAGTGGAAGTCATTCTTGACCAATGTCATAATATTTTATTATTAAATGACTGGCATGGCAGATGAAGGGAGAGTAGCAAATATTATCTACTCTGAGTTTAGGGAGGCCTTTGATACCACATCCCATTAGATACTCACAGAGGAGGAACTGATGTAAGGGTTGGATAAATAGACAGTGAAGTGGACTGAAAATTGGTTGAATGACTGGGCCCAGAGAGTGATGATCAGTGGCACAAAGTCCAGCTGCAATGTAAGTCACAATGTACTGCAGGGTCAATAATGGGTACAATCCTGTTCAATATTTTTATTAACTGGTTAATATACCAGAAGGTCATGGTGCCATCCAGAGGAATAGTGACCGGCTGGACACACGGGCTGACAGGAAGATCATGAAATTCACCAGTAAGAAGTATAAAGTCCTGCACTGTGGAAGGAACAAACAGAACAACCTCATGCAGTAGTTTATGCAGAACAACCTCATGTAGTAGTTGCTGCCCATCTGGAAAACAGCTTTGCAGAAAAGGTTCTGCTGGACACCAGGCTGAACAAGAGCCAAAGGGTCCCTTGATGCAAAGGTGAATGGTATCCCATGCTGCACAAGACAGAGAACTGCCAGCAAGTGAAGGGAGGTGTTCCTTTCCCTCCAGTCAGTGCTGGGTCTCAGTGTGGACTCCCCAGTCCTAGAGAAACATGGATGTACTGGATAAAGTCCAGCAAAGAACCACAAAGATGGTTAAGGGACTAGGAAAACTACAGACTAAGGACTTAGGAACTACACCATGTACTCTAGTAGCCATCAGAAAAATTCCAAAGCAGTACGCAGACTTGTTCAAGAAGTGAGAGAGTGCCTCATGGATATTTAGACTGAACTGTTCTTGTCTCTGTGCTTCGAAGAGGACAATGGAAAACTTACAGATGTAAAAATTCAGAACGGATACAGAAAAACAAGTTATAGCCACAAAAACAACCACACAGATCATTATTCAACCCAAACTATTCTGACTTTCTGATTTTCTGACTTTTCAGATAAAACCGACAATTTTTCAGTTAGTAAAAATGGCAAAGATTTTGTATTAAGTAGATATTAAAATTTAAAATATCTGAACATTTAAGGTCTCTGACTCACACAAGGAACTTATAAAGGGGTGAAAAAAAAAATATTACCAATCAGTACCATTTTGCTTGTAACACTTACCTGGAAAGCATCATGGCCACTTAATAATGGACCATTGAGACAGAATGCCAGGCTACAAAGAAAACACTGTGCCACACAGTCTTAAATTCTTGTTTCTTTTCCAAGCCCTTTTATGCAAATACATGTTTTGACATTGTACATGCTGTTACAGCTTTCAAGTGTGTCAAGTTATGAACTTTATGATTCATCTGCTATTAAAATGGGTTTCAATAAGAGTAGAGATTTTATAAAAGTTACACAGTTATTTGATAGACCATCCCAAACAGTCAAAACATGATTTGCTAGTCACACTCAGGTGGCTTATGAGGTTCCACCAGTTAAAGCTACTTGCAAAATACTACTACTGAACACTGAAAATAAATTAAAAATGCCTCTATTATTTTAATTAAACATTATAAATGAAAACGTTGTGAAAGGAAAATTTTAAGATGCAAAATTTAACATTTTAAATACTTAAAAATAAGATCAACAGTAGGCAGCAAACTACAAACAGGGTGACAGAAAACAAATATGTGAAATAGGAATGCACTACTGGCATGTGTAGAAGAGAATGTTTCCACTCTGACTACAATTTTCCCTCCAAAAATACATACCTGCTGTATGTGTCTACTTGCTCGTTTCTGAGGCTGGTAGATAAGCCAAGAATACAGGACTGGATCAACATTAATTGCTATGCCTTGTATGCTGGACAAGAGCACTGCACCTACATAACACAGGAAAGAAAAGAAAATGTAAATTATCTCCTAAAGATTCTCCATATATATATATATTCATTTTTATATTTCATATTTATGTGTGTTGCACACAGATAATCTTTGATGCAGGCTTTTGTTTGCATTGGACTTGCATATAAATGTATTTTAAATTCCAAACAAAATATATAAAACATAAACTTTGATTACTCTTTGAAAGTAAGAAACTTTATAGCACTGCCAGTGTTATGGATAAACACACACACAAAAAAAACCAAACCAAAACAAAAAAACCAACCAACCAAACAAAAGACCCAACTGTAGAGCATTGCATTTTTATTTTTCTTATTACCATTTTTTCCAAGAAAAATACTTATTTTCTCAAAGTTATGCGTGCATCTTACTAGACACAACACCTTTCTTCAGACTCTCAGCCAACAATGACATTATGCAAGAAATGAGTCAAGGAGACCCTTGACAGAAAAACAACATAATGCATGGCAGCTCTCAGCCTCAATAAAGAAAAACCTGGCCTAGGACACTTGATTTGTTTAATAAAGACACCTCTGCCTTAGGCTAGAGTGCTGTGCCCAAAGCTGCTCAGGACCAACATTTTTAAACATGGTCTTAATGTAGAACATTAGTGGATGAGTTAGGTAAAACAGGGCAAACAATGCTGGCAGACTTACCAGTGTGAGCTCTTAGGATTTTGTAAGTTTAACTATACATCTTATTTTTATTTAATTTCCCTTTTGAAGACCTAGGATTACAAGATAAGGCCACTTCGTATCTTGAAAGTAAACTTTCAGTTTTCTTATGATTGAGAAGGCCCAAAATAAGAGAAAAAACTCTTCTCAGTATCCAAAAATCTTGACATCTACTTTAAGCCAAGCACATTTAAACCCAATTTAAAAAGTACTTTTTTCATTAAACAATCTGATGATTTATTAATTTAGTGAGGCCTTCATTTTAATGGTACAGAAAAATTATCTGTTGCAGCAGAACTTAACTACAGAGATGTAAAATTCAGAAGCAAATGGATTAATAAATTCAAAACAGAAATGCTGGTTACTGGAAGGTCCCAATACCAAGTTCTTGAGAATTACAGTAGCTCTATAATTCAAAGAAAGCAATATACATTACAATACTTATTCTGCAGTACACAATATAATTATGCAGCAATCTGAACATAATAATAAATTCAATGTATTTTCTACAAACCAGAAAAAATATGTGCCTCAAAACACATAATTCATCACCAAAGTTGTAAAGAGGGGAGAGGAAAAAAAAAAAAAAAAAGGTGAGTTATGAGCTTATTGTATATAATAAAATTTTAAGACCAGCTGAATCCCAAATGGCAGAAGACCCACCAACTTGGGGAGATGCAAGCAAAGCCTGATGAGTACAATGGGAAAATGGCAGTCAAGAAATACACAAAAATAAATCATCCGCCTAGCAGATACTTGGAGTTGGAACACACACTGTGAGGAATTCCTATACACAGACTATTATATGTGCTCTGATGATTTTAGACCTCAGTAATAAACCTTAGAAATAAATCTCCAATTTAAGGCAAAGCCAGTGTTGGGGGTATAGTAAAATGGGTAATGTGCAAGTAAGAAGAGCTGTGAATACGCCCTGTAGCAAGATCTGGAGGAGACTACAAAAAAGAAGCAGAAGGCAACAGAGGACTGATGAAGTATGTGCTACAAACACTAGCTTTTATAAGATACTTGGCTGCTAAAGGGAATTCTGCATCTTTAAGAGATATTAAGAGATACCTCCTGTTGTCAGAAATATGTAATGAAGGGTTTAATGTATATGTGATACGACAAGTTAGAGTCAGAGACCTCCCAGAGAGTGGGGAGTAAAGTCATCCTACAAGGAAAGTAAAAATTTAAAAAAAATTAAAAGAAATCCCACATTTAAAAGACTCTAAAGAAAAAAAGCGTAACGAGTGCATGATGCTAGTTACTCCATTTAGTTTCTTGTTTACCACAACAAAAACTACTAAAGCTAAGACGTTCAATACTTGTAAGTCACACTTTGAACTGAAAATATCTTTTCAGTACAATAGTCCATGTTTGGGAGAGAAAAAAAAAAAAGCAAAGCACAGTACAAGTAGTCAGATAAACAATTACATTACTTGGCTTTCAATTGGACTGTCAGGTAACTCTGGCCTCCTGCTGAGCCACTGCTGTCACACTGAATTACTGAAATTTACCGTGGTTTTTGCTATTCAGCCACTATATGCAAAAAGCAATTTAATCACCTTTGTGAAGTTATTTTCTGCGTAAGAGCCATCTTCGAAATAATTATGTAGTCAAAGAAAAGCTTCTCAGATTTGCCTCACCCTGCTCTGCCCAATCTCTTGAAAATGTTTTTCCATGTTAAGAAGTAAGAATCCCTCCCATTTTCAAGGAAGATCTCACTGATGTGAGGGTCAAGTTGGCAGAAGACTCCTTAAATGTCTAAGAAAAAAATTTAATTGCTATTTTTTTTCTGTCAAAATGCAATGCTTAAGTTTCCTGGATTTCATTAAGATTGTGGTGAACTTCCTTTTCTCCCCTCCCCTTTTCTCCTTTTAATTAAATCTACATTTCAGAAAAAAGCAGACCTTAGTCTCATACTATACTAGGTTTCTTTTCCAGATCCCAGTTCCTGCCAGAATTACCTATTACATCTATATAGTAAATCATTTGATATGTAAGAATCAAAGCCAGTACCATGTAAATTTTGAACATTTGAGAATTTCCTCAAAGCCTTGGTGTCATCTGCCAGACACAGTTTGGGCAAAAGATTTCTTTCCTCCCAGCTGCTGGCTCTCTCCTAAAGGAAGGAACCAAGCAGAGGCTGCAAGCAGGAGGCAAACAGGAGGCAGCAGAGCACAGCTGTGCTTGGCACTCTCATCCTGCAGCCCAGCTTCTTGACAAGCTCTCTTGGATGATGACAGCTGCAGCAACAGCACTCATCTTCCCAAGGGACCAGGGGGCCACAGAAGATAACCTGGGACCTCCTGCACTTGGGTTGGCTCTGCACCACCTCCTCCCACCTTGGGTGCTGAGCAAAGGCTGCTGGAGGAGCAGAGTTGCTAGGTTGGGGCTCTAACCCTAGCCCTTTTCCTTCAAAAGGGAAATTCAAGAACATAGTCAGTGAGAAAACATACAGTGGACTCCTGGTGAGGTGGAAAAGGACTCCTGGGCATTGAAGCTGCACAGAAAAGAGGCCAAAGATAAAGGCAGGGTAAAGGTAGGTAAAATGGGGCAGAGCAAAGCAGTAGAGAGTGGAGATGCTGAGGGATACTCAGCAGTGACTAAAGAAAGGAAAGGGTTTCAAATATCACAGGCACAGGAGAAAAGGATTGGTGACAGGAATGCAGAGGTGAACGAGCACTCTGGGAAGGAGAAGGGAGGTGGCTACACTTGGTGAAAGTGGCTGTCCTTTGGATATGGAAGAACCTCGTGAATGAACTTTCCATTATGAGTCACTCCCAATATCTTGGTGAAAAAAAAATTTACTAGGAAGAGTAGACAATATTAGTTCAGGCAGAAATTTACTAATTAAAACTCAATATTCAATACAACTACAATAAGATTCTACGATTAACTAGGCATTGAGAAGCAGCCTTGCTATTTACATGCAGAATAACTGTATTTTATCTCTGTGACAATAAAAGATCTACCTGGCAGAATCCTTTCTAAATTCTGTTCTGTTTGTATGCAGTATTCAAACACACCTACACTGCTACTTTCCATAAAAACTTTTAGTGAAACATTTTAGATATTCACCTATAAAATGAAATGCAAAATCTTTACAAATTTAAGGTTTATAAAATTAAAGTGATAGTTTACCTTCCTAAACTAAAGTTAGTAAAGTTTACTAACTGAAGTTTAAATTGTAGTTAATATACACCTATTGCGGAGGGATCACAAATATGAACAAAGGGAATGATCTACAATAAAAACTCATTCTGACAAGTTTTGTTTATTTTTAGTAACTAAGTAACTAAAGAAAACATTACACCATCTTGCTATATAAACTGCACCATGAATTATTTCAGCATTGAGCTCATGATTCCTAGCTGTCTCAGGACACATGAATGATAAGTAGGTGCTGATACAAGCTGAGTTAGCATCATTGATTTGGTATCACATTATTTTAAATGACAAAAGAACAAAGAAATTAACTTTTTACTAATTACCTTACTGTTCTGAAGGACATTTCCACCAGGGAATATTATAAAAACATAGATTTGTGTATTAAACCCATATGAAGAGTTCTTTTTTATAAACATATATAGGTAATTAGTTCTTCCTGCTAGCTGACTCAGAACAGATGCATTGTAAATCACTAAATGTGGAAATATCTAACTCTGTTTAATTTTAGCCTGGGAGTCAACTAAGGGAAAAAGAGTGCTCTTTACTACTCTGCTCCCTGCCAAAATGGCTCGCTTACCCACATTCCAAAAAGGCTTCACCAATTAACTATCCCATGGCACCACAGCCATTTTCAGTCAAATCTCCAACTGAAGAATGAGAGCTGAAGTGGGAGTTAGAGAATGCAGTTACACAGCATAAAAATAAAACACGCAAGCTTTTTGTCTACTTTGGAATATCAATGACGAGCCAATATAATTGTCTTGCAAAATAATCAGTTTATTTAAGAGACAGACTCCTGCATTTCATCTTCAACTGCCAAGTCAGAGAAGGGAAACATATTTCAAACTACAAAAAGTTTCTGTGGTTGTAATTATTTTTACATATATCAGCTACAATAGGTTGCTAATTTTTGTCTATTGAAATATGTCTGCATATCTACCTATTCAAGGTTGATTTGAACAACTGACACAAATATTATCCAAATTTTCTCTCAGAGAAAAACAGCATCTACTGTAATTTCATGAAGTTTTAAGTTCACCAAATGCCTAAAACAAATCTAAGATTAATTAGCTTAGTTACTTAAACCAATAGTAGAATATTTAATTAAAAATGAAGTAGTGGGGTAACATATTGCCATGAACTAAGGCACTTCTGTGCTTTAAAGCCTGTAAGGTCTGTAATATCAAACACAGCTCCTTCATACAACAGTTACTCTTTACTCAAGCTTACACACACCACAATATTTAAACAATATTCTTTTTTTTTTTTTAATAAAACTTTTAAAAAAAAGAAAAAAGAAAAAAAAAAAGCTTTTAATCTTTGGAAACATTCAGTAAGAACATATTTCTACTACTATCATGACCCTGTAACTCTCATACCAAAGTTTATAGCAGAAAAGCATTAAGTGCTGAAAGAAAAGGTCAGCCTCATTACTATTTTTAAAATAGAGAAAGTGAGGCAGAGAAGTTATTAAATCACACAGCAGGACCCAGGGATAGAATTTGGACAGCAAAGTTATGAGTTACAGCTACGTAACTACTGTAACTAGTAGCAAAAAATAAATACAGGGGTGTGAGCTGTGTTAATCAAAACTCTAAATCACACAGTTCTAATTTCAATTAAACCTTTTGATAAGCTGACATTAGCTGACAATACAGAAGCATCCTATCTCCATCAGTATACATACCCAAATACACTGAATTATAGCACAGAATTATATTCAAAGTCATAACAGAATGAGACAAAACACAAAACTGATTAATACATAGGTTAACACAAAGGGCTTTATATTAGGTATCACTTTTCTGAAGAAGCCACATTTCTGCAGTTGAATCCAAAGTGAGGGATATAAAACCAAAGTGTGGTGAAATACCCTCAGCTATTTTCTATCATCTCCATCTTTTGATGTTAAGAACAGAATTGAGTCCGGTTAGTATTCTGTCTTTCTTACTGAGGAAAAATGTTACGCTATGCTGAGAATGCAAGTTTTCACAAAAATGCTGGAATATTTATAGATTTAAATTGGTGTATGTTTTGGGGGAAAAATATCTGTAATGCTTTATTTTACACAATGCATTTGACCAAAACTAATTTTCTTCAGAGAATATAGTGATGTTGGTTCAGGGAAACAGTTTAATAGGCAATAACAATCAAGAAAAGTAGGAAATGTGTAGGCAGCTGTAGCATACAGAAATGTCAGCTATATTTAGATGATTACTGAATCATCTCTATGAAAATGTAACAGCAGTATTCCTATGCTGAGCAGCATAACAACTCTTACAGATTTCTAATGCAAGAATATTTCATTCAGCAATCATTTTCATATTTAATCATCACAACTTAAAATTCTGTGAATATAAGGAGAATGAGGAGCTCAAAATTCAACTGACAGAAAGCAAGATTGAAAGCAAGGATATATTATAATTACTTCAAAACCATAATGTCAATGAGAGAAAAAAATTATATAAACATCTCAGAAAATGTGAAGTGCTTAGAACACTTGTCTTCTTTTATTCATTAAAAAATAAATTAAATATATATATATATAAATGGGGAGAAATACAATAGTTAAGTTGCTCAGAGAGTTATGTTTCCACCCAGAAGATGCAGGGTGGTGTAAACAGACTTCAAGCAGAATCTGCTACTGGAGACAGTGCTGTGTAACCAGGTATTGAGAAACTCAGTAGTGTTTACAACTACTTCAGTGTACAGAGGTATCTCCTAAGTTGGGTCCCTTTGTCCTTTTTTCCACCTGCAAAGTCCCATAAGAAAATGATCTAACATCTGATGTTCTAAATCTGATCATAAACCTCAAAGCCCTCAGACTGTACTTATTAAGAAACTTCGTGGATCAGATCTGCTGTGGTAGCATCACAATAATTTCACATATAAAAGAGTTTAGATCTCAGGCTACCAACAGCTCTGTATCTGTCACCACCACAATTACACTGGGAGATGATTTAGTGGTTAAGGTGTTGTAAGACTGACAGTGGGACGATGATCCTGAAGGTCCTTCCCAACCATGATAATAACGTTATGATTCTACATATATGATAAAGATTACTTAGACCTTAGAGCTAGTGGTATAAATGACATTACCCTGATCATACTTTAACAGGTTTTCAAAATACCAACAGAGGTTTGGGAATTTTAGCTTGTTAAAGTTCTGTGACAAAAGAACTCAAATACGTGCTGTAACATCAAGGCTGTTCATTTTAATATTCCATATGGAACCAGTACAACTCACTCAAGAGGAGACTGTGCATTCCATTTTGGTGCTCTGAAGAAACTATGAGGTAATGTTTCTAATTTTTTGTTTGCTCTACTTGGCTGAGACCTCCTTGATCCTATTTTAGAAGCTATGATGGCTATTTTTCAGATTAAAAGAACTTTTAGTCTCACTTGTAAAATGCAGTAATTCCATGGAATAGATTTTTGATGTACTACCAAAACTAAACATCTTCTCAAGCAGACTAGAAAAAAACCACTTATATGGATATTTTTTGTTAAACAAGATTTTTTCTGATACCTGTATTTAATGAACTAAGATCAGAAATTAAAAGAGTAGGGCAGTAAATCTCTTCTTTCATTTGATCTCAGGAGTCTAGTACCACTTTTCAATCATATTCTATTCTGCAACAAAAATGCCAACTAATTTAATTATAAAATAAGATATAATATGGCTCAAACCTAGTGCTTCCCTGTGGAATCAACAACCATAAGGACAAAACAGATTTAGCTACACAGTCTAGTGGAACTCACTACAGAAGTCCCACAAGCTGTTTCATCAAAGGCTTCTAAAGAAACTATGCTACCTGTAAGGGATAAGAGTAAGCTAAATTGACAAATAATTTGGTATTTGATAAATTATTTAGGAGAAAAGAAACAGCAATAAGAAAACCCGGTAATCTTATCAACTGAAGAAGGTAGAGACCTGCAGAGACCTGTACTACACAAGCCTGTTCAGGAGATTGATGCGGTGACCAACTCTGCTGAGCTATCCAGAGTAACCAAGAACAAGGCTGACAGAAGAACTCCCAAACCATCCCTGGTGATTCAGTATAGATAAGCATATCTTTCTGACTGGTATTCCTGATGGTGACTGAGCTGACTGCTTTGATTCAGAAAACAAGATTTATGTTTATTCTGGAAAGGTGGTAGCTCAGTGTTCAGCAGAAAGAAAGGAACAAGCAATCAAACAGAAAATATCATCTCTACTGCCACAGAAATCCACTGCGTACACAGATACTAAGAATACTGCAAACAGGTCTGGTCACTCCAAAGGGTCATCTTTAAGCATTCAAACATGGAAACTTGTGTTTCACAATATCATCCATTCAGTATTTATGCTCCCTGATTCACTCTATGCTCTGTGCCAAATGCATTATACATTCTCCAAATCCCAGAGCAGGGACCACAGAAATAAAAATGTATACACACATGTATCTTGAATTTCACTTACTGGTTAAGTCATTTTCTTTTCTTCATTTTTAAATGATTGCCTATTTACTAGAGTTGACTCCAAAGCAAAAGGGTTTTGAACAGCTCCAGCTCTAAACCACCTGGTTGTGGACCTCAGCTGCAACAGCACTACCTTTTCTTCTGAGTGCAATGTTATTTGTAGATGTTTATGATAGTACTGTTCTCTGTAGGCATGTATACAAAGTGTAAGTACCACCAGTAGCTGCACTTTACATAACACTAACTGATGAATATACCAGAGTCTCAGCATATGCAACGAATTTATTCTAATCACTATAGACAATCCTGCAGTATGGTATGATTAAAAAAACCCCTCTGAATTCAACACAGAAACTGCTGCACAGAGAGCTTCAGCTGAAGGCCAAAGGGCCACAGGAGGCAAGCAACCAAGAAAACCCATGTCAATGGACAAGAAGACCTCGGCAAGTGAGTGAGGGAAATCGTGTTTCAAAGACTGTAAAACCCTGCAGTTGCTTATGGAGGAGTTCTGTCCAAAAACTTCTACCTGCACGTGGGTATTGTCAATCCTCCTTGAGAGAAAGCTGGCTGTCAGGTAGACACTTTTCTTGGAAAAGGAAACCCTCAAACTGCCTATTTTATAAAATGAGCTTTTTATTCCTTGCAGAATAACAGGGTTGCAAGAACAGTGAGAATCAAACGAAGCTGAACCAGTCAGACAGTAGACTGCAATTGAAACTACAGCTTCAAGATCTGAAAAACAGACTGACCAGGCTGAGAATGATAGCTGCCTCAGATAAGCAATTGTGTGATCTTTTTTCCTGTGAATTAAGAGTTTCCAATAAGGGATAGACAAGGCTGAAAAACTAAATGACTTATTTTGCAGTGGTTTTATTATAAGGCTGATTAGGGTGCAAGCTTTCAAGGTTCCAGGTGAATAGTTCATACAGAGAAAGAAAACACCGGAGAAACAGAGAGCATGAGTCTAACAGCTATCTTAAATAGGCTGCTTTTGAAGGGATTAGACATAAGGAAACCTGCCTAGACTTGTGAAGTACCTGTAAAGTCAGACATACAGCATGAGGACATCAGAAGAGACAAACCGATCTACGTTTCTCTTTAAAGGCCAAACTTCCTCTTCACTTCAAAACTAAGACATTTGTACTGGGTAATTCTCAGCCCAGAAAAGCAACTAGGAGATGACATTAGAATTATCAATATCTCATTCACCTTAAAAAATCAGAAAAGAGCAGAGATCTGCTCTAAGGCTCTGAAACCATGGGAAACAGATCTTGGCTGTTTTGCTTGATTTCTCCCAGGGAAGAGAGAACTACATACCCTCAGCTCTCTTAATGGAGAAAATGTCAGACATGATCCAAATATATATTACCCTTAACTAAGCTATCAGAATGCCTAATAAAGTCTGTCAATTTTCCCAGTGTGAAAAACAGCACACTGAAGCTTTACTATATTCAGTTTACAAGCCATGAGTTCTATGACCCATAGGTAGTTAACCATGCAATGCAATATACATAAGGATACTGATACCAAGATTGAATCCTCCCTTTCTCTATGACTGGATTGGTATAGTGCTATCATACCTTTTCTTCTATTGTGACACAACAGTACAGGAACATTGTGAGCTACTTATACAGTTAAAAGAAGTAATGCCTGAATGCATCTTTGGAGTTATATTCAAAACGATCTCCAGTTTTTTACTTGTATAATATAGGTTTTAAACTAAAACCAGCAAATGCTCTGAAAACTCCCAAAAAGTTTCCCAATACAGTTCAGCTTCTGTATTTATAAACACCTCCCTGTCATCTGCCAAAATGCTATTTTGCAATTTCTTACAGCAGTATTCCTCTGGGAGTTGCAACGGGATTCTTCCCCTATGGCAACAGGGCACCAAGGACTTTTCATTCCTTCTTCATCAGCTGAACATTTGTAGTTTTGTAATTATGGATACCACCTGGTCTTGCACATTAAGTTATAAAACTGAAATCTTTTCAGCAGTGGATGCCTCATGTTTATTAAAAGTAATTTGAACAACAGACAGCTGTAGTTTTTGTTTCCTTTTTTCTTAAACAGTAAACCTTCTGGCAACATGAAACACAGGAAATTCACCTGATTTCTTAGGTGCTCAATTAAAAGAATAGACACAGAGATTGAGGAATAAGAAAATTTAGGAAGGCATGCTTAAGCTTTAAGCATTTAAGAAATTCCACATAAGGTTATGCTTTTCTATAGCAGAAATGTAACTGGAGCTAGAATGAAAAGCTATGTATTATCTGAAAAGAAAATCCTAGTTAATGCTTATCTTCTTTTATATTGCTTAAGAAGACTTCATGCTCTACACCAGTGATTCAAGAGTGCAATAAATAGTATATAAATGAGCTGCCAAACAATGAGCCAGAATAAAAATAGCCACAGTACATTACACTGTCAAAGTTGTGACACTACAAGATAGGTAAAGTTACACTGGCAGTTCTACTGTAAACTTTTTTTTTTCCTTTCTTTTTTTAAATATGTGCATTCCCACAGAAATTCAATACTTCGGGCTCAACTTGAAAGTAAATATTTTCTTTTAAAAACAAAACAAAACACCAACAGCTTGGAAAATACAAAATTTCTAGTGCTTGGTTACTTAGTGGGGAAAAAAATATCAGTTTTAGATAATATGAACATAAAATGGGCAGGTTTTTAATGACAGTCACCCATGGTCCTTTTTTTTTTTTTTTCAGCCAATGACTGCATAGGCAATAATCTGAAAAGGGGCTTATATTTGTGAATGACAGTATACAGACATAAAATCTCATTTAACTAAGGATATGCTCAGTTTACACAAACAAGGAAAATTACAGTTTAAAGTAAGTATCATCATTAACTCTAATTTTAATGAAATTCCTCAAGTCCACTGAAGATACTTTTATTTTCAGCTTTACGACAGTATTTTGATAGACTTACATATAAAATCATTTATAAGACATATCAAACCAAAAAGCCTTCCTCAGCTTATGAAACCTACATGTAAAAAAGGAGGAAGAACAGATAATAACTATTATTTAGATAATTGAACTAAAACAAAAAAACATAGAGTAACTGACATCTCAAACGTAGAAATAGCTCTAATTACACCTATGGGAGGGGAAGTATTTTCAGAAAGTCTTGGAAATGTGCTGTAGTTTCAAGAACTCTAGAAAGAACATTTCAAATTAACTACATCATATATTTGAGAACTTTTTCAAGATATACAGTGTACTACTAACTGAAAAATTCACACGGTGCACGTAGCAACGAAAAATCTCTTCTTTTTGCATATTATAAAAATGCCTAAAATTCTGATTTAAATTATGCATCAGCATATTGAATGCATACAGTGGAATCTGGATTCCTTGCCTGCAGAGTTTTGCCTGTTACTTCTCTTACATTCAGCCGGGACACTTGTAAACTCAGTAGAACAAATAGCCTCCCTTTGTATAATCTTCTTACAAATAAATACAGATGGAAATAAACAATTATTCTATTAATCACAGATTCAGCCACCTTTGTACAAAATGTAAAATTGTACATTTAGTGGTATTGATTTTGTCCTTATCTAGAATAGCTTCATATATAGTAGTTAAAAAGAATTGATATGACACATTTAATTATTTGTTAACATCCTAAAACACCATTTAAGGTTCTAGAAGTGTAAAGTTCAGACTCTAGAGCCAGGTGACAGTCACAATTAATGTTTGCAGATATGGATTAAACAAGAATCTTAGCCAAGCAAGATAAAGCCTCTTACGGTACTTTCACAAAGATGAAACAATTAATGTTAAAAATTCCAGAAAATAAAGGATTCAAAACATAAGAACACAAGCAATGCAGGAGTACACAGATGATTACCCTGTATTTATTGCTGAGGGCAATATTTTAAGTATTTTTATAAACTTAAATAACCTTCCAATTCATGGAGACAAAGGCTCCCAGGTACATTTAACAAAAATTCTGAATCACTGAAATAACATTTCTCAAAAATATAATGAATCTACCATGATCACCAATAGATAAAGAATAAAAACATGTTTTTATAGATTGTGTAGAGGGCATAAAATCAAAGAATTAAGTTAAAGGTGATGTTTAAATCTTCATGGCCCAGTACAGTATAAATTTCATTAAGTGTTATGAAAAAAATATTGAAAGATAGCACCCAGAATATCCTTAAAGATATTCAGATTGCCAAACTAGTTCATTAGAAAAGTTGCTCTATTCCTTTACCTGAAACAAAGCCTGCATGACAGGAGGCAGAAGTAACTGTTAGCATTTTCATATTAGAAACTAATACACAAAACTACAAAAAAAAGCCAAATTTTGTGCAGTTCATTTCTTCCTGCAGTGAACAGGGAGATGCTTATCTAATGTTTACTAGTTGTTTCAAAACTACTACATCATTTAGTTAATATAGAACTAAGTTATTCTCAATACCAGCATGTTTACAAACTCTGAATGACATTTCAGGTCAGCTGTTAGGATCAAATAATTTTAAAGACCCAGGAGAGTTAGACATGTTGCATCCAAAACCTAAAACACCTAATACAGTAAACTCATTTTATCTTAGACTGAAATACACATTCTTTAATGGTGACGGGATTTATGATCAGTATCTTTGCACTCATGGGGACCTAACCAAGAAAATACTAGAGGACAGGCTTGCTAACTCTCATAATTAATGTTTCTGAATTACAGCAAATCTGTATTACCTTAATCCATACTAAGGCATTAGTTAAGCTATTATGTAAACATACCTATTTTCAAATCTGTTTTTTAAGCTCTTCCATCACTGCTAAACTTTTTAAAAAAAACTTTAAACAAGGTAAAATTTCATTTATTATACAGTTTCATTAAAATGTTTAGTTCAGCCAGTGTTTTAAATCACCTCCTAGCTAAAGTGAGAGCAGGAATTTCACTTTCACTTTTGGGCTTCAGTGAATGGATTGCCATATTAAAAGTAACAACCCTGGCTATTACAAAAAAATAGTAATAATTTTTTTTTTTAAAGCACAAAAATTTCTCCAGTATAGGCACTGGAAAAACACTGGTAATGTAAATTACAAAACTGCATCTCCTAAGTAGTAGAAGTGCAGAAAGCTGCTGTCATACATTTAGGCCACAGTGGGAGTTTTTAAATATGTTGCCTCGAAAAACTGATTTTTAAGTGAAACCAGCTTTCACGTTTTTACAGTGTCTTCTGAGAGAAATACTACAAATAAACAGAAACATGTAACCTTTAGTATTATTTTGGCAGCAAGCTGAACACTGCAGCTTTATGATTTTACAAACCTCATTTAAGATTTTTATCAAAAAAAGTGTTAAGTAAGCTGTATAAAACATCTGCACGAGCATCATAAGAACACTGAGTTTATTTACAAAGCAAATAGTCCTGCAGATGGCTAACAATATATCCTGATGTCTTCAGAATACTAATTTTGTGAGCAGATCTTCTGGGGATGAGCTCCAAGAGAGTGGTATGTGCTCTTGCATCATATTTTACAGATCAGCAAACCCCATACCTGCTGCAAATTAATTAGATCAAGTTTTTCTGCATTTTTTTTGTGCACGCGTCAGACTATTAAAATAAAAAAAATAAATAAAATCAGGTTAGGACAGTAAGAAAAAAAATCAGACAGAGCTTTAAGTAATTATATGGTAAAAGGAATTTTTCCTTGCAAGTATGCTTTAGATACTCTGTGCAATTTTAAATTTTCTGCCAGACACCACATCTTGCAGGCCCTGTATGGTCCCTACCATGTAACCATAGCACTAGCTAAACAAATTACTAATCCAGATATCTAAAAGCTGTATTTCTATGCTGGGGCTGGAGAGCTGCCAATTCTAAAACCAAGAGGTGAATATAACAGCAATCATACTATGCAACTTCTGTACCTGTAAGAGGAAAAAGCTACAGGATTTTACCTCATCATTTTCTCCATATTAAGGGATGTAATTCTGACCAGCTGCTTCTTCCTCAGCTCATTAACCTCATGGTTCCTTATTACAATTATAACACTGCATGTAGAAACCAGATTTTTGGAATAAAATGCAGATGTTTACAAAGCTTTGTGCCTGTTTATAGTTTTATGTTTTGTGATACTAAGCCTACACTTGGCTTTTGTTTTGGGTACTTTTTCGGGGAGAAGCTGGGGGGTGTTTTAACTAGTGGGAACATTTTAAAACTGTTTAAAAAGTGACTGATGGATAAGCATTTCAAGCATGCAGCTGTCATTCTAACAAAACACCTTCAATAACAGACTAACTTTAAAATTTCATTAAGTTACAGCTTTAAGAAAGAACTAGTTGATAAACAGTGTTAACAAAAGGAGAACTATCATCCACACGCAGTGTTTCAGTTGCTTCTCTCTCCTCACCAAATCATTAATTTTATGTGGAATAAGCTTTATCTGCTTTGTTACTATTCCTGCATAGCTGTTTTCTCCTTTTATGTACATTTATACTAAGTCCAAAGATTATTAAAATATCATAAATTTTCTATAAATATTAATCCATGCTCAGCTCTCTCTAGCGTGACAAGCTAGATGCTAAACAGTGTCCAGCTGAAGAACAGAAGATAGTTCCAAGTAACTCTGTTTACTTAGCTGCTTTCAGTCCAAGGCAAAAGCAGATGAATAGTTAATATGACTGCTTTGGAAGTTTTCAATTTCATGTTCTTATTTTACGGCTACATGTAAAGAAAAGAATCCTTGTCTTTACTGAAAATCCAGGGAATATGCCAGAAAATAATTTCATGTTGTCCATAGCTGGGAATATTGAAGTCGGTTTTGCACAAAAATTAACTCAAGTACCTCCTAATTAAAGGAAAAGAACTTCTATTCAGATACATCCAGTTGCATTTGTGGTGTCTCAGCAGAAGAAGCAGGGAGGCTCAGCACAGCAGCCTGCTATGCTTACGGATGTACTGGATGAACACTGTTTAATAGAATCTGCTCTCAACTCTTGTACTCTCAGACAGAAAATTCCTGCATGGTTTGCTATAAAAATAGCAAGGTACACTGAGTAAGCAGTCACCTTATTGTACTGCTTGCTGCTTCTGAGAACATGTTTATAGTAGTTTCTGCATCTGTCAGATCTCAGAAGACCTGACAGCACCCTAAGTTACTTTATTAAATGAAACTGTTCTAAATACCCTTACATATTCCTTATAAATCAGATGATTATATGCTGAATTCTACATTACTCCCTTTCACACGAGCACACAGCTCAAAAACCTTCCTGCACAGCAGCAAATCTTCATCACAAGCTGCAGTAAAACCTTTTTTTAACAGTTTGCAGCATGTTTACAAATTTAAAGGAAATATTATTTAACAGCCTAAAGGATTTGTATTTCTTAATTTATTATTACCTAGTTTGCTTGTCAATTTGTTCAGCTACACATGAGCAGGATAACAGATTTCACTCAATTTTTAATGGATGCTTTTCATTAAAACAGGCTAAAACTGGATTTTCATACTCCCGGCCATTAAGAAAAATGTTTTCTATATCTGAAATAATTCTAGTAACTCTTAAAAAGAAATACAATGATACCTGTAATCTAATCACAGCATAGAGTGAAAGAAAGCATGAAATTATGTAGTAATTAAAAACATGAAAGTAGTAATTAAATATAAATGTTACTTAGTTGTGAGAAATACAGTAAGGAAATTTATCCAATATGAAAAGATGCCAAGAGCTCCAAATTTAGGGCAAACAGAGACAGCAAGGTTAACGTTACTAAAACCTTGACTTTTAAGTATCTGACCTAAGCTGCATATTCAATACAGTAGCATCAGATCGTCTTTAAATATAATACTTGATTATGTGTAAAAGTCTCCTATCAAAACCAATCCATCTTACACATCTATTTGTGTAAATTTAATGAATACTAACTGTGCTTAAAAAAAAAAAAAGGCAGAAAAAAAGCTCTGATGAGCATTTTTAACATCAAAGAACCTTCTGTACGATTCTTTATTAGACATGACTTTTTCACTTAAGCAGAATTAAGCAAATTAATGCACAGATCATCTGTGGACCTAATCTTTTTTGCAGTTTTGCCCATACCTTATGCTATCCAGCTGTAGTAGCTCGTGAAGCAGTTACAGACCCTTTATAAAGATACTATTTTATAGATGATGTTTTGAACATCACATGTTTGATGTGCAGCACATTTTAAACTGTGAAACATTATCATTATAAGAAAACTACTATGGGAGTGATCCATTAAGTATTTACAATTAAATAAACATTTACTGATAAAAAGAAACAAAAACAACAAAACCACAAAAATAGTTATCTCATGTTTTGTTCTTCTGTAGTACAACCATTCACAGCTTCTTCATGATATCAGAAACCCACATAGGATTAATTCTTCTAGCACAATGTATAGTCTACAGGGCCTTAATATGAGATATGCATTTAGTGTAAGTATCTCGAGTTATTATTTTAATTTTTTCTTTAGTACTGACCAGATCATATTCTATTTAAAACACTCCTCAAAACTTGTACACCATTATTATTCCAACTCTCACAGGATATGTAAACTGACTCCTCCAGCCCTAGCAAAGGCTCCTGTCATGAGAGACCACCACATATGAAGAACAAATTCACCCAACACCTTCCAGCAGAACTAGCCAAGCCTCCCAAACAGCCCAACTATGCAGTCACAAGCCCCCTGTCAGGGCATACAGATGGGTACATACTTATTCTGCACATTCTTTCACTCCCAATCACTTCCAGCAGTCTCATACTAACAAATAGTTAACAGACACACTACTTATGCAGGGTCTATGGCAGATAACACAAAAACCTGTTACCTTCGGGTATCTGGCTGAAGTGAAGCTGAAGAAGTAACTTTCACAGTTTAAGAAAAGTTTCTATCTCATTAGCTATCTCATTGGGAAAATGAAAGATTTATTTATCCTAGCCACAAACTTCACAGTACTCAAGCTTGAGTATAGCTCAAGTCAAATAATAAAGCTCAAATGTAATGTAAATTATTATCATATGGAGGTTTACTTTCTTGTCAATAGTGCTACATTTGGAAGCAACCTACAGTCCTGAACATCTTCAGATATTGCCACACAGAAGTGCATATTTCTACTGATCACCAGGAGGCCGTGGATCCTAAATGTCAGCCCATGAATCATATCTTAGGTGCCTGAAGAAGGAATACATAAATCAGTCTTCTGTAGTTATAGGGAAAGGGGGGAGGAACACACATGAAAACCCAAGGAAATGTATCTTCTATCATTTCCTTTCCAGATCATTTATTGGATCAAAAAGTTAAAAAGGTATTACCAGAGAATAAGTTAGGAAGACAAATCCAGCTCCCTATGTAGTCATCGACTGTCTCCCAGGTACAGACCAAGAGCGTGGGCACCTCCAGAGACCCGGCAGTGCCCTCTGGTGACCCAGGCCCAGTTTCTCTGTTTCTTGGGCAGAAAAATTGACAATGCCCCTACAGAAGCTCCAGATAAAGGAGGAGGATTCTGTCATTTCTGTTGGAGACTTACAAAATAACACATCTAATTTGCATGTGTTTGTTCTATTCTGTAAAATTTCTGCTATGAAATTTGCTTTTTTAATGAATAAAATTTAGATCTGCATTTGAGGACAAAAGCACCAGTAGGCATCATTGCAAGTTGTCAGTCTTTTGCTAACACTGAAGACAACAGTGGCAGGTAGTTTTAGAGGATGGGACAATAAAAGGGGTACTTGTTTTCTGGTTTGCTTGGGCAATTTTTTTTTTTTTTAATGATGGAAGAATTCCCCACAAAAACATGGCAAGTTCCCACAAGAACATGGAAGATTTATATGATTTTAATCAATTAAATGCAGCAGACTGATATTTTTTCGTCCTTCAACAAATTTGGGAGAAACAATGGTAAATAGTAACATGGGGACTTCTGGCAATTTTGCTGGTCTTGGTAGAAATCCAGTACTCAAAAGCCACACAAAGTATTTAACTGTACAGCAAGACCTAAACAGTTGAAATCCCAAGAGAACAGCTTAAAGATGTATCATAGAATGGTTTGAGACTGTAAAGATCAGGTAGATCCAACCCCTCGTGCATGGGCAGGGACATCTTTCACTAGAGGAGGTTGCTCAAAGCCCCACGCAACCTGACCTTCTCTGCGTGACCTGTTCCAGCATCTCACCAACTTCACACTGGAGAATTTTTTCTTGATATCTAATTCAAATGTACCCTCTTCCAGTTTGAAACCATTACCCCTAACCCTGTCACTATGTGCCCTTTAAAAGAGTCCTTCTCCAGCTTCCCTGTAGGCTCCCTCTTCAGGTACTGGAAGGCCACTAAAATGTCTTCCCCAAGCCTTCTCTTCAGGCTGTTATTTCTAAGACCTTTCAAATATATTCTTCAGTAGAATAGATTTAACTGGAACATAAATTAAAAGGAACAAAGATTCAGAAATAGGGAAAGTGAGAAAAAACTTTCATATGGTACTTGCTTTTTTGTTCAGTAAAAGTTATGGTAATAAGACAAGAAACTTTCACATATTTTGGATTCTCGCTTTACAGAAATTCACTGGAACTGTGCTACAGAAGAATCAGTTAACTCAGACCATGTGGATATCAGGTCTTTTCCCTTATGGAAAAGGAGGCACAAAACAAGGAGAGTGTCACTCAAATTCACTTCAACAGCTGTTCTTCCACTCAATTGTATGTCAGCTAATTTTTCCCTGAAGTCATTTTACTGCTATCTCCTGTGCAATTGGCTTTTGCATCTGCCCTAATATGGCACAGAAGAGCAGCAGATTCATTACCACTGAGCATGACTGATTCTTATCTGGCTACATGGCAGGTTCAGAAGTAAGTATTCTTTTAACCTAATTTCTATCCTACAATGCCATCAACCCTGCTAATTTGTATATATCTTAATTATCACTAGGTAATTAGGGACATCAATAATATGCTTTTGAGCTACTTTCTCATTTTCCATTATTCAAAAAATGTTTCCATTCCTTTTCTGTGCATCACAGTAAAAAGCACACACATTGCCAGGCATGTGATTTGCTAATCACTTTGCAGCAATGCCCGTTAGGAAGGCAAGTTACTAAAAATTACAATAGCCAACACTTCTGTTGCTGACAAAAAAAAAAGCTTGCTACCCTTAAAATACGGAGACATTTTAAATTTCTTTTTTTCATTTTGTCTTCATGTTATTTTGTGTTAATTCCAATATTGGAAGTTAAGCCCCGATCTTAAAATAAAGATTAAAAATAAATGAGTTACTGAAAATATAATCTACTAGAATTTACAAAGTTTACTGTAGATAAAAAAATTGTTGTACATGTTTACATAACCCCCATTCCTTCTCTTACAGACAAACAGTATCCCACATCTTCCAAAATAAACTTTCACTTTGGAGAAAAGGTAATGCCTTTTAATTTAAAAAATCAGTTTTATCAATATACAGGATTCCATAATGCTGAAGAGATAATATAATATTGAAGAGAACGAAACATTTCCTACATATCAAACAGAAAAAAAATATTGCTGTATATAGCAAAAATTGCTGTTTGGCACTGTCTTAATGGTCTCAATATGCATAAGAAACCAAAAAGGGTACTTTCAGCAAAAAGAGTCATTATTGACTACATTTAATATACTACAAATTGTTCTCATTCTGTGCAGAACAAATTTAATGTTGCAAATGGTAATAAATTTCAGCATACTTAAAACCTAACTGGAGTCCAGCAAGCATATAGTGTAAGTATAACACTGACTTTGTACTTGTAAACATCCTTTCCACACAGAGCCCTTTGGGACATTCAAAGAATTTACTGAATGAGCTACTTGGAATAAATAAAGAACACTCGATTTGGCCTGTAAGAACACTCAACTTGGCCTATAACACTTTAACTGATTTTTTTAAAAGTTTTAACTGTTCCCCTAGTTGCCTGGAAATTGCCATTTGAAAAAAAATGCTGCTGTAGCAATAGCAAATCTTTATTAATTCCTCATTTTTGGATTTTCCTCCACAGTGCTTACTAAAATTGATCTTGCAATCCAACTAGCTCATGACTGAAAGTTTAGAACCACACAAAAGTACTGGAAAAGAGGCTTTGTTGTGGTTTTTGGTTTTGGGGGGGAGTTACTCGGTTTGTTTTTTGGTTTTTTTTTTTTACTTACAGAAAGAAGTAAATTCTGGATGCAAAATTAGCTTAAGTGATAGTTACACAATCCAAATGAAAAGATGCATTTCTTCTACCTCACTACCAAGCCTAACTTTAACAAAAATCACCTTTAACTCAGACACATGTACCAGCTACACAACTTTGTTCAAAAGTTGTTAGGGATGACCTGTCAAATTTTATTTTCAAAATCTTGAAATGGATTTTAAAATTTTGCAGCTAGACTTATGCAAAATTCATGTACAAATAAAGCTTAAGTGCTTAAATCTTTACTAGTAGTAAAACAATTTCCTAGAAAACTTGTGGGCTACAGGTGCATTTGCAGCATTCCCAGTTATAATTACTTTAAAAGGGCATTTGTTTTCACTTAACTCTTCGAAAGCATCAACACCTACCTTGTCATACCTTTTCATCTGAAAACCAAGGAAATAAAAGCAACTCGAAATCTAAGAGCTGAATGTTGACAAAAAATATTTTTAAAAGTATTTTATATACAAAATGCTTTCCCCACATCCACTGTATATTCTAACTATATCCATATGGGGGCAGTAATGTTAAAGAAAATAAAACACCCTAAAGTGGTCACCTTAATTAGTTTATTCACAGACAATTTCTTCAACAAATTGTTCTCAATAGAATACTGAAAAAAAAATGAAAGAAAAAACCTAAAAATAAAACTTGAAGGCTACTGCTCCTCAGAATTCTGTTTAAAGGGTTACCACAGATAATTGCTGTTTTCATCATCCAGAGCCTAGATATATTTTCTTGGTGTACTTAATTGTCCCTATGAGTAACCTATTATTATTTTTGCATTGTACTTACTAAATCTAAAGCAGTATCTACAGTGCAGTTCTGTCCCAAGACAGGCAGCAGATGGGGAGGAACTCATTTGTCCACAGTGTCTGAAGAAACAAGGTGCTGAAACAGCTACTATGGACTGTTACCAGAGTAACACTTCCTGGATTAGGAGAATTTTATCTGAATGTAAATTATTCTATCAGTTCAGCTGCCTTTCCCCTCCATGGAGTAGCTGGAATCTCACTGGGTACAACCTCTACCTGGACATTCACAGCCGCAGTTTCTCCCTTGAACTCAAGCTCACCTGAATCAACAGCCCTGTCAGATCCATGTTCTTTCAGATGAACGTTCTTTCAGCCTTCATCTCATGCCCCTCAGGAACACTTTCCCAAACCAGCTCCAAAACCCACCATCACACGCATCTCTGAAAGAAGCCAGTTCTTCCACAACATTTTCACAAAACTAAATTATTAGATCACCACCAATTATTCAATGGCTTCCTGAATGTTATGGTAATCTATAGGGAAGAAGTCATTTATTGTTAGGTGAAAAGCTGTAGAAAAGGCTCTACAATTTATTAGAAGAGACAGACCAGGAATACGAGCTATGGAAGCACAAATGTTTGCAATGTTTTAAAGAAAATCCCCCAGCAAAAATCAAAACCAAGAAAGCACTGCCAAACACAGGGATCATTACCTTGATCCTTTCACTAAAACTTACCATTAAAGTCCCCCAAGAGGCCTTCTGACTTTCCCAGCACAAGTTTTGCACCTTCTGTAGTAAAAGGGTGAGGGGTGCTCCTGTGTGAAAACAAACCCTCTGGGATGCACTCTTCATACCACTCAGAAGTCAAAAAACCCACTAGTTTAACACAAGTTGTAACTTACTAAAATGTCATAAACTAACCAACAAAAGAAAGCTTCTTTTGGGTTCAAGAGTCAATGACAACTACTTAATAGCTTGAGTCTACTCAATAAGAATCATTTGATTGCCTAAAAAATCTCCTAAAATCTCCTAAAATGGCATAATTTAAGGTGCTTAGGGTATGGCATTTACATTAATTTTGAAAAACAGAGAGGAATCCACCTTGTCTCTATCTGTGTATATCCATTTCAGGATGAAAACAGCCATTCCCATTACCATTCGATGGGGGTAAACCTATTTCTCCTTCACTCTGCATATCACAAAACCATCTCTCCTCTCCTCATCCTGCAGTTTTCTGCAGCTCAACTATTCATAAACATCTTCCAATCATTCATTCAGTTATTCACAGATTTTTCTTCTCTTTACACTCAAAAAATCATAGTGCAGAGGGAAATAGGAAAGGAGCTGGAAATAAGATTATTTTGAACTGTAAGGGGGGAAAAAATTACGAGAGTCCAGAAATTATACTTTAAACAAAATCACATACTCATTGCATCTCATAACTCAAAATCCAGAATGCCACTAAATTCCCAGTATGCTGGGAATATGCAGACAGAGTCTACAAAGCAATACAGTAATTGCTACAAATCTGGAACAGTTCACAGAATGTTCAGGCATCAACAAGATGTGCTTGTTCAGCTCCAAAGCACTTTGAAGAAAAGTAAAATAGCTTAGTTCTCTATACACAAATACAGAAGTCGAAGTTTAAAACCTAGATTTGAAAAATTCTAATGAGGTCTGCCAAATGACAAAGCATCACAACTTAGATGCAATTTGATTTTAGAATATGAATTTGTATTTGATGGTGCTACCTTTTATTCGCTCATTTGTATTTTTTTATTTTGTTGTATTCAGGAGGTTTTCGATGTGTGTGTTTGGCTTTTTTTTTTGCTAAGGAGTTATCAGAATGTCTGCAGCTCCTGTAAAAAATTAAAAGGAGCAATGCTGCAACAGGTTCCAGATAAAATTCTTTAAGGTCCTGTTAGTATCTGTTGCCTGACTAAAAAGAAAAAGAAGAGCAGAAATTAAAAATTTCTTACTGTACTGCACAAATAGCTTCTACTGGCAATATTATCCAATGATCGTGATGCATACCCAGCCTGAGAGTTAGAAGAAATGAATACAGTTAACAGGATGGGAGAAAACTTGGAACATAATTATAAATACACGGGAGCCATCATTTTGAAGATGCAATAGACTGATGTCACTTCTGAACTAACTGGTCAAACGCAGAAGTTTTCAAAGCAGCAGTGATGAGCTCTCTGACTTGTGAAGCAAGCAGGGACTGCACTAGGACTGAACAGCACTCTTACTTAGAAGGGAATGACAAGCTTGGAGTAGATTTCCGGGGCAAGGAAAGGAAAGCCTTATTATCTGTGCCTGATCATTAGCTCACAGAACAGACACTTTCCTATATAAAGGGCAGAAAAGGGTCAGAGCCAGAGAGCATGTCTGGTGATTATGTTGATAGCTATCATACCAGCCGACAGCTGGGGGAACTGGGGGGTGCATTACAGATGAAGTTGACTTCATGGCTGCAAAGATATCAGCTTTCTTCATAATTTGGAACTAACAGGGAGTTTCCTCTTAAGGCAGATGGATTTTTTTCTGGCCATTTGAGAAGGATCTTGGTTGTTAATGCTAAGAACCTGTATAAAGAGAGAGAATGCTAACAACTGTCTTAATTGCGCTTCTGACCAGAATACCCACAGAGATCTAGACCAGCAGAGCTACCGTATCAGATAAAATTATTTCCCCAGACATTTGTTTGTCCTATTCAATCAAGACTTCTCAGATAAACATTTTTGATTTCGCACTAACAGATTCTAATTTTGCTCATGAAAAGACGTGCTGAAAGGTTTTGGTTTTGAGAAGCAAACATGAAACATGCCTAGTGCAAAAGTTGAAAGACATCTCACTATACATCAGTCCTTGTGTGTGTATGGGGTTTACTGAAAACTCAAGAGCACTAAATTGTTCATGTAAATCAAAAAGATATTGTGTTCTCCTTAAGTAACAGAGCAATGCTGCAACAGGTTCCAGATATAATTCTTTAAGGTCCTGTTAGTATCTGTTGCCTGACTAAAAAGAAAAAGAAGAGTGGAAATTAAAAAAACATGGCAGGGGACTGGGGAACAACACTTTGGCATACTGAACCATAGAATAATTTCATTTGGAAAAGACTAACGACATAAAGAGTCCAACAGTTAACCTAACACTGCCAAGTCCACTACTGAACTGTGAACCTAAGTGTCACATCTACATGGTCTCTGAAATACCTCAACCATTTCTCTGGGCAGCCTCTTCCTGACAACTGTTTCAGTAAAGAAATTTTCCGTATGTTCCAGTTATTTGGTCTGCTTCCTTACTACAAGGGACGAAAACACATAACCCATTTTTACCTTCTGGGTTGAAAAGCTTGCTTGAAAAGACAGCACATTCAGAATTTTAAAACAATTGTAAGTACACTGCTATCAATCAATCAATCACCAAACTACTGTAAGTTCAGCTATTATAAAATTTACTGCCCAAGGTGAGTGGAATGTCATGTGATTTTTTGCCTCTGATCCTTCTCAAGCATTTCAGTTTGTTTCAAAAAACATGGAGATTCCCACTTTTTAAAGGGAGAGGATCAAAGTATCAGGTATCTTTAATTTAGTTAATTAGCCAATTAGGTCACATGCATTTCAGCCAACCCAGGACTCCTCTGCTGCTGACAGCATCTGTGTGCTCATAACAACAGCACTTACAATACTGATCCCAACAAATAATTTTACAGGCTAAGACTAACAACAAAACTATGAGATTAGATGCTAATTTACCTGCCTATCCTCTTAAAATGAAATGATAGAAAAAAATAGAACATTTCTATATACATATGCATATATGCATGCATACAAATGTGTATATATGTACTAGGTCAAACTTTTTGTCTCTCCTGGTAAAGAGAGATTATCAACTACCTTCTCATCATCCCCTTTTAAATCAAGTCTAGTATTCACCTGGCTTTTACTAGTTAAGCAATTACCTCCATCTCAAAAGACACAAATATTTCACTTATATCAAACTACCAATTCAGATTGCATTACCTTTTATCTCTAGGGCAGAACCTTTAGAGGACAATGGAACAATAAAATCCATTATTCTTGTGAGATAAATATGTGGTTTGTTTGTTTTTTTCCCCTCCTCCTTTATGGGCACATCTTTTATGGGCACATCAGATGGTTTGTTTTGTTTTGGGTTTTTTTTGCTGTCAGGGTGGCTATCATCTTAAATCTCAAGTAGCTGAAAGACACTGTTCCAGCCTCTTCAGATACCACCTATGGGCAAGAAGCTCTCCCACCTATAAACAGGAATATACATATACACAGTATCTGTACACATGATCTACATCCTCCACACACAGACACTTCCTTCTTACTATCAGTATTCAGGTTCTTTCACAGATCACGGGTCCAGTATTAAAGCACAAAGCTTTATTTATGATGATTTAAACCAGGTCCATTATCACTCTGCAGAAAACACAGATAACCTGCTGGGCTTTACTTCGGATGTGCCAACAGTTACTTAAAAACATATTGGAGGGAAGTTGGAAAACATTTCTCCTCTCTTTGCTGACCTCTCCTTGCTTCAGCAGCAGCAAGGATCACTGGGAGACCTAACGAGCCTTTTCCACCTCTTGCTTCTGTGCTGACAGGCTCAAAAAAAGAAGAGATTCTGATGAGAAATTTCAATGGAGACAAGGAAATGCAACACACAAGGCACAAGAAGAAAAAGAAATTAAAATCAAAAGACAATTAGGAGAGAGGCTAATCTTTGCCACTTCAAAGATAAGTTACACTTTTGCAATTTGAGTATCTTGTCAGCAATGGATGGAACAGAAGTGTTGTAGCCTTATATATTTCCCATACTACAACGTGCAACTTTTATATAATATTATCACTAGAGAATATTCAGCAGTGGCAATCTTGGGAAACATTTCTTGACTGAAAACATGTAGGGGCTTACACAAAGATAGATTTTTTAATTGTTGGGTTTTCTGTCACCACAATGAATTAACTTTCAGAGCATTAAAATATAGCCGTGGATATGTTATTAATTCATCAAAATAATAGATGGAAAGTGTGAAATAGCTTTGCAGGTTGTAACAGTGCTTTCCAGTAACACTATTATAAATAAGCAGCTGTCATCATTCCTACTTAAGACAAAGCAGTGTGAGGGTTTATACTTTTAGTTATAAAAATTAGGTATTTTCTATTTGTTTGTCGAGTTTGTTTTCAACATCCTTATTCTTTTCCAACAGAAGTTGTGGGCAAGTAACGTAGCCCGTTGCAGCATTCATGTAGTTAGGTTTTGTATCTTTTCTTTTAAATCTAACCAAGAGAAACTTACAAATAATTATGCTAGTATTGTAATTTGCCAGTATTGCAAAAACACTGGAAGGATCTGCCTTGCAGTATGTAAATCTAGCATGTGCAGTAATTTCACTAGTAGATTCACAACCAGATAAATCTACATTTTCCAAAAAAAATTAGCATTCTATAAAACTTTTTTCGTCATCACAGGATGACTATTACTAGAGAACAACCAATTAAAAAA
Source organism: Heliangelus exortis (assembly GCF_036169615.1). Taxonomy (NCBI): domain Eukaryota; kingdom Metazoa; phylum Chordata; class Aves; order Apodiformes; family Trochilidae; genus Heliangelus; species Heliangelus exortis. Next base: position 129,681,324 of record NC_092423.1, on the reverse strand, counting down.
ATAGAGCTGTGCAGGTAAAGAATCCTATTCTCTCAATAACAGTCCTATAAGAGCACAAGCAGTCTAAGCAAGCAATTGCAAAAGTCAACAAACTAAAAGGCTCTTGAGGATACCATTGTCAAGGCAATAAAGTTTAGTGTTGTGCTTACAAGGGTGTGATCACCTTCTGTTTTGGACAAGTATGGCAAATTTCTTGCTCCATCCCAATAAAAACAAACTCAGACTCACACCACGTATTTAAAGCACTGCTCTAACCCTGCTAATTCTATCACTGCAGCTACTGGTTACACTCCTCACTGCAGCAGCAGAAAGTCTATTACTTTCTCCTTAACAGACCTCACAGGAGAGGAAACAAATATATAAGCTGCAGAGAAAGAAAAGCTTGATAAGAAAGGTGTTAAGAAAGGATATTGCCATCAAAAGAGCTGGGCCACAGACAAATCTATAAATTAGCTTAATCCAATGAGACTATAGTGACAGCTCTAAAGCCCTAATGCCTGTTCTTTATCAGGCAATGACAGATCTAGGTCTTTGACATTTTAATGAATTAGAATTATTACTGATTTGGGTTATCAGACCAAGAAGCCACAAAGAGCAACCAACCAGCAGCTAGCTGATCTTTTCAGCTTCAGCCACTTACTTTAAAGAGAGATAAAGGCTTTGCAGCATCCAACTATTTCTTCTTACTTAACACTTGAATTATGGGATTATGACAGAAAACTACTCCCTATCTTAATAGACATTTAGACTCTTTCCAATATATACAAGAAAAAAAATAACCATCAAACTAGAACATTAGGTCGAGGCTTTAGCTTGTATTTTGTGTCAAACAGAGAAGTGCTCCTGAATTTTGACAATCCAAAAAAATGAATTCTTATAGTTCAGTTTCCTACCTTTTTTCTTTTTGCAGTTTATAAAAAAAAAAAAAAAAAAAAAAAAAAAAAAAAAAAAAAAGAGTGAGAGAGAGAGAAGGAAACAAGCAAAACAAATTTTGTGGAAACTCTGCTTCACTAAAAGGATAAAGAAAAGCAGCTGAGCAATTTTAATCCACATTTTAAGATTAAATATTTATGGTAGAATGATAATTTTGCACCAATGATCACATATTTATGTGACTAACCATCAAATACCTTCCAGGGAAAATCTGTGTAGAAAACATATTAATGAGACACCTTTTTAAATGTCAGTCACAATATAAAATATTTGCCACAACTTCACCTCCAAGACCCAGGATTCAGATGATTAGTTTTATATGTTTGCTTCCTATATTTGAGAAGCAATATAACTTCACAGCTCCTGCAAGTTTCCTTCTAGCCCCCAGCTTCTCTAAGACCTTTTAATGTGCTTATTTTCTTTTTAAAAGGTATATTTGATGCTCATGAAGTAAAAACACAGAAACTGTTGGGCTTATAGTGGCACAAGAGGACAGAGCAGTAGAAAGAGGTAATGTAAAAAATACTGGAAACATTCCTTTTATGAGTTTCCTTGCATTTCATGCAATCTAATCTGGCTATTGTTGGGGTAGCTTTCAAACCCCTGCTACCATTAGGAGACTTCCTATGCTCTCTTCTGGCCCCAAATCTTACTGGGTTCATGACCTTTTCAGCAAACAAATAGAAGTTTTACTAGTATTGGCATAAAGCAATGCTGTTGAAAAGTTAAATAGGAGTAAAGAAAGGCTCTTGTTATGAACAGCTGAAGAACCCCCTCTAGTTTATCAGGAAATAACTCATTCCTGAGCCTTGCAGGAATAAGCAGGGACGCTCTGGGTCTTCCCTAAGTGCTTGTGCTCAGGCAAGTGCATGAACTCCAAGATTTCTAAAAGCTCCCCTGAGACTTTGGTGGGGACCAAATGCACACACTGATGCCAGTGGAGATTGTGAACTCAAGAACTCTAAAATGATGGGTGGAGTAGAGGTACTGTAACACTACTTAAGAATCAAATCATGTGTAAAATGTCTTCAAAAAAACACAACAAACGTTTGTTTGGTTTTTTCAAATGGAACTGATCCATAGAATGCTTTTTCACAAAACTGTCAATGCTGGACAGACATTAAAAAAAGTCATATTAGGCAAAGGTTTATATGTTTTAGCAATCAAAACCAATGTTACTTATTTCATTCCAGTGAAGAGGAAGTAAAAACATAAGTAAATATTGTCCATTTGTCTTTCATGTAGCATTTTACATTCTGTTTTGAAATTACTTTATAAACTGAAATATCACTGATCCTTTGGTTAAAGATTTAAGGTATGGATTTTATATTGTTGTGTTTTGTCACTGTCCACGTAACAAATATACCTTTCTAAAAGAAATGTAAAGCAATACTTCTAACATTTTCATCTGTAATCCTCATTCTTCACCTTTCCTGAAGCAGCATGTGGAGTAATTCTTAAAAAAGGTGTAACAAATAAATTATTAAATCTTCTTACTTGTGCTTAATTGTCCTTAAGAGTAACTAGCTAATTTTTTTCATTAAAAACAAACTATACACATAAATTGTGGTTAGTGATAACGATTCTCATTAAGCAGAAGACCCTTGCCAATTAAGACTCTCAACAGATACCTGATGCATCATTACACTGGAACTTAAGAAAAATGTCTCACGTTTTATAATAATGAAATAAAGTGAACACTTGATTAAAATCCCGTTTCCATATTTCAAATGGCTGAATATTTCTTTATATTTAAGGCAGCCTTAATTGTGAGTATTTTTTAAAAGGAAATTACGAGAGATCTGTAAAACAAAAAGAACACACTAATTTTTACCTTATGATTCTAAGACATGACTGTACAACACTCTGAGTTGCCATTACACACACTTTAGTTTCTGAAACCATAATTTTCTGTTATATCACTGTCAGCACAAGTTGCCCCATTAAGCCACTTATCCTTTTTTTGGTGGAGAACAAAACCAGTTTGGCTAAATGAGTATCTAGTCAGTACACTTTTTGTGCTTGAAGAATTAATACTGGTTACATTCCTCCTTGCAAAAATAGCATGACCTTGGAGGACTCCTCCAGCTGCTTCTCTCAAACCACTGCCATCACTTCATCTTATCTGGCTTTCAGCCGGCTCACTCTCATCCAAAACCTGTATCTTCATTAGACACTGACAACCACAATATCCAAAGGGGAAACATGCAGCTGGGGGCCACTAGTGCAATGCACTCACTGTTCCAAAGAAGAGTATTAAACATACTCAATAGTTTGTTAAAATTCAAATATTCCACGCCTGCATTTTAAGGCAAACTTTTAACGTTTGCTATCAAGCACATGAAAAAAAGCAAGAAACCCAAACTTTTCAAGTAATCTGAATGACCAGAAAGAAGGTTAAATGAAATGAGACAATTTATTGCATCTTATTGAGCACATCTTAAGGCCTACAAGCATGGGACCAGCTGCAATCTTATTCTTCACTCCGTATCTTCCTTGTATTTAATGTCAAATGTAATGACCAAGACAATTAAGTAGCATATTACTCTGAAAAATTTTTCTTCATAGATTTTTGGTGTTTAAAATTCAAGAGAAAGAGTAAATACTGCAGAATGTTACAGCTTAAGAAACTAGGAAAAAAACTCAGAGAAAGTTTAGCAATGGCTCTGTATTTGCAAACTTACCAGATAGTCTCTGATCATTATAGAAATACTACCAGTACCATGTACTAAGACAGCAGTAAGTTAAGATCACAGAATCACAGAATGTTAGGGGTTAAGATCTATCCTCCTATTGAAAAGCAGGTGGAAGAATTTCCCTGAATTAGACTTCACAGATAGAGCTGTTCCTGAAGATATCTTCTAGAAAAGCCCACGCTTTAACTTCTCCAGTGAAAGAAAATACATTTATCGCCCTTTATAAAGTGTTCTAACCATTACCTCCAGTGAAATACACACCTCTTCAAGTTTGAATTTTTCTAGAATCATTGTTCAATCTTGTAAATTTCTGAAAAGCTTCAAAAATCAGTATTTTATCAATATTACCTTACCAATATTTATAGATTATGAAGCTGTCTCTTAAATACCTTTTAATAACCTTAAACTCAGACACTTCCTTATTTAAAATTGATAAACTACATGAGCCCACATATATTACTTCAACACTATAAACAAAACAGTACTCAATAAAGCCAACACCTGTATTATTCCTGCAGTGCTACAAACTTTTCTCTAAACTTATTGAAAATTAAGTAGTGATCTAAACTGATGCTCACTCCATTCTTTCACGTATCTAAGATGCAAATCTGTATTTTTCTGTAGCATTAGTACTTGATACATGGTACATGAAGCCTTATTCTAACCTAACTGCCTGTTTCTCCTTCAGCAAAACCCAGAAAAATCTCTCTTGTAGGGAAAAAAAAAAAATACATCCCTCACGCCAAAACAAGGATTATGTTTCAAATAAAAATTATCCCTTCTCACAATCTTGTATCTAATAATGTTACTGGGAGACTTTAGAACACCTCAGGTTAGCCACTCTGGTGGAGCAGCCCTTGAACACCAAGTAATGAGAGGGTGAAGTGACAAAGTCAACGAGTGGAGATCTCATCAAAATCCTCAGACTGACAATTTTAGGTGGACTTTACTACAACCTGCTTCACCAACCCTGATCTGTGCTCACTTAACACACCTCACACTTACACACAGCAGGAATCAGCTCATCCATAGATATTTTCCTACCCTTTACACCAAATTCAAGATCAGGTCATGCCTGAACAATGTAACTAATTAGCACTGTACTTGTATAAAAATTTCACTGCATGGTTCCTTGGGAACTATGAAGGGAAGTATTGCATATATTTTCCCCATATAAGCAATTACAAATTCCAGGAATTTAAATTAGTTTAGCCAAATGTTTCCCAAAGTACTACTTTTGAAAAGAAAGCACAAAAAGTATAGGACAAGTAACATTCCTCTTAAAGGATATCTCATTATAGTATATTACTACACAACTAAAAAGTATGTAATTTGTAAGAATATTCTGAAATAGGAAGAGTTTTTACAATTGTGTCAAAACCAAGGGGATGACCCTCAACTTTGCTCCTTTCACAAAGACCAAATTAAAAGAAACATTCATAGCTAAATTCTTATTTATTTTCTTACATTCATACAACCACTTGAACTTCAAAGTCCATTTTCAAGTGAAGAGATCCAAGTGTAAGGTTAAAAAAAAAAAAAAGTCCCAAGGCTTTTATCCCTTAGCTACTGTCTGCAAGGATCTCCTCCAAAAAAACCAAGAAAGGACTTTCCATGCACAAACCTTACATCCTATTCTGCATTCCTTACTTCACCCCATTAACATTCCTTGCAGAGAGCCCTTTGCTAGTTTTATGAGGCGAAACCACAGAATGTCAGGTTAACAAAGCCCTGCCAAGAACATTTACCTCAGTAAAGCTTCATCAGGAGTCTGTTTACAGAAATTTACAACAAATTATTAGCATTATGGAACTGGAAGAAAAGTTAGAAAGGCTGAGAGAAACACACAACTTATCTCTGTACCTACAAAGCAATGGTGACCTCTGATAACTGATTATTATTAATCACAATATTTTTAATTAGAAAATTAGAAACATAATTAGTATACCCTATAATACTTTCTAATACTTTATCTCAGAATTCTTTTTCACTCTGTTTGCTATAGGGTGGTAAAATGGAAAGGCTTGATGGCTTGTGGGACACGTGGACTGGATGTTTTGTGAACTGTTCTGGCTTGAAATTATTATTACGTTGGCACCTGCAATTAATTTGATGATGTGGATGACCAAAGTCTGCATTCTTATGCTCTACATACATCAAATAACAATTTTTTTAAACAGGCTGGCTCTGTTACTCTGGGCTCTGCCTGTTAAACAGTATTTAACATAAATAAACTAAGACAGTAGTCGCTGGGGAACTTATTTATGAATTTATCTAATAATTAATATACCATTAATGCATAGATCAAAATTTGTGTACACACTTATATTTATAGCCATAATAATACACAGTCATAGTATTCAGGCCTTAGCACTGTATCCCATCAGTACTCCCTTCACACCATACATATCCTCTGACCTGCAATGTCTGTATCTTGCTGCTCTAGAAGCACTTAAGGTGCTTACAGGGCTTTAACTGAAGTCCTCTTTACTAAAAAGTTTATTCTTGTTTTGCAATGAAACAGGAGTTCTTTGTATCTTTTTCAGGGCCATTAGAACACATTCATTTTAAATTATATAAAATCAACTCAATAAAAACCTATGGAAGCACATAGATTTGTTTGTATAAAATATATTTCACTCCTCTCACAGAAGTGAAATTATTTAATTATCCAGTGCTCTACCCACCTTGCAAAAAGGGAGAAATTAGATGCTGCCTTTATTTTAAAGGATGAAAGGAAAAATCAGAAAACTTGATGTTAAATTACATAATGCTAAATAACGCTGAAGAAATAAAGCAATATGCTTTAGAACATTCTACTGTTTACTTTTAAATATTTCCTCTAGCTCCTCAAATAAGAAGGTTATAGAAATATAACATTTTATTGGACATGATGGAGAAATTCTGTACTCAAATAACAACCACTGTAATAGGAGGTATAATCTGTCAGCAAATCTGAGCTGTATCTTTAAGTTATCATCATTACAATAACACTATTGCTACAAATGCAGATACATAAAAACATCGGTTTGAGTTAGTAAAGTTATATGATTAACAAATTTTGAAAAAAACAGAATGGGAAGCCATCTTGATATTATGGCTGCCAGAGGACACACTTTAATTCAAGTCCCTTTCCAAGCAGTGTCTATTTTTAACCATGGGAAATTTTTACAACATTCACACACATTACTTTATTGTGCTTTTAAAGACAAAAATTGCCACTTCCAATAATTTCCAAAGATATTTCCTAAATTTTCTAAAGGCCATTTAAGCTCGTTAACAGAGCAATCCAATGTTGAATCAGCTGTTTTAATATTATATCATTTCTCACAAACAGTAGACAATTTAGGTAGATCAATTAAGAATTATTTTATTGATTATTTACTTACGAGAGCTTCCATTTTGGTTTTCATTGCATATCTTAAAAGCAGCACAGATCAAATATCTCCCAAGCAAAAATCTCCATTACATGTGACACTGTAACAACTTGAAATACCTACTCAGAAGCAACACATTGCTATACAACTAATTTTTCTCCTGTTGCCCTAGACAGAGAAAAATATTTTAAGGTTAAGATTGTAAGTAAATAAGGAGGGCCATTTTCACAGGGATACAGTTTATGTGGTGGGAACTTAGAGTAAGGGCAACCTCTAGTAGACAGTAAACTGCATTAAGAAAGCATCACCAAATATTTCCATGATCTTCAATACAACTTGTTCAACCTTTAAGAAAAGGCCATCTCTTTCAGGCAATTGCCTGTTGTTGGTCCCTTGGGTGGTCCAAGAACTGGGTGGTCTAGTAATTTTAGCTTGGACAGTTTCAGTTTTTTCTGTATTTAACTGTCTCACATCTCATTTTATTCTTCTGGAGAAACTTGACTAAACCCAGAAGCAGTCTCTTAGTTAAATTTTGCTTCCTGAACAAGAACATCTTTCTTATGAGGAAACTGTATGAGAAAGCCAAGCCAAACAAACAAAAAGGTTTTTTCTACACTACATCATTACAAATTGAAATGAAGAACCAAAGGACCTAAAACAATCCTAGCCTATCATCCACCTAGCAGTTTGAAATCTTTAATGCTGAGGCTACTGATATCCTCATACTACAATTTCTAGAAGATCCACCTGACTGAACTGTTCCAAGTGTCATTTTTTTTTTTCTTACTAGCATGGGATGTAAGAAGGAAGAGTGTGAGCCAGTTAAGGTGAGGTTTCTACTTCCACAGTGGTTACACTGCTTCTTGAACCTGGCTGGAGTTCTGCTTTGATTTCCACTGCATGCACTTTACAGGAAATCTGCTGTGATAGGAAATTATTTGAACAATGATGACAAAACCAAGTATTTCTTTTAAGACTCATTCTTCAGACTATCCAGAAAAAAACAGCAGCAACAACAGAACTGCACTAATTACTGAACCCTAGCATTTTACCAGGTAACAGGGGATGACAGATAACTTTGTGTCCTGATGCAGTTCACCACACTGGAGTTTTTCAGTACTTTCCAAAAAGTATTGTTCAATAGCTTTTGCTGGGCCCAACTGCAAGGTCAGTTTTATCCTTTATTTTTTTCATCATACTAGTGCTAATTTTTTTTCCTCTCTATGTTCTTATTAAATAGACATATTGGACATTAAAAAATAAGGTAATTAAATTGTCTTAGTTATTCAAATGCACAAAATTTTGCATTAAATGGCTCAGCTGTTACACACCGTTTTGCAGACCTAAGGTAGATTCTTAAAAATCCTAGATGGTACCAGTAAGTGGCAGTAAATGGAAAGAACAGTAAGTGACCAAAACAAAAAAACTCACCAAAGAACATAAGCTCATTAAAAAAACCCAAAAACCCTACAACAAAATCACAAAGACTGATCAAGTCAGCAAATCCACTTTGAATGTTTGGGGAGGGAAGCAGAATTTCTATATTTTTCTAGAAATAAAAATGTGTTCTGATTTTTCAAATGTATTTTCCCCCTGTTTTTTTTAATCTCCCAAGCTGCCTTTAGGAGGATTGTCAAAATTCAGCTATAAGTGTTTGAAGTTTTTCCTCTGTTTCAAATTAAGAGCCAATCAACCAACACAGATTATAAAAATCTACTTAATTATTTTTGTTTTTTCTTGGCTAATTAATAATGTACTATATGTTGTAGTTTGCCTCAAATGTACACTGTCACTCCATCCTCTGGGAAAAAGAACTATTATTGGCAAACAGATGTTTCTTAAGAATGATATGGGACTGGGAAGTTGTAATAGCCACTATCCAACTTTCCAGTAAAAGAAGCCGTGCTCCTTTTGGAGAAAAAAAAAGTTTAAGTTAATATATATGAAAACTTTAAAATATACTTGCTTCATCTTTAATATTTAAAATAGTTTTAGTATTTTAAAATGTTACATTGAGAAACAGGCTTATCTAATAAACTAATTCTTCTCTATCAGCATTAATGCTGATAAATTATGCAGTGCCCAGAAGTTACCAAAGCTTCAGTGGTTAAGGACAGTGGGCATGCCCAAGGAGAGACACTGACTTAAGAGATTTTGTCTTTTCTCCAGCAAATATCAGACACTCTCTGGTATCTGAGGGGGTAAAAATAACCCTACAAAAAGTCTAGATTTGTTTCATCTAGAAGCATTTTAATAGCTTGATCAGCCAAAAGCAATTTTTATTGTCAAAAGTGAAGAACAACCATGCAGACAAAATTCCTTTGATCCAAGGATGAGCTTCAAATACCTCATATGAAATCTCACTGAGGGACAGAAGCAGCATTTGAAACAGGACAAAAAAGCATATTTACATAGATCTATGTCTTAAGCAATAAGCACATTTAAAAACCTTCCCTTGCACAACTCTGGTATGTTTGATTTTTGTAGGGAAAATGTCTGAGCAGCATATGTAAAACTGCTCAAATCATTTTGCTGTTAAACAAACAAGCACATGCCTAGAGGGAACAGAATAAAGTAACTGGTCTCCTTATGATGAATAGCATTAACTAGCCCGGGCTTGCCAAGTCAGTAAGTGGTGTGAATTTAATGGCAATTAGCTGAGATCAAAGTTGAAGTATCATGAACAAAGTAGGTAAAACTGACAATATCAAAGAAGGGAAGTATATCATGGGTGACTGAAAAAAATTACTTAGATTTATTTAGAATGTTTGGAGCTGTTAATAGAAAAGGACAGATCCTTAAACACTGTTTATTTTCAAAACAGTATTACTGATTAAGCAGATTTCTAGGAGACTGCTTTCAGGGGTAAATTGGCCAAAAAAAACCTGACAGTGAAGTAAGTAAACTATTCAGTAATAGCTCCCGTTGTGGACACACTGCTTAGAATGATATTTTCTCAAGAAATTCAATTCCGAGTCAAAGTCAAGCATTTTCCCTCCTACCTGGCAAACAATTTATCAACTATTCAAAGCAATGGAAAAAGTGCACAGGCAACAGAAAATTAAAGAAAGGAAGAAAGTTCATGTGTTTCACATGCAGTAGGTTTTTGGGACTATTAGTAACAGGAATAGTATTCCTCTTATTAAATCTACATGTCTTAATCAAGGCTGACATAAAAAAAAAACCTCTATAAATTTAAATTATACACGATTCATCTGGAAAAAAGCTCTTGAGTTCGTTTTTTTCTTTTTAGTGTGTAAGGAGGCATACATTTCCATATAATATCAGCAGGATTTAAAATTCCCATCTCAAATATTACATGCTTAAAAAAACCTACAGCATACTCACTAATACTTAATATATAACTACTATCACAATAGAATTCCAGGCTTCATGCAACGTCTTCCAAGAGAGTCCGAACACACTCTTATGGTAATTCCCACAGCATTTTGCATGGATGCTAACATGGATTTTTACAGGTCAGATACACAGAGACGTTAAATAATTAGCCAGGACAAGTAAGTTAAGAAAAAAGAATTAACACAAGATAGATTCTTTCGACTGTACTTGCTAGCCTATTATTTTATTAAAGGGAAAATAGTAAAAAACCAGAAGCAAGTTTCAATGGTGTTTGAATTAAAGGCATTAAACCTAGGTACAAAGAAATGGCCCAGTATAATAAAAAGCAATTAATGTATTTTTGACCTTAACCTGAAAGGTAAAGACCCAGCAGTTCTTTGGCAATAAGTCAGCAAAGTCTATGAGAGACTTGCTTGAGCAAGGACTACGTTTCTCTGAAGATCAAAGATAACTGGTGTTACACTCTGCTCTAACCAGACCCAGATTCGCACTTTCCATTACTTATTTACACTGATCTTATGACTATTTTTATAGATGCCCCAGAATAAGTGTTCTTTTACTCTTTTACTAATATTTCTTTAATTAAAGAAATTAATTGCAGCTTAACTGAAATATCGTACAAAAGACCTCACACAGTTTTCAAAGTGTAGGCTGAATCCTAATCCTCTTTTTCTTTTTTTATTTTTTCTTTCCTTTTTTTTTTTTTTTTTAACTAGCAGTAAAAGGATGAGGTCAATAAATTGTCAATTAATAACATACTTGCTTTGATGGCTCTTCAGTAATTTACTTTCATACCACTTCATAAATTTCTTAGGAAAACTTCTGGGATTGCTGATACAGTACCTCTGCCATGGGAAAATTTGGTTTAAATCTGCTCTGCTGCCAATAAACCAGTAAGAGTAACTGGCTGATAATCCTCCCACACTACACTGTTTAGGTGTATGCACTCAACCAGTGAAAGTTTAATTTGTTCCGCTAATGGCACAGAAAACTACTCAAACTTATTCACCATAGAAATCTGAACTTCAGTCTGCTACTTTTTGTTATTCCTCAGGCAGAAAATTCAAGCTATTGAATGCTTTGTAATTCTTACTATTTTATCTTTTCTTTGATCCAAAGCATAACAATAATAAGGGGTACTATCAGTAACTAAATATTAAACCACCCTTCACAGAAGAAAGATATTAAAAGGCCTCAGAAAAGTCTGAATATTATTTGCATTGGCACACTGACATGCAAGACACATTCTATCATCCTAAGCAAGTGTAAAGTTATTCTTAAACTACTGCACAAACCCCAGTGCTGCTTGCATTCTTTTACATATTTTAATTGTTCAGAATTTCTAAGGTGATGGGACATCTTCATTAGGTACTCCCCATTTGTTTGGAACACAATTTAACTAGTAAGGGCTTTATCTCTCTTTTAAGAAAACAAAATTGTCTGGACAAAAAAAAGGAGTATGACTGTGAGCTGGGTTAGCTTTACATTTTCACTAGTTAAAAGCTCCCAGTAAAACTGCATTCACCCGCAAGTGTTACCATGGGACCTTGCAGAAAATGAATGAAAAACATCTTGTTCCCTTATCATTACCCCATGCTACTTTTGTATGAGTATCCTTCTTAACTACTAATTTCTAACATCTTAGGAACAAATGTTCTGGATTCACTTGCTTGAGTATATTCCCACCTCAATGCACTGAAACCATTTATTGAGCTGCTGCCATTTGAGAAAATGTGACAAACAGGTGCTAAACTGTATTTGGCTAAAGCCAAACAGAGCCAAGCAAAATTCAAGACTACAAGGGTTACTGCATCCTTCTTGCAAATATTCCTGCATCATCCTCTTGGAGCAGCCCAGTAGAGCACCTCAGAGGAAGAGCTGTGCAAACCACTCCAAAAATATTCCACAGTGAAAGATAAATAGTGGTTCCAGCTCCAGTATCTCTATTAGTGCTGCCTTGCATGAATATTAGTGAAGATTTTAACCATCATACTTCAGTGAATTATTCTTGCCTCTCAGTTTCCTGAGTTCGTGTCTTAATTTGCTGCCATTGTGTAGAAAACACCTGCTCCTTCACAGTTTTGAGACAGTGATCTTCCAGGGAAAAATAAACAACTTTGTATGGTTCACATTAGTGATGCCCTGTCCCAGGAAACAGACTGGAATGAAGTACAAGTACCTATAATGTAACCAAGAAGGAAAAAAACCTACTTGACCAATTCCTGAACAGTCATTAAGGAAGAACCTCTGAAGTCTCACTGACTGCTCAAAGATGATTATAAATATCTCTGGACAGATAAAATGTGGCCATTGTTGTCTCTCTTCAAAGTGCTACCCAAAGTTCACACTGCCCTTACAGATACTCCCAACAAGAAAAAGTGGGTGCTCCCACTCTCACTCACCTTCTGTTACCACAGTTTGTACAATTCCTACAGTGAAAGAAGAGTGGTTATTTCTGTACTTCTGAATTGGGAAAGGGAGGATACTTAAAGACACAATATGTGGCACTTCTTATCAAACATTTCTGATTCAAGTGTAATGGGATAGAGACTCTTTGGTACTGTGCAAGCATATAAAGAAAAATTAAAGTTCTACAGTTAATTTCCTCTATGTCTCTCTATTCAAAGGAAACACAGTATCATGCTGTGAAGACAACGAACCTGCTAATGCAGTCATCTGCAGAAGATGTGCAAGCTGCAACATCCCAAAGTCCCAAACAGGCAGGCATCCTTCATTTCATGAGTTTTGGCAGCTATTTTACTCTTGAGTCCCTGGTGAGCACGCAAGTAGCATTTACAAAATTGCTACCCATACATGTGCTTTATTTTGATCACAGAATGTCATGGGTTGGATGGGACCTCTGAAGATCATGTCTAACCCCCTCCTGCCAGAGCAAAACCAAAACTAGGGCAGGTGAGACTTTACAAAACTACAGGATTACTACTCCCTCGTCACGAGCACAATAAACATTGGAGGAAAATCTACAACAGAACAAATAAGGTCTTAAAATAAAATGGGATGATCTGTGCCTTAAAACTACAAAAAAAGTAGTTAAATACTCTGATTCTTAGGTCTTAATTGTTCGAACAGCTCTTGAAAACAAAGTCTTTAACTGAGGATGCAATGATTAAAATGATGCTAAACTTGGTTACTAATTAAATTATCACATCACCCTTCAGACTGCAAACAGACAACAGCCAGGAGCTGACATCCCAATTCAACATTTTACAGCTGCTCTAAGGCAAAGACTTAGATGCTTGAATGCATGTGTGCAGCTTATTTTCCCAGGATTTCGAAGTCCACATCCAGGCTGCTGTTCAGCCATTATAAATGAGTAATTCAATTAGGGCATGACTGCTTCTTCTGCTTCTTGTATTAACTTGATAAAGATGTTTCATTCAAAGTGCATCAACATTTGTATTAACTCACCCCTTTCACAGCCCTTCTACTTACTTGTGTGTTATGCTACCAGTCAAGAAACAAAAAGGTAATCTTGGCTGCAAATTATTGTAAAAGTCAGTAATACTAATCACATTAACATCACTATTATGTTTTTATTATACCTGCTTTCAAAACTTCAAACTACAAATATACCTTTATTTCCTGTTTTTCAATAAAAATAATTTTATTAGCTGGTTGCAACAAAGTTTGATTTCATTAGTTTAGACATACAACTGTTTAAGTGACTGACATGTACTCTTAAAAGAATTTGTTTTCAGAAAATTCTGCTGTACTGAAGATGACTTTGTATCCATTAAGTTTTCCCAAGATAGTTTAAAAACACAATTTTAGCACATGAATTTTAACCTTATCTTTAATAGTTGAACTACTATATAAATGCACAAAGCAACTATTTAGCTTTGACTAAAATACATTTCAAATCCTAGATTTCAAATGCTAGAAGGACATATTGAAGATCTTCCATTTTATTGTATGAACTCTCGGATCACAGCCTAGACAGAAAATTTGTTCTATACTAAATTCCTCTGTCTTATCACAGCAGGGATGTAATAATAGAGCTCAGATTACAGGGAGAAAAGAATTAATACTCTCCTTTCATAAATTTATTTTCATTTAATAAATAATCAAGCATAAACATAGTTATACTAAATGTAAAAAATATACTGCTTATAAAATTTATACAAAAACCAGTTAAGAAAATATGTTCATTTTATTTAAAATAGTTTGTCTTACTGACTAACCTCCATTCCATGAACAAATGCAGACCAGAAAATAATACTACTGTCCAGAGGTGATGATTCATCACCTCCTCCATTACCCTGCTCACTAATGCTGAGCTGCACATAATGCTTCATTATATTCAGTGGTATCTTCTCTTGTTTTTGTAATGAGAACTGATGCTATTTCCAAAATTTCAATTATATTCACCATTTAGGTATGTGGGGGGGAAACCCCTATAGTAGCCAGTTCTAATATTATGCTTTATACTGTATTTAAGCAATGTTTCTGTATGGTTTAAGTAGTTTTATTCCAGAAATAAAACAAGCATAAGCATTTTGAGGGCAGAGGGGAGAGACAGGAAGAAGAAGCAGTCAATCTCTGATTTATTCAGATTATTATTGTGATATCTAACATGAATTTTCAGATTATACTTCATTTTCAGTTAAGATATGTATCATATTATTGTATCAGAAATTGGAAAGAAACTTGTGTGGGAATTTCAGGATAGAAACGTTCAATAGTAGAAGACATGTCTGAATGTGTCTTTAAGACTACATCCTAAACCACATAAATGAGACTGTTAGTACATTTGTGTGTATTATAACTAGAAAATTGTAATCTTTGGAATGACCTGTAGCTTCCTTATTATCTCCTACAGAGCTGAACTAGGAAAATATCTAGGGAGAACAAATTATATTTAGAAAAAATATGTATTTAGATAATAATTTTCACACTAAAAATAATGTGATACAGAATTTGATGCTGTTTTTCATCAAATGCATTATATTTATGTAAGATGTTACTTAATCGGTTGTTAGTAAAATTTGAAAATAAAAACATTTACCTGGTCAAAATGCATTTGTTTTACCATTAAAAGTCTACTGATTTTCTGTGACATCTCTTTAGCATTCCATTGCAAAAAGTAGCCATGTTATAGAACTTATTTACATCACCAAACTGGAAATGAGAGCAAGATAATTTAATTACAAAACCTGGAAACAGTTTAAAAGCCATTTCAAAGTAAATGGTTACAGTCCCTTATGCCCATGGTTGGGAAGTGTCCAAATGGAAGTTGAAGATCCCACGGCGCTTCTTCAAAATGAGTAGGAGCTATCCTAATATTTTGGCCAACATATATTTCTCAATTAAAAACATATTTCAATGGCCAAAGCTATGGGTCAGAAATTCCTAAGAGCATATGCCTGTCAAATTTCAAAAATTCTCTGAACCATTAGGAAGTATCTGGTCACCTTGCTGGATAATGCTTTGCCAGATGTCACAGGTGAATGCACCTTCATAAATATAAGGAACACAGCTATATTATTGTCTACTGTTATGGAAACAGAAGTTACCATTTACACCCACATTTAGATACTTTGTTTTTTCAAACCAGATGTGTTAAATATTACTTTGGTGACCATATATACATTTTTATACCATGAGATTGTATTTGAACAGAAATCTTATGGAACACGCATGCATGCATACAAAATAAAGGAAGCAGAAATAATCTCATATCTGCCACTTTCTACATTCTACATATTTAATGTGTTAAAAAGTTTTTTTAACAACTTGGGTTTTTTACTTTTGAAGAATTTTGTAGGATATGCTGTTTAAAGAAAAGGTGGGGTGATCACCTCTATGCACATTAATGCCTGCATACCCCTGACTCACCACTCAAGAGCTCAAATCTTCCATTTCTAATACTGAAGCACAAACTACTCTCCCAAGAACTACAATATTAACTATATTACCTATAGAATGCTGTTATCCTGAGTTAAAATAGGAGGAAAAGCCAGGCAATAAGTTTCTTAAGAAAAAGGTATAAACCTAGAGGAGAATGAGGCTTTCCAACTCCCTCACTCAACACATTTTAGTGCAAAGTCTCAAGCTCCAGCTACATGGAGTTTCTTCATGGTTCAACTGTTACTGTTTTGCAATACTATCAATCTGCAGTGATACTATTAGGAAAAGAAGTTTGGAAAAAGGCAAAAGCACTTGCTGGGCTAAAAATATTACTCTGTTGACTTCCATATTGCAGCCGATCAGTAAATATTAAAACCTTGAAATAAAAACAAATATTTTCAAGGAACTTCACAAAACAGGCTGACTTCATACTAAATGATATAACAGAGTGTAGCTGCTTTTTCTCTCTCTTTTTTTTTTTTTTTTCTTTAAATATAAATTTTTCAAGTTTCTTTTTATAAAATGTAGAACTTCCTTAGTCACAATTTCAGAATTCTTAGGTACATGTGTTGCTGACAGATTTATGACATATTGAGAGAAACTGAATGTAATGCATGCAACAAGATGAGAACACCTCTTCACCCACGACAATTTGCAGAATTACTTGATGGAAAGTTGAACAAGCTGCCTTATTCTTGTGTTGCACAATTACCTTTCTATAACCAGAACTTACTTCCAGTTGCCAGAGTTACACAACCCTCTGGAAATAATGTAATAGAGTTAGTGTTGTATAGCATGTCCCTCCCTGATCCTGCTCCCATAGACATAAAATTTATAATTGGAAGCAGTGAAGTTAACAGACTGTGCTTGAGGAAAACTTTACTTCCCTCTTAGAAAAAGTAGTAAGAGCTCAATCTTTGTAAGAGAGAGAGTACAGAGGTGATTCAAGTCTGGGAAAATATCTGATACTTAAACTTGGCTAGGTAGTGCACAACATATTGAGCTGTGAGGGTAACAGTGGAGGATGGAACTCACACAAGCTGCTAAATGTACAAAATTAATCACATTTAATAAGCAGCTTTTATTTTCTCAGATAAGCATCATGTACAAAACTAATCACATTTAATAAGTGGCTTTTATTTTCTCAGATAAGCATCATCTAACTTGCATTTGCCACTGTTAGCAACTGGCTCTTCCTCCACTCCATCCTGCTGCCCAGAACCACTCAGCAGAACCACCAACTGCAGCCCCCACTTGAGCCTGTGATGAAACTAAAAGTTGTCAGGCATTTGGTTCACTACTATCAACTAATTTCAAAACTGTAAGAGAGAAATGAGGGAGAAATTGCACTACCGCAATCTTTTTGTTTTTTTAAACTCCAAGTTTTGTAATTCTAAACTTAGCCTCACAGTTCAAGAAGTTGAATTGCTATTTTTAATCCAATTTTGAATGCCATAGGACCACTAGAAAAAAAAATTATAAAAATGTTTATTTATCTGAATTTAAATTCACCCCACTCAAACTAAGTACTACATGACTACTATGTTTTTACTAACTTATACTATTATGATCCATATTTTTAGAAAGCCAAACTATGGGTATAAGCCAGATTTTAGAAGCAATTAAGAAGATATAAATGTTGTGTGCCACAAGAGCACAGTTCTCAAAAGACCGGAGTCCTGGCAACTATCATAATCCTTTTGAAATTGTTCATATAAAGATTAAAGATCACTTTGTTCCTCTATTCCCACAACTAGTTGGTATGGTAAAAAGATCAGTCCTCTGGTTTTATATGTAACATCTTTAACATTTGCTCTCCTTTCTGTGCATGTGATTAAATGTAACATTTTGAAATCCCAAAGTTCTGAGAAAAACATAAATCCTTGTCCACAGCTGCTGTTTGACTCTGGAAACACATGCATTTTCTTTTCAAGCATCTACCATCAAAAAATCCCAAAGGACTTGAACTGGAGAACACCTGCATCTCTTCATTTAGTTCCAATAACAGAGTCTAAACTTCAAAACTACAAAAATAGATGCTATGTTCAGCTGCAGTTACACTCTGCCCCTAATTCCCGTGAACAAAAATGCTAAGAGCATGAAATCATTCAGGCAAGCTCTGTCATCGAGAGGATAAGATTTTTTGCACCAGAAGCCCAGTGGGAACTTGATAGAAAACTGGCAACAATTACAGATAAAGTACATATTGAAATCCTCAGGGAGAGAAAAGGAAATGTAATAAGATAGATGGGTATAATTTTTACACATTTATACCCAAACCACAAATGTGAATTGTCTTTAATTACTCCAATATATTAAGTGTTTTTGCTCAGGCATTGTGTCAAATATTTCCAAAATACTTCAAATCAGTTTATGATTTCTCTTGTACAAGGTTTGGGTTTATTTGGGGTTTTTTTACTAGCACAAGCACTCACTTAAACTAAACTGAGAACTTAAAAAATATCATTGTTCCAGCTTTAAAATCCAGACTTTGCAGTACCCCCAGTCTAACAAGTCAAAATTAAATTAAAAAACATGCCAATGAGAGGCTTTCTTAACTGCAACAATGAGGCAGCTGCGGGCATATAGGGGTGAGTATGAAAAAAAGCAAACATAAAACCTCTCAACTCCTTTCAAATAGGTTCTAAAAGATAAAATCAGCTGTTTCATTATAGGAAAAATATAATGTTCCTGCTGGTACATTTATGGCACTGTTTGCACATTTAAGATATGATTTTTTCAGTCTTAAAAATATTTTCACTTCACAAATTATTTTTTCTTTATTTGGGGGGCAGAGGGAGATCGATCTTATCGAATCTAGAAAAATAGTGAAAAAAAAAGAAAAGTCTTTGGGTGGTTAAGAAAAATACCACTTAGATGAGCAATTACTAACTTTTACAAGGTTGAGTATTTTCTCCTCAGCTTTCATGGAGCTTTCACAAACTGGAGAAGCCTTCTCATTCTTCCTTTGCTCCACTGGGTGTATCACTTTACCACAAGAGTATGATATTAATACAGGTACTTTTGTTTACTCCCTTATTTCAGTGCTAAATTACTGAATATATAAGCTGATCTCAAAGAAAATTTCATTAATTGTATTTTTTATTTTAGTTCATCTTGATTTATATGTAATAAAACTCTCCAGACACCGGCTGTGCACACACTCCTGATTATTCAACATGGCAAACCAAATAGAGCTTAATCAGCTCACCTCATCTATTCAACAGCTGCTCATAATTAAATACTAACACCAGTATTCATTTTGAAATCTCCCTATTTCTCACTAAGGCCAGGTGAAACAAACAAGGTCTGCAGCTTGCTCCAAGGGTTATTTCAGAGAAATAGTAAGAAGACCTTTCTGAGCCCTGGGGTAATGGAATAATCTCCTCTCTTGTACTTATTTTATGTGCTGTAGTTTTGATAAAACTGGGGAGCATGAGATACCCGGGTCTTTAATTTTCATTAAATATCCAGATATCAAAAAAAATATCCAAAATTCAAGTACCTCCATGCAAGTTTGTATTTAACAACTAAATAAAATCATATCTGCACTCTGTGTCCCTAGATGCTTCCTCTGCCAAAGGTGGGTTAGTTTTACACTGTACTAATGACACTTTGGTGCATCAAATAGTAAAAATACTCTTGCTAAGTCATCACCAGTAAATGCACTGATTACACGTAATACTTATTTTGCCTGTACAGTTCATACATCACATCATCACACACTTTAATGTGCCTGCTTGGAAATTACATTTACATTTGGAAATTAAGTTTTTCCTCTGGCGAATACACTCAGTGAACTATGATACTACCAGAACTGTGTTCTCCTCTTCCTCTCAGCAGCAACAAGTGAAATAATAATGAATAAAACACCAGTGTAAAATGCTTTATCACTCGAATTGTAAATATGTACTCAATCTTTAGAAAGCCACCTACAGACAAGTAGTGGAAGCTGCTGGATCACACCATTCAAGTGGTACCAGAGAGTAAACAGCTGCTGACTCGACAGGGAGATGAGGGAGAAAGGTTCCCTATCTGTTCTTCAGGTAAATATGTCCTTATTTATTCAAGAACATCACACCATTTGCACAACCTACTCTTTGGCATTTGATTCTCAAAACAACTGCTTTGATTTTGGACCAAAGTGTTCTCCATTCAGCTTCACAGAAGAATTAGTCAGTCTTCCTGCATTCGTTTTAATACAAGCAAAGAAATTTTACACATCACATTCATAGGCACCTTGTGTTTTCCCAGATTCCTTACAGAGTACCAGAAACTGGCCTGCAATTGCTTCTCTAGACTTGACACCCAAAAAGCTACTATATCATTCTGTCCTTAGTGGAGGTGGCTCTGTTGTAGCTCTGTAGGGCTCCAATGCACTGCCCTGCCCCCCTGCCTGGTGTGACAGCAGCTCCACTGACACAGTCTGCAAAGATTTCTGAATCCATGTATATGGAGAGTTTACCTGAGTGCTGGTGACAAATTACCCAATCCCACCAAGCTGGAACTGCTCTTTTGAGAAATCAAATATCTATTTTGTAAGCACCAGCTACAAAGCTATTTGTGTCCGCACTTCCTAGAGTTAGAAGACTTGGTCAATCCTGGCCTTACCTCTAACTATCTGAACAATTCTGGATTATTTTTCTCATCTCTCCTGCATAGGTTTCAGTCTAGAACCAGGTTGCACTACTCCCTTTTTTCTTTAGTCCAAGTTCCTACTTCAGAACATCATATCTAATATTATTTGGATAAAATGCTTAAATAACACAACTTTACTACTGTACAATCATCTCCAGCCACACAGCTTTTAACAGCTCTTCTATTCCCCTGAAGCATAAAATGAATTTTCAGTCAAATTATCCAGTACAGATTTCTTAATTCCCAGAAGTGACTGCAAATGACAGCAAAAGCATTTTTATACCCTCAAATTATTTCATATTCTCTCTCCACACAGTTTTCACAGTCACAGCACAAAAGACAGCCACATCTCCTGTGTTACATTGCTTCAGTTCCTTCAGCAAGCATTTGAAATTGAAGTCTTTAATTAACTCTCTCATCCTCTGTATAGAATCTGAGATAATTTAAACGTTAATGTTTCCTAGTAAGTCATGTATTTAAAAAAAAAAAAAATAATTTTCAGCAAACCATTCTCCATGCTTACTGGCACCAAAGCTTTAACATACCACTCAGCTTTTCCCTCTCATTTGTCGTGGTCCCAAGTGGCACCTTGCAGAGCTGGAGTCTGGACATGCAGGTTAACTACTACCCAAGTAGTAGAATTGATAAAACTTTCCTGAGACACTGGAGGGGGGAGTTGCAGGTGAGGTGTCCAGTAAATTCTCAGTTCTAAAATCATAGAATCATAGAATTGGCTGGGTTGGAAGGGACCTCAGAGATCATCAAGTCCAACCCTTGAGCCACTACCACTGCAGTTCCCAGCCCATGGCACTGAGTGCCACATCCAGTCTCTTCTTAAATATCTCCAGGGACGGAGAATCCACCACTTCCCGGGGCAGCCCATTCCAATGTCTGATCACCCTCTCAGTAAATTCTTTCTAATGTCCAACCTAAACCTCCCCCGGCACAACTTGAGACCGTGCCCTCTTGTCTTGCTGAGGGCTGCCTGGGAGAAGAGACCAACCCCCACCTGGCTACAACCTCCTTTCAGGGAGTTGCAGAGAGTGAAATCTTAGCATTTTAAATGCATCTCCATCTACAGAGCAGGTACCCCAGTCACTTATCCATTCCAAACTTGTTTCTGCCTCTCGAAGTCCCTGCATGTGAGTTTGGCTGCCACCTGGTTTGTCAGTGCCTTAATTCTCATAGGCAGCTCCTGTCCCTACCTATAAAGCACTCTCTACTGTCTAATTGGATTATCCACAATACTGATGAGCTAAAATGCATTTTATCAGTAAGACCCACAATAAAAGTATTGATTAGCTTGGGTACTTACACACAGCTCCTTTAAAATGTAATTAATATTCTAAAATCAAAAACATACACTGAAAAGATGCTCAAGAAAAGGCAGAAAATGCAACGATCATTAATAGTAATAAATACTATGAACATATAAAAACATATAAAAAACATATAAAAGTAACACAACATGTGCAACAGATTTTCATTTAAAAAAAAAAAATCTGAATAACTCAGAGACTGATTCATGAATTACTTTTCAGCAATGTTTAGGGGCAGAAACTTAAGATAATTGTTATAAAAACACTACTGTAAACATTTCCAACATGATGTTCTCCAAGAAACAGACAAGTACAGTAACTGAAAAAATAACATAATTGCTGAAGTGCACAGTGCTTACAAATATTTACTTTGCATTAGAATCAAATGTTGCTTACAGATGCACATTTTTTACAGATAGTAATAAATTTTTACAGACAGTAATAAATTCAGTTACTTTTTAAATCAGTGACATTCAACAACCATTAGACATGAAAAAAAATTGAGAAAAAAAGCACACTTTCCAGTTTATTTTTGTGTTATTTAATATTGGAGTCAGCTATTTCTTTTGCTTTTTGGTTTGGTTTGGGGGGGGGGTTCCCCCTATTTGATTCCACAATTAGCATGGTAAGAGGATAAACTCTTAAAAACACAAAAAAGCCCACCCTTAAATTTCCCTAAACAACCCTCTGAAAACACTGTTTATCATTTACATCCAACACACCACCAAGTTTGATGACATCATATGTGTGCTCTGTAGTGTTCTGAAAATCATCTTTTTATCATCAATAAATACATGACAAATTTATTTTAATTGGAAATTATGCTGCAAATTTATATTAATTATCTTGACTTAAGTAAGTTAACTTCTGCATAACAAGCTCAAGCCAATAAATACAGGAAGAAAGAATAAAACGAATATTCTCAACATGGAGCCTGCCCCAAAAAAAGGTTTAGAAAGGGTATTGTATAGGTAATTTCCAAAGCAACCAGAAATCAGTGAAGCATTCCTTATTCAAGATATACACCAAGATGCTACTTCTAGTTCCTCTGTCTCTCACTGAGCTAACGAGTGCAGTATGTGAAAAAAATACTTTGACATTTGGTACATGTTGTACCAAGTCACTTCTGAAGACAAGATAGGACAAAATAGGACAGGACAACTTTAAATGCAATACCAGCTTAAAGGAGTTTTGCACTTACCAGAATTATGGCAGTAGTCCATATACTGTGGAATTTGGATTGTAAAGGCCACCAAATCTGGAGCTAAGAGAGATTCTGGCTTTCTGCTCTCATTGAGCCATTTACTGCTGTGTAAGTCTCTGGTGTCAGAAGGGCCTTGAATTAAAGGAATCAGCTTCTCCTTCCCACTGTCACCTAAGATAAAGATTAGACTCTTTAGAGCTTTTACTGTAGTAAGATAAATTTTCAACACATAAACATTCACTAGTCCAAAGAGAACAGCTATTAATATTTTAAGTACAGAATTAAAAGAGGAAGTAGAAAGAGCAATCTCATATAAGCCATTAAACAACTTCCTTAATGTTATCTTGTAAATGTCTTTACATCCAGGAGGATTTAAAAAAAAAAGAAAACAATTCTCTTTATAATAGTAATTTCCATTGTTGAAAATCACCATGAACTTAAATATATTGCAATTTTAATGTTCTTGACATTTTGCTGCCTTTACATAGGAAGAGATCATAGGCATTAATTAGAAAAGCTCCTGTATGCTCTTCAAGAAAATTTTTATTAAAGAAATTTTAAAACTACTTATGATAGTGCCCTTAAAAAATCCATAAGTAAAATACATACTTGTAGCACTAATGGAAAATTAGACATTAAACCATAAAAAGAATATAACAAAATAATCATGTTTTTAATAAAGCAAAATGCAAATATTCTTTGCAGTAAGAAAATACAGAGTTATTCCAGTTTCCTCAGTGCTTTTAGATTAATATTTCTCTCATTAGAAAAAAAAAAAATCTTTTTTTTATTCAGTGTAAAAACTGACTATACTGAGGCCAGACCGGATCATCCTGGCACACTTAACAATAACAACAAAAAACCCAAAACAGAATACAAAAAAACCCCTCTCTGATTCATAGGAACAATGAGTAAATTCTTGTTTCAGTAACTCTCCTTGTAAAAAGCAAGGCCAATTCTCCTGTACAGGCAATAAAGTTTTACATGGTCCAGCTGCACATACCTGGGGCTTTGGCACAAATTTTTATTGATCCCAGGGTCCCAGAGGCACATTTGACCAATGATGTGCTGCAGTACTTCAATTCAACGTTCTGGATTGAGCCCTCAAGAGTTGGCAGGGGATTCTTAGATTTCACACCTAATAAAAGAAAACTGCAAATGTACTAGCCTGTTGAATTTAAATATTTTTATATTCCTTCACCAAGGCATTTAAACTTAATTATACTTTAATTATCTACCTTAGATGTTCTTATGGCATTTTTGTTGTGATTCACAGGTTTTAAATGGCAATGAGAGAATGCTGTATATGGACATTTTAATGCAAGCAGTTATGCATAAAATATATATAGATACTGAGAGGAAAACACACAAGGCCATTTGGAAATTGGATTAATAAATATGCATATGTACAAATACATACATTTTTTTGTTTTCGCTTTGTAAGTGCCACTGCAACCATTCTCTTTCATGTTTTTATTATAACCTTTTTATTTCAGGATCTTAAAATGACTAAGTGTTTTCAGCTTACATTTAGACAACAGCATTTTACTCAGTAGCAAAGCATTAAACCCCCAGCTGAACGGCACAGGAGGCCAACACCACGCTTACCATTTTTCATCTAAAACTGGAGTTCAAACCTTGCCTGATGTCACAGGTAGAAATAAGTTTTGGTGGTTATTCCTCAGCCCACAGTTGTGCACATCAGAAAACCACCACACTGGTTGAAAAAAAATCAGTGCTACTGAAGAGCTGCCTAGAACCCTGGTGGCAACAGCACTGGGGGATCTTACAAGTCAGGATTGCAATTTGCTGGGAGAGCTGAAGAGCAGCCCCAGAACAAAGCCAGCCCACCTATTCTGTACAGCACTGCCTATCAGAAAAAAAATACATAAATTTACTTGCAAATTAGAAAGAAATAGTTTCAACACCTGTATGAAAGGAAAAACTAACAGAAGTCACCATTTTTTATGGTTTTTTCCCCCTCATGCAAAAGTGACTTGGAATTTGTCAGTTAAAATTGGCAAGCAGCTTGTTAATTATGAAAACATTAGTATAATTATGGAACTGTTTCCTCACACATGTAACAGAATTTGTTCCAAAATCCATAATTTATGCAAGAAATGTATTACATAATATCGGGTTTAAAAAGTGGAAAGCATTTTGACATCTATTTCAAGATAGTTACACACAAAGATACTTAATATAGTCTCTGCAGAATGAATTTATTAATTCTTTAGTTTCTAAAAGCTAATAAAGAAAGATTCCTAAAAAATTCTAGAAAATAGAAGATTTAGGATTAAACCTGGTAAATGTGCTTAGCTCACTGTGCCTATTTCAGTTCCTAAATATTGAAGTGTATTTGGTAGTGCATATATGCAGCATAGAAAGGGACATATGACATTTAGTAAACCTGACTACTATGTGAAAGTAGGTTCCACAGTCTATGCATACTTTCTTACAGAAATTTACCTTGTCTTCTGTGTTCATGGTATGCCCAGCCTTCTCCTAATTTGTAATTTGGGAAATTGAGGCCCAAAGAATGCTCACTGCAACCCAGTTACAGCCTCCCACTACATCCCAACAGTTCTCAGTTTGAAAGATCAGCTCCCAGCTTTAGTCTCATGAATACACCCTCATTCCCAGCCTTGCCCAGGGAAAGCCTCTTTTAAAGCTGAAAAGCTTTAATCTAAGGTGTGGTATCAGACACAATGCATGAATTTGTCAAAAGCAGCCTGGATATCTCTAGGTATTTTCTAGTCTTGGCTCTGCCTCCTCATACTTCCTATAAACTTGTGCAAGTAGAAGCCACTGTGTTGGGGGAGAAAAAATAAGAGTCTGTTTTCCTGTCTTCTGTCTATTCCAAAACAAAGACTATAAAACACAGTTAGTAACAGTCAAGATTACAGTCAAAGTAAAAGAAATTTGAGTTGATAATTTGACCCACATCCTTCAAGTTTTCTCAAAACCAGTAGCTTCTTGCTGTTTCCATCTTTCAGCAACTTTCATGCCTCAAAATACAAGATGTGGTGTAAGACATATTTTTCTCACTTCACTATGGAAAATTAAGTACTTTTAAAACTAAGTATTTTCCACCATAGAGTTCACTTTTAGATTTATTACCCTGGACAACCTGTCTGCATTAAGACTAAAACTTCCCATGCTAGCTACATGTGTAACTTGAATTTTGTTTTAGTATCATACTTGAAAAGAAGGAACCAAGTTTCTATATGATTATGCTCCCTATTTTTTCTCTTCACTCCTCTCATCAAGTAACATCTGGACTTGACAAATTTCAGCAAGGTACAGCAGTGTTAAAGACACTTCTTTGCTACAATCTTCATAAAAATGTGGGAACACTTGTGCTGTTACCTGCTCAGTCAGTAGGAGCACGAGAGCCAGCAAAGCACAGCTCCAATTTGGCACTGCCCTGGTTTTCACCCAGCCAGTAGTTGGGGATAATTATGGGAAGCCAGGAAAGCTGAATGGTTTGGCATTGAAGGAACCCACAAACCCTCAGTACATGATCATATAACTAACAATTCTATGGCAAACAATATATTTTAATGTGTATGAAAAACCGACAGCAGTAATAAGCTGTTTCTTTCTTGAACACCTGTTAGTGAGGGAGGAGATGAAAACTTTATCTCAGTTTTCAACAACATGGAAAAAAAATGGAATACATGTTCAGAAAACATAGCATAATCATGCCCCTCTTTTTCAATATTGCTTTGACACCAAATGGCAAACACCACATTTGTTGTTCAGTACACCTCACATTTTCTTAGTTATTATTTTCATCAGGAATGCTGTAATCAAAGACTTTATGGAGACAGAGAGACACATATACCTGCCCTCTACCAAATACAACTTATGGCTACTTCCAGATAAAAATCACCATTTTCTAGTTGACCGATTTTTCTATTGGAAACATCTTGCCCACTGTAGAACTATTTGCAGTGAAAATCAAGTGTTCCCTTTTAACCATGTTTATACTTGCTGACCGTGTTTATACTTCCTGATCACACAATCTGTTCTAATTTAATCACACATCAAATATAATGCATCACCAAACAACTAAAAAGCTGTTCTTTGCATACAGCAGAACTCAAAAATAGGCAGAAAGGTTAACTTAAAATCTACTACACCTTGACATTTGTGCACATTAAGTCACTTTAATTTTAACTCCAAGCCTAAAGAACCATTCTGCTATAGAAACATGCACAGAAGTATCACGCTGTTGAGAAAGATTCTTCTATCCTTTAAAGGAGAACCCCATATCCTCCCCAACAACTTTTTTGGTCAGAGCTTTGGTCCTCTTGGCCTCTTTTCCCAATCCATTTGTAATAAAGGTGCATTTGCAATGATTAATGGAAAATCAAGCAAAAAAAAAAAATCTCAACTGATCAAATGACGGGAAACCAGTAAAAGAAATGCACGACTGGTTTGGAGAACAAAAGTCAGGACTTTGTGCCACCAAATTCCTGAAATAGAACACAATTCCTTAGAAAGATCATAAGCAAGAGAACTGCAAAATATGAAATGGGAAATGAATAAGGCATGACTAAAACTTCTAGAACCAGCTCTACATAAATTCTCCCCACATTTAAGTTATAGCCTCAGGAGGAAAAATTTCAATATTTAAAGCATGAAGTACCAATAAACTATGGCTTGGCATCACGATATAGCAAAAGACTGTCACATATATGTCAAAATGATTTCAAACTCAGTTAAAAAAGATCAATCCATGAATAAAAGCAATGAACTAAAATGAAGTAACATTTAGATCTAATTCTTACTGGAATCAAGAAAATATGTGATTTTTTTTTTTTTTTTACCCACAAAACCAAATCTCCAATGTTACTAACACAGGAAAGCTAGTAAACTAATCAAAGTATAAGACACTCATTCGTGCTCAGTCTCTGCTAAGCAGTGCCCTCAGTGAGGACTTGGGAAAATCCATGGTGAGCTTGTTAAAGAGTTGGAACTCCTGAGAAACGTGAAGCTAAATCCAAACTTACTTTCTTACTCCTTGCAGTATGAACATAATAGAGGCCACTAAGGCTAGATCTAGTTGGCATCAGTCCTAATTCTAGTATTCAAAGCACTTCATCTTCATTTAAGTAAAACAGCAGCAGCACAGGAATTTCAACATCTCTTTCAATCATTGTGCTTCCTTGCACACAGCACATGAAGCAAAAACACTGGGGTATTGTAACTGAGGCTTTTTATTTCAATTGGAGAAACAGAGAAAAAGAGATTTTTCTGAAGTGCAGAAGCTACGTTACAAATACCTTTTCAGTTTTTTCAATAGCAAAACTAAATCTCTGTGATGGATTTCCTCAAATATGTTTATTGTGTTCACAATTCCACATATCTAATGTGAAGACTACATTTTGCATCCCCGACTACTATTTTCTTTCTTCTTCAAATCAGTAATTCAAAATCTCAAGGTGTCAATGGACACCTTTTTTTCTAACTCAATTTTATTTAGCATTATTATTGCTAATCTGTTTATCATCACTACTTATTTGTCACTGTGTCAACCAGGTTTTACTCCACAAACTGGTATTGTATGAAATTAATGCTTCATTCTACCCATCCCCAAGACTTAAGAAAGAATTAACAATAAGATTTTGGTGGACTTGACCTGCCTTTATTTTATGGTAAGCTGGACAGATTTTCTAATGTCTTAAACTTCTTGTAACACAGTTCCACATCTGAAAAATAGCTCAGTTTTCATTTTCTCTTCAGCCATGGTACTCAGAGTTAAACTAAATGGATGGATGGGAGGATGAAAATACTTATTGACAGACTAAAATACCATCTAAAGGAAGTCAAGCTGCATTCTTCTTGGGTGACAATGACAAAATGTTTATCAGTGTAAATATCTACCATCCTCTTCACCAGAACATAAGATGCAAAAGCCACATGTATGCACACACAACACAAAAATCAATCTCCACAAGTACCTTCAGTATTTTCACAGACAGGTTTCAGGGCCAAGTGCACAGCCAGTCATGGATTGGTTTTCATTTTAAAGATCAAGATTAAAACCTCTGTAACTAACCTCTTCAATCTTCAAACTGCCTGTAAACCAATTTAGGCTTCTCTATTTCCTAAAAAGTAAACCAGACGTAGGCTCATCATTTCATAATGGAGATTTAAACACTGCAAAAATCTTCCCAGCTTGCTCAAGAACAATTTTAGCTACAGGGAGAGTCACTTAAATCTGGCAAATCCCTGTTGCTACATTCCCATTCTGACACTCTACACAGTGCCCTTTATACAGATCCCCATCTACCTTAATCCACAAACTTCTTGATTATTCTACAGTCCTGCTTCACGGAGAGCTAAATATTCAGAGACTGAAAACCAGTACTGAAGTAATCACAGAACATTTGGAATATGTTTAAGGCATTCTAGGTCAGAAGCACCTTTTGAGTAACTCTACTGACAATCTCTGCTAAGTGCTCATCAAGTCAGGTGAATAATGCTTTCATTTTGAACCCTCATAAGAGAACTAAATAGCTATCACTGAAAAAAAAAAACAAAAAAACCAAAAAACCAAAAAACTGAAAATACAATGCAAATGGGAAACGTTTCAGAATTCCCTTTACCCACTGTACCCAGAAGGCCAACCAGCACACACTGACAATTAAAACTCGAAGACCATCCTGAAACATCTTCAGTGTAGGGAACAGAAATACAATCCATGCATAGTCTGTTGATCTACACTGTTCCTTTTTGATTTAAATAGCAAACATTTCCTGCCTTCTATCTTTAAACATAGTATAACATAAATATGAAGTATTGCAAATACCTCTAAAACTTAGCTATGAAAGGTATAGTTTTAGGCAACTTATTATTATTCATACTACTATTGCTAACATTCAGGCTATTTAGACACTGCAAATTATAAGCATATTTAATTGAAGCTATTATTTTAGATTTACCAACATGACACTAGCAAGGACACAGGATTAAAGTGGTTTTAGTGGCACTGTTCCTGCTGCTGCAAACATAGGTTTGAAAACAAGAAAAGGACTTATTTTCCTTCCTGCACAATTCAATAGATGCATCTCAGATACCACCGTATCATTTGAGGCAAAGGGTAGAAGCCCAAGTTAATACATTAAAATGCTTTTTATGTTCCAAGAAAACCCAGAATAACTATTAGAATCTGAATGTCTAGCTCTCAAAAAGGATGTCCTAACAATCCATACAGCTATACACTGTCAGCAGATAAATGCTACAAATGACATGTATGTAAATGCTTCCAGGGTACAGATAAATAACTTGAAAAACTTTCACCATAAAGCATTTGCAGCATGATCCTGAAAAACACAGGCAGACAGAAGGAAGAGCTTACAGGTTGTACATTTTCTGTCTTGAGCTTCTATTAAATCTAGTTCAAGTTCAATCCAGTATGAGTTCAAATGCCTTATCTTCAGATATGCTAAGCATAACTTGCAACATCTCTTAGGCTCTGGAATAAAGCCTGCATTTTACAACTATTCTTTTAATAAAAAGGTGCATAGCAACCAGAGGAAAAGGACATCTATGGATTTACTAGGACAGCAAAATGCAGAATAAAATAAAACCATCTTAGAGGAACCAGAGTCCTCTCAAATCTCGACACCTTCTCAAGAAATGACAGATCTTACACCTGGACCCACACATGGCTATGAGCTTCCCTGTAACACACATGACACTTGGTCACCTGTTTGCTGTCAGAGTATCTAATGACTCAAATCTTTCCCAAGCTCCATTACATATAATTACATATAGGAAATAACAGTTATGGACCATAAAAAAGTCAACATCTGAGGATTCTAGAGGATGGACAAAGTAATTCTTCAAGAAGAAACCACAAAGGCTTGTAACAACTCAAAAGAATAAAGACAGATGTGCTTAATATCAGTATTATAAAAAAATAATAAAGAACTACCATCTCAGGTGAAATCCTTAACAGTTTGATTTCCTGAGTTGCTGTGGATAGGGAGAGAAGCAAGAGAAGTGAAGCAAGCCAGCAACCGTGTGCTTAAAATAGGGACAAAAAAGGTGACTGCTGCTGGGGATCCTGACTGTAAAGGAGTGGGAAAGAGCAGGAGGACAGTAATTCAGACAGGTTGGATAAAAAAAACATGTTAGAGATTACACGGAAAAAATATTAAAATGCAGTATAATCAGTATTACCTTGAACCATCTCCTCATGATTTTCCTTCTCAGTGTATGCTGCTTTAAAGAACAGAAAGAACTGAAGCTACACTTTCCCATGTTATTTTCCACACACACATAGCCACATTTCACTAAGAATGAGTTTGTTTCTAACTGGAATTTCATTCTAAGAAATTTCTATATTGCACTGGATTTTTTTTATATCACTATGCTCCTCCCAGCAATGTAAATACACATTGTTTGGGATAAACATAAAAACATAATGCTCTAAGTTAAACCAAAAATGTTTATATTTTTATTTAAATGTTATATGCAACTAATGAGAACCTAAACAAAAACAGTACATTTAGTGTCTGAAATGGCAGTTTCTAACACCAGGAGGGTATTAACCTTTAATCCTTGAAATAATTAAAGAAATGTTTGTAGAAATATTTTTAGCCTCTTTATCTGGTCAAAGTACTGGAAGTTAAGTCGTGTCTGTACAAACCAATCATTTCACCAGCAGTTTTAAATTTCTTTAAAGCCTCATATAAAAAGCACCTGCTTAAAGTGAGTAATGGAGTTTTATATTCATTGCACTTAGGAACAGCGTATGTAACCTATTCCGTTTTCCTCCCTTGTGGAATATATTTCAGCTTATATTGCACAGCACATTACCGATGTGTATAAAGACTCTCTGATCAGCAATTTGGACTGCAGACAGCAACCTGCACGAGTATATTTTTTTTCTCCTCCTTAAATACAGTATCCACTTGATTCAGCAAATCAAATTAAAACCATCCTTTAAAGATGATGATCTCACCTTCACGGTGACTACATGAAGCCCATATATGCTAACACGGTACCAATGTCAGGCTACAACCCTCAGTACATACACTGCACAACCAAAAAGCATTATAAAGAAAGAAGATAGTATATAATCTTCTCTGGCTAAATAACAGAGAATCTCCATTAGTGTATTTAATTTCTGAGAAGTTAAAATTCACACTATTAAGATACCAAAAAGAAGCTGTGTACGGTAGAAAATCCAAATGTAAGGGAAGTTCTGTAACTTAACACATCCTAAGGATGCAATTTAATCTTGGAATTAGCATCTTGCCATGAAAAAGCATTTCCATACCACAGGTTACTAAAGCACATGATTGTGATATACTTCTTTATGCTTGAGAAATCTAAGAAATTTTTCAACTCAACCTCAGCGTAAGGTTTCCCTGCAGATTTATATAATACTGTATTTTGACAGAAATATAAACTTGCAATTGCCTAACAATAGTGTTCTCCAGTTGTGAAAAATATCAGACTCAAGTATGTAATATGGGAAATGGCCACGTAACAAAGAGCACATACTATTTTTCAGTAAGCTGCTGTTTTTCATTTGGTAAAACAAAACAAAACTGAAATTTGGCAGGACAACTTAAAAATCTTTGCAAACACTTTCACATGATTAACCAGAATCATACAATTGTATTCACTGATTCTTTTTAAGAAGTATTACTGTATTACATGCACAGAGCATACTGCTTTCAATATATTTCAGTGTGCTTAGCAGACTGGTTTATCATCTATGCACAGACTTGTACCTTCACAAAACCATATGCTGCCCTAAACAGTTACTAGTTGCATCTTCTTCCACCCTCGTGTCTCTAGGTTGATAAGTTTTAAGTAACATGGAAAATAAATTTACCAGAACAACTTAAACTAAGCATAGAATTACCCGTCAATATTATTGCACATAAGTACTTACTCACTGAACTGAACAGGAAGAAGGGCTATATTACATTAGCTTGATTAGTACCTCATGGAATGCTGCAGAAGTTTTGAGGTCAAGGCAAGTTTACAGAGCCCATGAGAAGTGGAAGGGAAAGGTATTCTGTAGTCACACATCTGAAGAGTATCTGTGGTTTGGGAAGTACATGTTTTCTAACCTAGTGTTTTAGGTTAGCACTATGGTAAATTTGTTTGATACTAATTTTAACTCTGATATACTTAGTGCAATAAAACTTGATAAAGATACCCAATATTAAAATATATGAGGAAATGGAGAACTTCAAAATTAAAAGAAATCCTGATAAATCTTTGCAGTAACTTAAAACAAAAACCAAAGGAGAATTTGAAAAGAAGGTCAACTTTTTAATATAGAGGAACATTATGAACTTCATCTTTTTACAGTGTTGTTTATTTTGAAAATTAGACATTCTTACCATAATTTCAAATACGTCCAGAATATCCTTATAGGTAGTATAACTTGGCTTAGTTTATAAAAAGGGGACCTATATGAATGCCAGTTGTATGCTTTTCAACAGAAGGATGTAAACTTATTTAGCAATCTGTTTTTCTCTTTCATCTTATCTCTAGTTTCTGTGTAGATTTATAATGGTCATTGTTTCCAATTTTAACAAATCACCTAATGGCAGAAAGGAAAATATGTTAACCTTAGAATTATTTGCAGTTGTAGAAATCCCTTTTGTCTGGCTCATGCAAGGCCTGCAATCTGTTTTAAACACAGATTGTCTGTCTTTTGTCTGACAGCCACCAAGCTGCACAAATTACTTTCTGCCTGTTCACCTGTTTGCAGCTGTGTCTGTAAGCTAAGGATTCTGTAGCTTGACTTGAGCAGCCACTCCAGGATTGATGACATGTGCTGCTGATAAACTGAGCAATTTGAAGAAATTACTGGCTAAACTTATTGAAAGACATCTGTGTGTGAGCTGAGAACTAGAAGCCTTCAATTGTGTGTTTGCAACCTGCAGTGGCGGCGACCTGTTTGAAGCTGTAGCCTTCTCGAAGAGACTTGGCCCTAACACAAAATAACTAAACCATCTTTGCAACAGATTTCCTCACACACCAGCAGAAAGCTGCTCTCTTGGTCTTTAATATACTTCCTAAACAGAGGATGTAACAACAATTAAGACTTCCTATACTCATCTAGCAGAAGTAACTTGGTTTTGAAGTGTTTCCATTTTTCACTGGGATTTGGCATTTGGTGTTGTTTCCCAGCCCTCTCTGCCCCACCAGCAAGTTGCCAGCAGGGAAATGGTAGCAGGAGCCTCCCACAGGCACTTTTACCCCTCTGTGTGAGCCAAGGTGCCTTTGCAGTATTATGGGGGTAGAGCTCAACTCTTCCTTCCACTTGCAGTATGTCATCCATGACCTCTTCAGCTAACTGATGTTAACACTGGAAATTTCCCCTCTAAGATTTAGTAATCAAGAAATTGTATTACCAAACGTTGTGAATCTGGATAATGTTTGGGCTTCTGGGGGATATTTGCAGATGTTAATTTTAAGCTCGGGAAGCCCGAGACTGCTATCTCAGGGTGAGCCCAAGTATGCACGTGTGTGAATGTATGAAATTCTTTTGGTTTAAGTAAGCTCCAGCAGATTGGTGAGCTGTGTGTGACAGCTAGTCATTTCTAAGGTGCACATTATATTCAGTAGAATAAAATCCTGTGTCTTTTAGGAAACATTCTATAGCGATTTACTTCAACACTGCTCCTATTTTCTTTGTTCTTACATGTTTAGAACAAATGTGTTTCAAGCACACACTGTGACAAAGCAAGCCAAAGTAGAATTTCACATGTCTTGCAATGTTTTAGTAGCTCAGAATAAATGAAAAAAAGTTTTAAAAGCACTGAAAGTGCTTGATACAGGAACATAAAAAAATGCAATTGAAGGGAAAGTGTGTTAAGCTTAAAAACGTAACCAAGTGCTTAAGGAACTTTCTAAATATGTAGTCAGAAGCATAAAACCTGTCGATTTTCACATCTGTCCATTAACCCCTGCCCCCCCAAGCATCCATTTTATATGTATAAAAAGCATTAGTATGCAATACTCAAGTATATGTAGTGAACCAAGGCACTGATTAAAATGATCAAACAATCAAGTCTTCTACCTGCACTGTTTGTCAGTTTTAGCAAAAGAAACTAGCATTTCCATTTTAATTTCTGAAGCCTTTGAAGGCAAATATTACCTTTAGAAGTATTTCACAAACAAGGTCTAGTAAGAATAATAACAACATGGAAAATATGTATTAAACTTGATGAAAAATCATCACTGTGCTTAAACACATTTGAAAGTAGGAAAGCAAAGCTTTCAAGTTAAGTAGCTATATAAGCTGGGCTTTCACATTTCAGAACCCATAAACTGGATTCAACACAGAGCTGATGTGAACTCCTGGAAAAAAAGGATACATAGTACAGTGCATATGCATATAATAAATCAAGTCTTGATTATGTGCAGCTAATAACTATACATCACTAATAATAAAATCTTTTAGATACTGTGCTACAGCAGATATCTAAGTAAATACAGTACGTTTTTATTTTTACCCTCTATGTATATTGCGAGTTCAAGCATTTTTAAAGTCAGCTTTTATTTTAAAAGAGCTAAGTCGTGAGAACATTCTTATGTATCACTTCATAACTCTGACACCAACTATGTATAAAAAGATTAGCCTTTATTTGGTATAAAATCAGTTGGCAGTTTTACATCTGTGCAATGCAACATAAATACCCCAGCTGGCATCTTGAGCTCACACACATATGGACTTCAAAACAGAAACTTCCTTATTTGCAGCACTGCCAGAGTAATTTTGTATACTCTGCATACTACAGCTATTTGTCAGGCCTCTGCAGGTGTGCACTGCACATAAACACACAGCTGTGGTCTCCCAAGCCAAGTGTTCCATCAAACACATAAAGGGAGACCTCAGCAGCTGGATTAGTCATCCCTGCAACAGGTCCAGGGAGAACAATATGGGTTAGTATTTTTGGAAAAGCATGGATGGTAAATTTATGATTATGCTGGCCTTACCAAATAACTGCTGGATTGTGTCATTTTTATGCAATGTCTACTTATTAAAGTTTTTGTTAGAATGGCTGGAACAGACTGAATATTTTTTAGTTTTTAATATAAACAATAAGGTAGTTTATGTATAAAATAGTTTATTAAGTGCAAAATGTTAAAAGGTCTTCATGCTAGTGGTTGGTTTTTGACAGATGTTACAATTATTTGCATTGGCTTTAACAGACAAATCACTGGAATCAATTATAGTTAGTATATCATAAAGTCTCTTACTAGTTATCCTTTATACTTTGTCACATTTACTACAACTAAATAGCATTTTTCTATCTCTGTTTTTTTGCTCTACTTGCTTAGATCACAGGTGAATGCCTAAAAACACTTAGTAAAAGTGCAGAATAAACACTTTACTGTAATTAACGTGTTTGTTTAAAAAGTGTGTGTTTTGGTGCTTTTGATAAAACAACAAACTTCACTTTCTCAGAACTGTCTGGAAGACACCAGCATCCACATAATTTCATGGTGGTCATACAGATGTTAAAACTATTTTAATCACCCAGAAAAAGAAGTATGCCTAATTTTATGCAAGTTTCCTTTAAGAAACTTCATATGTCAAAGGCAAGAAAAAAATGGATCAAAAAGAAACTGAATGAAATTTTAAATATAATTTGTCTATTTATTCAGAATGTTCACTGTGCAGTATGCATTTTAGCATTACAAAATGTCTTCAGTCAGAAAAAGTAAGAAGATATGAACACTACCAGGACAAATCCTGGTACTAAAATGCAAAGGTGCATTTTAGCCATTAAACTTTTGAGTACAAATATGCAGGCAACATGTGGTCACTTATGTTAGATATTTGTTTAAAATCACAAACATTTACTGGATTTTACCCATAGCTCACTTCTGTGACAATGATGTATTTACACACTTACAAGAGCTCTTTCAGACTTCATGAGGAAGATTCAGCACATCAGTAAGGTGGGCATTCACCAGCACTAAGAACGTTCCCACATTTTCCTTGTGTTCAGCAGTACTTGGCAGCACCTGTGAACACTGTGAGCAGTAACCCATTCCCAAATGTCCCTTCTTCATTAAGTTAATTGCATGACTTCAAGAAAAAAGAGAAGGGGCTTCCTAAAGGTCACTTTTTAAAACATGACCTACTGACATTTCAAGAAAAAGTATCTGTCATCCACCAGAATTATCACTATTGGTGCCTCAGTAATATACATAAAGGTTATGTTAACATTATGGTAACATAAGATCTAATAATTAGAGTTAGTAGGCAACTTAACAATCACATAGTGACTTCCTCATGTGGAAGGAAGATACACACACCTTTATACAAAGGCAGTTGTTCTTTTAAGCCCCACACACTGCAGAAAATATTAAAAAAGCACACACGGAACCAGAAACAGAGGGATGAAAAATACTCAGCCACTGTCAGTATAAGATCCACTACAACATGTCAAAAAATAATGAACACTTTGGGACAAAAATAGCTATTTATAATAGATTGAAAATGGACATGACAAAACTTGTTACTTTCATGCAAACAACTGTCTTTCCAAAATAAAACAGAAATTCCATGCATTTCAGGGATACGTATTTTACACCCATCTTGGCCTAAAAAGCAAAACACACTTAAAGCTTTAACCATGGAATTACTTATCTTGCAAAGTGAAGATGAAATCCAGATCAAAATAAAAGCAGAAATCGAATAGAGCAGATCAGGCTGCTGGTTTGAGGGTACAGTGATCAACTTTTAATAGCATATTATACCATTGATGAACAAAGTAAAAAAGAAAAACTAAAAACAGAGGGTAAGAAATAAAAGAAATAACTTTCATCAAAATTATCTCCTATCATATAAGAGGACCTGGGAAATCAGAGGCCCTACTTGAGAAAAAAAACGAAAACATCTTTTTGAAAAACAACTCAAGATGATTGCAACATTAAGAAGCAAAATAATGTGATGTCCATGAAGTAACTGTGCTTTTCAAAACCAGTTGCAAAAATCTGAATTTTCAGGAAATTTTTAATAAATGTTTCTGTGAAAATTACAAAAAATTTAAAGTATTTAGTGATCATAAGCATTATCAATATTATCCAGCAAAGGGTAAGAGAAGAGAAATTAGAAAGGTGAAAGACCAGAGAAAGGGGGTTGAGTGGCACTGGTTTTCCCTGGGTGCCTCAGTGAAACAAGAGATAATCCTGCATCAGTCCATCAGACACTTGTGCTCTAATCCTGATTTTGGCAGGTATTTCCAACATAACCTCGAGAAAAACATCCAAATTCTGGGCATTCATTTCACAAAGTCTTGCAGGGGTATTTATTAATTGGATATTTTGTATTAATTTTATGAATATTATACAAATTAATCTCTGCTCAATTAGCACAGAACTATTACAGTGTTGTTGATTTAAATGCAGATATAAAAGTTTTCCAGATATAATCTTAACCTTGCTGTTACAGGAAGATCTTCTGGATTAATTGAACAACATGATAATTGCTGTGTTACACATCAGACCCACAGCTGCCAAGCTGCTCAGAATCAGCCTTTTCAGAAGCAAAGCTTAAACATTGCCTATGAAAATGATGGATCCAATCACATGTTCTACTGGGATTACCATATTTTGGTACCACAAATGCACGGTGTTCAAGTGTCCATTACCTGGTAAGGAGGGTGGAATGTCCTAGTAAGAGGCAGAAGACAAAGAACAAGAGTCCTGAGTATTCTCCTCCTAATAGAAGGGCTCCAGAAAAAGGAAAGTCCTACAGAAGCCAAGAGAACATCAGGACCTACTTCCCTGAGCAGACCAATTACAGAACACAACTTCACCTCGTAGGTATGGATCTGAATCCAGCCTGAGCTCTCAAGAGACAACCCTTTCTGGTTCAAAAATTTAAAAAAAAAAAACAAACCACAAAAAACTAGGAACATCATTATTACTAAGATTACCTTAGTACATTCCCATATTCTGAGAAAGAGCATCCCATAGAATGGTTCAAGTTAGAAGGGACATTAAAGATCATCCAGTTCCAGTACAATTAAATCAAACCACAGACCCCCTTCTCTCTGTAGAGAGCTCAGGCAAGTCTTTCAACAAAAGATCATCTCTAGGAAGGAAAATAAAGTTATTTTAACTAACTGAGAGGGAAAAACAGTTCTTATTTTAGTAACGAAAAATGTCTCTACACAGCTAGATGACAAGGATGAGTGCAATTTTTTTGCCTACACAAATAGCACTCAGACCCTCTTCACCATCAAGTAATCTACACTTCTCATTTAACCTAAAACTCAAAATCAACAATTTCTCTGCCTTAGCTGTCTGGGATTTTAAGTACAGTTATTATTAAGTACATTTTAATGAGATCCTGCCTGAAAGCCTACCAAAACCTTCTGGAACAAAAAAAATAAAGAAAAGTAGGAGAATAAAGGCATTGCTGAACTTCTACATATTTTGCTGCAGATATTTTGCAGCATGCCATTTTTTTAAATCAAACTAATAAAAGTTGAAGCATACAAGACCTCCTCTTGGGAACTAGTCAAGAATACTGATGAACATGAGTGCCACAGAATAAGAGTATTTCATGTCTCCAGAACTTTTATTCATTCACTGAGGCCTAACACAGTCCTGCATATTGTTAAACCAGCAGACTTGAATAATTTATTAAGTATAGACATCTTGCTACAAGCTATTGCTGAAAGAATAACACGAACCAGAAAAATGGCTTGCAGTTTACTGCATCCACTGGTACAAAATATTAAAGAAGTGAATCTCTAAGCAATCACTGGAAGATGCAGTGGTTTACTAAATTAAAGTTTCTAGTTAAATCTTATCCTATGTTGTAGCCAACCAACATCTTAAAATGCTTGACAAATACTTCTCCCACAATATTTAAAAAGACCTGATACAACCTGATACATTGATAAAGAACTTCCTATATTGAAAACTACAGAGGTGCCCAAACAGATGAAGCAGCATTATCCAACTGTAACCAATTCCAGACCACACTGGGCATCACACAGACCATGCTCACTTCTCTCTCCAGTCCTACCCCCACTTTTTTCCCATTTTTTCTTAAAATACAAGCTATTTTATAGGGTGACTGTAATGTGATACTATGATCATTGCTGATGGCAGTTAGAAACAGACCCTTCTAATCCAGCTGCTCTCCCCTTCAACAAATGCCATTTAAAAGCTACTTCATAAAAACATTATTGCTTCATACTTAAAAGACATTAAGTCAAGATTTTGGAAATTCCATTCACTTGATTGTATCAGCAAGTGCACTATATGTTAGATTTATCATTAAAGCAAAATCCATGAGAACTGTTTTCCAGACTTGAGTTAATGCTCCTATGACACATTTGGCCAATGAATAGGGATGAAAAACAGTAGTGCTTTGAAGCAATAGCCAGTAAATGCCGCTGCGGTTTACCAAGAGTGGGACGGACAACATATTAGACCACAGTTAATGAAATTAAACCATTTCTTATGTTTTTTAAATGTGTCCTGTATTACTTGCTTGGAAACTACACAACTGCTTCATCTTTGAGATACAATTTACTACAGTAAAAAGTAGTATCTCTTACATCTACTGGTAATTAAATCAGTAAGCGTCTACCACTGTTTTGTATTTTACAATACTATTTAAGGCAAAATAACTACACAAATAAATTGCATGTTCTTTTTTGTTTCCACATAAGTTAGAAATTTATGTTCTTTATTCAAAGATCTGGGGAAAAGATTCCTGTGAGGAAAACAGGATAAAGTATTTGCATACTACCTACTTGTGTAAGATATGCAGTGGTACGTAGTTTCCTTCCATAATATGCCCATGAAACGTGGATTTAATGTAATGCTTTCTTTACAAGGTTTGAGGGAAAAAATTTTCCTGGCAGAAATTTTGGTTCAATAGATTTCTAAAGCTTTAACTTCAGTCTTCGTATACAATTTCTTCAACAAAGCGATGAAGTGGCTTATTTACCAAAACAAAATACTATTTGTCCTCTAATCCTGTGAGATCTTGAAGAACCAAACAGATAATGAATCTTCAAAAACCATTTACTTCTCTAGTACTTTTAAGTATTTACATATTTGTTATAAACCTATGGTTAAAGCCTAATTAAATAAATCCTTAAAGAGGACTATGGCTCCCTTAAACAGCAACATATAGTCTCCTATTTACATCAATAACTCCATTAAAACATGTTTTTTTCCCCTCTGAATTTAAGACAGAGAACTCATAACTAAAAAATAATTTATTTCTAGCAGTCCAACCACATGTTGTTTCAAGCTAAGAACTTAGGGAACTAAGTCCCTCAAGCTTTCCAAATTAAGTTCTTCACACACTGCATTTTAACAAGTTAATTTATGACTAAGCATTGTTAATTGATAAGCCTTTCCAATTACCATAATTAGTTAACAGTAAACTGAGGGACAGTCAATAGTTCAGGTCATTTTTACATAGAACCACTGCAAGAAGCCACTACTATTCATCCCCAGGGACTATCAAGCCACAATATTGCTACTCATAGTCATTAGTAGCATGAGAGGACTTATCTGTGAGAATAGCACCAAAGCCTATCTGTAAAAGACAATTAGCAACAGCCCTTTTTACTACCCCAAATCAGAAGGGCTACTGTCTTATCTTTGCTACTTAGAAACATTTTACTAGATATGTTTAAAAACTCTGATATAAAAATTAGAACTCTGCTTCGATGGTTGTGTGTGCGTGATGAAGGTTTGGGACCTCCCAAATGACAGAATGCAATGTATTTTCAGATAAATCCCTTTTTCCAGTTAAAAAAATTAAAAAGTTAACACAGAGCTCTCAATGCAACTTTGAATATTGAGATTATCATTTCACTATATATTAAAACAGAAGTCTCCTAGAAAGAAATAAAATAATTATTGTGCTTTTGAGAAAACTGTCCTTATTAGCAAAAGTGTTGAATAACATGGTCTTCAACACAAGTTACATTGCACACCAAAGTGGCAATGAAGCTCAGATCTCATACCCTCATTTCCATAATTATTTTCACATGTCTAGAATGCATTAAATACAGTACCATCTTAAAAATGAAAAGCAGACATTCTTTTGAAAATTAATTCAATATTTAGTATTTCATACTCAGAAAAGATCTCCCTTTAGCATGCAGAAAAACTGGAACATAATAAATAACTATAAGGATGTTTATTATTTCATTTTGCCTTAATTTTGTCCTATAGGCACAAGCATACACAACAGTTGTGGAAAGAACACGTCTAGAACATTGTATTGTAACAGTGTAGGCCATAAGTCTTTCTCTGAAAATAAACATATGCAGAACCTAAACAAAAAATTCAACATGGAACCTTCCTTACCATGCTTTTCCACATATTTTACATTAACTGCTCCTGCTGACAGACTTTGATCTCAATAGTCTTCAGTCACTTCTCAGAAAGAAACACACACATCACAGAACATTTCTTTTTTACCAGATTCTTTCCCCACAAACAAAAGCTTAAGCCAACATTTTATGTATATACATCTCTTGAATCCACATATACCAGCACTGCATGCTAGCACTAGAGCTAAGATATCCATGTAAGAATGCTAATCAGGAATTGCTGTGAATGTTGCTGCTTTTTGTGTTGACTTTTAAATAGGATCAAATTCTTACCTAGCCTGTACCGGGGTTATTCATACTCAACTGCAATTGCTAACTGGAAAAAACTAAAATTATTGCTCATTTGGAATTATTATTTCCATAGGGAAGTTCACGGTTCTATTCACCAAAGCAAACTGAGCTCAGTTAAACCCTTTTTGGTGAAGAACTTGATAAACAGAATAACTTGTGAGAAGTCACTGGAGATTTAGTAGTAGGCAAGCAGAACTGACATTCTCCCAAAAGGATCACACAACAAGACTTAATTAAGCTTTAACTTGCATCTTCTTTCAAGGCTTCCTGTTATGCTAATACAAATTCAGGAATTTCATATGGGAATTGAAAAAAATTTTGCAGTGCTAAGCCCCTGCTCAGCAAATGGTTTATCAACAACTATAATGGGGGTGCTTCATAGGTTGAGAGAGGTTCTCTTTTCCCTCTACTCTGCCCTGGTGAGGCCACATCTGGAATATTGTGTCCATTTCTGGGCCCCTCAGTTCCAGAAGGACCGGGAACTGCTTGAAAGAGTCCAGTGCAGAGCCACAAAGATGGTTAAGGGAGTGGAACATCTCCCTTATGAGGAAAGGCTGAGGGAGCTGGGGCTCTTCAGCTTGGAGAAGAGGAGACTGAGGGGTGACCTCATTAATGTTTATAAATATGTAAAAGGTGAGTGTCAGGAGGAGGGAGTCAGGCTCTTCTCAGTGATAATCAATGACAGGACAAAGGGTAACGGATGCAAGTTGGACTACAGGAGGTTCTGTGTAAATGTAAGAAAAAGCTTTTTCACTCTGAGAGTGACAGAGCAGTGGGACTCCACAATTGTGGTGAGTTGTGGAGTCTCCTTCTCTGAAGACATTCAAAACCCATCTGGGCAAGTTCTTGTGTGACCTACACTAGGTGGGGTCCTGTTTTGGCAGAGGAGATGGGCTCTTATGATCTCTCCAGGTCTGTGAATTTCCAAGTGACATCCATGCTTTGATGAAGACAGACATAAGCAGGGAAGCAA
Source organism: Heliangelus exortis (assembly GCF_036169615.1). Classification (NCBI taxonomy): domain Eukaryota; kingdom Metazoa; phylum Chordata; class Aves; order Apodiformes; family Trochilidae; genus Heliangelus; species Heliangelus exortis. Next base: position 129,637,286 of record NC_092423.1, on the reverse strand, counting down.
GGGAGAGTTCCTCTTCAAGTTCAATTATATGATAGAATAAGTAAAATAACCTAATATCAAGCTTCTCCATTTACATCATAATGTAATAGCTACTTATAGGGGTTACACAACATTGTCATATGTAGTCCCCAAACTTCAGACAATGTCAATAAATACAGGAAAGTTTTTTTCAACACACCAATCAGAATGCATAATTACTAATCAAACATATGTTTCAAAGTGATTCCCAGAGGAAACAGTCAACTAATAAGTGTTCACAGACTTCACAGAAGCCATGTGTAGACCAGCAATATGAAATGGCAACTGATGTTAAACACACTTTCAATAGGCTTTATCCTATCATAGGAAACTGTAAATCTGCCAATAAACTCATAGGTGGGAAGACTTGAGTTGTTATCTTGCCAACCCAAAGTTTTTCATTGGAACAGGAGACATTACACAAAAGACAAACCATACAGAAGGCATAAACTATTCACAAAATGAAATCAAGGAAAGATAAGACAATTCAGCGAAATTGTCCAAGCAGAGAGGGATCAGGTTACAAAAGCTAAAGCCCTGACAGAATTCCATTTGGACAGGGACATCAAGGGCAACAAGAACAGCTTCTATAGGTATGCCAGTAACAAAAGGAAGACTAGGAAAAATGTCAGCCCTCTTCAGAAGGAAACAGGAGACCTGATTACACAGGATATGGAGAAGGCTGACAACTTCTTTGGCTCAGTCTTCACCAGCAAATTCTCAAGACACAGCCCAATGCACAGAAGGCAAAGGTTGGGACTGGGAGAATGAAGAACCACACATGGAACTGGCAGATCAGGTTTGTGACCATCCAAGGAACTTGAAAAGGCACAAGTCCATTGGACCTGATGAAATGCATCTGTGAGTTCCTGCACAAACTGGCAGACCAAGTTTCTAAGCCACTATTTATCATGTTAGAGAAACCAAGGCAGTCTGGTGAGGTTCCCACTGAGGAAAAGGGGAAATATAACCCTCATTTTTAAAAAGAAACAACAAAAAAGAGACCTTTGTGCCTCGCAAGATCATGGAACAGATCCTCCTGAAAACTCTGTTAAGGCATATGGATAATAAGGAGACAATTTGTGACAGCCTACATGGCTTCATTAAGGACAAATTATGATTTGGTGGCCTTCTATGATAAGACTACAGCTTTGCTGGGTAACAGAAAAGTAACTGATTTAATCTAGCAGAACTTGTGTAAAGTATTTTACATTGACCCACACAACATCCTTGGTCTCCAAATTGAAAGCTACAGACTTGGCAGATGGACCACTCAGTGGATAAGGAATTGGCTGGATGGTCACACTCTAAAGAGCTGCAGCCAACAGCTCAGTGTCCACGTGGAGATAAGTTACGAGTAACATTTCTCAGGGGTCAGTGTTGGCATCATCACTGTTTAACATCTTTGTCAGCAACATGGACAGTAAGATGGGCAGAGACTGGATTGAGAGCATCCCTAAGGAGAAGGACTTAGGGGTGTTGGTTAAAGAAAAGCTCAGCATGCCTCCTTCCTGGAAGTGTTCAAGGCCAGATTGAATGGGGCTTTGAGCAACCTTGTCTAGGGGGGGGGGTGTCCTTGCCCAGGGCAGAGGGGTTGGAACGAGATTATCTTTAAGGTGCCTTCCAACCAAACTCTCTGAGTTGGTGATTCCAACTCAAGCCATTCTATGATTCTGTGTTAACATGAAAGTCAATTTATACCCTAAACTGTGACCCAAATAAAACAAAAAAAATTTCTAACGCTGGTGGCAAAACTATAATAGACATAGTACCCTAATATTTAAGATTAGAAAGTACATCCACACTGATATGGACTCACAAAAATGCATTATGTAAAATATAAGAAATCAAGACAAAGATCTCATTTCCTTTACAAGAAATGTGCATTTCCTTTTTTCCTCTGCAAAACATGTTATCACTTTAGGGTAAGGCAAAACTAAGATGCATTAGTAAAGAAGATTAAGAACAATCTTGCCAATGATAAAATTCTTTTTTACAGAAGACAGTTGCCAATGTCAAAAATGGAAGCTGCTGATAGTTTTAGAAGCCTACTAAATTAGAATTACTCCATCAACTTCCTTACAGATAATGAATTTGTTATATTTTTTAAAGGGAGAACATACAGCAGTTTTACAATTCACCAAGCTACATTTCAGCTGCAATAAAGTTGACAATCCTCAGTTACATTCCCTTAAGATTTGCAGAAGTCTGAAGTATTTATGCTGAAATTGTATAAACCAACTAATTTGAAAACAAAAATTAAAGATGAAACAAAGAAAAATACTTCTTCTTTCTCCTGTTGCACCCAATGAACACAAAACATGTAGAACACTTACATATTCACGTAACTGAAGGAAAGGCCAATCTTCCTTAGGAAATAAAAATCCCAAAGGAAATGAAAGTGGAAATGAAAGAAAAAGGTATTTGGCTCTACAGCCTAAGAATTGCCTACAGCAGAGTATTAGTGAGAGGTCCCTGGAGTCTGGCAGAGATTCAACAGTGGCAGCATTACACCAGAAGTCTTTAGTCATCAGGGGCATAGTTGGCTGATGAAGAGATGAGGTAATGTATTTACTTATTACAGAAACTGCACAAAACAGCCATACAGCCTGATGTACAGTGAATTTTTGTACAGTTACCAAATCATGCAAAGCATCAAAACCAATCATTTAATTGGAAGGAAATGTAAATGGCTGAGGCTTCAAGGAAATTTCATCTTACCTGTTTGCATAGAACAAAGAGAAAAACAAACTAACCTCAGTGACATCCCTAAAAAAACCCCAAACCACAAAGAAAATAAATTCCTATTTGCTTCAATAATACCACATGAGAAGACTTCTCTCATTAACCAAGAATTATATACAGACTAGTTGTGGTAGCTCCTAAAAAAACATAGTAACTGATTTTATACTGTGGATAATAATAATCCTTAGAATAGTTTTGAAGACAATAGTAGTGGTCTTTGCACAGCACACCATGCATCTATACAAGGCTTGCTTCACAACACTTTCTAATAATTAAAAACTCTATTCTCTTGACTCCCATTTTAAATTTCTCCTCTTACATCTCCAAACTAGATGACAACCTTTCAATGTTGACTTTTTTTACCCTTTTTAAAGACCAGAAAACCAAAATATTTAATTTTTTATGGAAGCATATCTGCAGAAATCCCACCACACAAGAATAGCTAAGTAGTCACAACTTCTGAAATGACCACCAAATATTACTAGTATATGAAAGAAAACTGTTTTACAGAATGGTATTTGCCATTTCAAAATTGAAGGACTACATCTTACCTACATGCTGGCTACAGATCTCTGCTTTGTAAATGTTCAATGTAGGAATGTTACTAAAACAAATTTCATCTGGTTTACTTCTCAATAGTAATGAACGAAGTCTTTATGGCACACTGCTGTAAGTATGTTACAGCATAGCAGAGCATAGTATTTCATGAATTTTTACATCCTTTTGATTGAGGCAGTATGGACTTCAGCATTAATCGATGAGGCACAAATAATCCTATGCAATTTATGTTAAGTCCCACGTAAATAGTAAAAAGTGGGTATTAATAATTATCTTAAATACTGAAATAATGTGGAGAATCTTAGCATGCAAGTTTATGCACCTTTCAGAAAGCCAAAGAAGAGAGTGGATTAAATTAAGGGCTTAGGACTGCTGCAGAGCATGATACCAAGACTATCTCATAAATTCATTCAACTCTGAGGTGCTCTCCCTTGGGGAAATGCCATCACTCCTTCTACCTTGAGTTGCCTCTGATGCTCATGTGGGCACATTGTAATCCAGATAATGACTAAACTGACCATGGGATTAACCCATAGGTGCTGAGGGAACTGGCAGATGTGGTTGCTAAGCTGCTCTCTATTATATTCCAGAAGTCATTGCAGTCCGGTGAAGTCCCCACTGACTGGAAAAGGGGAAACAGAACCCCCATTTTCAAACAGGGAGATCCAGGGAACTATAATCCAGTCACCTTCACCTCTGTGCCCAGTAATATCATGGAGCAGATCCTCCTGGAGGCATTGCTGGAGCAGAAGAATAATGAAGAGGTGACTGGGTATGATCAACACAGCTTCACCAAGGGCAAATCATGCCTGACAAACTTGTGGCCTTCTATGAAAAGGTCACAACATCAATAGACAAGGGAAGAGCAACCAACATCATTCACCTGGACCTGAGCAAAGCCTTTAACACAGTCCCACACAACATCCTGCTCTCCAAGCTGGTAAAACATGGGACTGATAGATGGACAACTCGGTGGATAAAGAACTGGCTTGATGGCTGCACCCAAGGAGTGGCTGTCAATGGGTCCATGTCCAAGTGGAGGCCAGTGACAAGTGGAGTCCCACAAGGATCAGCGCTGGGACCAGTCTTGTTTAACATCTTTGTTGGTGACATGGATGGTGGCACTGAGTGCACCCTCAGCAAGTTCCCTTATGACACCAAACTGTGGTGTGGCTGACACGCTGGAGGGAAGGGATGCCATCCAGAGGGACTTTGACAGGCTGGAGAGGTGGGGTCATGCCAACCTCATGAAGTTCAACAAGACCAAGTACAAGGTCCTGCATCTGGGTCGAGGCAATCCCAAGCACTGATACAGGCTGGGCAGTGCCTGGCTTGAGAGCAAAGGAAAAGGACTTGGGGGTGCTGGGGGATGAGAAGCTCAACATGAGCCATCAGTGTACGTGTGCAGCCCAGAAAGCTAAATGTATCCTGGGCTGCATCAAGAGAAGTGTGGCCAGCAGGTTGAGGGATGTGATTCTCCCCCTCTGCTCTGCTCTCATGAGACCCCACCTGGAGTACTGCATCCAGTTCTGGAGCCCCTATTACAGGAGGGACATGGATGTGCTGGAATATGTCCAGAGAAGGGCCATGAGGATGATCAGAGGGCTGGAGCACCTCTCCTATGAGGACAGACTGAGAGAGTTGGGGTTATTCAGTCTGGAGAGGAGAAGGCTCCGTGGAGACTTGAAGGCTGCAATAAAGTATCTGAAGGGGCCTACAAGAAAGCTGGGGAGCGACTTTTTAGGATGTCAGCTAGTGATAGGACTGGGGGGAATGGATTCAGACTAGAGGAGGGGAGATTTAGATTGGAAGTTAGGAAGAAGTTCTTCACCATGAGAGTGGTGAGACACTGGCACAGGTTGCGCAGAGAGGTGGTGGAAGTCCCATCCCTGGAAGTTTTTAAGGCCAGGCTGGACAGGGCTCTGAGAAACATGATCTAATGGAAGGTGTCCCTGCCTGTGGCAGGAGGGTTGGAACTATATGAGCTTAAAGGTCCCTTCCAACCCTATTATTCTATGACTGAAAAATAACCCTCAGAAGGAGCCATTTCCAGCTGGATTTACAGGCTGAACTAATTCCTGACACACCTGCCTCATCATTAGAATGTGTGGGAAAGCTGCTGTCAGGAGTGGAAGGGAGGACCACCCCTTTGCACAGCAGCATGATCCTTCATCAGCTAAAAATAGATCACAGTAAGACAGTACAGATGAGGTTTTAAAACCTCTCATCCTTATGAAAATGCCTGCAATCAAAATCTGGCAACAAAACACTTCAATAGTATATACAAGAATAAACAGATGCCAAGAGTTTCAAAAAACTCTGTCTTCACAAGAGCTAGATCCAAGATTTATGTTTATTCCTTGAAACCTAAAAGCCTTCCATTAAGTATATGATTAGACTTTAAAAATAGTTAAATAAAATCTAATTCAAACATACTGTAATCACGGGGCAGAGGGAAGACAAGGCAGAATTGTGACTCCATTACAAATGAGGTGTCTTAATTACAAAGAACACAAGCCACTGCTTGGTTTTGGGTAATGTTCTTAATATCCTTCCTTGCAAAGGTAAATATCACTTGTTTTGAGCTACTGCCTAGAGACCTCAGCAGCAGGGCTCTGTTGAGCTAGGTTAGGGATTCTAAGGAGCAGCCATGAATGCCACCACTACATAAATATATTACATTTTAGTGATAAAACTCACTGTAGATTTCACATCACATCTAAAAAATAGATTCATAATATAAGATACTATCCTCATATTATTAAAGTAAGTTTTGAATTTAACACACTAAAGCTTATTCCTTTTCCCTGGAATCAGGGAAGTGAGGAGACGAATTTGTGGGCAGGACTGACAAATAGGGATTGCAGATTCTACATTGCATCCCTGCAAACAAAGTAACCAGAAAAAAAAAGACAATTGATTAGTGTTCAGAAATTTTTTTGTATGATTTTTTTTCTCCATATATATATATATATTAAAAAAAAAAAAAAAAAAAAAAAAAGGATATTGCTTCCACAGGATCCCTGTAATTACAGATCACATATGCTCAGGACCAGCTCAAGTGCTTTGGATTCCCAATGGCAGCAACAAAAGAGAAATGAACAGAGTGCCAAAAATTAAATGGAAAGGAAGAGAAGCTGGAATTTTAAGGCAACTTAAGACAAGCCCCTACAGCATGAAAGAAAACAAAAGGAAAGACAGTAAACATAAAGAAACTGTATAGGGAGTCCTACACCATCATTAAGAGAGAATAAAAAGACAGAACTAATAGACCCGGTACTAGAGCTTTCAGTAAAATTGGATAAACAACATTTTAATACATCATTTTCTCAGAACACTTGAAAACATGTAAAACACCACTGGTAACATAAATCAATACATATATACTGCATGTGTGCAAGAGACAGCCCAAAATCATTTCTTTCATGATCCAGAAGCCTCTGTCCAGCCCGACTGTGCGTTACACAAGACAACAAGGAGTAAAACATTTATTACCTTCTGAAAAGTTTTCCAGTGTGACTATTTCCCATGAGGAAAGTACTCCTTTTGCCTGGAACCTGAGGAAAGTACTCCTTTTGCCTGGAACCTGGTATGTACTGGATTTGTCTGACGACACCTAACTCATGCTAGAGGAAGGATACTCCTTAAGTCATAAAATTTTTAAAGCTTCTGCACTTCTCTTGGTAGGCTGCTCCAAATGTAACAACTCTCGCTATCATAGAATCATAGAATTGGCTGGGTTGGAAGGGACCTCAGAGATCATCAAGTCCAACCCTTGGTCCACTACTGCTGCAGTTACCAGACCATGGCACTGAGTGCCACATCCAGTCTCTTTTTAAATATCTCCAGGGATGGAGAATCCACCACTTCCCGGGGCAGCCCATTCCAATGTCTGATCACCCTCTCGGTAAAGAAATTCTTTCTAATGTCCAACCTAAACCTCCCCCAGCACAACTTGAGACCGTGCCCTCTTGTCTTGCTGAGAGTTGCCTGGGAAAAGAGACCAACCCCCACCTGGCTACACCCTCCTTTCAGGGAGTTGTAGAGAGTGATGAGGTCTCCTCTGAGCCTCCTCTTCTCCAGGCTGAACAGCCCCAGCTCCCTCAGCCTCTCCTCATAGGATCTGTGCTGGAGTCCCTTCACCAGCCTGGTTGCCCTCCTTTGGACCTGCTCCAGGACCTCGATATCCTTCCTAAACTGAGGGGAGTTTGGAATAAATGTGTCCTTTATTTTTAATGTTACAATTTCCATAGGTTCAACTGGTGGATTTTATCAAGGAAAAGGCAAAGAAGATTAATGAATCCCTTTCTACCCAATTTACTACTCAGTTTGAAGTACACAGGTAGCACAATCAGGGCATTTTTCAAATCTCAGAGGACATAGGAGCATTTTTATTTCAATGAAGGTCTCTTTCTCCAATTTTTCTATGAGCTTTAAAAGTCTCTTCAGTGCTTTCTTCCAGTTTTTAACTTTTTTTTTTTTTTTTTTAAGCTATAAGAAAACTGGACAAAAGCTTTATCTTCTGCCTTATAAATACCACATACAAATTGTATGTTTAAATGATAATATTTTCACTTTTTTGTTATCACACACACAAAATTCTCACTAGCTCCTACTGACAGCATGACATGAAGTCCTTCATGAGTGTGGGCTGCTATGATTCCTGCACATTTACAGTATCTGTGTTTCTGTAGAGCAAGAGCCTCTGTATAATTTGGTCTACATTGCTTTTTCAAATGTACATGACCCTGTATATTTTTTCAGTGGATCCCAATAACCATGTAATTTATATCATACTGTGCAATCGCCCTATTACTACCATTTGACATTTTTCCTAAATCATGTATTTAGCAATGCATAATAGTAAGGTTTTTTTCCAGCAGTTCTATGAAGAGGAATATTCCTCCTTCAAAATTACAAAAAGTTCTGGAATAATAAAATAGAAAAATTTACTTACTGTGTTTTTAAATGAAATATTCATAGCATTGTACAAATGTCACTAAACCAAACAGATGCACAGGCAGTCTTGAATAAGGTAAATGACATTATGAACAATCATAAAAATGTGAAAGGAATAAGAAGCCTATTTAATGAAAAAAAAAAATTCCATATGTCTTATGAAGTATTCTTTATCCTTTAAATGAGCACATTCAGATTTAGTCGCTGGCTTTGTTTCAGTGAAACCCCATCTGTACACTACATCGCTTACAGGCACATCTCAGTCATGCAATAACTATGTCACAGCTCATATATCAAATAAAAATCACATTCAAGTCCACACAACCTTATATACCCAAAGTCTTCCATTCTATTTAAAGTAATCCTAAGAGAGCTCTTACTGCAACTCACTGCTGATGTCACATGACTTTTGTTGGGAAACTGAGTCCTACAACTGCAATATCAAATAGGTCTTAAAACAGATGAGAACGATCTGAAGGAAAATTCTATTGTACTTACAGAGCCTGCAAGTTTTTGCACTTTTTAACAAAGAAACAGGTGTGAAACTAAAAGTACTAAATAGTAGCACTGCACAGCACTATGTTGTACTGTGAAAAGCAGGATAAAAACACAGGGAACTCACAGTAGGCTTAAGGAATTCTTCTGGCACATTTAGAATTCCAAGGCTAATAACACTGACTCACCAGATAAAGGACAGAAAGTTTTCATTTTACCTTTCCAGTGTCTAATGGTTTTGGTGCCAGAACAATCTTATTTCAAACCCAACAGCAAGGATAACTGATAAGTCAGAAAGGCCTTCTGTCCACATTACATGGCAATCCATGATCCCATTTTAACTTTTGTAGGAAGGCAACAGTATGAACAGCCACGTTAGAAACCGCTGAAATCATAACAATCTGAGCCATCTTCTCCACACAACTCCTTGAGCAAGCAGAATCCTGCTGAAACATTTATCAAGGGTTGGACTTGATGATCTCAGAGGTCCCTTCCAAGCCAGAAGATTCTATGATCTTCTGACAGTTTTTATTATCATTCCTTTGACAAATTGTGCAAAACAGAAAAACTATCTGAGGTACTCAGCTAAATACAAATGCCTCAAGTTGAAAACCAACTATATTCAATCAAAAAGAGATTCATTATTGACAATGTCTAGAATTGCATAGTATCTCTACATTACTGGCAACACATATGAAGATGATTATTGAATAGTTGTTGCTTGATAACTTCCAAGGAAGGTAAAGAATGTTTCAGTAGCATATAAAATATCTGAATCACTATAAAACACAGTATCTTTGTTGCTTTGTGCTTGTTTTTATTTTTTTCTATTTTAAAAATTACATTGATGAACAACATAAAAACCACCAGGACACTGTTACACCTGTTTAACTTCAGTCAGTTTCATGGGGTATATCCTAACAGCATTTAAATAACTTGCATTTAAAACAATTAGTAAAGCAAAAGAATGGCAAGTCAACTTCGCAATCAGCAAGCTTAACAAACTTTTCTTATGATTTGGTATTGCCAGCTTGGATTCTCAAAATAATGAGGAAACACCTCATTCTTCATGGATTACTAACTACAGATAAGTGTATTAGGCTAACACGCAACAATAAACAGAAGCCTCACATTAAAAAAAACAAACACACAACAAGATAAAAATTAAATATTCAGAAATAGCAAAATATCTAGCACCAAAAGCATGCAAGGGTCAACTACAATAAAGAGACCCAGCCTGATCAAGAGGATAGTTCAGAAATCGGCTGGCTCTAGTTAAGAGATCTGGGAGAAATAACAATTCAAACAGAAAATAATTTGTGTAGCATCAAGTAACACAGAATGAAAAGAAAGAAGCCTTGTCATCATCCAGCCTCAATTTTTGTGAAATACAGGCCACAGGATTCCCCTCCTGCATTTAAAAAGCAGCATCAATATATAAAAAAAACCCCAAACCAAAAACCAACCAACTAAAAACAAACAAACAAACCTTGCAGTCTCATTGAGTTGTTGCAGTCATTAACTATGGCCAACATGAAAAAAAAAAACAAAAAAACCCATAATTTTTAACTTTAATTTGTTTTGGCAACTGAAATTTGTCAAACCTCAATTTGCTAGACAGAAAAGTTTCATTTTGAATACATGATGCAGTTACCTCAAACACCAGTAGCTTTGCCTTTTACAAAGCAACTATTCCAGGCTAGAAAGTAATTGCTGTTACCAAGTTTCATCTCACATTCTGAAGTCCACATGAGCCTTAAGAAAATCAGTGGCTTTTTGAAGCCAAAACAATTACTTGAATGGCATTTGGAAGTCAAACTGATCTTCAAGGCTTCTGGGAGGACAAGACAAAATACAGTGCAAATGTGACACAGGACAGCCATGGAGTGGTTTCTCATCATTATGAGCTTTTTGCTTATATGTTAAAAAAATTGTGAAAGCAAAGACAAAAAAGGGCTAAGAATCACAGAATCATGGAAAATGGAAAAGAACTCTGAGATAATCAAGTCCAGCCAATGGCCTAACACTACCACATCAGCTGGAGCACGGCACTAAGTGCCACATCCAGTCTCTCCCTAAACACCTCATGGGATTGGTGACTCCACCATTTCCCTGGGCACCCCATTCCAATATCTGATCACCCTCTCCATGAGGAAGTGCTCCCTGATATCCAACCTAAACGTCCCTTGGCACAGCTTCAGCCCTTTCCCTCACATGCTGTCACTAGTTGCCTGGGAGAAAAGCCCAACCCCCATTTGGCTACAACTTCCCTTTAGGTAGTTGAGAGTGATAAGGTTCCCCCTGAGTGTCCTCTTCTCCAGGGTAAATATGGCTAAAGTAATAAAAATAAAAATAAGAAATTTCCCACTTGAATACAAGAATAAAATACAAAAGTAAAATATAAGAGTAAAAAGACATTCCCCATTTGAATACAAATACTTAGCTTAAAGGATATACATGTATTTAGTTTAGGTTAAAGAAAAAGCAAATTAAAGAAATTATAAGTATTTTAACTTTTTATTTAAATAGTAATTCAATGGCTTATAAAAAGAAGAAAGTATCCTGACACCATGGCCAGCAAGCTTATGAACTCTACTTGATAAGCTGTGTCCAAAAATGGAAGCACCTGCAAGGATACTTTGGCTCTAAACTGTAAAACTCTCTAAACTGTTCAAGTGACAATGCACCAAGAAGAGATTTCCTAATTGACAGAACTGACTGAAAAAAAGCTCTGTACTATTGTCCTGGTTTGGGCCAGGATAAAGGTGATTTTTTGTCTTGTACTTTTGCTTTCAGCTAAGTCTCCTGTAAGTAGTTGCACTTGCTGAAATTAACAGCAAGTTTCTCAGACAGTGTGTGTTTCTAGGACTGATAACACTTGATGTTTATAGTTACTGCTAGAGACTGGTGTGCAGAGCCAAGGACACTGCTCAGCTCTGAGGAAAACATAAAGAGGTCCCACCTGCATCCCTCCTTTGGGGAGGAACGGACAAGATAGATGCCAGAATTGACCAAACAGAGTATTGCATCCCTTATACATCATCCTCAAGTATAAATTTGAGGGATCACGAGGGCCAAGCCAGATTTCCTGCCTCCAGCTTCTGGCTGCCTGCCCTTCCTGCCTTTCCAGCTCCCTTTCCTTCCCCCGGCATCCTGGAAGGATCCCGTCCATTTGTCTGCCTGTGCTCCTGATCCGTGCCAGCCCTTATCTGTGTGTTCCTGCCTCCAGTTCCCAACTGCTGCCGACCCCAGGAGTCCAGCCTGGACTTTCCCAGAGCTGCCCTGCAGCCTCGGTGGTGACGTGAGAGCTATTGGGGGGAAGGGGGGAGGAATGTGGTATCCATTTTCTTGTATATTTGTATATATTTAGTAATTTTTCCTATTTATCATTACTGTTTCATTAAAGTTGTGTAGTTTAGCTTCCAACCCATAAGTCTCTCTCCCTTATTCTCTCTCCTGTCTTATCAGGGAGGAGAGAGAGATTAATAGAGAGCGCCTGTTACTTGGTTTAATTGCCAGGCCAGTGTTAAACCGTGACAGCTATCGTAAAAAAATAGAACATGACTCCCAAGTACAGAAAAAAAGAGTGTTTCACAGAATATATTTTCCTTTTACATTATGAGATGCTAGAAAGACCTCTACCAACTACAACTTATTAAACAATACTTATGTAATACATAAACAATACTTATGTAAACAGTACAACTTATTAAATATTGCTTTTGCAATGGTAGACAGAAGGGTGACTACCCAGGAGCTGTCCTGGAAGAGTGAATTCCACCTCCTTGCTGGTGCAGGGTGTAAGCACTGGATTCCTGTTTGCATTCATTTCAACAGGTAGAAGAAACCCAGAAGTCGAAATCTCCTCTTTTCAATATCTTTTCAATGTCTTTTCAATATCCTGCCTATCTCAAACAACTTCTTTTTCATGCCACTCTTTGTTAAGTGTTTAAATTGATTTCTGCAGTATTTCTGTGATCTATCAGAAGCTTATATTTCCATAAATGAAGTGTGGACTGGATTTCAAATAGTTAACACTTGGGGGCATATACCAAGGCTGGCATATTAAAGCTTCAAGTTTCTCCCTTCTTTGTGGTAGAAACTTTTTAAGTACTATACATGCATAGGAAATAAACACGTTATCAGAATATTGTCATTATATTAAAATATCTGAGAGTAAAATACTGAAAGAAAAGACTTCACAGGAGATTAAGGAACATGCATATACTGTATGTATGATACATACATATAGTGAAATTATTATTATACACACTTAGAAATCTTACTGCATTGTAGCACACAAGAATTTAGAGGGAAAATTAAGGAAAATTTCACAAAAAGCTAATTAACACAGGTACTTGTACCATTTTGAAAGCCCAAAAACAGAGCCACCTGGTCCAGTAAAACAGTCTTATGTTCACCCTGGAAGCACCTGTACACTTAAGATGGGTAACATTACAGAAACTTAAATCACAATCTTGGGAACTCAGACCAACTTCAGAATGTAACAGGGAGGGAAATACACAAATTTAGTTCTCTAGAAAATCATCCATTTTACTTGTATGTGTGCTTCAAGGTACTCTATTATAATGTCTGCAGGTTCTGTTTCTACAGCTCAATTTTCTCATCAAATGCTACCATAACAAATGCAGCATCTGACCGAATGTGACAAATATTAGGAAAAAAAAAATGTTTTCCAGTGTGTGTTCTGAACAGTAATTCTTCATGTCATCTCTCAACCAGACTTAGTCATTACTGCAATGCCCTAAAAGCTGATCTGCAGATCTTTGTTCCTGATCACTTTCCCCTCCAGTTTTTAAGTTAGAAAAGCTCTTTGCAAACATCATTGGAGAGAAACTCCCCTAAAGGTTTATCTTCAGACAAATCATTCAAATGAAGGTGTGGTAGGCATGAGATGGAAACACTGACATCATGACTATAGTTTGGTTTCAGTGCTATTGCCTTCTGCAGCTTTTTTTCGCCCCGTATTTAAGGAATATTCTGTACGTTCAAAAAGAGTTTTTCAAGCCTTTGTGCAAATTTGCAGAAGGCGAAATCTATGGAACAAAGTAGTAGTTTGATACTGCTAAATATGGCAGAGGTACTATCTTGCTAATAAGCACAAATCTGTTGGCAAGCTGGTTCATTGGTAACATATGGGATACTGCAACATATGAATAGATAGGAGCATAAAAGTGATCCCATGGTAAAAGTAGCCTGGACACAAAGTACACATCAAAGCAAGTTTTATAAAAAGCTCTTTTGAAAGTCAGATGATCAAGTGTTTAGCACTTTGGTGATCACAACTACCTCATCTAAAAGTCCAGTGGATGGATACAAAGTTAAGTGATGAAACCAGGAACTAGGAGAGCTACAGCAAGATGGAATCACATGAGCCTTTCAACAGAACTGCAAATGCAGTGCCTCAAAGCTTTACTTCAAAGCTTAAAGGCAGTCTAAAAAGAGTACACAAATATCTATGGACTCCTGATGTCTCTGAAGTGATCTGGTTGGCACAAAGAGTTTAGTTTAGATGGAATTTCCTAAGATCATCCCCTGAACAGTGCAGTTCACCCATATGAACTGTATATTATCCTCATTATAAAAGCACTTGAAAAGCTGTTGAATACATGTAGGGACTGTGTTCTTTAGAAACTAAGTGGGACTCTAAAGGAACATGAAAAAAGATTCAGTATAATAGATACCTAACAGGTATTTTACACTGTATAACCTATAATTCTAAACTTGCCAGTCTGATATTTACTACCAAGACTGTGCCAAGCACTGTCAAAACTACTTACAATAGGAAATATTCACTGTCAAGCACTCATACAAAAAATAGTCTGGGAAGTATGAATAGCAGTACAACTTGTTTTAAAACAAGTAAAATAAAATTATCCTCTCTGTTCAAGATTCCTTGGTTTCTGACAGACCATAAAAAAGAAAGAACCAAAAAAACAATCAAACAAAAACCCAAACCAAACCAAACTAAAAAATACCACAATTTATTTTGCTTTGCTACGTTTTGGGTGGAAGGAGAGTCTTCATTTCCTGATGCCAGGCAGGGCTGCCACTCCTCTCCATTCTATTGGGTAAAATTGGATTCACCTCAGACAGCGAATCCCAGCAGACTTGATGTCCCAAGTGCCTCTGAAGAACACCTGCTTTATTCCTCATTTTGGAAGTATAAAAGTTCTAAATCTTCTCTTTTGCCAAGCAAACAACTAAACCAAGTGTGAGGGACCAACCCTCAGAGCCTATTGTAGGAAGTGGTGTGGAAACACCACTGTAAGCCTTCCAGCAAAACCTCATTTGCACTCCAAAGAACTGTCTGAGAGCTAGGGAAATACAAGCAGAATGCCTGCACATAGAGACAATGTCAGAGATAAGGATGCAGGGGGTGCAGGTCCATTCCAGTTGCTCAGATACACCATCCTTACTAAGCAGCTGTTAAAGCAAAACAGGCCTCTAACAGGAAAAGCTATGACAGAGGGCTCTGGGAGGTGGATCCAGAAGTGATTTTCTGTTACCTATCTCTCTAACTTTTGTTTTTCTATTCTGTTTCTTCCTTCCTAAAACCATTAAGCACTCTGACGCCCACCACACGTTTTCCCAGGTCACCCATTTTGAACATACACATATCATGACTTTTATGATCAAAACATTAGCTTTATGATTGCAGAACATGAGCATAATTAAAATAGCAGTAATCCTCCTATAGTTCTAATTAAAGCTCATGCTGAAATACAGACCTTTAGTGCTGTTTCACCTTAATCCGATCAAGGGGTATCTGACAGTCAAGCATTTCCTTGGACTGCAACATTTTTATCACTCTCCCCAGGTAGGCCAGGTATGAGAGGAGGAGTAGATCCAGCCCCATCGAGGCTCCTTTCTGAGAAGTAATTTAGAAAACAGCCTTAATCCCCCTGGGTTGCCCAAATCCAGGTTTTTATTTAATTCCTCCTTTTCCTGACAGTGCAGGTAGATGGCTGACTAATTCTTCACAGTGGTAACAAATCTGAAGGTACTCGGAAAAGAGTATAATTCCGCATTCCAAAATCAGTTTGGGGTGTAGACAACACAGTGGTTTTTTTTGTTAGAGGAGCAACAGAATTTAACACACTCCTTCAACAGCCAGTGATCAGAAAATACAAAGTCAGAACACTGAATGGACCCAGCTATCAAACAGTGGGGTACAACCACATTTAGAGGATTATTTTTTTGCTCAAATGTATCCACTCTTGCTAAGAAACTTGATGTAATTCTTCTTAATATGAATTGTCAACCTAGCTGGAGTATGTGGTAGTATGGCTCTGTTTCCTAAGAGAAATGAATACTGTATGATTCAGAGGAAGCTTCCAACATGATAGTAATTAGTGATATATTCTTGCACCATTGCAGAGGCTTTGATTTCCCTTATATTCGATACCTTGGTTTTACTTGGCTTCTTTGAAAAGCAGCACATTTGAAAACAACACATGAAAAACCATGTCTACGTCTTAAATCAGAAAGTTTGAAAAATTACCAGAATACTTCAAAGAAACCCTTTGCATCAGTCTAGATTTAACACATTTCTATAACAGTACTTAAGAGCTGCATTTCTTCTTGATTTCTATAGTATCTACACAGTCACTCCCCATTCCCTGCAATAACTGAGGCATAAATGGTTACAAAAATTCCAAGTTAAGAAAAAGCATCTTTAAAAAGAAAAACAACATCTGAAGCTACCACTTGAGAATTTTCCTGCTCTTCACTAGCCGATCAAATCAAAAGAAAAGCAGAAATAGAGACAAATAGAATTCAGAATTAAGAAGTACAATGAAGAAGTAGTAAATGAGATGCAGCAAGAAAGCCAGGGTGCAAAGACAGTAGAAATCAGCATATTATCTGGATTCATTGATCATGGTGCCCTCAAAACAAAACTTAAAAAAAAAGTGGAACACTTATTTGGTTTGATCTGTATCCATACCAGTGTTATGACTCAATAACACTGGAACTAAGTTCAGACTGGGGACTACACTTACTTAGATGATCGACAACTAAAAAAAAAAAGGTGTTTCTGGAAATCATTCTGATTACTTTCTCTGAACCAGCCATAGCCCTGGTTCTAAATTATATTTTGAAGGCTGTTATGCAGATAACAGGAGCTCTTACTTTGCATATGACAGAGCTCTCAAAAATCAGGACCTCTGATTATACATTGAACTCTGACATCACCTAAGAATCCTAGCTTTTTAAAAAACACATTTATGTGTAATGTATCATTATTTGTAAAAAATATACAAATCTACAGCAGGACTTCAAAATTAGGAATATTTTCTGAGAATAGTACAACATATCAAAGCAATCACATCTGTTTCACCATACATCATTTTCCTGTTACACTTCACACAAAAAGAAGATAATTTTCTTGCTTTCTATAGTTTCCTGAGAATCTCATTCCCCAACTTTGTCTGCCTTATTGTTACTACCTTTTTATATTACTGTTTATTTCTACCACTGGTTATACTTTTTTTGTCCCAAAGAACTGCCCACCTTTAAAGATTTAATACTAAACTAAACAATTAATGGTCACAACATCACTTTAATTGTAGGTTAGTATTTTCAGCAAACACTGGACTTTCTGTCCTTACCATTATCTTATTACATGTTCCTTGCATTATTTTATTCTGTGATTATGAGGTAGACTAAATGTGTAGAAAAAACATTATTCTTTACTGCAAGGGTTGCAATAATCAATAGTCACAAAAGTCTGCATTTCAAAAGGTTAACTACTTTCCCACAAGATATAAACCTAGAGAAGAGTATCTTTTTCTTGAATCTCCATGCAATTACAAACCATGATTTGAATCTATTATCTCTAGGTTTAAAATACTCACAAATTATGCAGCTTTTAAAAAAGCCTAATTCAATAATAATAATAAATTATGTACTTGCTATTGCGGTACATAGCACTCTGTTATCTTTCTATGGCAGAACACAATTGGTATTCATAATCTTACCTTGTCAGGGGAAAAAAAACCTGACCTCACAAATGGAAAGAATTTTTTCATGTCATTAACTCAAGTTCATTACATAAAAATAATTTTAGAGCATACTAGGACACTTTGTAAACTATTAGTATTGTGGGCACTGTTATAACAAAACTTCTGTCTGATATTTAGTATGTCACATGATTTCAACTTGGTGCAACTTTCATTTGATCAAGACATTGCATAAACTCACTCAAGATCAGCTTTCAACATTACATGTATGCAAACAGAAAACATCCTTCTATCATGCTTAATAACTCACAAGTAGCTGCTTCTACATTTTAAGATGAAAGGACATCCCATGTCCTCAAACAGAAAAGGTTATACAGTTAGCAGACAAATTATTGCTTGTTTCGGTTCTATCAACTGTATGCACTGTCATTTCCCTCTCAGAACATCTCACTATACAAACTGATCTAATAACCTAAAAAGTAGGATTCTTTAATGTGAAGGGGGAAAGGACAGACTGAATTCTTGATATTTCCACAACTGTCAACCTACCACAGTGATGCTCAGACCTAGAAGTATTAAATGTTATACACTAGCACACTTATTAATCAGACAACAGTGTGACTGAGTTTGTATGTACTCATGGAAGCAAAACTCAGGTTAAATCTAGTTGGCAGAAGAAAATTAGAACAGGAAACAGATTCCAGAGCCACCACCACTGCATTCTAGCACTAGCTTTTACTCCTCAGCTAACAATTTTGCTTTAATGTTTAAAAAGGTGAAAAATAGCAGTAATACACTTGACATACTAGCAGCCTTCCAGTACATATGAGAAGGTTCTGATGAAGGTGCAGCTAGGCTGTTCCCAGCAGTGCACAGTAGAGGATAAAAGACAATGATCATGTACTGAAACAAGAAAGGTCCTGCCTGGATAGGAAGAATGAGAATAGAGGTACAAGCTGCACAGAGAGGTACAGCACTCTTATTCTTAAAGATTGGCAAGGTCTGACTGGACAGTGCTCTAAAGAATGTGATCTGGTTCCATAACTAACCATGATCATACCAGAGGATCAGACTTGAGGCTTTCTGCAGTCCCAGGAATTGAATTTTCTGGCAGCCCTTTTATTTTTTAACAGGGGCAAAGAAATAGTATCCTTTTAGGTCTTCGAAAAAGCACTGTTCAGCAAATGGTGGCATTACTAGGGTCCATACTTCTGTTGCAGGACCTCTTGCATTCACCTTTTTCTTAAAACACAGGCCAAAAATACCACTATGGCCTTCTCATTCATGCTTTAACCTTGTATCAGCTTCCTGGTTCACTTTGAATTTGACAGTTTCTCTGGGCCCTTTCCCAGAGAAGCATCTTTCCTTCTGTTATGTCTGAAGCTTTCTTTTGTCTGCACTGAACTCTTCTCAGAAAATTTCCCTTTCCTATTATAAAGCAGATTTATGACTTATGTTTTTCCTGGTTTTATACTCATAACACTGAATTCCAGTAGCTTAGTTTCAACATGCTCTATTGCTCTTAGAAAAGAAGCCACCACCTCAGCCTTCCTGTAGTTTTTCACCTGACACAGTATGTGGCAATTAGAACAAGGTGAAAAGGCAGCCTACCTCCCTGCTGTCCAAACACACCTTTTTAAATAGAACAAGAAATAACATAAAGCTAACAGCTGAACAAACAAAACAGGTGCTCTCAGTCATAGCTTCCATTGCTATTTGTGCAAATAAACTACAGACTCTGGAGGAAGGGCACTATTTATAGCTCTAAGCTTAGGTGTCTTGTTTTTGGTAGCCCACCAACATACCCAACAAGAGTTCCCTGTTAATTTCAACATACATGCCAAACTGCATTTCTGACATGCAATTCAACTTTAAAAACTCAATAAATGTTTCTTTATATCCACAGACTTCATGCACGTATGTATGTATTCCTTTCAAAAGCTATTTATGATTTTAGCTTGTTTCTTTCCCTTTGACTGTGCTGTTGACATTATGTATACATTCATTTTCACAATAGACATTTAAAAAATCTCAAGTGGATTTTTAAGTACATAACATTCTGTAGTAGTGCTGAATGTACAGTAGTTCTAGTAGTACTGTAGTAATTCTACAGTAGTACATTACAGGTAGGGTTGTATGAATGCCTTAAGTACACTACCACCGTTTTTTCATCAAAATACTGTATTTTTCACTTCAAAAGCTTATTAAAGTGTATTAGTTAGACTGGAAAAAATAAAAAGACCAGTACTAATTACCAGTTTACTCACATATTCAATTGTTGCTTTCTCCTTCCAGGTGACTACAGAATCATTGTTTTAGGCAGAAGATTTATTAAGAAGATACTTAAGTTAAACTCCAAGTGTAACAAATTGAAATTATAAAACATCCCACCTATCCCATACTCAGTGCCAGTTCATAACTTAATATTACTGAAAAAGTCTACAAGGAAAGGAAATAAAAGATTATACACAGCTAAATTATGCTCAAATAATTAAGACAAAGGAAAAAATGTGCTTAGGTGACTTATCCACACTTTGTTTCCATCTGAAATTAAGAGTTGATAATCTTAACAGACCTTCACAAAAATGTACAATGTATAAAAATAATACCATTTACACATTGGATTCAGAAGCCTGCATGAAACATGAGGACACTTGTGGGTACCATCATCCATGCAAAACAGTAAGCTGTTTACACTGTGCAGGTTTCATATAGCTCTGTCCTGCCACTCCCAAGTAATTACTTAAGAGAATACCCTCTTACACTTTGATTTTAAACAGAAAAATTAAGCCATACTGCTCAAAAATAATGGCAAAATTGGACACATTATGTGAAATAAACAGATATTAAATGCCAATATATTGCAAAGACACAGAGCTTAACAACCTGCACTACCACTAAACTTTGAAATGTTGGGCTTTTGCTGGGTTTTGTGTTTTGGGGCTTGGTGGCAGGAGAGCAAGAAGGTAAGAGTATTTTAAAAAACAGGAGTATTAGAAAGGCAAGTTGCTTACTCAAGTTGTTTTCCTAAGTGGTTAAAAGAACCACGCAGCAGCTCCACAACCCTTTTTTATATGTACACCTGGGAAGAATACTGAATCCTGTTACTTTCCTCAGTGCTACCCTGATGTGGTTTAGACCAGATGTTTAAATGTTACAGTATGTACATTTTCTTCTCTTCTTCCAAGGCAAAAGCAAAATAAGAGGAATATTTGACTTCACTCCACAAGAGACCTATTTAATAGTTTGGCGGTTATGTAAGTAAAGGTAGCTTGGCTAAGTCAATGTTGACGACATACAGAACGACATGATCCTAATGAGTTGGAAAATATTGGCTCTCCTGAGATTCAACCAGATGCTACTGCGCTGAGAAAGCTACTGTATTATTGAATTTCATTTTTATGAGGTAAAATTTATTATTCAACCATTAAGGTATCCCACATGAAATCTTGCATAAAATAGTTTTACAGTTACTTTCTGGAAAGTAGATTTTATTTTAACTTTAAGACATCATTTACATGAGGGATTCAAATGCCTATTTGATCACCTTCAATAGAGAAATGTAAGGTCTGCAAGCAATTTTCTCAAAAATACCAGATTAATGGAACCGAACTGTCAACAAAATAATGAACTACCTGAATAGGACAAGGAAAAAGTGGTAGCAAGTTCCAGTTTTCCAGAGTAAACTAAAGCCATGTGTGACTGTATATATGTTTTCTTGGCAGGCTGAAATGGTTAGAAGCTGAGTGCTTCAGATACCTACTACCAAATAATGAAAAAATACACAGGAAAATTACTCCATAGGATTAATTATGCTAAGCCATTGAAAGATCTTAACTTGGACTGTTTTTCTAAAATTCAGGTATTTTGTACAGTTATTTTTGTAAAAAAAAAAATCTGTAATTGTAGAATGTTATTATATCTATATCTGATTGCAAAAATCTAGAAAGCATGATGCATTTCAGATTCATGTTTGCTTCCACATTTATAGCTGATGAAATGCAAAATTGGGATGTTTCACAAGCATGAGGAAGCATAAGAACTAGAATTGTTTAAATGATATGTAACACACTGTTGTGCTTATATACCAAATGTATTACAAAATAAAACTGAAGGAAACATAGATTTCCAAAGAGATACTTGTGAACTGAAGACTCACAAAATACTCTTTTTAACTGTCCTCCACAAATTCTCCACTATACACATCTTTTTACTAGTAGTTTCAAGGTAACAGACCTTACAAATAAATATGACAAATACAAATTTTAAGTACTAAAGCACTTCTTTTTTAAACTGGCAGAAACCAAACAAACAACTTGCTTTTGAGACTGAAAAACTTGTTTTTTTCAGACAGCTTGCCTTTGCACAAATTCATCAAATGATAAACTCTTGGACTACATGATGAAGACAGAAATTCTAATAACCAATAGACTATGAAATACTTGAGGAAAGTGTTTTTCTCCAAATGGAAAAATGCTTCTGCGCAGCAGGGGGATGAAGGTAGGTGGGGGACATAAGTAATTTTCCTTTCCTAGTATTCCATTAATCTATTCCCAACAAGAATTTTTACAGGGAACAGCTTGAGAGTTTGTTCTCAATCTCTAAACTAGTTCTGAAGGAAGTTTTGGAGCAGAGAAACATTCATACTCCAGGTGAGATCATGGGACAGAACCTCAGATACTAGCTATTATTTTGCTCCTTTCTTTGGGGAAATACACTATTCAGAGTGTCCTTTTAAAACTACATTCAGAAAAACTTGCAGCAGTTACCTGCAGACAGGTTCCCAAAAAGAACTTTGTAATGTCTGAGACTATTCAAAGCATGTCAAAAGGCCAATAGTCACATATTCTTCCGATGTTCTTTACTCCTCCTGCAACTCATTTATCAGTACTTCCAATTAAGTTTTGGCTCTTAATATTACATGTTCCTCAAATTTAACACTTTCTATGTGCTTCTCCTTGCTTTGTCTTCCCCTGCATCTCTCTTCCCTTTTTATCAGGTCATCCTTTTCCTCCCTTTTTCCTTCCTCTTCATTTTTTCCTTCTTTTTTCCTCCTAGTTCATCTGTTCTTCTTTCCCTACAGTACATCTTAGCCCATACTGTAAGCACGGTGTCAGTGAGGCAGTTTTAAAACTGAAGGAGATGTCTGCCTTGGAAAAGGCATACAACTACAGACCATAAATCCTGCTAAAAAAAGATGCATGCTGAGAGGCTACAGTGGCTTGTGGTATCACTTTTGAGTTCAAGCAATACCAAACCAGTATTTTATGGAGGCACACCATGCAGAAAAACCACCTGGTGTAAAGCCTCAAAAAAGACATTAGGACCTCAGCAACAATTGTTTCAGTCTAGTAACTCTCTTCAATCACCACACAAAAAACATTAATAAAGATAGAGGCTCTTGAAATAGATATAGGCTATGTAAACAAATGGTAAACACATTTGAAACTGGCTGTGTGCAAGTAGTAAACCATAGAAGTTTATCTGAAGTCTAAGTACATACTCAAAATTGGCAGAGGACATCTGGAAGGGTAACGCACAACCAGAACACTTCTATAGGAGAGGGCATAATTTGGTCACAAAAGAACATTTTCAGTTTGCAAAGGACAAAAAATCATGGTGTTGTACTATGTATCAATAATATGTAGTATCATAGAATGGTTTGGGTTGGAAGGAACCATAAGAAGCAACTAGTTTCAATCCCTCTACAATAGGCAGGGACACCCCCCACTAGACCAGGTTGTTCAAAGCCCCATCCAAACTGGCCTTGAACACTTCCATGGAGGGAGCATCCACAACTTCTCTGGACAACCTCTTCCACTATCTCACCACCCTCATACTGAAAAACTTCCTCCTAATATCTAATCTAAATCTACCTCTTTAAGCTTAAAACCATTACACCTGAAGCTTTCTCTACACACTTGTAAAAAATCCCTCCCCAGCTTTCCTGTAGGCTTCCTTCAGGTACTGTAAGGCTCTCTGGAGGTCTCTCTAAGGTCACTATAAGGTCACTATATAGTGACCTCTCTGGAGGTCACTATAAGGTCTCTCTGGAGCCTTCTCTTCTCCAGGCTAAATAACCTCAACTCTCTCAGCCTGTCTTCATAGGAGAGGTGTTGTAGCCCTCTGATAGTCTCTGTGGCCCTCCTCTGGACTTAATCCACGAGCTCCATGTCCTTGTGTTGGGGGCTCCAGAACTGGACACAGTACTCCAGGTGGGGTCTCAGGATAGCACAGGGTAAGAAACACCTCCCTTGATCTGCTGCCCATCCTTCTTTTGTAGCAGCCCAGGACACAGCTGGCTTTCAGGGGTGCAAGTGCTGAATTTTTGCTGCTGGCTCATGTTGAGCTTCTTAGCAACCAAGACCCCTAAGTCCACCTCCTCAGGGCTCCTCTCAATCCATTCTCTGCCCAACCTTTATATGTGCTTGAAATGGTCCAGACCCATGTACAGAACCTTGCACTTGATATTTTTGAACTTTGTATCATTCAGAATGTAGGCAGCCAGATTTGTTGGAAACCTCTGGATAGCAGCAAAATGTTAAAATCAGGAAGACAAACAACATAAGCCTTTTTTTTTTCTTTTTTTTTCTTTTTTTTTTTTTGATGATAATGTAATGTCTGGACAGGGCTTTTTTTATTTAACAGTGGGATAAGAATCTGGATATACAGCTATCCTGCTAGACTTCTCATTAGTTAGAAAGATGGCTTTTAGAAGTTTGGAAGAGTAAAGGTGGAAGGTAATTTGGGCAACACTGCTCATGAACCACATGGTTTGATTCTTGTAGCAATAGGGGAAAAAACATCAAAAACCAAAAAACAAACAAAAACCAAACAAACAACAAAAAAAAAACCACCAAAAAAAAAAAGCCCCACAACTAACTTCAATGATGACATTCCGTGTCATCATTTGTGGAAATAGGGTAAAATGTAGGTAAGGAGACTTTTAGCTGTATTGTTCATTTTTCTTGCAAGAATATTACAGTTTCAGAGAAACAATAGTCAGAAAAAGCCAAGGAATAAAGGGAGAAAAAAAAGACAACTTCTACTTCTCTATACAATTACAGTCATTACAGTCAGATTTTTTTCTAGAAGTTTACACACATGCAAGTTATTGTTAAAATATGTGGAAGCTGAGACAAAGTATAAGGATGATTTTAAACCAAGCATAATACTAAATTTTGAAAAGGTATTTTAATGAAAGGTAGAAGACCTGCAGACTCAACCAAGCTAAAGATTAGGGCAAAATGATAGACAGCAATCATTTTATAGCCTTGACCTCAATGCTGCCCTCATCAAGATAATGAGAAGTACAACTACAGAAGTATAAAATTTACCAGGTCAAGTGTTAGGCCACAAACAAAAGAAGATCAAAACAAGTGTACTAGAGCATTGGTTTACTATATTTAAGCACTTTAAATGTGTGCTACAGACTTCTGCAGCTGTATTGTTAGCATGGTTGTATCAACATTCATTGAACTCAAGGACTGAAGCATAGTGGATGGAACAGGCTACTTTGGAACTGCACAAATCCTGATATCTGGAATGACCACATGATTGTATTTCCACATTTCTCTAAGGTGTGGATTGTGAACCTGCTACCTTCAGAACTCCAAGTCCTTGAAAATAAAACCTCATAATTTCATCCTTACGTGACCCACAAGAATCAAGGAATTAAGAGGATAAGTGTCTTTTGGGAAAGAAGAAAAAAAATCAAAGCCCTTAAAAAGCAATTATTTCCAACAAGAGTCCTTTTGCACCATCAGATCAACCTATATTTAACTTTTAGAAGAATGACAGGACTGGAAAAGGAAAATAGGAAAGGAAAAAAAAAAAAAAAAAAAAAAAGAACTGATAAAGAGATAAAGACTTCCAGTGACAGTCCAATCTACTACTCTGCTGCAAATCAAGATTTACTAAATCTGAACCATTCTCCTATCACATTTTTCCAAGACTGGTACTGATGGGAGAGTCTAAAACATCTCAATTATTCTTATGTGTTTATTCACAACAGATAAACAACAATGGGTCTAAATAATAAGAGGATCTAAATTATTCTAGCCTGCCTACAAATATAAAGAAAAAAAATGTTATCTTCTTCTGAATGACCTTCATGCACTTTAGGTCTGTAGTCTTCTCTGTAAGGTGGTCAAAATTTATAATTTCCTCACAAAACCCATGGGTGTTTTGCAAAAGGATGACAGGCAACCGATTTCATTATTTATATCATCATCACTGATATTGGCAGATCTTCAGCAATTTCACAGCAGTTAGGTAAAATTTATTTATAAAATTGTATGAGAAACATCTGCAGACCTCAAAAAAATTAAATGCATGGCCCTTAACAATCCCGTATTTTTATTTCCTCAAACAGCTTCACCTCTGAATGATCTTAAAACAACACCACACCATATAAGGCAGCAAAGGTGAATGTTTCACATGAGGGAAGCATGGAAAAATTATCCTGCATGGGAAAATTAAATGCATTCAGAAATCAGTGCCAAGGAGTGAAGCTTCATAGCTTAGCTTACATCCTGGATTTTAAGCTTAAGCTATAAATACCCATATACACACAGAATCATTCTGTCTGTTAACTACTGTTAGTAAAAACCTGGATTTAAAGGATATAGTTGTAGGCACATTCACTAGCAATGCTCCGTAACACAATAAATACTTCACAAAAAACATCACATATTTACCTGAAGTTTGGAAAACCTCATTCAGCAAAGCTTCATTTACTACCACTGAACTGACATTTCCAACAGGATGACACCAGCTCTGATAAATAGATTGTAGCAGAAGGGTTTGAGCTCTAGTTGCTTGAATTGTCAAATTAGGAAGCTCAAATATGCATTCTGTTAGTGGGACATGAGCTCGCTTGGTCCTGTTCAAAATATAGAGAGGAAAAAAAAGAAAATCATTAGGTTGGTGCATAAAAATCACAATTTAAAACCTTGGTCACACAATACCAGACTGTAAGCAGTTATTTTGTATGTTGGTTGGAACTGTGTGCCTGTTGGTTTTTTTCCTGTAATAGCTGAGTCAACTTATACTGAAATACACTCTGAACAGGACTTCTGCTACGTGATTTAACTTTGCATGTCCCTTCCAAACACGAAAGGAAAAATATAATCTCTTAATTCAACTAATCTCTTGGTTTTAGAAATTTTCATAAAAGTAATTTCCAAGTGGTCTCACCTAAGTAACACCTACTCATAAAATTGAGCAGTTATTAAAAATAAAGAAAAAAATGAGTTTTCTGAAAAAAAATTTAAAGCTACAGTGAATCACTAAATATGGCCAGTGATCCAAACAACCTACAGACAATATTCTTAAAACAAATCCAAAAAGACCCAAATTCCATATTTGTCCTCATATTCCGTGTATCTGTCTGACTTATTAAGGGATTCTAACATTTTTCAAATGCATTTTATCTGGAGGGGAGCGTAAGACAAAGGACATTGTTAGGGACAAAAGCTCTTTCGTGATGAAATCTCTCCCATAATTACAGCAAAATCAGTTACTTTTTCTTTCTAATACATACACTACTACCTGAAAACAAGGAACAAATTGATTTGCTACATTTATTAGAAATTGCAAAGGTTCTTTGCAATTTGTTAAAATATGTGGAAGCTGAGACAAAGAATAAAGATGATTTTAAACCAAGCATTGCAAAGGTTCTTTGCAACTTGAGTTCCCCAACTCAGGAGAGGGCTCCATGAGTCTCTTCCCAGCACCTGATGGATGTGGATTCTGAAGGGCATGTGGTGAGCTGGCAGAGCAAGGAGCAGGCAAAAGATAGTGGGGTTTGGGGTCTGTCTGTAGAGTATGGGCAGGAAAGATTGACCCCCTGTGTGTTCCACCCCTCTCAGAGCCCTCACGGTCCTAAGACCATCTTATTTTGTTCCTCAGACTCAAACTTTAGTTGTTCCACACAGACTATGACAACCAAAATATTCTGCTGCTATCACTTGTGTTGAAGGGGGAAAGGGGGAAAGGGGGAAAGGGGGAAAGGGGCAAAGGGGCGAAGGGGCGAAGGGGCGAAGGGGCGAAGGGGCGAAGGGGCGAAGGGGCGAAGGGGCGAAGGGGCGAAGGGGCGAAGGGGGGAAGGGGGGAAGGGGGGAAGGGGGGAAGGGGGGAAGGGGGGAAGGGGGGAAGGGGGGAAGGGGGGAAGGGGGGAAGGGGGGAAGGGAAAAGGGGAAAGGGGAAAAGCAGTTTACTGTTTGAATACTATCAAATACTATTTGATTTGGAACTATCATATTCTGGATGGATGCAGCTTCTGTTGACAGGAAAACCAAAACTGATTAGAGGTCTTTCCAGATGAGATCTTGTATTAGCTTTGTTTGTGGTTTATTTGGGATTTTTTTGGTGTGGGTTTGTTTGGATTGGTTTGTTTGTTTTTTGGTTGGTTGGTTGGTTTTGGGTGTTGTGTTTTTTTGTTTGTTTTGCACGTGTTTTTTTAATAGCAGTCAATGACACCAAACAGTGAGTTAGAACAAGAAAAAATGAATTTTTCTTGCTTGAGAGAACTAAGCATCTCCTACCTGCCTTTTCCGCTGACAGCTCTACAAAGATCTTTCTAGAGTACATAAGCAGACCACATGCCAACCTTGCTGCCTGAGGTAATGGCTCTATCAACTGCAGTAAAGTAGCTATAAGTGGAAAGAACCACCTTTACAAAATTCCTCGAGGTATTCCTGTCTCTAATTTCAAGTTCAAACACACCACACACCTTTCCAGAAAATGTTCTTCCCAAAAAAAGAACATTTAGTACAAATACTAAATGTGGTCTTCAAGAAAAGAATGCATCCAAACACATTTGAAATCAGCTGGTGCAAAAAAGCCATGTAAAAAAACATTTTTGTCTGCATTAAAAAAATAGCTAGTTGAAAAATTAGAATTACTTTAAGGAGAAACAACACAAAAGCTGAAAAACATACTAGTACTCAGTCAGCCATGTAGGAAAAGGTGCTGCCTGGTTTAAAAAAAATGAAAAAAAACACTGAGTCAGACAGACAGCCAAAAGGGACTATCAGCCTGGAACATACTCTGACAATTCTACCACACAACACGCACAAGGCAACACATGAAAATCACTCTCTTGTGGACACAACTAGATAAAACATCTCGTGCTTCAGCTGCTCAGATACACAAAGAGTACTCCCTGAAAATGTACATATATCTATCCAGTCAGTAGAAGGGAAAGCTCTATGTTCCATGAAAAGCAAAGGTGGAGACTTCAACATTGTGGTCTTTTCTAATGCTGGTCTGATGTTAAAATTTTGATTTGGTTTCCTACAATTTCCTAGCGTGTAAGCCCAAACTCTGATTTATCAGTTCAAGCAGAAAAGATACACTGAAGCAAAAAATTTAACATGAGGTGAGTCTGCATTTAGAAAAATCCATCCCTTTAAAACTGCTATGAATGCAGTAAATAAAAAAAAATATTTTAAAACTCAAGATTACATAGACAACACAAACCTTTTACTGCTATCATGAGCTGGAAAACTGGAGAAGCATGCTAACAAAGTTTCTGCAGATATTGTATAAAAAGAAATGTTATGTGTAGCAATATTAATCAGAATGTTTCCTAGTATTCCCTTTTCAAGCCCCAAATTGTGATCTTTTATTATTTATGTCATTGCAGAAGTGCACTCTAGCAGTTTTCCTTTCTGCACTTTTCATGTTTGTTCTTATTTCTTTAATTATCCTTTCAGATAACTTGTATTTTCTACTTTTCCCTCTTTATTCTGACTATTATTTTGCAAGATTAGAACTACATATTTCAAAAAGATAGGTTCCCCAGTGTAAAACTGGGAAGGAACTAAAAAGATATAAAATTTTTTTCAGCAAAATTCAGGATGAACCTATCTCCACAATAATTCCATCTAAAAGAACACATTTGTATTAACAAATACATGTACTTTAGGGGGAAGTGTGATAACTGCAGCATACAATGACAGTGGAAAAGATTTTGCTTTACAAGTGACCTCTCATTTAATGAAATAATTACAGCTACTGTACTGAACTATGCTGAATTTAAAACTTATAATTTTCACATAAAATAGTCCCTATGGGTAATAACAGTACGTTAAATCTTTTTTATAACAATATGCAAATTATGCTCATTGAATTTTAAAAATCCCACAGGAATAAAGTCTAGTGGTCCTTTTTAGGTAACTTTGGAGAAATGGGAAGTTGAAGAAAATAAATCCTTTTTTAGAGACAAAAAAAAAAAAAGGCAGGGAGAAGTATTGTACCATCTGTGCAGCAAATGTTGCTTAAAGGAAATTTTAACTGGACCTGGCTAGTGATGAAAGTACATTTATAATTCAGAATTTATTATAATAGTTTTGAAACACAAATAATGCATTTAAAAGAACTAAAAATACAAGTTCGCTACCAAACTGCACCTGTTAATACAGAAAATCCATCATTAATAAGGGAGGGCGTTATACTTAAACAAGTTTTATGACCCAAGAGATATAGTCAAGCAATATGTGAAAATACTGGTACAATTATTTTTTTTCAGTAAACCAAGTTAGGTCTGTATTTCTGTATTGTATCATTTAATTTGTATTAAAGAATTGAATGTAACTTTCTATCAAAACTCATCGCCATATTAAAACAGTTATCATACAAAGTTGGAATGAAAAACCACTATTGAAACTACACTTGAGAATTATAATAATGGAAATAATTATTTCTCAAATCTTTACACTCAAGAGTTAAGATGCAGTTCTGAACATATGTTCATTTAACTGAACAGGTTAAAAAAACTACCAATTCAAACACTTCTCTGGGGGAAAATAAATCCTAATGCAACTAGCAGGATAGGCTACTCATTAAAGCTGAACTTGGACAAGTTCCAGAATAAATTGAAGGAAATATGAACAAGCAAGTCTTGCTGTGTAGTGGCATGGAGTGAAAATGAATCTGTCCTAATTAAATGATTTTTAAATACACTTTGATTGTACCCAGTTTGCTGACAAACTGTAATACAGACTTGCTGAAATACTTGGATAAATCTGGCGTACCGTTAAAGAAAACAGTTTTCTTCACTATTTTTGAATGAAAACATGAATTGGTCCTTATTATACACTGTGCATAGGCACCAGCATAACCAATCTATATAAGTTCACAGGCCTGCTATGAAATATTTTCAGTTTGCAGACTTTAGAAATAGCAACTCATTCTTTTAAAATCAACACCTCAGAATGACTGAAAGAATATAGTGGTGAACAGCTGGCTCCAGAAATTTATATAGAGTCCCCAACTGCAAAGCTGGAACCTGCAAAATGTTTCCAAAAATTTAACTTTTGTTATTACTCATATCCTGTACAGTAAAATACAGTTAGTTCAGTTTTTCCAAAATAAGAAAACTAGTAACGTGCTACTAGAACCCAGCAACTGTGCCTTAGAATAACCTGAACAGAAGTTAAATGCCTAAGCAAATTCAGCATTTGCACACCTTTGCTCTTAGGCAAACAGAAAACATGTGCTGGTTTATATTTGACATGAACAACTCCTTCACCTACATACCTAGAAGAAATCCATATTTCTACTTAATCTGATCTTGCATATCAACCTAAAGAAAATTACAGCTTTGATAATTTTTCTTAATATTTAAGCAACTATTGCTGGATAGGTGAAACCATGTCTAGCTTCTTAACAACTAATACTGAAACTCTAAATGGAGCATGCAGGGAGAAGGCAACATCACTACTACTCACAATAAAGGGTCATACTGTGTCTCTATATGCTAACACCATTTTCAGTCTTCAGACAGTAACTAAGTTACTTGTGCCAGAGGATAAAGTTCATTATTATAATAATAATTAAACCCCCTTTGGAATGAATATCTCCAAGACTGATGTCTTCAAAACCTCTTCTACTCTTCCACAGGCTTCACAAAAGGTTGCCTGGCATATCCACTCTCAGAAGTGGCAGCTGCCACTGCTAATCATACAATTTATTACAAGTGAGAAAACAGGTAACTTAAAGATTCACCAACTTTTTTCCTTATAATAAGGAATAATAAGGATAAGAATAAAAAACTAACTTTCTCTTTCTGAAAATTTTACATCTGGTTTTAGAAGAGAGCAACATAACCATTCCAAAACTGACTTGTCTAAAATTGTTTTAATATCAGTTCTGGAATTGAAATGTTCAGTGATGGAAAGTGTTTGCAAAGTGTTAACTACATGAAAACCTTAAAAAAAAAAAAAAACAAACAGATTTCCTCCAAACAGTTATGAAAGCAAAACAACACTGGCAAAGTACAAGCTTCAATGTGTCTTAGAAAATTAACAAAAAAATAGATGTCCACTCTGATTTCTCAATGCAGTCTGTGTTTTAACAGAACAATACAATTAAGCTACACACAGCAAAGCAAAAAGAAATTCATCATTACAGGAAGAAAAATAAGTACTAAAATCAAAGAAATAGCTAAAAAGAAAAATCTTGCAAAAAAACCAAAACCAACCCTTGAAGCAAAGAAAGCAAGACTGCACATGGATGTTAGGAGCTCTAAACCTGGATTGGTTTTAAACAATTCAGTTTGTTTGGTTACATCTGGGCATTAAAATTTGATTATTAGACGTAAAAATAGTAGTGTTTCAAGTGAATAATAATACTGATTTGTGAAGCAACAAGGAAGTGAGAAGCAGTGGCCTTGTTGGGACAGTTATAGAAACTTAATCAGCTGTGAGACAGCAAGAGTAAACATCAAAGACTGCAAGAAAAAACATGGAATATGATGTTAGGAAAGTTCATTTCTCTCAGCTTGAATCCACCCACACTAAGCACGAGTCTTTCCACCCCTGGATTAAAATTAAAGAAGGCAAGAAAGCAGCCTACCTCCATTTCCAGCAAAATTACTGCCTATCTGCCTCAAATGCAAGAGATTTGAAGTAAAAATTCAATAAGGGATAACTCAAAAACAGGCTGGATTTTCAGTCACATGATAAACTAAGGTGGCTGCTGAAACTAATGCAGGAAACATATTAAACCAGCAGCTGAATTACAAAAACATACTTAGGATTCAGTTTATTTGCTTTGGGAAAGCTCATCAATGGGATGGACATATACTAGGGATATCAAGTCCTGTCACACTGCAAGTGGTAGTCAGTCACTAATTGCTATGTCTTGCTTTTTAAAAAAAAACTCCATTTCTCACCACTAGTTAATACATGTCTCCAGAAAGTATCATTAAAGTGATACAAGAACAAAAGAATAAATTTCTCTGCTCTGAGGAAATTAGAATGTTTCCTCAGTCTTCTTTATGTAAAAACAAAAAACCAACCAAACAAAACCCAACCAAACAAAAACCAAAAACCAGCCAACCAAGAACCAACCAAACAAAAATAAATAAAAGCAGAAAAAAAGTGTGGAAAGAAGCAAGAAGTAGAAGCAGAAGTAGAGCAGTTTTATATCCAGTATTTGATTTTTGCCTTCTATCTCCTCTGGAGAGCTAGCTCCTACTGGGAAAAGCTGCAGTGCCAAAATTAATGAAATTCATTAACATTCAGCTGCTTGGATATGGCAGCTTACTGGGAGGTGGATGTAGGGTGGAAATCAGCTGGAACATGGAAACATTGTAACTAAACAACTGCAGATGACCAAGATCACCAAAAACACCAGAGGTATCCAGGTAAAAGTTGCTGGTGTCCATAAACTTCCAAAGGAGCAAAGATCTGTGTGCCTTAAAACAGGGCATGTGTTATGGTTTTTGTAGCTTTTGTAAAAGCAGTATCAGTGCTGTGAATACCACAGTGTAATCCAATCTCAACAGCTACAGAGGTAGAAAAGGGTTTGGGGAACTGCCTTCCCACAGGACAGTCTGCTTTACTGTCCAGAGTAGCAACATCTCCCCCACCTCTCCTGAACACACTTTCAGAAGCAGCCAAAACAGCTACTAAATCAATCCTCTAAAGCTGCCACACAGAGCCATTTGGTTGCCATTAGCAGGTAAAACAGGGAGCCAGGAGGGCTCAGAAACATCCTGGGCTCAGTGCAGAACACTGGGCAGTCAAACAGAGTCATCTGCTGAACATGATGCCACAAAACTGGAACAGGACACAAGGTGCTGCCACATGGCATGGAGATCCCTGCTTAACCTGCTGTGAGCAGGGGAGAGTCATGAGTGTGGCAGCCCTGAGAGCAGCATCATCCTCTCATGCTCTCAGAAGAGCAGCAGCTCCCACAGAAACCATCCCTCCAGGCTGAGGATGCCAGTAAATGCATAATATTTTTAACTTCAAATAATACAACTAATGTTAAATCTAAATTTAGCATCTTAAGCACTGACCCCAGCACTGACTTGATACCATTCTTTCCTCATCTCTTTACTAGCAAAGGCACAGTCTAATCATGTTTACCAAAGGCATTTCCTTCTATTTGATTGTTCATTTTGGAACTCAAAGGAAATCAGTAAAGAAATCTAATTTAAAATTTACTTTAAAATCCTTGTTGGCTCTGTTTAAAAAACATACATGTCATAATCGATGACAAAAATAATGATTTAAAAATGAATCCACAATTCCTGTACTATAATCCTTTCAATTACTTTCATCAATATCAGAAGAACTTGCAACAGGCACAACTGATTTCCAAATCTATTCTTATGAACAGATTTTATTAATATAGTTTACTGTTTAAGGGCCTGACTTGATTTGATCTTTCTTCCTTTTTTGTTCAAATTGCTCCCTAACATTCTTATACAAAATACGTCATAGTAAAAATTCTTTTTCAGAAACTGGAAGTTCTTTCAAAGAATAAAACCTAATGAAAATCAGATAATGCCTACAAAATACATGGGCTAAATGAGGGTCCAAACATTAGCATGTGTTCAATATAGTACCTGTAACTCGGTATGTACAGCTGACAGGTTACTTGAATTTATTTTTAAATACATCCATTGCAAAAGGAATATGTTAGGAATTCAGATTTTCTTCAGTATTTAGGCAACATAACAGCATTTCAGTTTTAAGACAGTGTTTCCTACCTTTCATCAGACCCAAGCAAAGCAATATGCAGCTTTAATCCTGAAAATTCTACACAGTTTGAACTAAATGCCAGTCACTTGCTCCTACCAAGTCATATGCCAGCAACTACTGATGGCAACACTTAACTACAGCCAGTATAAAGAATTCACCATGTGCAATCACTTTCCTTGGACAGATATTTGTTAATAGGCTTAATTTACTTTCACTGAAGAGCCTTAACAATGAATTAGACTAAATAACTACACTGGAAACACTACAGATAACTACCCTGTACTGTCAGCTCTACTGAATTTCTTTCTCATGGACAATACTAGAAAAAATACAACTGCTTCTAATTTATATTGATTAAAAGTGCACTTTTAATAGATTTGCTGAATGCTGCCTGCCACATCTGCTGAGAAGCAGTAACATTAGACCTGGACTTGATCTTATGAAAAAAATTAAACTAGAGGTTTCTAACTGAAGTTAATTTGTAGTCACAGTAATCAAGCTGCAAGTCATGTACTCAGAATGCAAAACCTTTCCTGGAGCGAGGGTCATCCTTGGTGATCAACAGCTCCTTCCAGAAAAATGCAGTTGAAAAGTGCACCAAAATGTCCCTGCTGAAACCTGATGAATTAATATCACTGAAGATTAGAAAACGTTCCACAGAAGTTCCTTAAGCATCTTCATTCTTATACAGAAGCATGGCCTACTTTGAGTTTTATAATGAAAGATATTAAACTGTATTATCAATGAAAAAAAAAACCAAAACATTCTCCTGTTAAAATTGATAAATTACCCTAAAATACTGTTCACAATTTGCCATGATATCTTGACATACTTACTCCTCAAACAAACACAAAAAATGCACAGTGAATTTTCAAGAGTGTCAGATTGATTGCTCACAAAGCCATAACAAAACAGCTACAAAAGAAAAAAAATCTCATTTAATATTATTTTCTTTGATGCATTTTCTAGGCCATGGAAGAGAAGTAGACAATGCTGAAGCAACCCAGAGTACTCTCTAGACCAGCCATTCACATCTGAGGCAATTCTATGCAGCCACCTCTGCAGAACCCAAGAGAATGACTGCTTCTGTCTGCTGTTGCACTACCCAGATCATGAGCATATTGTTCAAACATGATTTATATGTGCTAGCTCTGACTCACATGATGCTGATGTGGCTGAAAGTCTCTCCTGTCCCACATACTGATGGAATCTGCTCAGGCATGCAATCTCAGATCTTTTCTGTTTTGAAGGATACCCTGAATTTTCATCTGGCAGTTATACTCAATTACTGACATAACTAATAGTCACAACTGAATGCCACAAAATGAGTTTCATGTGTTTTCAACCTGTTTCTGCTTCTGACCCAGGAACGAAGCATGCCCCTCAACTGCCCATGTGAAACACAATCCACATCCAACCTAAATTGACACTACTCTTGATTTACTATGACTAGTCAATAAAACAGGCTGCCAAAATCAAAACCCAAGTGTCAATTTATTGGAAAACTTCCTAGATTTATGATCCAATGTTCACAGTCTGTGGATGCCTGACTCTTTTTTCAGCCAGTCTGCTTGCCTCTTACTAGCACAACTGCACTGAACTCCATGACAGCTCCATCTCATGACTCCCAAGCTCACAAATTTACTGTGATTCCTAGTTCTAAGCAGCATTATTCCACTGGACATACTCTCTAAAGATTTTCCAATCAAAATTAAAAAGACGTGTAGTTCACCTGATCTCCTGCTATACCCTTGTTAATCCTCTCTTCCGTGAGCAGCAAATTGTCCAGTCTCCTACTGTCATCTCAGTAGTCCTTGTTGGTAAAGGCCACATCAAAAGAAGCTAATTTGCCTATCAAAAACTTGTTACATGTGAAGAAGCCAGATCTCCATCTATCACACTGCTTTTGGATCACCATGAACTGCTGTCACTCTGGTCAATTCATTGTGACAACATTAAATGCACACAGGTTTTCAAGATGATCTATAAAGCAGACAGGAGTAGGTGCACCTCCTGACTCATACTGGAGCTTATAATGACCTTACTGGATTGTATAAGGCATCTAATGATTAATTCTGTCAATAAGAACACAGTTGTATGGCATAACAATCCATGGCTTTGATTAAGAGAAGGATGTTTGCCTTTTAAGTAATATTATGGAAGAAAATTGATTTAAAGCTATATAAAAATAAAAACACCTTTAGAGTAAAAATGGTTTAAGCTGAAATCTTCACAGTAACAACACAAGGTCTTTAGAATCCTGAGTTTCTGTAATGTCAACATTAAAGTTACGGATTTAAAAAGTTAAACTAAATTATGTGCACAAAGCAACCATTTGGCAACTATGGGGTGACAGAGTCAAAATAAAATCTAGGAAGTAAGAGAACACAAATTCCTGCTGTTCAGGTTGCTGGCAAAGTATGTTTCTCAGTGTCACTGTATAATAGTTAGCCAAAAGGAGGTTATGACCTCACATGCCAATCTAATGTAAATGTAACAGATTGTAGAGACATAGTAAAGATTTACTTTTACAGTTAAATCAGTGTTGAAATATTAAGAACAGATATATTATATTAATGATCTTAACGGGTCATGAAGCCTACACAAAATTTACATATAAATTTCATGTGAAGATAATCTGTATCTAGATTTCTGTACTGAACTTTCAGCACTGAGGGCACATATCAATAAAATAACTATATCAGGACTTTAATCCACAGATTTCACAAGTGAAGCAAGTTATATATCTCTGTGCAGCTGAGGTACCTAGCATATGATACATGTGACTTCCATTACCAGTCCAGCAAATTTAAAACTTGCCAGCTTTTGCCAGTAAGGGATAGCTCGTCAATAAAAAGACTGAAAGAAAGAGACACAATCTCAGCACAAACCAAATCTCATGTTGTCAGTAATACTTGCTCATCAGAAACTGCTTGATTAAGATCACCACACTGCCTGTGTTTAAGCTGAAATTTATTTCCTAAGATAGTATCTGCAGAAAACAGTTCAAAAGAAAGAATCTTTGTAAAAATTATATCCATTTAGACTCAAAGAGTATTTTTTTAGTAATCTAGATCTACTTACATGTTCCTTTTTCAGATTTTTGTTCTGATAGAGTAGCAAATTAAGAGCAAGAAATTAGCTGCTCCGTACTCTCTAAAGTTCAGGCCATGAAATCCTAGAAACTATTTTATCCAAGAGGTCCTCAACGTGTTCATAAAAGGTTCATTCACACACTCAAATTTGATATGACTGCCTACCAGTCAAGCCTGTACTGGTCATTCCCTGCAGACAGCAAACAAGCAGCTATTGCTCCAGCCTCAAAAGGAGAAAGAAGAGACTCATGATCAAGGAAAAAGACTCCATGAAGGTAGACTACTGGACCAAGAAGCTCAATAGAAAGGATGCAAGGATACCCCACGTCTTCACCATTTAAAGCCTTACTCCATCTGCCTAAGTAGTATTAAGTAGTATAAGTTAAGTAGTCTTAGTATTAGTAGCATTGTCTAAGTAGTAATAGAGGGAATTGCCTTATAATAAATAAGCTGATCAGTTCTCATAGAACTTTTCTTTCCAAAGAAAGAAAAAGAAAACAGCTAATTCCTCTTAAGGTTTCTGTTTGGCAATAAACATTTTGTCATTCATTCTAGGCTTTTAACCAGATTCTGCTAATTCTCAGTGGTTTTTAGACATCCTCTTGAAAGCTCTGAAAGCTTCTTTACAAGCTGGCATGCAACACTACATAAAGTCGTTGTAAAATGTTGACATTAACATTGTATTTTGCATCTTATGTTTGATAAAAACAAAGAACCAGATGTTCTTACTTTAATATAAAAGCAGATTACCTATACACTTTCAAAGATGTCGAAGACTTAGTTAACAAGTGATCTTGAGCACATTTCTTTTGGAAGCAGAAAGTGTATTAACTGAAATTTAAAAAGACATCAATCTAGTAGTTAGGAAAAATGGCACTTTTGTAATTCTTTGCTTTTTATTGGAATTTACTGAGATGATGCTGCTGAAATTTTATCTGTTAAAACATGTTAATGCTTATTAACTAATTAAAAAAAATATTACTGTAGTATTTAATACACTGTATACATTTTGAGATTATTATATTGAAACTAGGAAAGAAAGCTAGTCTACTGATTTATGTCAGAAATAAAGTTGAGATTTTCACTACTAACTCAAAACATACTACCTGAGGGATTCCATAACAGTTCATAAAATGTCTTTGTTTTAAAAGGTATGGTCTGTGGTATATATTTTCTACGAAGAAACAGAAGAACACATGTAACATCAGATGTGTGTATTTTAAGGAACTCTGGAATGTGGAATCAAAAAATCCACATAAAGCAGGTGGCATAATTTGCAGGGAAGGACTGAATTTAAGTTTAATGACATTACCAGGTTATCCTACCAGACTAATTCTCATTCACTGCATGACTTCAATGAAGCTCTCAGTCCTTGTGCTGATTTCGGTTTAGTTCAAGTGCTATTTGATGCGTTTCATCTGGAGTTTTATTCACTTCAAACTACACTTCATTTAACCAGGCTGCTGCTGTACTCATTTGTTTTGCTACTTTATTACCCACAAATTGGCGTTGCTTAGTTTAGATAACTTGTTTGAACAAATTAATTTTATATAATTATTTCACACTGTTCGTAAACAAACTTCAGAAAATTTTTATATCGCAAAAGAAACTGAGAAAGGTACTGAAATTATTTTAAAATGTACTAGACCACAATAAGTGTTGTTCTTAGAAGGCCCACTATTTAATGCTGTTTGATGATTTGCTATTTTAAGGCAGGACAATTCTCCTTCTTCCACTACTGAAATCTACCGTTTGTTTTCATTTTTCTATGCTACCAATCTACTACACTCTATTTTCCAACTGAGCACACATCACAATACAATGTATTCTTAAAAAAGAGGAACAAGTGAGCAAGACAGAACACAAGAGAGACAAAAAGAAAATGTGAGCACAAGACACCCGAGATGCTCCATGTGCAGTGGTGCATGAGGAAAAGGGTGAGAAACCAAGCATGGATGAGCAAGATGACCACCAGGCACACACAACTACCATGAGCCTCTCAGGAGACAGATGTTTTTTACAACTATTTTTTACCTCGAAAATTTTCTTTTTATTTCACACAACTAACCATGGGTTCTACGATGTACTAAATAAATGTAAATTTACCATTAAACACTACTTTATTTCTGCAGTTTACTAATAATGATCCCTAATGAGAGCTTCACGTTACACGCCACATCACATCAGGAAAGGCTGTCAGTCCTGTCACAGCACTGAAGTACTCTGGTTGGTGTGGATTATGGGCTATCCTGGTAACATTTACAGTTGTTTAGGAAATGCTGCAACAGAACAGCAACACATTTGAAGTGGTTTTGTACACTATTGATGGAAAACATGAGAGTCAATTAGGCTGCTACCACCTGGTGGTGTGCGGATTATGCTAAAAACCTCTTGTATTTAACACGTTGCCACAGCTTGTGAGAGAAAAACTGGTATATTCTCTGGGTAACATTTTTACAATCATAGATGTAGTCTGGTTTTCCTTTATAACGTATTGAACTTCCAGAAACAAATAATTGCTACAAATTAGCTAAGTAATACAACAGCCAAAGTATTTAACACATTAAACTTTTCTTCTCATCTTGTAATTTGATGTAAGATTCTTTGAACAGACTTTGTTGAAGTACAACTTTTGTTGAAGAGCTACTGTTCAAATTGAGGGTTAAATAAAACTAATGTTTTTTCCAAAGTATTGCTAAAAAGCATTTTCTTGAAAACAGTTTTTGTAAATGCAATTTATTAATAAAAATTATTACACACTGACATTTATGATCACAAGATTTAGCCTGTAGCACTAAATTTAAAGACTAAATTTGCAATATATTAAAATTTTAAGAAACAGATTTTATATGGCTCATTTTATAAAGCACAGAATTGTTTTTGGAATAGAAGGTTTTGCATTTAAAAACCAAATTGCTACAAATGGCTAAAACACTTCCAACTATAATGAGTAACAGAAATAAAAGTCGTTTTGCGGGTCTGGGGCGTTTTACTGGTTTTCTTTCCCCCCATTTGTGGATTTTTCATTTGATTGCATTTAAAACAGGAGGAGTTGTCCTGTTCAGTTAAACACATCAAGTTTGCCATCAGTATATAAATTCAGCTTTTGTATCCACCCAAGGAAGAATAGAAACTGGTTCATAGAATTCTACAAGGTCCAGAAGAAACTCATTTAATACGGGGCTTTCATAGCCACTTCGCTCAACCAAACAAGGGTCTAGAATTTTTATTAACAGATATCCTTATATAGAAATTTATTAATAACAGACTTAATATTAGAACATGATAGAAGGGACAGACACGTTTAAGGATATATATGGAGCTCAGCATTTTTAAGCCATTCATCAGAAATACAAAAGTAGTTGACTACATCACTTAAATACACTGTACATGCTTAATGCTCACCAGTATTTGGGAAACTTGATCAGCTTGCCATAAACAGCAGTACTGAATGAAGGGATAACTGGAACAGGGAAGCAGTACAATCCTTTACTGTCTAAAGAAGTCAGTGCTGCTTGAAAACCAAATATCTGAAACAAATTAAGTTAGTCAAATTGCATACTATCACACTATTAGATCACTTTCAAATTACTTTCATAACATAATTATGCATTAAGTATGTTCAATAAATAGTAAATAAACTGTATTAGGTTTGGATAATTTCTTTTCTCCTAAACACAAAAAACTCTGGAAAAGTTTACTTGAAAAAAATGTCCCAATAGGAATACATATAAAAACATTTTCTTCACTTAAAAATTGTTAACTACACTCTGGTGAATTAAAAAAAAATACCAACCTACTAAAAATCATTATTCTGTAACCTATAAATCTGCAGATTGCACATTGGTTTTCAAGTAAAATAAAATACCTTTTTGTAATTACAAGAACAGTAGCCTAAAAAAGTGGTATTTAAGGAAATTAAAAGCTCCACCTAAAAGTTTTTTTGGTTTTTTTTTATAAGAACATCTAAATAAAATAACCACAATTATTCTTTGATTTTTCGCTGTGTAATGTAGAAAAGAAAAGCTTGCTGAGCTGACTTTAAGATGCTGTACAACCATATTCACACAAGAACAGAACACTTGGGTCTATATCCTATAAAAATCAAATTTGAAGTCCTCATTTTGCAAACACTGAGCTAACAGTTCCTAAAACTTTTGATCAGAAAAATAATCCCCTCAAACTGAACAGACAGAAAAATTAATTCCAATACTGCCATGCCAATCACTGCAAATGCAACAGAATGTAAACTTGTCACCTAGAAAACTGAAAGCTTGCCATGCAATTCTGGGAGAGTTTGCTTCATGCAGATAGTAAGTATTTCATTGCTTAAATCTGTAGTAGCATATTGGCTACTACAGCCAATGATTGACTGAAAAATTTAATAAAATTAGCAATAGTAGCAGTAAATATTTACATTTTAGTAGCACACAAAAGGTTTCAAACTGCCTGAGAGTTTAGGAGGCCTGTTTTTAAATTCCACTTGAGATTTTCACTTTCATTCTACTAAAATCGCAGCAAATGGCAACTCAATAATATCAAAGCAGTTTTTCAGTACTTTCTTATAGTTCCTCTAACCTCATATTAACAACTTCTCTTATATAATGGATCTTTGGCAACTGGTTGTTTGGCAACGGTTTGATTGCACATCTTCAACATCATGGTTTTCCTCTATCAAAAGAACTAAAAGTGATGTTTTTTTCTCAGAATATCACAAAGTTTCTATGTGTAATTCACTGTGATCTACATAATCTGTGAGCACAGTGCTAGAAAAATGCAAAAGTTTCTTTCCAAATTACTTTAACTCAGTATTGCTACAAAGACCTTGGGCCTTCAGTCTGCAAAGTTTCCTCATGTGATGTTCTCTATTCATGTTACAAACATTTTGGCTCAAGTCAGAAGCATCAATCTCAAACCACAACATACTGTGAAATGT
Source organism: Heliangelus exortis (assembly GCF_036169615.1). NCBI lineage: Eukaryota > Metazoa > Chordata > Aves > Apodiformes > Trochilidae > Heliangelus > Heliangelus exortis. Next base: position 129,594,496 of record NC_092423.1, on the reverse strand, counting down.
GTTCAAGTACTTTAGATAAGCTGAAAACTTTCTCCCAGCAAACCTGCTAACACCTAGGATTATCAATACTTCTATTTTTTTCTTAGTGTACTGCAATAAGAAACAGATCTCAAGCCTCCTTTTACCTTCAGATAGCAGTGTGAGTAACAGTAATGAAGCAGGTTGTCAGAGGGCTGGCTGAGGCTGCTGACCATGTGCACCAGTTGCTCAGCATACATTGGCACTGAGTGCTCCAGGTTAACCTTATCTACCAAAATTCGGATGGAAGGTAAAGGCCTCAGGGGCTGGAAGCTTGCAGCATTTAACAGTCCACTTATGTTCTGTGGAAGAGGAAGAAAAAACATGCAATTATTACAATACCAGATGTATTGTCTACCACATTTACATATTCTTACCTACAAACACACACATACACACACAAGCAAATCTATGTATAATAAACTGTTCACAGATACCATGGCCCTATGGTCATTATAAGCTGAATCCTCAATTTTTTCATAATAATTTCTTTGAAGTGTAAAATTTGTGTTTAAACTTCTTATGCAGACTGGTTTGGGTGCAGATGTCCAGGTGCTGGCTGCAGAGGTGTTCTCTGTGAGGGGAGACCAGGGGCTGCCCCATGGCAGGCACAGGTGGTTCCAGTCAGCGCTGCCACAGCCCCACCCCAAGACACAGAGGAGCCCAAGACTGTGACACCTCTGTGGAAACATACTTAAGAAAGGGCAAAAAATGCCATGCAGGTGGGGAGGACTGAGGGAAAAAAAAAAAAAAAAAAAAAAAGAAAGAAAAAAAAGTGAGAAACAGCAATATTAACAGTAAGGTCACAGGATGAGGGGAAGGAGGAGGTGGTGCTCCAGGAAATGGAGCAGATGCTGCCCTGCTGCCCATTAGAGGAGGGGTATTTCCTTGCATCCCATGGTGGAAGAGACCACACCAGAGCAGATAACCACACTGCAGCCTGTGGAGGACTGGAGCAGGTGGATGCCCTCAAGGACACTGCAGCCTTGTGGAAAGTCCATACTGGAGATTTCTTTCCTCAAGGACTGTGGGAAGGATTCATACTGGAACAGGGAAAACGTGTGAGGAAGAGGGAGTGGCAGAGGTGAACTGATAGGGACTGACTCTAAACCCTCATTCCCAGCCCTCTGTGTTGAAGGGTGGGAGCTAGAAGAGTCAGAGAAGGAACTAAATGAAGCCTGGGAATAAGGGGGGAGATGGGGAAAAGGTGTTCTTAATTCTTGGCTTTGTTTCTCACTATCCAAATGTATTTTAACTGGCAATAAATTAATTTTCTTTTGCTAGTCATAATAATTCACAAGTGACCTTTCCCTTTCTTTATCTTGATCCATCCTATTCTTTCCCCACTCTCCCATTCAGTAGGATGAGTAAGCGAGTGAGTGAGCACCAGGACAATGTCAACCAACTACAAGAATAGGCAAAGTCAAAAGATTTTGTTTTATAAAATACTTGCTCACATTTTTAGCACATCAAAGCACTATCACCATACTAAATCCATGCTGATTGAGCCTCTATACTGCCATGTAACATCACGTATTCTGAGTCATGCAAGATGTCTCAGCAAAAGAAGATGCCATTCCAAAAAGAGAAATATTGCAATTTTACACACCCTACTATATTTTTCATAGTATCTCTTAAAATGAAGTACTGTATCCAGCCAAAAAAGGCATGAACATAACAGGATTAGTTTGTTGGACAGCTACCAAAGTGGCTATGGGGTTGCATCACATGAGCTCTCTTTCCCTTTTGGGAAGGACTAAGAGATCTGGAGTCATTCCAGATGGCAAAGGCCAACAGGAGATCTTACTGCTGTCTGCAGCTACCTACTGGGAGGGTACAGAGAAGAGGGAGCCAGAGTTTTGTCAAAAGGTGTATCATGAGGGGAAGAGAGGCAATGAACACAAGATGAAACACAGACGATTCCAAGCAGGTCTATGGCAAAGATCTTCATGGCATCTCTATCCTTGGGAGATCATTAAACTTTCAACTGGACAACTTCTGGAACAACTTGCTCTACTTGGGCTTGCTCTGAGCAGGATGTTGGACTCCTTGATCATTGAGAGATCATTGAGATCATTGAGAGATCTCTTCCAACAATAGTTCCCTATCACTAACCTTGTACTAAAATGGGACAATAAGCTGATGTATGTATGGCATCCAATGTAAAAGTAAAAATTATTATTTTAAATAGGCTTGGAAATGAAAATTCCAAGAAAAAAATTCACTTGAATTTAACTTGTTTGCCTCACATCTACAATAAACATGGAACTGTTCTGCCATTATAAAAATACCATCTACCCCTGGCCATAAGGTGAAAAATCAGCACAATGCATTGCACTGTTCCAGGATGAAAGGGAATAATGCCTCCCATTAGGTAATGTCCCATTTTCTAATATTAGAAAGCTTTTTAATGTATCCTAATGCACAAAGCAGTAACATATTTGTCAACAGTTCACTCATTCTAGCCAGCTTAAATGAAAAGTAATCTAAATTTAAGAAAATGATGCACACCTGTTATGCACAGTCACTGAATAAATGGCACAGAATGGAAATATTATGTATCATGGAATCACAAAATGGTTTGGGTTGGAAGGGATCTTATAGATGACCTAGTTCCAACCTCCCTGCATGGGCAAGGACACCTTACACCAAGTTGCTCAAAACACCATCCAACCTGGCCTTGAACACTTCCAGGGATGGGAGATCCAAAATATCCCTGGGCAACCTGTTCCAGTGTCTCACCACCCTCACAGGAAATAATTGCTTCCTAGTATTTAACCTAAATCTACCCTACCTCAATGTCACAGTCTGGAGACCAGTGTTCCAAGAGAAGTGTTAATGTGTGTGGTATTGTGTGTATTGCACTTCACCACTGAAGACAGTTATACACAAACACACTATAAGAAACGGCATAAATTAATACTTTACACACTTTTTTGTGCATACACATAAATTTTAAACCACGTAAAGATGCTGTAAATAATCACATCCTGTAAAAACCATAGTACAAGTTAGACAGTGGTCCTCTTGTAAGCAAGTATCACAATATCCAGATAATGTCACGTGCTTTCCATTGTGTAATACTATTTCAATCCCTCTCTAAAAAAAAAGTAATAAATTTTACAAGTGCTTTTCACCATTCTTACATATAAATGCTTCACATATAAGGTTACTTTCACTGTACCTTCAGAAAACTTCATTTCCATTTTAGACAATAAAATTAACTGAAGAGAAGCACATAGAAACAAAATTTAGAATTAATGAAAGTCAGTTTGAATGCCAATTTTTGAGAGTTTAGCACAGCAAAGTGCTTTAAATAAAAGTCTGACTCCCAATGTTATAATTGCAAATACAGATACTGAACTTCTACAAAATACACCCTATTTAAAAAGCTCATCTTCAAGCATCAGCTACCTGTATTTAGTGTCCACTTGTAGAAAATACGTTGGAAGTGTTTAACAACAGTTTAAAATTTCTAGAATTTTCAAAAATTGAAAATCTAGAAATTCTAGTTCCTAAAAACTGAACTCAATCAAGAACTAATTTTTTTCCCCCTCTTTTTCTAGTCCCTTCCTTATCTATAATATCTCTTCAGGCCTCTGCCACAAGATGTATACCTACTGCAAGTCTTCACTATGCAGCACTGATTCATCCCTGCAATACTAAGATCTACTTCTTTTTAATCTCCTTTATTTAACATATTTTTTCTTCCAAATTAATTTTTCCAGCTACTACATGACACCTTCAGTTTACAGGTCTAGCTAGTCACTGGACACACCATTCATCCAAGAGAAGGCTCAAGAGCACCAAAGTAATTTGAAACTCAGTAATACATTCAGCACATGGAATAATGAAATTTATATGATAAAGCACATGCTTATATAAAGAACTGAATAAATATCTATGCATACATACCTTCTCACCCATGATTATGGGAATCAGGTGATCTAGTAAATTGAATTCTGCCACAGGGATTATAACTGTACACTTAAGAACAGTGAATGTTGTAAGTCGAGTGGGAATGTATTCCTCCAATAAAGCTACTTCTTCTGAGGTTGGCATAGTTCTATTTCCATCCATAATATCTACAATAAATCAAGATGACTTTTTTTTACTAGAATATATAAAATACCACCTACAGTCACTTTTTCAGAAATGCTTAGCAACTAACAAAAAACAGAAAGAATCCCCCCTGCCTGCTCCTCCCCACTTAGTTATTTCATTCCACACTAGTTCTGTCTAAGGCTAAACACAATTGTAACTGGATTTTCCTTACTTTGAAATTTGGATAGTTCTCAGAAACTCATCTTCATAGTTTACCGTGGCTTGTTTCCATACATTTTTATGCCATATAACTATAATTTCAAACTAATAAATATATACTATGAGGGTTTTCTTCTCCAAGATTCCAAAATTAAGCTAGAGTTGTCAGAGTAATAAGCCCTCTTTACTCAACAAGAGCCTTGTGATTGAAACAAATGGCCTCAAAGTATCTGAAATTATCTCAGAGGTACATCCAATACTAATGGATATATTGCGATGCACTTTAGCTTTATTTGTAAGTTGCAGCTTTGAGAACACTGAGTTTAGACTGGTTTAATTCTGTATATTTGCACATATGCAATAGGAGCAAACCTGGCTTAGTTCTCCTGTATGGTTCATACTCGTGTTCCAGAGCACAGACGACCATTTTCATTATCCGGTGCACGGCACTGCTGTCCAGGCGAAGACTGAGTGGGCCCACAATAAGGCTTTTTGTGGACATCTCCTGAACATTTCCAAAATCTTCACTTTTTCCTGAAGAAAGGTCTTGCTGATTCCCAGAAACTATAAGAAGTTTCATATATAACAACAAATCACAGCAAGTATTGGACATGATGATTTTTTAGCAGCTACTTTTTTTTCAAATCCTGTGATCACATACTTGCATTTATACAGAAATTTTTACAGAAAATGTAACAATACAAATTGAACACAAAAATATACTATGGCTTGTATAACATGTTTAAACAGACATTAGTCCTTTTTAAGCAGAACAAAGTGTACAATTGCCTCCAAGCACAGTACAACCTAGAGACCTTTCCAATTAACTTTGTATCTATTAAGCTTGGAATGCTCTGAAGGTGTCCAAACTATCTACAAATGAGTGGCAACTTAACCCCAATGTTACTGACAGCTCTGCTGTTGAAAACTTTCTACAGTTTATCACAGAGATATGCATCCCAATCAATTAAGGAAAAGGTTACTTTACTGCTACAAAACTGCAGATATGGGCCCTTGAAATGCTGAGCTGGTGGCCTACAGCAGCGATCAGAATCCCATGGACTTGTATTGTCATAAACCCGACTGAACCTTCCTGCCACTGACTGATGAGGTAAAGCCTGGGCAGTGTGAATGAAAACTTTAATCACTATGACCATTTTTAGAAGAGATAAAAGGGTCAGTTAGTCTCTGCATCCAAAAGATCTCTAACCTTTGTGATCAGAACGGCAACTAGTACACCAATTAAAGCATAATTACTGTTTTTTCTGCTATAGATGTAGGATAATTTGATAGACTGACATCACAAATTCATTCCATATATGCTACTCACCAGCTATCATACAGTATGACTACATTTCATTAAAGTAACTTTAAGGAACAGCTTCAGCTAACCTAGGCAAATTTCAGAAGTGCAAGTGTAACTATTCCATATAACTTGTTAAAAAATGTCCTCACCACTCACATATTTAGTGTGCAGAATTTCACTCTAAAAGAGTCATCACTTTGACAGTGCTTTTACACAAGCACTTTAACATTTAACATCTTCCTAACCATTATACAAATGAACAGTCTGACAAAGTAAGTATCAAGAGTAAATGTTTTCTGAGACCACTTAACCCATAAAATGAGAAATTTGACATAAAACTATGGGATGAAAGTTCAATCCATTAAGTGAATCTGGACAGCATGTACACCTTAGGCAGCCTTACATTACTCCCTACTCCACCTGGTCAAAGGTGTGACAAATAGGAAAGCCAGGAAATGCCTACCCACTCCCATCAAATTCACCTTGGTTTCCACAATTTAACATATCTGCAATTGCAGAGCTGTCCATTTTATATGTTGTCCTTGTACTCACAATCACCTCATGCCACAGAAACCAGTGTCTGTGTAAGCAGTGAATGGACTTCTTCCATGATGAACAGTAAAATTTTTAAGCTTTTATCCAATCTAGATCTTACCCAATGCAAGATAGATCATATTCTTTCCTCTTATCACCCATCTGCCTGGATTCAAATCACCCTATTTCACTGTATAAATCTAATAACATCTGGCCTTCCTGTTACAGTAACAAACCAAATACACCTGTACAGAACTATGACCAAAAACCACAGGAAAATCTGCCAAATCCAGTTCCTCATTGTAACATCTTCCTCACTGACACAATCTTTCAATACAAACATAAATGGCCAGTGGAGCTCAGCTGGTCAGACTGCTTGGTGGGAGCTGTAGCTGCTGCAGACAGTTGACCAACTCACTTTGTCAAAGAGATGTAGAAACTGGCTATTTCTGAGCAGCTAAAGCTTTGTGGTTAAGCAGCCTGGCATGATGTGCTTCATAACTTCAAGGCAAATCTTACTTTTAAAGCAAGTGGAAGAAAGCATATTTTATTTCTGGTTTCCCCAAAGTAATGAAAAACTTGACACAAAAACAGATAGGTACATATTGGGAACAAAACATCTGAAGTGCATCCTGTATGTAGGTCATGCTAATCTGTGTCAGAAAACTGACAGGTTACACAGTGTTTCAGGGAGGCTACTTTTTATAAACTGAAATAAAAAAAAACAAAACAAAACAAAAAAAAAAAAAAAAAAACAAAAAAACCTACAAACTATTTGGAAAATAGAAAAATAGTTGGAAGGGAAAGACAGGCAAAACTTCCAAATAAGACTACTCTGCTTAACCATCTATCTTGTTTTCATTCAAAATACCAAAAGTGACTAATGCAAGTGACTAAGTGACAGCTGAAACTCCTGAGGTTTATGTTATCCATGAAACACTTGTAGTTTAATCAGTAATCGTATGCTTCAGGAAAGGTTAAAGGGGCAAAGAAGGTGTCAAACCAAAATTGCTTTCACAGATAAAAATCTTAAAGTCACATTAACAGCCTCCTATAACTTAGGTTGAGTAACATTTTTTAGAGGGAGGTAGCAAGCACTGATGTAACTGAAAACATAGCTATCGCTGTTAAAACAAGAAATACTAAAATACAAAATTTTACTTAATTTCACATAAACACCACATATTAAAAACTAAGCAGGATTTCTATAGTTTTTAAAATCTCTGGGTATTTATAAGTTCATTTTAAATGAAATATTCTATTCAATAATTACATACTTGACTCAATACAGGAAAAAATACTAGCAGAAAACGCCACAGTTGCTTCTCTAAGGAATTAAACCATTTGAACATTTCAAATTTTAAGTTTTTTATTCTAGAGCTAAACAACCATTTAAACCATTAATTTAAAAACTAATTACTACATTCCTTTATGTAGTCAGCTGGCTGAAATTAGGAGTAATTTTGAAATAGAAGCTCAAGGTAAGGTTTGATATGAAATCAAGCTATATTTTGATGTGTTTTCCCAGGGACTGATGAAGGAAGTAAAAGCCAAGGTCCTGAGAGAGCAAACAAAGAAATAGAAGAGAAGCTGAGGAGGGGAAAAGATAGTCAGAAAATACCAGTAGCTTTGTCTTGAGGGGAAAAAAAAGTGATTTCAGTAATTTCTGAAAAGGGTTAGTTACAATCAGAAAAAAAAAAAAAAAGTTATTATATTCCTTATACTCTGCAAAAGGAAGCTTTCCTCATAATAAAATAATTTGCACATATTTAAATTTTTATACCAAAAAATCGTAAGTAGAGCAGGCTTATCCTAGGGTCTTCAACTGTTCTACATAAAAGTTCTGCATGCAATTAAACAGTTACTTCTTCATTAAAAAACAGAATTAGATTGCAGCTTGACATTTTCTCAGCTTCACATCATGCTCATGCTACACAGAGGAAAGACTCAGGGCTAAGAGACTACTGTTAAATTGCCTCCAGTATTAGAGGGATACACCACATACTGGCATAATTTAGTTCTTTTCATAAGCTTAGCATGGATTCATCCTTTAACCAAACTGAAGTCTTTCTTCCCTACTCCTTTTACACTTAATGTCCAAAAAGTCCAGAAAACAAAGCCATTAGGAGTTGAGACTTCTCTTGCATAGAAATTAAAAAAGGACTGAAAAAACCCACATGAGTTGGACAAGGTAACAAAGACAGATAAACATTCAGTCAGAAATTAGTATGGAGTTCCCAACAGATGTCCATAGATACAGTGTTCATGATAGTAAATACACAGGTGGGGAAGAAAGCATTATTTAGGCAATAAAATTGCAGAGCAGCAAATGCAGATGACAATCTTCACAGGGGCAGGGGAAAAACAAAAAAAACCAAAAAACCAGTTCGTAATAAAAGTATATTTATAGTATGTCCTTTGTCCTGGCTTTTGTGACACTCACAAAAGTGGCTATACTTACTGCTTTGAATCCACTGTTTTGTCTCAGGTTTAGAAAATAACTGATGGTATCTCAAAAATTACTTAGATTTAGCGAGTATCTTAATGTGCATGATTTAGGTTAATATTTAATTATACAAATCTGAGTAAAGATTAATTCATCTTTGCATTTTTCTTCATAGGAGAAAATTACAATCTTTTGCATCCATTTTAATGATGAACCTGAAGGTAAGTCTAAGGTAAATTAGAGGACAAGTGGTCAAGGATCAGGTGGGCATGAAATGTCTTTGTTTCTATTCTTTAACAGGGTAAACAAAGAAAAAGGGTACCTTTGCCACTGTTGCTTTCCATTGTGTACAAGTAATCCATGTAGAAAGCCCCAAACCTCTGCATTCCAGCTATCTCTGTGTATGTCTCCTACCAACAAAGCAAAGCAAACAAATAACACGTTGTATAAGGAAAGAATCTTGAGATTACCAACTGATAGGCTGGTATGAAAGAGATATATTCATGTTTGGAGTTGTGCACCAACACACAGAAAGGCTTGTCAAAACAAAGGACAGAGGTTATCCCAAAGAATTCACCTTTCTGATAGGTAATGCAACTTCTATTTGAGGCCACACAAAGGCACATCCATAATTCCAGTGGACATGCTGACCAATTCATCAATACCATCTAGTTAATTAGTACCTTTAATGGAGTAAATATTCTCCACTTGACCTCTTGCATCCAACAGATCTGCCTAATTAAATACACTGAAAACAAGCTCATTCATTCGGTCTTTTTTACTTAAGGAAAATTGTGGGTTTATCCTTAAACAGTAGGAAACTTTTTAAGACTTTATGCCATCATTGGGATTTACACATAATATAATCCATTCTGACACAGTAATTTTGCTTCCCCTCTTGCCAAAAAATAGGCAAATCCTAAAAGCATTGAAAACGGGCCAAAAAAAAAAAAAAAGTAAAGCTTAAAACTAAAACACACTATGGGAAATGATTGAATATGTACTTTTGATTTCTCCAATTAATTTCATTTTTAGAGGATTCTCTGGGGTTACACGTTATGAGTAGTAGTAGGAAGATTAAAATAATAAAATTGCATATGTAAAAGAAATATTCAATTCAAAATTGTGAATGGCTTATCTGCATAATAACATGGAGCATCGAATTCTACCTATGAATACTCCTGGAATGGACCACCTTGGTCCACATATCCAGTCCTCAATAATTGCAGATAGACAGGGACTAAAGTTTTACTTCACAATTTACAGCAGAGAACACTGGTGACTGAAAATTTCACTACCAAAGGCAAAGTTAGCAAGACTTCCTCTAAGCAGACCAATATAGCACACAGACAATAAAATTCACATCAGCCAAGATCTGTTTTCCAAGAGATCATTTCTTAGTTTGAAGACCATGAACTACCTAATGGCTGGGATAAAGTATGTGCTGGTAAAGCTTGACCTTTAGCTGGCATTCTCTCATATCTCTGCTTTTCTCTGCATGTGTTCTGTACTTAGTGCTTCTGGAAACTAAGGTATTAATTCGTGTTTGGGGCAGGAGAGGAGTCTGAGGTTTCTCTTGGACACATTTTTGTTACTTTTAATACAAACAGGTTACTTTTTTTGACCATCTGCAAAGTAAGATTCAGTTAGACATGACAAACAATTGAAAATCAGTTCTCTAATAGTACACAGACCTAAAATTATTACTAGAAAAATATTGGAGAGCATTAGAAAAATTATTTCCAATAAAAATTTAATTCTCTGACCTTATGATGAGCTGCATCCAATATAAATTCTGCACGAATGCTATTATTTTCTGGACTTCTGTAATCAAATAGTGAATTGGTAAGGTATGTCATCCCTTTTGCACTCAAATTGTCTCCACAATTAAAGAAGATGGCCTCCTTCACGACGTAGTAAAATATAATATGGCAAGAGAAGAAAAAAAAAATGGAGTCAGAGTAGTTTCAATTCTGTCATAACTCACTACTAACACAGCAGATAGCATCCCTTGAAAAGATATGAAAAAGGGCACCTCAGCTCCAGTCACATATTTCATTATGAAGTTAAGACAATTAAATTTTATTCAATATACACTGAATTTACTGTCCACTCCCTCCTCATTTTCAAGGTAATGAAAACAGCCTAAGTTAGTGAATATTATACAACCTATGATACAGATACTAGTTTTATTTTAACAGAAAATAACAATTATTGGTCTGACTTCTGCCCTATCCTCTTAACTATACATTCTCACCACAAAATATTCTGTTTTTCTGACTGAATAATAAATTTCAGATGCTTTATCTATCCCCTTCATAGTAAGCAATTATTTCAATGTATGACCAGTTTGCTGTGTTATCACTCTTCATTCATCTAGACTTCTACATGCCTCCTACATATCCCAAACCTTCTGTCTTTCTGAAATCAACACAATTGTTCCACACAGTTTTATTCTTCTAAAAAGTTATGTATATGACATGGATTTTTCCAACCATCTACTTCCCATCACATACAACAAAGCTGGAACCTATATTAAAGGCATGAAGTCCAAGCTATAGCAGTTCAGAAAGAGAAGAGGTTGGGCAGTATCAACATGACTACCATTCTCACAAAAGCAGAGATTTTCTTTATAACACCCTAGAGGATAGTAGAAAAATAAAAAAGAGCGAAAATCCAAGTGTCTCTTAGAGGCTCACCTACAAGAAACTGATTCAGCCACCCATCACAGTCCAAAAATTACCTCTCTCATGATTTTATACCTCACAATCTCACAGCTGCTGAAGACAAGGCTGCTGCCCACCATCACATCTCCAACCACATCTCCCTTCTATCTTACAGGGCCAGCTGAGCATCTTTTACAGATCCTTGCCTTACCAGCCTATCATAGAATCATAGAATTGGCTGGGTTGGAAGGGACCTCAGAGATTATCAAGTCCAACCCTTGACCCAGCGCTGCGGTTGCTAGACCATGGCACTAAGTGCCACATCCAGCCTCTTTTTAAATATCTCCAGGGACAGAGAGTCCACCTCTTCACTGGGCAGCCCATTCCAGTGTTTGATCACCCTCTCAGTAAAGAAATTCTTTCTAATATCCAACCTAAACTTCCCCTGGCACAACTTAAGACCATGCCCTCTTGTCTTGTTGAAAGTCGTCTGGGAAAAGAGACCAACCCCCACCTGGCTCCAACCTCCTTTCAGGGAGTTGTAAAGAGTGATGAGGTCTCCCCTGAGCTGCCTCTTCTCCAGGCTGAACAGCCCCAGCTCCCTCAGCCTCTCCTCATAGGATCTGTGCTCGAGTCCTTTCACCAGCCTGGTTGCCCTCCTTTGGACCTGCTCCAGGACCTCGATATCCTTCCTGAACTGAGGGGCCCAGAACTGGACACAGGACTCAAGGTGTGGCCTCACCAGCGCTGAGTACAGGGGCAGAATCACTTCCTTATCCTTCTGGAGAAGCCTCCATCTATCCATTCCAGCACACCAGTCATGCAGGGTGTCCCACCACACCTCTATAATCCCTAAAATGTCATACTCTACAGTGGTGTAAAGGTTTCTAATTCTTCTTGGTTGTTTTCTGTGATGCAGGCATTTGGATACAAATGCTTGAGATGGATCCCAAGCCATGCTGCTCACATAGGGCAGGTGTAAGAACCTGTCCCACCATAGCTATCATAGTACAATATATGACCATTTTCCAAAGAAGATATGCAACATTCATCTACAATCACTTTACATTTTCTTCCCTATTCTGAATTTTTTTTCCTTAAAGTATTTTCAAAGACTTTACATAGCATAAAATCAAGTTATCAGGACTCTTGTTAGCTGCATTATTTCTTTTTACTTAAACATAGATAATCTCTGATTTCCGGTAGTATTCTATCTAAACTTGAAAAATCCTCATTATTGAATGTAGAATTATGTACCACTTCATTACATATTTTCAGAAGAGTTCATATGGATACTTGATTTTAACTTCCTAAGCAATTCAAGATTTGCTTCTGATTAAAAATATACATATTAATACAGTTCTAAGTCCTTCACTTGGTACTGTTCTCAACCTTATTGAAAAATGAGACAAAGCATTGATTCAATATTTGAGCCACACTTCTATTATCTTCAGTGTACAGCATCTTCACTTCTTCCCTTCCAATCTTCTGTCAATTTAAGTGTTCACAGTTTTCAACTGTATTTTAATTTATTGTAAAAGATCAAAGCATGCAGACAAACGTAATGATAAGCTGTAATGGATTTATATTTTTAAAAATTAACTAGTGTTTCACAGCTTCTCACTCCTAGGTCTTTGTCTTTCCAACCATAAGGAAGGAATAAACATGGAGTGCTATATTCCAGTGACACAAAAAAAAATTTAAATCACAATTGGCAACAGCAGACATTCCAATTCTTCCAATTAAAACCTTTATTAAAGCATACCAGAATTACGTATTCAGCAAGTCAACTGATATTTCAATATACTCACTTCATCACTCCTAATTATGTTCTCTTCAAAGTCTTTGATTCCCATAATTCCTTTAAGGCACATAGCTTGGCAACCAACAAAACCTATTTGGCAATCAAAGAAAAGTTCACCTTTCATGAGGACCTAGTAAGGAAAGAAAAAATGTTGATTCCTAAGGATTCTTAAGGAAATATGGAGAAAAATGAAGTGAAATATGTTTAGCTTTATATATTTAGGGCGTTAATAAATAAGAAATTAATGCAACTTGAATAAAAATTAATCAAAACCTCTGTCATTGAAAAATTACCTCAACTGTGGTTCCTTCTTGTTCCCAGCATATAACTTCTTTGGATTTTACTTTCTGAGGGCTGTAGTAACTACTTTCAGCTTGCATTTCAGTGAGCTATGAAACAACAGGATAAACAAATTTCATAATATATATATGTATCTCAATATAAGTATTTAACAGCAGTAATGTCATTAGCATATAGCACTGATGATGACAAATTAATCTGCAGGCCAAAATTTATAAACAGGCAGGACACAGGTGCAGTTAAACAGCTGTAAGACATTATCCATATTAGAACTTCTCAAATTCAACTCCTGCTTTAAGTATGCAATAATACAAAGTTTTAAATCCACGATACTATTTTTAGTTTGCTTATCTAAAGAGAAACCATGTGAAAAGATGAAACAGATACAAAGCTCAATTATCAACATACTATTGAAAGAGCCTGTAAACTGCTGTAAAAATCCATGAGTACATTATTTATTTTTTCCAGCAAATAATTAAACAGCATGATAACATTAAGGCAACATTTTCATTACAATCACTTTTTTTATCCTGTCATTTTGCTTCATGTCATTTATATTTCTTGCAAAATTGTGATATAAAAACTAAAATTTAGGTAAAACACCTATAACCTGCAGCTGAGAAAAAGAACAGAAGCACGAAATAATGAATGTGTTAAGTTTTTGCATTAAAAATACTTAAATTTGTTTATGTTAAGCAGCTTAAATACTTCCAATTCTAAGTTTTATACAGAGATATCCACAAGCTCTCATTATTTTCAAGAATGGATACACATGGATGTTGTTTCAAATTAAAATTTTCTCATCCAAATGTCCAAGAAAACTACATGAAGAAAAATCACTGATCACCCTTCAGCTGTGAGCAATTATTGTAAAGGAAAAGCAATTAATTGATTAAAAGAACTCAGACATTGCAAGACTCATTTTCAACATTATTAGAAAATGCTACATTTAATTTGGCAGGATTTTTAGTTGGAATGATATCAACTGTTCAGAATGCTAATGCAGAAACTTGACCTTATTTTTTAACCAGAATATGAACCACAAATTAATTCCATACATTCTTAGCATGCAAGGAGAACAATGAATTCTGTTTTCCTTCTAACTGTCACCATATTAGTGTCATAAAATCACTTCACATTTAAAATACAGAGAATGTAAGATGTTACGTTTTAAGAAGTTTTATCAGTTCCTAATATAAAGTGTGTAAACTTGCCAATGAAACATGAGGAATAAGATATACTGGATAGGGGTTTCAAGAAAATAAGTTCCTACTATTTGAGAAATTGTTTTGGTTGGTTGTTCAAGTTTTTTAAGGGATAACCCAGGGTTATAATTAAAGGAGAAAGAAAAGATTTCCTACTATTTCTTTTTTTATCCTGTCCTTTGGTTTGTTTGGGTTTTTCATTTGTCTGGTTTGTTTTTTGGTTTTGGGGGGGGGCTGTTTTTCTGTTTGGTTGGTTGGGGTTTTTTTTGTTTGTTTGTCTGTTTTGCCTTTTTTTTTTTTTTTTTTAATGAAGCCTGAAACAGGAACATGACTGCATGTTTGTTGATGCTAATGTTCTCAAATTTTGCAACCAGATTTGCCAGAAGGATGAAAGCTTAAAACATCAGCCTCCCCACAGAATGCCTGCAGCTCCCAAAGTCGTTTGTCTGAAACTTCCCAACAGTTGCTGAGCACCTAAATGCTCTGCTATGCCAACAAACAAAAACAGCTGAAAGAAAGTAGACATGAAGACCCTCAAAATATTCTTTTTTTACAGATGACAAGCCAAATAGGCAGAAAAGGGGCAGGGAGCTGCTGATGGTATATAGTCTATAATCAGACACATAAAAATTGTATCAGGGTTATCAAAGTACTCCAGTTCATCTGAAAGGCTCAAAGTCATAAAAATGAGAACATTAGCATCAACCTTAGTTATTCTGTTGCACATAGAAATAGTATTATTTCCTGTTCTGAAGAGTTCTGGCCTTGATATAATGCATGTTTCACTGTAAAACCAAGCAACACCTTTGATTATAGGTCTGCACACAGAATTGCTTGCATCTAGTTTGGCATGGGTTAAAAGGATTTTGGTAATCCAGAACCTTAATTTTTAATTTCTGTCTTTACATCTTTACCTTATTTAGACTCTCCATACTGTCTTTTGCAAGCTTACAAAAGGAAAAGAGAAGCCTTGTAATTCTTGAGATTTGTTCATAGAAAACACTCAAATCTTTCTCTACATACACAGTTTACAGCTTAGAGCACGTGTGTAATTTACCCTTTGTTTAATTCAATTCCAACCTATGGAAAATAAGTTCAATGTTATTAAGTTGATATTTCCATATATTACAGTTTAAATTTAAAAAAGACATTCCTTCAATTCAAAAGTTTTATGAAGCTAAAGCTTTTTATAAAGAAACGTTTATACACACACAAGATAAAATTCTGCAATAAACATTCATAGAAAGCCTTTTAAACTTCTTCTTCTAATAAAATTTAAGCCATTTCCCTTCAAGATGAAAACATTTGCACTCAAATTCTATGTCAAAAACACCTCACACTGCTATTATGATTATGCAGTACATTATGATGCAAGAGGAACTTCCAACATTCAGTTTTGTTATTAATGTAAACCACCTTGCCTCAAACCAAATGGTACACAAACACTAAATCTTTACACAACAAGCATAATTTCTAAACAATGAGAATAAATCCTATAAAACAAAGATAAACACTTACCTTAAAAGTCACTGTTGCCTTTGTACAGTAAAACCCAACTGAAATAATAGGATCTTTGAGGGACTGAGATTTCTGCTGATGTAGCATCATTCCATCTTCAGTTCCACCAGACTCATTCTCTTCATCATCATAGCTCACAATGGCTGGAACAAATGACCAAGCCCAAGAAACCCATCCTTGCTGCTGGTCATCATCTTGATGCACATAAGGATCTTGATTAATATATTGTGTAGGATATTGTATTACTGAGCTTGTCTCATCTTCTGCACCTTTTAAAACAAAGTCAAATTTTAAATCAACTGTGCTTGAAAATTATTATACTCAAAATTATAGTATGTAAAATTTGTCTAGGACTGTATTCCACATATCATCCCAGATATTTGGTTTATTATGATAGAAAAAAAGTACAACTTTTTAATTTCTGGAGTTTTCCTCTTTGCAATAGTTTTTTTATGCTATATTTCTACCACACACTTTCAAGACTTCTTCCATTAAAGCTTTTCTAAAGTTGTAAATTAAACCCTACTAAATTATTATATAACCGTATGGTTTTTGATTTAAAATTAAAGGACTTCAATTGCAAAATCCACATAAAGGGAATTGTAAATACAGCACAAATACAAAAATTAAAGTTGAAAACCTTCTTTGTTTAAAAGTCAGCTATACCAGTATTCAGAGACACAGGTTTTATCTACATTCAAAGCAGCTGGTATGCCAACTGTGAGTCAAAGAAGCCAACATTAATCTACTGTGGAAAAAATATTAGAATTAATATAAAGAACAAAATGAAGATTTCCCTAACAATACAAGTCTAATAGTCATGACCCAAATAGCTAACACTGTGCACATACAAACAGCACTATTAGCTTGGTCTGTCTGGATTCACCACCACTCTTATTGGTCTCCCAGGGGGTATTAACTACTTCAGAATTACTGTAGGTAGTATAGGATGTGGTACTGCTCCTGAAGGGAACCATACTGAAAATACTATTTAGTTGAGAACAGAAATAGATGTAATTCCATTTCTACATACTCATTTTTAAACTCAGAGGAGTCATTTTTACAAGTTTTAGAGCTCTTAGTCTTCAGTCTAATTAGTCTTTTTTCTTTTAGTCTAATTATTTATACACCTGTGCAATGGGAGAAAGCATAAGAAAAAACACTCATGAAAATTCTCTACACATGCTTAGAGGTGTGGACACCACCTCCCACAAGGGTAATGCAAGCTTCCTTCCTTCTCTCTTCACAAAACAGCATCAGAGATCAGATTTCAATCCCAATTTAAATCTTGAAACACGGGAAACACATAAGTGCACATAAAGTCTTGGAAACAGCTAAGAGGCAGCACTGTCAGATGCAGAAAGAACTGATATGGAGCATGACTGAAGTAGTTTAGACTGATGTTGGCAAGCACATAAGAAATGGTGGAAGGTCAGCCAAAAGAAAAAATCTGGAGGTGTAGGACCAGGGTCATGCATAACATTTCAGCTATATTATATAGATACTATATAATAGTTTTGTTTATAGTAGTTATTAATATTTTGAAAGTCATTAAAGACAGAGGAGCAAGGAGACTAAAATGGTGATATCTCTACACCGTGACATAGAAGCTACCACTAAATTAGAACTACTACAACCATTATGTGATCAACAATCAAATTTTGGAACACAGGTACTACAGCCTTGTAAGCAACCCACAGCATCCTCTAAATATTTCAAAGAACAAATACATGTGTTCTTCATGCATTACTTTTTATAAAGGGAATATATACTTTGGAAAGACAAAGCCTCTTTGGTTTTAGCTATGCTAACCCCTGCATCAACTGCAAACATGTAGGATGGTGGAATTTAATGACAAAACCCCTACGCTTTCTGTATTTTTTAGAGGACAAAAAGCTCCTACTCAGGTTTTTCAGTCCACTCTTGTCAACCACCATTGGCAAGATTACACTGGAACTATCTTGCTTCATAGTGTAGGGCACTTATTCCAGTACAGAAATAGGTAAAATACAGAGCTGTGACTGCATCTCACTGTCTCCGTGTGCAAATCAAGTTTGATCTTCAGAGTGTCACTATCCATTCTTTTAAGGGGTCTGGGATTTATCTCTTAAAAGTCTGAAAACTGGTATCCCTCACCCTAAGTCTGGAACTAACCAAGCAGGAAATCAATCTCTTAGTATTTATTTATTTGTTTTTCTGCCTGTATACGTTTTTAGCCAAGTAAGGGTGATCCAGCTGTGGCAACATAAATGCAAGTGCTGGTGCTAGGGGAAGAGATCCCAGATGTAGATTTTCATTCTTTTATCACCAAATACCATAGGTATTAAAATTCAGTTCCTCACCCATATTTTTAACTGCTACAAGCTCAAGAGGCTATGGTAAACTCACAGCTAAGACTAACTCTTTAATTATGAATACAAAACTCATGGAATAAATTATGTTTTTAAAGAAAAAAAATAAATAAAGAGTTATGTGACAGCAGTTTTGGTGATGACCCTGAGAATGCAACAGCCCTTAAATGTGTCCAGGCAGCTTGAACTGTCATTGGAGAATCTCAAATGTAATAACACATGCTTTCAGTAACAAATATTTTCTGTATGCCTTTCCTCTACATATATAAGGAATGCACAGAAATGTCTAATTTACAGGGAAAAAAAACAAGTTCAATGTTTGTAGAAGTTCCTCCCAGTATGCTTATGTCATTCAGTGGCTGTGTTGCCAAACAAATTTTATTTGGAAAATGTTCTTTTTGGGTCTATACCATTGAAAGACAATAAACTGCCACAAGATAACTCACAAGATCTACTATTCTAATAGATTAAATTTTTGCTGTTTAAACAGTTCTGCTTCACAACACATATTTAAAAGAGTGGTTTGTGATCTATTGCACATACATTATACCAGCACAGCAATGTCAAAGGAGATAACACAAAACTTGAAATTATACCAACACTAGCAGAAACTGAAATCCCATGTACCAAACTAGTTTGAAAGGCGTTTCATGACTCCTCTTAAAAGCAAGTGTCCCGCACAACACTTTTAACTTGAAAATCCTATGTCATCATAATCATAGCATGAATGCAATACTAAAACAATAGCACCAGCACACTCAGTTGACAGCACTTTAACACTTTTAAGAGTCATCACACTTATCTTGCACAAAACCACGTGCTGCAGTGATTCAGGCAGCCAGGAACCAGTGCTACAAACCAGTAAGATTTAAGGATTTCTTCTTATTCCTGGGAAAAGGACCTGGGAGAGCTGACCAACAGCTGGCTGAGTATGAACCAGCAAGGATGTCTTGGTGGCCAAGGTCTAGGGTCTCCTTGCATCTATCAGATTTAATGTGGCCACTAGCAAAGGGATTGTGCCCCTGTAATCAGCACTGGTAATGCTGCACCTTCAGTTCTGTGTTTAGTTTTCTATCCCCTCAATACAAGAACAACTTCAAGGTGCTGGAGCAAGCCCAGGCAAGACCAATGAAGCTGGTGAAGGGTCTTATGAGGAGCATCTGAGGTAACTGGGGTTGTCCAGTCTGGAGAAAAGGAGGCTGAGGAGACATTATCAGCCTCTACAGCTACCTGGAAGAAGGCTGTAGTGAAGTGGGTGTTGGTCTCCTCTCCCTAGTGACAAGCAACTGGACTAGAGGAAATGTACTCAAGTTGCAACACGTGAGGTTTATATTAAACATTAGAAGAAACTTCACTGAAAGGGCAATTAAACACTGGAACAGGCTGCCCCGTGAGGTGGTTGAATCACCATTAAGAAACATGTAAACATGGTGCTTAAAAACATGCTTTAATCACTGGACTTGGTAGAGTTAGGTTATAGTTGGATGAGATTTCAATGGTCTTTTCCAACTGGAATGACTCTGATATTTCTTACACTGAAACCTCTGGACCCTGCTAGACCAGAACATGCTCCCACCTTACAGACAAGCATAAATCAAGGGAAGAAATCATGATTACTTTTTATTGCTGAGGTGCACTGGATATAGAATGTCACAGTAACAAAGCTTCAGGTTCAGGTCTCTGAAGAACCCACTTTTCAGGGGAGGTAGCTGCATGTACTAAACTTCCCCAAGCTTCTATTGTAATGTATCCATCTTGTCTTACTGTAAATTGAAACTAATATAGCAAAGAACTGATGGATACGGAAGGAGAGACTGAATTGCCTTTCAAATTTTTTAAAGAAAATTCCAATTAAGAATGCCACAATTTCCAAGTGCTTAAATAACACCAATAATTATTCTAAAGTGCTTCCCATAATCTTACTCGCAGATGCTAATCAGTTATTTTAAAATTACATTTATTTAAATAATACGCCAACCTCAATAAATTAGGAGTAGATGTATGAATTAGTTAAGGGTAAGCTACAAAAGGAGTGATAGTGAATTTAAAACACCAGAGTCACAACAGGATGCAGGAGGTAGGTCTATTGTACTCACAAAAACTAAATAGCATGAAATATCACCACAAAAGGGCAAGTGGCTCTGGACAGAGGTAAAAATCACAGGACAGTTAATCTCAAAGGGACATGTAAGTGCAAATACCTAATGGGACAGAAGGTGTTAGCTGTCTGACAATGCCAATCCAAAAGAGTATTTTTGTTCCATATACTGCTTAAGAGTTTGTGGAGATCAATGGGAAATACATTTTGCTCACTGAAAGCATTCAAAACATTGTTAGCATTCTGCCATCTACATTAAGCCACTTCTAAAATCATCAGCAGAAAAATCGGTCTGATATTTAAGTTTCTGTGTAATAAGTAAAACCAAAAGGTCAACATATGACTCATGTCCTTCAAAGATTGAATCACGTTTTTGGGAGTCTCTACAAAAAAAGTATTATAATGTTTTTCAAGAAAAAAAAAAAAAATGGCAAAACAACAAACCAGGAACTGAACATTTTCAGAAGCTCAGTAGCTCATATTTCTCATGATTCCAGCTTCTCACGTCTATCCCAAGCTGCTTCTTGCTCAGCATCTCCTATCATCATGCAGGCCCATCTCAGCTGGCTGCCCACCTGCCCTGCACCCCTCCCTCAGCAATGCCACTTTTTATTTCTTTGCTCTGCTGTTCTTCAGCTCTCTGATCATTCTTTACTTAACAATCTTTAGTACTTCAGCCTTAAATCATCAACCTCTGCAACTCCATCCAACTAAATTCCAGCTCTCCCTTGCATCCCAGCTATGTTAAACAGATTTTTCCACCACAAAACAAAAGCATATTCACAAGTCCCCACTCCCCACATCTACAACTGCTGGTTCTGCCACAGGCTCTGTTCAAACCCTCCCTCTACTTTTATGTCTCTCTGCACTGAAAAACATCAATTTCCCCCTTCACAATGCCAATACAGTCAGACATCCAACACAACAATTCAGGCCCTCGGAAGCAAAAGGCCTGCCCAGCCCTGAGGAGAAGCACAGTCCAGGATGCATGCAGTACTAAGTTCATTTACATACCAGGCAAGTTTCTCCCTGTATTTCTGACCAAGAAATTTCTGACCAGTCAACCTGTGTATTTTGAATGCTTTCAACCTGACAGAATTTGAGCACATTTTACTCAGGTAGCAAAATGTACATCCATGACATAGGCTATCTTGCTGCCAAATAAATCTCAAGGTCTTGGGTCTTAGGCTTGGGTATACAAGAACAACCAAAGTGCTGCTGGAATATTCCCAGACACGGATAAGTGACCAATTTTATTATGTCAATGAAGACATAATAAAAATAAATTGCATTGAAAAGATTAAGAATTGGTGATAACTGAAGCCAGTAAATTCTTTTAACTGAGAGGGTGGGGACTGGTTACTATTAAATACTGGGCTAGGCTGTTTAGTGAATCTTCAGAAGCCTTTCAGAGTTACAAAAACATAATCCATAAAGGAGGTCTGTACATTATTAAACTGTAAAGAATTCAGGCACAACTCCAGTGGAATTACCCTTCAATTTCATGAAGCGTTACTCTTGAAAAACAAATGTGACTAATATAGCTCAGCAGATATTACAC
Source organism: Heliangelus exortis (assembly GCF_036169615.1). Lineage (NCBI taxonomy): Eukaryota > Metazoa > Chordata > Aves > Apodiformes > Trochilidae > Heliangelus > Heliangelus exortis. Next base: position 129,572,426 of record NC_092423.1, on the reverse strand, counting down.
ATCATTTATTATTGTACTTGATTACATATTTTTTTCTGAAAATAGTAGCACAGTTGAAGTTTCCTCAGAGAAGTTCAAATCCGTGGTTGGAAATTTGGATGACATGCACCATGAAGTGCTAAGAAAGTGGGGTTTTTCCTTTCTCAGGCACAAACATAATATGAAGTCAGAAGGAAAAAAAGCACCTCACCAACTGATGGTAAGGCTAACCCAGGTAATCTCAATTTGGCACTTCTGCTTAACTGCACTGAATGGGAGGAAAAAAATAATTAAATATTTAAAAGTTTTGTTTCTCTGTGTGTACATACATGTGCATGTATATATATATATGTATGTATGTGTATATATATATATATATGTATATATTCTAAACTCTATGCAGGCAACAAGCTTAAATGATATGAAGGAAAACAGTTGGTAACAGTTTTAGCCTGTGTGTGGCAAAGCATTTTGCAGTGAAGACAGAAATGGACTATTTCTGCTGCTCTGGTTTGGTCACACAACAATTGACATCTAGTTTTTGCTCTGAAGGACATAGCTCTGTCAAATAGATACGATCATATCATTCAGAACAATGACAATGTTTGAGCACAGTGTAGTTTAATAAAAATTATATAGGAAATTACAGATTTCCTCCTGGGTAGTTCTTGTCATTACAACCTTAGTGTAATTTCTGACCCTTCTGACAACTCCTGAGTACATCAGTGTAAAGTTACATGACATTATTTCATTTTTAGTGGCTATTTTATGAAAAAAATCTAGGAAGTCACATTTACAGTTGTTAAAAAACAAAAAAAACCAAAAAAACCTACAAATAATCTACAGATTTACAGACAATAGTTGCAATTCAACCTTCCTGAAGACAAACATTAGAAATAAGGATGACAAGAGGCATTTTCTCATATTTGGACGTACAGATCTTGAATTCCATTCCAGATGCAGAAAAGAATGAGTACTTGTAGGCAGATGCCTTTTGTTTCAACCTTAATATTTCCTTAAATTATATTTGTTTCACCACCCAACTCACCCCCCAATTAAAAGAAACCAAACAAGACCACATCTTCTCTTAGCCAACATCCATCGTCCTCAACAGTTACAGCTGTTCATCCCAGTCTTCTCTTTGCCCAGCTAACATTTGGCTCCAATCCTTAAATCTTTCCCTCTGAAACTCACAGCCTACCAGTCCCAGCTGCTCACACTCATATGATTTCTCTCTTCTTCCTATGTCTTTCCTGTATTCAAGTGGTCCTACTCTAAATACATCATAATTCTCTATGGCACGAAAACCTGGCCAAATTTGGGTGAATTTTGATAGGAGCAAAAGAAAGATATTAATGGTACAAAGATAACCCTCTCTGAAAGCACGGATAATGCAACTTTTCACGTGCCACTTTTCACAGACAAGTTCTTCACCTTTTCTCATGCAAACAGCACAATTAAAGGGTTTGTTAGATGCAAAGAGTTCTTTAAAAACACACTGGTTTTTTTAACTACTGTATGCTTTAAGTTTCAGAAGAAAATTCAGTTAATATTTTCAGGATATTAGGTACTTCTAATCATATGTCTTATATTACAAACTCCGTATTTCTTCTTAGGCAAATAGTTTCTAGTGTAAAAAACTATTTATGTGTTAGAGAAAAATACAACAGAACTATTTACAGACATCTGATTTATTTGCTCAGTTCCACATAGCAGGAGCATGACAGAGAATTCTACATCTGGCATGAGTGAAACGGTTATCTGTGCCAACCAACACTGAAGGCTGTATTTTGGCAAAAGAAATTCCACTGCTGTCATATTCTCAATAATTTATTTCTATGAAACCAGGGAAGACAGCAATACAGGATCAATTAAAAACTTCTTAAACTTATATAAATTAAAAGTATATTTTTCTTAAACAAAACAAAAATAATTTAATAGTTTCATAAAGTTTTAAAACTGTGGTAATACAATAAATGTAAGCCACATCACCTTCACATATAATTTCAAGGATTTTGTAGAAGTCATCATGCTCTTGGCTGTGTGGTGTGTATCTCTTCCTACTTCCCACGGTCCAAACTCAAACTTGGAAAGATATCCAACACTTATCTCTTGAGGAAATTAAAATTACAACACAAATCTTTAAGTAAGTTCCCAGTTTTGAAAAGTATTTCTGCCCTACCAAAGCATAAAACCAAGAAAGTTCAAAATTTGGAATAACAGCATATCCTTCTTCTATTTTACTTAGTGCCTGATATATTCAAGACACTTCAGATTCAAGTTTGGACATTCAAGATCATGACATTCTTGATTAAATTACTGAGGAAAAAAAAAAACCAACACATAGTATGATGTAAGTCAATACGACTGCTTGATTCTGGAATGTCCCATGTATATTGTATACAAAAGTAAAGAAATAGTATAGTATTTAAGTTCTAATGTCAAGTTAGAAGTTTTATTTCCCTTAGGTTTTTAATATAAACTAATCACCTATATGCCTTCCTTATCTTGCTGCAAATTCCTAACAATTCACCTAACACAAAACTTCAACACTCAAATGCATCACATGATACAATTAGAAAAAAAAGTAGAAAAGTTGATAGGTCCTAACAAAGCCACATAAAATTCAAGCAGGAGTGAAAAGCTCACAGCTAGAATTGCATTAGAGTCCATTCAGAACCTACTGCATCCCTAAAAATATTTGGGAAACAATAGACAGGAAGCCATCACAAAAGGTTATATAGAATTAACCCCATCAGTGCAATGTGTCTCAAGAGATCATGTCACAGTAGGTTACTCTGAAAGATCATGTAGAAGAGAGAATATACGTTATACAAAATAAAGAGCATAGGAGAGTAGACAATACCAAAAGGCAGAATTACTGAAAACGTGGTACATAGTCATACTTTGCTGTGGAGAACAAATGTTGATTAATCTATTCTCAGTAACAAGTTTCAAAGAGAAGTGGTAAAGCAGCACTGAAACCCACAGCAGCCCCATTTGAACCAAATAATAGAGAAAAGCTGAAGCTGCCTAAGGAGACAGGTGCCTCGTTCCATGATAGAGCAAGACAGAAATCCAAAGTACCCTACTGTGCCACAACCACTAAAAGCTTCTTTTTAGATAAAGTTGCCTCAGAAGATAACACGAAAAAGATGTTAGAGGACTGTATGCTTACTCAGCACAATGAGCTCAGACAAACTGCAGACTGCTGAGCTACTTTACAGTGACCAACCTTAGCTACTTACACTTATAAAAAGCAAAGAAATAAATGTTTTTAACATTCCTTTTTTAAAAGTAAAAATTGGACTTACCTGTGATATTTCCCAATGTATCTTTAGTGTGGCAAATCAAATCTTCACTTTCCCCATCTTTGAAGTTTCCTATTTCTCCATAATAAAGAGCAATTCCAAGCTGCATTATACGTATAAACATAGGAAGCTGCTGATCTGAGATTGAAAGTTTCAAACTCTCAACTAATGTGTGAATCTATAAAACGAAAGCAAACAAAAGCAAATAACAACACAACTCTGTCATTATTAAAGCCAACTTTTAAACAGTACAACTCCAAATGCACTTTGGATGTGCATTCTACTTTCTAAAAACAAAAGCTGCAATACAACAGAAGAAAAAAGGCTGCAAGCAACAGTCTAAAATATATGCATTGGTTTGCCACACAACAAATCTCCAGGTTGAAAAGCCAAATGAAATAAATTTCATGTAATTTTTCTTAGTTTTTTTTACAATTGTTGTTGAAAAAAATTTATAAAACAAGTCACCTGGGTGCATCTGAATGAAGTTTCATATTCATCATAGAGTTTTATAAAAATCTCTATATGACAAAGAAAAGATACATCCACCATAATAGACAAAGGCCTACATTATTATTCCTTTCTCTAATAATGTTATTCCCAACATTGTTGCAGGTGGACAAGGATAAGGAGAAGAAAGAAGGACTCATTCCATCTTAAGTCCAGAAAATTAGCTTCTCTGTATATTATAGTTCAAACATGTAATCAGGTAGCGTTGTCTAAATGAAAGAAAGCTTTGCAAAAAGCAAAGAAAGAAAGCTTTTGCAAAGACTAATCACCAGGATGAAAAAATAGCCTTTAAATATTTTAGCTATTTTATTCAATAATTTACAATACTTCCCAAAGATGTTATTATACTACAAAGTCATAAACCAGACATAAAGAATCTATTTTTCATAAATATAAGAGCTGTATGAATTTTTTATAATAACACTCAGTAAAATTAAACTTATTTCTAACTCTAGGTCTAGTTTCTAACTATTGTGGGTGAAAATAATGTAAACGCAAGGTAACTACACATCAGCATTGGCCTTAATGCAATCCAATTCATGAAACATACAAAATTACTTTGTAAACAACACTGCACATTAACAGGCAGGTAAAAATACAGGAGAAAATTAGGTATTTGTATTAAAATATATTATACGACTAAAATTTCACTATCAAACTTAAAGTACTTTTATTAATAAAGCCACAGCCTCAGTCATATAGAATGAGTGAGCCATTTAGAATGCTCATTATAGAAGGAACAGCCATTTCTACAAATCATTGGAAGATTTTATATACCTCAGAATTCTGCTACTTAAAATTCTCTTTAAAAGATCAGCATGTAAAATTCCAGGGTAGATTTTGGAAATTAAAAATTACTCCTCTGATTTTCAAATTTTCAGAGCTAGCTGATTAAAAATTGTTGCTCAAAGACCTTTATCTGAAGGTGAACAACAGAAGGGGTAAGAAGCGAGTAACTGTCTTAGGATTTGGAAGAAAAGAGATTATTTTTCCAAAAGTCTTTTTAGAAGTCACAGAAGGGATACATATCACAGTGGAGAACAGGAATACTAGGTAGTGAACTGTTACATAGAACTGTAATAGAAATGATGCTCCTGGTCTTTATGCAGGGTACTACTCCCCACCACCATCCTACTCTTACATTGCCAGTGGAACTCATGGGCTCCTCAGCATGTCAACTCATCTCACTAAACCTGGGAGAAAAACAGGTATTTCCTCTTCTCCAGTTTGCTTTGTGTCAACATAGTGAGCTGACTTAGGTGACTGTCAGACAAAAGTCAGTGCTGCTCTAAATAAAGGAGACAATCCAGTGAAAATCAGCTCAGTCTCATGACTGTCTCACTCCATGACAATTAAAAGAAAAACAACTCTGATCATTTTACATGTGTTTTTCTGCATCCCCCTATATATATGATTTACATTTTAAAACTGAAAATAGGAGCACAGCATTCCAATTTTAATGGCATACAAATGCATATCCAAGTATTTCAGAACTGTCCACATCTGAGAAGTCTCAATTTCAACTCATTAAGGTTAGTTTGGCCAAAGCTTTGCAACAAACACAGTAGTCAATATTATACAACAATATTCTAGTCCCTACAGAGAAATCAAAAGAGCATATGCTATTATAAATGTGGGAGTCTTGGAAACTTTCACTCAAGACTGAAAAACAGATGTGATTTACCAAGCAAAAAGCACAGAGCATGAAAGTTTTCAATATAAAGATTTTCAGAGATATAAAGAAAAAGATTTGAGTGCTGTTGGCTTTTGTCTTAAGCTGGGAAACAAACTGCCAGAGCACAAGGTACTCCTCATATGCACTGAAGCTACAGTAATTTCATTAGCAGTGGAGACTTGGAAAAAGCATCAAGCACCCTTGAATTTATTCCATTAATGTAGTTAAAAACAGCTCCTTTTTACTTCAGTTGTAAGAAAATACAGCTATTTCCATTCAATATTTAACTACTTTGAAAGGCAATCTGATGATCCACTGCACATAATCTCCATGTATAACAACAAATCAGAAAGTTATGGATTAGTGAAATTTGTCAGGTTCAACAGATTTGTAGAACTAATCATTGCATAACAGCATAACAGTGAAGTATCAGAAAATACTTCAGACTTTAAAAAAATTATTACCTTTGGATCAAAATAAACAAGTACCATAAAATAAATAAACTTTAATAATAATCTAGCATCCTATATCTAAATGTTTCTATTTGATTGAGCATATCTCTGAACATCGTATACACTATTTTACATTTAAAGCCCAGAGAAAAATAATTTTAAAAGCACAGATGTAAACACAAGAGTAAAGGGTAAGTAGACTACACGCAATACAGAAAAAGAGTATACAGAAAAAACACAAAAGACTCTGAACAAACTGAAATCTGCCTTGAAAAAGGGCAGGGGCAATAAATAGTTCCTTACATGCTGTTACTGTACAAAAAGTAATTGCACCATACGAACAAAACAATAAAAAAAATTTAGTAAAATACAGCAGCATTAGCTTTTCATTTTACTTTAAATTTCAAAGTATATTTTGAAAAAACTGAAAACTTCACAAGCAAGTACCAAAAAAAAAAAAAATTCCATACCTACCTTAATAATAGATGGCATTTTGGAGTTGAGGTTATCATAAGTAAAATGCAGACGAGTCCTGAAGGAACATTTGTACAGCAGAGGTTCCTGGTAAAATTCAATTTTACCACTAGCATTTCTCTTATCAAGGCATACTGTGCAGTCAGAAAAGTTGATCATCTTCCTCAGCACTAGATCAGTGGCTTTTAAAAAAGAAGTATATAGGTTAAAAACTATATTGCATAAGAAAAAAAATCAGTTATTTATACAAGTTCTTATCTAGAAGATAAAATCGTGTGGTTATTTAAATCATCACTGAAGTACTGACTTACATGACTGAAGAGAAGCAGACTTTTTGAGCTGAATACATTGGAAATGAGGACAATTTTGCTACACCCAATTCAAAGTTTCATCCCTTCACTATACCTTAGACCTGTTTATAAAGCAAGAGTATTGCTTCATGTGCAAACATAAGACCAGTGTTAATCTCATCATTCTCCCAGAAAGAATCCTGCCTACTTTACCCTTAAGTTTTCTTTTGAAACTTAAAAAGCAAACAAGAGCTATTACAGTGATCTTAACATGATACATATTTTGTATTTTTGTAATCTTATATTATTTTGTAATAATTTTAGCCAGAATAAAATGGATCCACTAATTAAATTGCTTATTCTACCTAAGATCTTGTGCAATACTTGTACTGTGCCCAAATGCCACCTTTACCAAATGTCAGCAAGAACACCCAGACTTAAGTGAGTGCTGGTTCTTCAAAGACCGAGTCACACAAATACCAAAGATTAAGATAAAAATCAAAAAGTTACTTGGTTTTTTTTTTCCTGAAAATATGAAGCACATCTTGCAACTGGTGTGCCACATTTACTTTAGCACAGCACACTTTACTATCTCTCCAGCCAACCTCTTTAGGTAGTTTTAAGATCATAACAAACAATTGCAACATAAAACCTTCAGATGCTACTGTTCATTCACAAAATAAAACCAGATTGCCTATGCACTCACAGACAGCAGGGAGCACAAAATGAAACACAATCACAGAAGGATGGCAAGTATGAGCAGGGAGGACTACAAAACATATTGTGTAATTATCTGTGATCATACAAGAATGCATTGAGAATCAATCAGTATTATTATAATTGGCTCTCCAAAGTAAAGGACAAAGGGAAAAAATAGTAAGAAATGAGGTAGTAAAGTATCTTACTTGTAACAAAAGACATTTTTTTAGACTTTCAAATTCCTATATTGAGAGTGCCTCCACTGTGCCTACCCTTACTTATATACTTTCATGTATACTGTAACTGCTCTGTAACTACAGAGCTAACTCATTTGCTCTGAAAAAAAAACAAAACAGGACAATTCATAAAACTGTTGTGTTTTTAAATTTATAACAATGGAGTCTTCACCTAAAACCAAAAAATTGCTACTCACCAGAGATGTCCATAAATGCTCGATCCCAAAACTCATCCACTGTATAGCATTCTGCAGAAGTGATGTTGACTGAGAGAACAATATCATCTTCCACGTATTTTAAAATGAGATTGTTGATCACAATATTGACATTGTTTACAACACGCCTGATTAAGCTCTGAACATAACCTGTAAAATACAACAAATACTTAGGAGTTAAGGAAGACAAGATGTCAAATTCTTGTATTACTGAAATCATTATTTTCAGCTAGTATTCTTTTTTAAGATCGAAATTAAAAGAAAACAACTATCACTGTCCTTTATTTAAAAAAAAAATAAATCAACTCAAAACTGAAAACTTCATGAGAAGGCATTCAGTTAAGTTAATTGGCATCTTGTATTACAACAAAGTATAAAAATGAAGTTCTCAATATTAGAACCATAATGTAGTCTAAGAAATAAATTTTTGGTGTCAAGGATCACTGTCCAAACTAATTAACAGAAGATTCTGGGTTATTGTAGACAAAGAATTTTGAAGACAGAGATTTTTTTTACATGAGCTACATAGAAATAGGTTTTTAAAAGTGAACACTAGTTGCTACACTATTTTTTAAGAATGCATATATTATGACTATTTGCCCTCTCACCTAAACTTTTAAAAGTTATCTAAATATTAATATGCCTAATACTTTTTTCATTCTAAAAGCTAATATATACATAGCATGCCCAGTAAAACCCTTGTGAGGTATAACAAAAATCAGTATCTGTCAACAACCCAATGATGTAAGTACCTTCAGAGAAGCCTGTTGGGAAGAAAACCATTTAATTTATTCTTTTTAACACAATGTGACTGGAAAAAATGATCCTGTCTGTGAATTCCCAGTATGCAGTAAACACTCATATTTTACCAATGTGGCAAAGAAATTAAATATCCCTATTCTACCCTGACTTATATACTTTGATGTATACTGTAACTACTCTGTAACTACAGAGCTAACTCATTTGCCCTGAAAAAAAACCAAAACAGGACAATTCATAAAATTGTTGTGTTTTAAAATTTATAACACTTCATCTAAATGTCTTCATCTAAAATAATTTATAGTACATACTTTAAGAGGCCTTACTTTGTATGTTAATTATACAAGTTTAAATCAAGAGTAGTTTTCCAAAACTTGCATTAAGTAACACTGATTTATATCAACAACTTTAAGGCACATAAAACTTAAAATTAACATCAAAACATTATGAGATCAGTAGAGGCAAGCTCAGGTTGCTACTTCCATTCAACTCTGCTTTTTCTAGCCATTGTTTTCACACTTAGATATCACTTTTCCCCTTAAACTATTTGGAAAATTTTACCATTACATAAGTGATTTTCTTGAATTCCACAAAAGCAGTTCTACAGAGCTGACATAAAATATCTTTCTTTTCAGCATGCAAAAACCTCCAACCACCTTTTTTATTAAAGGCAAAATGAGTTTTCAGCTATCACTGTTATTTCTGATCAAAATATTCAGGTACATTTTTATGTTTCAAAAGTATTTTAATATTAAAATCTTAATTGTAAAATACCTATCACACTTCTTATCATAATTCACCTTGCTTCACATTATACTGTTCTTGAGCATATGTCAGCCTTTGAGCAAAGCTAGTTCCAGCAGGAGAGCAGCATTTTAGTATCTCCTGCCATCTTAATTGGATTTTAACTGTACTAAAATAAAATGTGGAAAATGTTTTACACCATTGTCTACATAAACAAGTAATCTAGAAACGTAGTTACAGTCAAACTTCTGAAACAGTAGTGCTACCAGAATTCTAACAATCTGCATTTACCTTCTTCGTATATTAATCTATAAAACTACTTTAAAAATGCGTAGAATAACTTTGTTTATCCAAATTTGACTCCTTAAAACTCCAACATCTTATTAGGTAACACAAATTCAGAAAATCTAATGTGTTATTTCAATAATTAAGAGGTGTTAAGAGACCCATATTCATCACTTGACTGGTACAAACCAACTGTTATATAAACAGAAGTTGGCACAAAGCATTTTCTTCATTTTCTTAAATTCAACATAGGGATATTTTGCAGACTATGTAGGTTGCTGGTATAAAATCCAAACCAAAAATTTAAATATGATTTTAAAGCATGCTACTAATTTCAGTGAAGAAAATGAAGCTGTCCCTCCAGAGGTTCAAAAGTTTAATATTTGCATTCAAGGGTCTTTCAAAGTCAATATAATTCAAAACGAAGTAATAAAAGCATCAGCTGGTTCATACATAATAAGAGAGGGGTTTTTTTTAAAAGGTTTTGTTTTAAATACAAGTGGGAGTTGCTTCTTATTCCTTTAATTTTTAAGAGTATGACCATTTCTGCCACTAAAAGTGGGGTATGCTATGATAAAGTGTTTAAAGTTACTAGGAAATCTGTAGAGATAAATTGTCTCCTGAAGGTGCTACACAAAAACCTCATGTATGCTTTTTCCAAATTCATCAAAACCTGGTAGGCTGCCCTATGAAATAAGGCCTAAGAATGCAGTTTCAAATTCCAGTACCAGAAGTCCACAGCATGGTCTAGTGATGGAACAGAATTTTTGTCATCAGATTCGACACAATTAAACATCTTAACTTAGCAGAGTTGTTGCCAGAGCTACATTTTGATCTAAGCTCTGCCTAGCTCCATCTCTGGGAACACAGCAGAGCTAAAGGATAAATCTCTCAATAAACTACAGCAGTCGTCTCATACCTGTATATTCCAAAGACTAAACAAATCTGAAGATGACTCAACATCTTATTAAAATCCAAGATAAGCAAAAGAAATCTTAACAAACCTATATTCTAAGCTTCAGAGAAGAAAATCTTCCTATAAGGAGGTCTGTGCTCCTTATGGATGCTGTTTACCATAGAACCTCTATATTAAACAGTGGGATTTGTGCATCAAAAAGCCAAAACCAACTACATTTAGGGAACTTCACCACATATCAAGTAACTTACAGTCCATTTAGTATGGTAAACTTTTCACAAACACCCTCTGAATCACTACACCTCACCATCCACATACTCTATCCAGTTGAAAGAGGAATGAAGGATGACAACGAAGGAGGTGATAGTGCCTTACAGATCCACAGAAATACAAAGTACATCTACAGAATCTATCAAGTAGCAACGTAAGAAAGCATTAGATCCAGTAATTTGCTAGAAAACTGCAAATCCAATATGTGCAATTCCTATGAGCACAGTAATCACCAAGAACCACAATATATTCATAAAAAGATGATGTGCATACCAATTTTCAATGTGCATGTTGCATCTGGATCCATGGCAACACATTTTGGAATGTTTAACTTCATCACATGTTGACATCACATAAAGCAGATCTCCAGCCTTTGACTAAGACTATACTTTTCTGGAAGGTCTATACATGACACTGACTAAAACACATCTGAAGCACTAAAATCCCAAAACTGGCACTGAAGGCAATACAATCATCCAATTATTTGGCAAGTCTTTGAGACTCTTGATGATCTCAGGTGGGATCCAAAGAGCCAAACACCAAGAGCTGCTGGACCTGAAGTGCTGTCCATGGTAGGACATAATTAGATGCCACATTTCACAATTCCAAAGCTCATTCATGGAATCTCAGAGCTTTACAAAAGCCTCCAGGTCTGGCTCCTCAAGTACCTATTCCAAAGCAAGATGATACTCTGTAGTACACAATACTCCACACACTCAATTCAAATGTTCTCTTTTGATTCACAGCAAGGATAAACTTTTTGCTATAAGACAGAAAAAAGCCTAACACAAAACAATCAAGTCTTTAACTCATCTAAAATTACATTCCCCGGTAATGCAAATTGGAATTCATTCCAGTACTCCCCAATTTCATTTTTCTGCCCTAAACAACACCCTTTACTCCAAATTTCTGTGCAAGCTGAGAGGCATTAGTAATTAAATAAGTGCTTCCTCAGGCATTTTTAAACCATATAAATATCTCCAAGTTCAACTGACCCAAATTCCACATCAGAAAAAACCAAAAAAAGTGGTGAACGTCTCTACCAGTAGATACAGGTCTCAATAAGAAACATGTCTCAGAATTATTAGTCTCATAAAGAAAAAACCTTAGCTTTAAAACTATAAGAAGATGAAAACATGCCTGAAAACAAACAAGAACAGAAATTACTGTGAACCACTGAGCAGTTGATGAGCAGCTGAAAACAGAATGATCTGAAACAGGAGAACCAGAACAGCAGAGAATAAAATCTAACAATCTAGCACACTATTCTTACAGCATGTTTCTCACAATAATCTATTTTGCATTAAAAACAAGTTCTGTAAATTTAAGGATTTAACAAAATTAAAGGAAAAGATATAAGGATTAGCTATGTTAGATGGCAACTTGCTTGTATTTTAAAAGTCCAAATATATCACTGACCTTTATGGGATTTACAGGTGGACAGAGATATAATAGTTCAACTTAGACATTGCAACTACTTGGATGAAATTTAGGTATTTTTTTATCACTCATATGCAATTCAGTATCTGAAAATATGGTTTACCTGGAGGTAAATCAGGGTCAGGAGAAGCAGATTGCTGAACTCGTCGTGGTTTTACTGCTGATTTCATGCTTTCCGAGGTACTGCGGTTTGTTGAACTGGAACCACAACTTTCATGGTCTTCCTGCTGGAGTATAAGAAAGCAACTTGGTCAACACCAAACAAAAACAAGAAAATGGAGAGCAACTTAGTATAGATTTCATAAATTATGCTTCTGTCTGCATTTCTCCATCCATCCAATTCTGTACATGCATCAAACTACGGAAATGTAAAAAAAAAAAAATAGTTGGATAACTTAAAAATTACTTGCAATTGGTACTTTCACTAACTTATATTTAAAAAAAAATTATTGAACACATCTTCTAGCTGCATTTCTTCTGAAATATTCTTTAAAATGGAAAACATCAGGAATACTACCAACACAAATACAAGAAACTAGCTCAAATGCCTACTTATGAAACCATCTCAGATGCTTCCAAATACCAGTCACGTCCTTCCTAATACAGCTAAATGAAGTTGATTCACAAAGCAAAGTATTTTTGCAGACTTCTAATTGAGTATAAGATGGCCTCAGAAAAGAAAAGTGGACTGAGGATGTGTGCTCATCTTGAGCTTCTATATGGCTTCTTCACCTTAAGGAATTCAGAAACAGGAAATATGGCTCATAATTAGAGAATACAATATTAGGACTTACAAGATGAAATTCATAGAAACAAGACAATCTTAATTAGCTGAATTTTAGGATTTTAAATACCCACCTAGTATTTCCATTACATTCCAGAATGACAGTTTAAGTACAAGACTCAAGAGCAAGTACACTAAAAAAGGTAATGAAAATATTTACTGAAAGAGTGGGCCAGAGAGGAAGCAAATTCTTACAACTTTTGACCCAAGCCAAATCACCTCTTCGATAGATGCAGTCTCTTGTAGAAAAACTGCTAAATGCTCTGGGTCATAGCACTGATAGGACTGCACATGTTCACAAAAAGAGGGGTTCAGGGAACAAATGCCAAGTACTGCAGTACGAAGGTATGATATTATAAGTCTTCTAACTACCAAAAAAGCAAACAGCTTCAACTGTCCTGGGTTTTAGTACAGGATCAATCACGTGGTTCCCTGCCTGCTGCCCATTTTTAATAATCTCTGAGAAATTACAAAAGGGAATCTTCACATTACTTGCCCATTAAAGTTTTTGCATGGAAAAAAGCTGTATGTCATGATACATTTTAAATAAAAGTTTACAATTCAAAAGCAATGGTGGAGATAGGTTCTTCCTTTCCACTCCATATTTAGAAAAACAGGACACAGTGGGAAATTCTCTGATAAACTGAAATTCTCTGATAAAGTGAAAATACCACTTAACTAAGGAATAAGATGATAAGCAATATAATCTTATCCTAGAAAAAATAAGAAGGCTGAAATTATTTGGAGAATATTATTCAAAAGGCTGGAATTATTTGGAGAAATTACAGAAGACAGACTCATTCATACATGAGACGTCTGAAAGACAGCTTCTAAGAGAAAGAAGAACTACTATAAAGAATTTCAGATTTTTCTTCCATAGAATTGAAACAAGCTGTTCGCTGTTTTTAATTAACAGCTATTTGGCCATTTCAGTCATACAGGATCTGCCCATCCCAGTGCATGAAAAAAATGAAATTAGTGTTTAGCATTAACTGTGTTTGGAGGGCATGTGTTTGGCTTCCTTATCTCAAACAACCTTCTGATGCTTTTCATTGAGGAATGTGAGACTCCTGAAGACTGATGTGGAACTTCAAACTACAGCACAACTTCATTAGAAAGCCACTCCTCTCTTCATGGCATACCTGAGCAATAGTAACAACTTGAAGATCTTGCTTTATCTTTAAACTGGGGTGATAGAGGCCTCTTCATCAACAGGCATATTATGTAATCAGAAAAATTAACCTCTCAAGTTTACCAAGAAAAAAAAAAAAATCATTGACTGTTACGCTAAACTGTTTGAAACAGCTTTCATCCATAACCTTTCTTTCTTGGAAACTAGTTCATATATAGCATAAGAATAATTTTTCAGATGAGTCACCATGCTATTCATATTTTGAATCTGCAACCTGCAAATGTGATAGGATCACATTACACTTGCCTTCTAAAATTTATGTTGGCTAAAAGAAAAGAAAGGGGGCTGGGGAAGGTGTTCTGGTTTTGCAGTGTTAATGGTATCAAGCCGGATTACATTCAAGTCTAACTTTTCTGTCTGCAAATTTACATGGTCATATTTGATCCATCTCCTAACTTCATGAAAAATCTATGTGATGTTTTAGTCATATAGAGTATAACCAGCATTCAAAGATGACTTAAGAGTGGTTTAAGCTTTTTGCTTTTTCTGCTTTTGGAAAGTTAGTAACACACACTACCATCCTGGATTTTGGGGGTTTTTTGTTTGTTTTAAAAAGGGACAGAGAACTCTTAAATTGTGCTATTTTTGAAAGATATTCCACCTATAAATACATTCAATACAATAAGCTTTTTCTGTTTCCTTGAGCTACAAGTACATTGTGATGGAAAAATGTTACAACCACGTAGAGTATGCAGACCTAAAAGTAATCAAAGCAAAAATGCACATGTTCCAAGATGGTGGCAAAATGCAAGACGAACACAGAAATACACCCATGCAACTTAATCCTCATGAAGTAACAGAGTACACCTACACTTCAGAAGAACTCAACCTGACCAAACATGTGAAAAAAAGTTTAATCTGAGATAATATCTATTTATTTCCTTACATTACACAATTATCAAAAAGGTTTTAGAGCTGCAAGAGGGTTCTTTGGGCATGAACACACACCATTTTTCACAACAGCTACTGATATTTCATAAAGCCATTTTTTCATTTCTTCATTACTGTAAGATAAGAGTGACCATGACCTTACAAGAACTACATTGCTATGCAGACATCCATCCAAGAGCTTTCTGTATGTGCATGCTTCTGCTCTATGTTAACTCTCAGAGCACACTATTAATTTCTCAAACATGTGGCTGTCTCATAAGCCCAGAAGTAAAACATGTTCATTAAAGAAATGAGGAAAAGTTCCAAGTGAACTGCCAAAACTAGCATAATTATGAAACTATTTAACACTGGAACCAACTAGAGTCACACACTGTATCTAGATCAGTGATGTCACCAGAAAAACCCAAGCCAAAAGGCACTAAAACTACTGCTCTCCCAATAAATCCACCTCACACCAGATGACAAACATTTTAAAGTTAAAGTCAAAATTACTCTGCGGTGGGAAGGACTTATATTCTAAAAGTGCTAATAGCTGTAGTTATAGTACGAGATTTGACAAATGTCCATTCATTTTGGCATTAATGAGAGTGATTCCAAATAAGTCACAACAGCAAAAAACTAAAAAAAAGTTAATTATTTATCTAGAAAGATGATTTATTAAAAACAATAGTCATTTACAAAAATATCTTTTCCCACAAGCTTCTATCACAAGTAAAGCCCAGAAAAGTTTAAAAAATTTTAACATGAGGTCCTGCTTATGGGAGTTGTTATATACCTTGGATCAGAACAAATACAAGTTCACACAGCTAGGCTTCTTTTTCCCTTTTGGCAAACCTGTCAGACCAGGTATTCAGCTGTAATGTTTTTATGGAGCACTATGGTTACATCCAAAGCTATGCAAGTCATAAGTAACATGCTAAAGACACCTAGGCTAGTAAATTCACATGTAAGTTCCTCAGTCAATTTTCTACTGCAAAATTAAACACTCACTGCAAGGTTTAAAGCTAATTAAAAGTGACAACACCTGAATACATACTAAATGAGGTTTTAGGAACTTTCCTAATTGGTGGAGTTTATCATCTTCGTTCATTATTGTGTTTTCCAAATTTAAAATAAATACATCTTTTTCTCTTTACAAAGACATTTTCTGTCTTGAAAATATGTAAATCCTATTGAATGTACAAGACCTCCAAAATGCCTCATAAAAATGATCTATGGGAAAATAATGCATTCTGTTGGGGATCACTTACCTACTTAAGCAAATATTGTTCCTTTGCTTTCATCAAAACAAGTTAAAGAAAAATAAGTTATCGAAAAATCAAAAAAAAAAATCTACACACACAAACAGTTAATATTATGAGTCAGAATTTTAAAACCCAAATTGATATTAAGTACCTACTACACAAACTTGTAGACTTCACCACTGCCTTCTCTTCCTCTAAAAAATTTTGCTTTTTCTTATCCCCTTTAATTTTTCTAAAATTACGAGCTTAAGATACTTTCCAAGTCAGTAAGAGATACCTATATTTGTAAAGCATATCTGAATCTGCAAGATGCAAAAACTGCAAGCAAGGAAATAATTTCCTGCTTGTGGACTGTGCTTGTATGGCTGAGTAGCTGACTAAAGAATATACTCATTCTAGGACAGCCTTTGTCACAGCCTCCTTCACAGAACTTATTCCCAAATTGTTGATGTAACAATTGGTAGTGGGAGGTAAGTTGAATGAAAAAGTGGCTGAACCACTCACTGGGCTCAAAGTGTTGAGAGGAAGGGAAGGAAGGAGAGGGAGGGAGGCGGGAAGGAAGGGAAGGAAGGGAAGGAAGGGAAGGAAGGGAAGGAAGGGAAGGAAGGGAAGGAAGGGAAGGAAGGGAAGGAAGGGAAGGAAGGGAAGGAAGGGAAGGAAGGGAAGGAAGGGAAGGAAGGGAAGGAAGGGAAGGAAGGGAAGGAAGGAATCAACAACAATAAAACTCCTCATGTTTTTTTCCCACAAAACTCACAACGCACAGAACTGTGTAACTCACTTATTGTGAGAACAGGGTGGCCTGAAAGGAAAGAAGTCAGGAGAAGAGACAAAGCAGAAAGCCTAGTGCTAGGTGAACTCCTTCAGCAAAACTGATTATGTGTGGACTAAAAACTGCCCCACATTCTCTGTGCAAGGAAACAAGAGGAAAAAGTAGCTGAAACAGTTTCCTATGAAAAACTGCAAGGAAAGAGGGACAGGAAACACACTCAGGAGAACAGACTGCAAACATGAGAAGAAAAGAGATGAGATGTTACCTACATTTTTATTCACTTTCCTGACTTGTGCAACTTTGTCTTGAAGATTAAGCATCAATAGAACAGAATATATATTTCATATTGCAACAGTTTATCTCCATACACAGGAACTCCAGGCCAGTTCGACTGCTCTGGTGTCATCCAGCCTAATGCACAATTTGGGGTCTGCTATAGGACCACCTCACCCGCAGGGAGGTCCAGCACCTGAACTGGTCAGCTCCACAACAAGCATTTCTTGCACCAATGCATTTATTCTGTGTACAGTAACAGTATTTAAGCCACCTTGCATTTTTCTTTTGTGTGCTATTTTAGAAGATGCTGTACCAAAGACTGGCCATATTCTTATCCTTGTTACAGGCCCCTTGAAACAATAATTATGAATAGCTGATTACCCTAGCATTTGTCAAATGTATTGTCCTAAGCACTGCAGGAAGACCAAAACACATCACTGATTCATTAAACATCATCTGGAAACCATCAGCAAAAACTTGGCCCATTCAAGTCACTCTTACTATTGTAATCTGTTCCACCTGCTAGAGGGCTAGCACTCCTCTCCAACCCTCTATCAACTGGCCCCCAGGCTCTTTACCAAGACATCATTTCCTTCATCTCCTTCATGATTAAGGGTACTTGTTTCCCCCACTATCCTAGTGGGTTGTAGCTGCAGCTCCATTTCACATTTTCTTTAGGGGGCACTTTCCCCTAACACATTTCCTACAGCAATTTATTAGAAACCCAGACACCATGTGCAAGAATTCCCTCCACCAAGCACCTGCCAAGGATGTAGTAATAATTATTATTACAACACAACCTGGCTACCCACTTCCTTCAGAGGAAGGTATAATACTGTCCAGATGAAATTTTCTTCTAATCCCAAACACTATTGAGCAGAATACCTACAGCAGGGATCCAGTAATTGAGCAATCCCCAGCTCTCTACAGTTCTCACTGTACTGTATTCCACACACAGGGAACCTCATAAAAGAAGATCTCAGCATACAGTACAATCTACAGCAGGATACTGGAACATTGAAATGTTTAACTAAGCACCATCAAAAAGAAAACAAACAAAAAACAAACAAAACTTTAGCTCCTAACTTATTTCCAATAGTTATTCTCATGCAGCATATTTTTTGTGCATTGTGCACCTACGTGTAATACTATGTAATTGTATTACTAATGCTATATATGTACAATATTCAAATATTTTTGGCAAATTAAAACCTATTGGGTGAGTATAAATGTATGCTAACTTTTAGAGACTTCCATATGCCTGGGAGAAACATCATTAGTCCTAATTTAGACATTTTTCTAACTTTTCAACTGATCAGATTCCTAACAGAGAAGCCATGTTAGTGGCGTTTTCCAGTTATCTCCAGCTATTCACTTGTCTCAAGCAAAACTTCCATACAATAATTGTATCAAAATGCTTGTATTTAAATCTTCAATTATGCATTTATAGACCTACTATATTCTAACAACTCACTTTAAGTTTTGTATTTTATTTTTATTCTTTAACTTCAGATACCACTATGAGGAAGAACAGATTTTCACTAAGTGTAATTTATCAATTATGTCTTATCTAAATAAGATTTAACAAAACTAATGGACTAAACTACAAAGCTGGCTGACTGATTGAAAAAACTTCCTGGTTAATCAATGTAAAAAAGTACACATGGGTGCAACTTTTTCAAAGCATGTACAGTAAGGAGTTTTTACTTTTAATCAGTCGTTTCTTTTGCAACTGTCGATCTGTGATGTGTACACCATTTAAAGGAATTTACTGCTATTTATAATCCACTGCTTTTTAAATAAGAAAGCTTTCAAAACACTACCTTAAACCTAAACAAATACTAATTTATCTCCTAAAACAGTCAGCAATACATCACACAAAACCAACAGAATGCTGTACATTAAGAGAAGTGTAGCTGTCAACACTACTTATAACTGTTGGGAAGTTTTACAAAGGACCTCTCTAATTATAACATAACATGTAAATTTTCATCACACTGGTTAGTTTAAAATACAGTGTAACTCCTCTCAGGTGGTAAGGATTTTTTATCAGGATCCAACTTTTATTTTCCTTTCTAGTGACCACCACATAATATGCCAATTTCCTTCCTTACACATATTCTGACATTAAAAATTCTTCAAATGAATGTACTTTCTTTGGTACAAGCCAATCATAAGGGATTTGTTTGTTGGTTTTTTTTTAATAATAAAAATAAAAAGCAAAACCTCCTCTCCAAAATCTGTGCCAATCATTTTGAATGGAATCACAGAATCACAGAACTGGCTGGGTTGGAAGGGACCTCAGAGATCATCAAGTCCAACCCTTGATCCACTATTGCTGCAGTTACCAGACCATGGCACTGAGTGCCACATTCAGTCTCTTCTTAAAAACCTCCAGGAACGGAGAATCCACCACCTCCCTGGGCAGCCCCTTCCAATGCCTGATCACCCTCTCCGTAAAGAAATTCTTTCTAATGTCCAACCTAAACCTCCCCTGGCACAACTTGAGACTGTGGCCTCTTGTCTTGCTGAGGGTTGCCTGGGAAAAGAGACCAACCCCCCCCTGGCTACAACCTCCTTTCAGGGAGTTGTAGAGTGATGAGGTCTCCTCTGAGCCTCCTCTTCTCCAGGCTGAACAGCCCCAGCTCCCTCAGCCTCTCCTCATAGGATCTGTGCTCGAGTCCCTTCACCAGCCTGGTTGCCCTCCTTTGGACCTGCTCCAGGACCTCAATATCCTTCCTAAACTGAGGGGCCCAGAACTGGACACAGGACTCGAGGTGTGGCCTCACCAGGGCTGAGTACAGGGGCAGAATCACTTCCTTGGACCTGCTGGCCACGCTGTTCCTGATCCAGGCCAGGATGCCATTGGCCTTCTTGGCCACCTGGGCACACTGCTGGCTCATGTTCAGCTTCCTGTCAAAAATTATTCTTCTTTTGTACGTGTTTTAATTTGCAATGCATGAATCAGTACAGGTTTAAAATGATGGAGGAAAAGTAAGTGTCAGCAAGAAATGAAGTTGAATGCCCCAGGGAACAAAATATACAAATATTCTGAAAGGAGTGGGAGGGACAAGGACAGAACTGTTACCGTTTGGTGCCCAACTGTGCACTCCAGCCACAAGCCAAAGGAAGAGACTGAGAATTGGACAACAGGATGGAGAAATAAGGTTCAAAAGAACTTAGGGGGAAAAATATATATGTGGGGAAAGTTAAAAGCCTGGAAACAACCTCTTATCTCATATAATGCCAGGCAGGAAAGCCCAGGTAGAATGTAGTGTGGAAGAAGAAAACATCTTGATTCAAATTAAAGCATGGGACATTTGTAAAAAAAAACCTACTGAGTAACATAGGCTAAGGAATAAATTTAAAACTAGACTTACAAAAATATTCTCTTAAATCTATAATTTATCAGGGGTTTATCTATTTACATTAAGAAATGTTTCATAAATTTAAATTTGACATGAGTCATCATAGGTCACACCATGAAATCATCAACTCATTCAGGTTTCTCTAACATTTCTGATTTTACATGGTATATATTTGTTGGGATGGTAGTTTTAGCTTCTTCATAAACTAACTTAAAGCATGCTTCCCACAATACTATTAATTCATTGCAACTGCATTCATACCAAACAAAAGTAAGTTTTAACTGACTGATGCTTTTTACCTGCAGTCCTGAAGAGTAGTTGCAGCTGATAGCTCCATTATTCAGAAGGAAAACCCTTCAGTTTAAAAAGAACAGTTTTGATGCAAATTTTAGGTATTACCAGTAATTTAACGACTATGATAATCCAGGATTGCCCACCCAGGGCAACCACCCAAGGATATGGTTCATGCTTTAGCACCCTCCTGTGGTACAGACCATCCACTCTGAATCCACCATACACAACCTCCATTTGTTCTTTCCAGGCAGGTCTCCTCACAACTGTCTTTCCCCTCCCTCCTCAAACATCCTGTGGACCAAATATTTACCTCACATCCCACAAAGTAGGGTGAGCTGTATAATACTCGTGCCTACAAAGTTGGACACTGCAACTATCACTTCTGAATGAGTCCTGTAATACCATCAACCATCACATTTTAAAAACTTTTTTTGCTCAACAGAAAGTACTGCTACATAGATATTCTTAAACTGCTTTGGAAACAAATCTCTCAAACATGTCAGTTTGGGCAGTATTTTTTTTTCTGACATCTTGAATAAGCACAGTCAGCTGATTTTGAGATCTGCTCTTTTTCAAGATTTACTGTTTGGGGAGGAACTCAAGTTTGCAAATCATTGCGTAAACAGAATAAGTATTTTATTTCCTACATTGTGACTTTTTACATGGTTTTAGAAACATGATCTGGCAGTTAAAAATTCATCCTAATCCTGCTGTTTGTGAAAGCACATAGGCACTCTTACCTGTAGGTAAGCATTTATGCCAGATGATGAACAGCCTTTAACATTAGCAGACTTTAGTTAAACTCTCATACTCTACAAGTATTAGGATAAACAAATATAGTTTAAAAAAACAATATAGAATTAAATTAAAATATAATTAAAGAGTTGTTGCTTCAATGTTTGTATTAAAAATAGTTAAAAATATAAGATGCAATGTTTTAGAACCTCTTGGAAAAAACAAAGTACTATCAACATGTATTAAGAACACCTATATTATGAAGCCAAAACTTCATACCAAACCACAATAAAGAATATTGGAAATTTATAAATTTTAAGTATGGCTTTTATTTTCACAGATGAAAAAAATGGTAGTAAGCCACAGGGCTACCACCTAAAGCTCCTTATAATTTTTACATCACAAATGTCAAAGCCAAACTTACCTGCATTTCAAGTTACAAATGCATCTAGACATAGAGATGCAGCTTACTAAGATTTCATTTTCCTCTAAAAATTAGTATGTTACCTGTAAAATCTCAAAAGACATGGATGCATTAACTTCTGCTCTTCTTTTGTGCCTGGATTGTAATCACATTATGTGCACACTGGCCCATAACATACTCTCTGTTCCTATGTGCAAAGGTATTATGTTACAGCCTTTAATTTTTTTCTAAAGAAAGATTACTTTAAGAAGGTATTTTGGCAAAGTGTGTAAGAATAGATGAATAGGCACACATATGTGGATATAACTACAGCTAAACTGATACGAATTTACATATGAGTTTGTGTATATACACCTATACTCTATGCACTGTTGCTTGAAGTGTCAGATACATATCAAGACATTGTTTTACAACCACTCCCACAAACAAAAGGGTCCCATGCATATATGCATGGGCACAACTCATTAGTTTTTTCCCTAGACTCAGTTTGCAAAATAAATTTAAGAGAAAAAACACAGATGGCCTGAATCCACCACAACATTTCCACAGGTATTCTGTGCTCCTGTACTTGACTCTGCAAAATAGGCATGAAAATGTTCTCTGCAAGATTTACCAGGTAAGTGATACTCCTCTGTGGTATTGACAATGTTTTATTTTAAAAGAAAAATATCCTTGTATTTAATCAAAAACTGTGTATGTGGTATAAATCGTATG
Source organism: Heliangelus exortis (assembly GCF_036169615.1). Classification (NCBI taxonomy): domain Eukaryota; kingdom Metazoa; phylum Chordata; class Aves; order Apodiformes; family Trochilidae; genus Heliangelus; species Heliangelus exortis. The sequence continues at coordinate 129,549,480 of NC_092423.1, read as the reverse complement.
TGAAGGAGAATACTTTATCTATTAGTTTTGTAACAGACATCCATGTAACAAACATTCATAGCTGTCCCTGTAAACCGAAGATCTTTGCCACTCAAGTTTACACTTCAACATGAAATATGTCCCTGGTAGATTTACATTTCCCTGATTTTTAATGTGTATAGTGATTTAAAGACTTTGTTAGTCTATAAAGCAACAGTGCTAGAAATAGACAATGCAATGTAAACCAACCTCACCACTACTTAATTTTAGGTCAATCAAAGCAAAAATATTTGATTACAGATATTTGGAACATTACATTTTTTTATACCAGACTGAGGACTTCTTAAACTCCAAACATAACAAATAATTAAATGTTTCTAAACATAATAGGCATAAGGCATGATGTGAAATGGCAAAAGACTAAACACATTTCTCTTATTTCTACACAAAAGGACTGACTGGGATTTGTTCTAGAATAAAAGCTTTGTTCTATAATTAGGTGCTATGGGCAAGTCAAAATACTGATAATACAGGTTTCCATTTTCAGAACGCTCTGATTACTGTAAATCACTGAAGAAGTCATGTTTCTTACCTTGCATTGGAATGTTTAAATAATGTTCACAGCACTAATTTTCAAGATGTTGCATCAAGACATTTATGGACACTGACTGCTTTGATTATTTACACATTCTTAAAATTAGGAAAGCACTTCAAGCCTGCTGAAGAATTATACATTAAAAAGGCTGGGAACTACCAAGTTTCAGGGTACTGCACCTTGTTACTCTTTCATTTCTGATCTACAGCTGCAGAGAGAAACGAACCAAGAGTATCTCCTTGCAGTAGGTTTGGGCTCTATCCCAAAGGGCAAAGATGAAACCAACATTGCCCTATGCAGAACACCTGCATGTTTTAAGGTTTTTAAACAACATTAAATGCTCACAAAAATATTTTAGACAACCAAATATTTTAACCACTTCAACTTCAAAAGTCTTCAGAACTGCCACAAACTGAAGGCCTTCAGAAATAATTTTTGCTGACTGCTGTAGCAGCAGCAGAAAGGACAGAAAACAGCAGGAAAAGAGGAGCAAGTGCTGAAAAGTAGTGGGGCTGTTTGTTTGAATTAAACACAAAAGAGCTGCTCATCCAGTTTAAAAACTGGGCATGTTCCACACAGTGCTGAAGAAACAAATATGAAGAAATACATGGTGCACATCACATCCCACAGGGTTTAAAAATCACTAAAATACTCAGTGCTTCTGGTCCCCACCACCTTTATTCTCTCCCCCACTGCTCTCATACAACTGTATGGATATTCATGCAATCAAAAGATGTCATAGCTCATTTTGCTAAGTATCTCACAAAGGAAGTATATGCTAGCCACAGACCACTAGTCCACCTGAGCCCTTTCATATGCTTATCACTGTTAAAATTGACAGATTACAGTGTTCCAACCTCTGTAAGAAGTTCTGAACATGACACCCTCTTCCTAACAGCATGAGGGAGAAGAGAGGAAGTTACAATATTTCTGCCTTCCACCCAAGAGTCTCATGTTGTTCCTCTCGTGCAAGTGGTTATTAGTCCAAAGCATAAATTTGGGACAGCACCAGCCTTGTGGTGCTGTCTGTATCAGGGAGAGACATTAAATTAATGAAGCTAAAGTTTTCTCTTGTACTTCCAAGTGTGCAGTAACAAGACCAGAAATATTCAATTTCCTAGGGCTGCTGGCCCTGTAGACATCCCGGTCAAGATTAAAAAGCCTTAATAAGTCTACCCAAGAAAAATTCACAGGCACAAAGCTGACTTATTGTGTGACCTATGTTAGCAAAAGGAAAAAAAATGGTTATGGTAGCCAATGAAAAGACCAAGGAAAACTAGTTCAATTTATAGAAAACTTCTTATAAGAAAATCAGACTACATGATCAAAAAGCTCCTTTTGGTTTTAAAATTCTATTAATCCAGGATGGTGCAAAGCTTCTTTAATTATTACTTACTCCAATACTTACTACTGAATAGTGCAAAAAGGATACACTACTAGATGTTCAAATATGGTAGTGGGAGAGTACTACAAAGATAACAAAATCCAAAGGAAATAATAAATCAGAGCAACAGAATAAAAAACAAAGTACCCCTTGAAAACATAATCTTTAATACACAAGAACTACAGCCTTCAAAGAGTGCAAGTCACAGCATGGTCAGACTGGAAAAAACAACCCAGCAATTGCCCTTATTCTCTTTCACAGGTCTCTCTTTTGCCACATAAAACTCAAATGCGTGATTGCCTCTACAAGATTTTAAAGGGACTAAAATTTAGTAGATGGCTTATTATATGCAAGAGATGCAGTTTTACCAAAATAGTTTGGAAGACGTTATGAAAATGGCTCTCTGAACAACAGCCAAACCAACTAGCATGAGAAAATTCCTGTAAGCATCTCACAGCAATACTTCAATTAACTACAACATACTAAACTGAGCTACACACAGAGCAGTGAATCTTAGTTCCAGCATTATTAAATGGAAAAAGAAACCTCATTCCAATTTGACTGTAAATTTTAGTTTGGCACCTGAATGTCAAAGTACACCCAATAATTGATTTTGATCATATAGAGACAGTTATATACACAGATACTACTAAATGTGTATTAAATACTGCTACTTCCCATAGCATTCTCCTGAAAAAGCTGTCAGCCCAGGGCTCGGACAGGAGCACTCTGTGCTGGGTTAGGAACTGCTGGAGGCCACCAGAGAGTGGTGCTGAAAGGTGCTGATCCAATTGGCGGCCGCTCACCAGTGCCCCCCAGGGATCAGTGCCGGGCCCAGTTCTGTTTAATATCTTCATTGATGATTTAGATGAGGGGATGGAGTCCACAACTAGCAAATTCACAGACAACACTAAGCTGGGGGGGAGTGTGGATCAGCTGGAAGGCAGGAGGGCTCTGCAGAAGGACCTGGACAGACTGGAGAGTTGGGCTGATTCCAACGGGATGAGGTTCAACACGGCCAAGTGCCGGGTCCTGCACTTTGGCCACAACAACCCCATGGGGAGCTCCAGGCTGGGCACAGAGTGGCTGAGAGCAGCCAGGCAGAAAGGGAACTGGGAGTCTGGAGTGACAGGAAGCTGAACATGAGCCAGCAGTGTGCCCAGGTGGCCAAGAAGGCCAATGGCATCCTGGCCTGGATCAGGAACAGCGTGGCCAGCAGGTCCAGGGAAGGGATTCTGCCCCTGTACTCAGCCCTGGTGAGGCCACACCTCGAGTCCTGTGTCCAGTTCTGGGCCCCTCAGTTCAGAAAGGAGATTGAGGTGCTGGAGCAGGTCCAGAGAAGAGCAAGGAGGCTGTGAAGGGATCCTGTTGCGGCGAGCCTTCTCTGGGGGACACGGCTCTTCTCCAGAGCTCTCTTGCCATCCCTCTCCTCAGGCGTCTTCATCTCTTGTTTTCCTCTGCTTCTGGGAGCATGCCTTTTATTTTGCCCTTCAGCCCCACCCATTTCCGGCTGGGGCAGGCCCTAATTATTGGGCACAGCTGGGCCTAAGCTCCCAGTTCATTATCGGCGACACCTGAGGACTTGTGGTTCTCTCTACAGGATCCAGCACAAATCCTGTGAGGAAGGGCTGAGGGAGCTGGGGGTGTTCGGTCTGGAGAAGAGGAGGCTCAGGGGAGACCTCATCACTCCCTACAACTCCCTGAAAGGAGGGGATAGCCAGGGGGGGTCGGTCTCTTCTCCCAGCCAGCTCTCAGTAAGACAAGAGGGCATGGACTTAAGCTCTGCCAGGGGAGGTTTAGGTTGGACATTAGAAAGAATTTCTTTACGGAGAGGGTGATCAGGCATTGGAATGGGCTGCCCGGGGAGGTGGTGGATTCTCCGTTCCTGGAGGTTTTTAAGAAGAGACTGATTGTGGCACTCAGTGCCATGGTCTGGGAACCACAGTGGTAGTGGATCAAGGGTTGGACTTGATGATCTCAGAGGTCCTTTCCAACCTGTCTGATTCTATGATTCTGTGAATATCTATGTAAGTTATTGGAAACAGGTTTTTTTCACATATTAACATACAGTTTAGATTATTACCTTTTAAACCATCTGAATCTGCCATGGTGCAATGTTCAGACACTAGCTGCCAGTACACACCTCAGATACATCCAGTTCTTGATCCAAAACAGGACCATATAAGACAACATAATTAGAATAAAGATACCATGTTCAATCTTTTCAGGTGAACAATGAAAAGCATATTTATTATCTTTACATACCTAGCGAGGCTATTTTGTTTAGGGTTTTGGGTTTTATTTTTCTTTTCCTGTTCTAGAGAAATGAGCTGTATTTCTTAGGTAGAAGGAGTTTGGGTTTCAAGTTGCTGTGCCCCAGTTTTACCTTTCAAGAAGAGTTTGGGACATTGTCCAACTAGGGTAGGGAGGTCACTGGAGTCCAGCAGTGGGGGAAGACTCAATTATTAAACTCAAATTATTAAACCTGTTGCTGAAAACCACGCAGGTGGATTATTTAGGTGTATTGCAAAATACCACCATGACTGTGTAACATTGCAGCTTGTTACAAGATATTCTGTAAAACATTTTATTGAATAAGAGTACAGCAAAACCAGCTGTAGCAAACCATGTCCTCCAGCGAATTATGAAACCACCTGCTACTCTCATGGTATTTAGAGCAGATATGTCACTGCTACATAGGAAATTAAAATGGCTAAATATTTTCAAATTAATCTTTGGGCAACCAAACTATTGGCTTCAGAATTACATAAACTAAGAGCAATGCATGTCACAGCACTGAAGCACAGGGGGTAATGCTACTGAACTACCTGTGAGTTCTGACAGCTGGGGAAGCTGCTGGGCCACACACAAGGTGAGGGAAGAGCTTTGGATAGCAATGGATGAGACAACTGACCTTGGGAGTCATGGGCTTTGCAGACTTCTCAGTGGGTACCATAAGGACAGTGAAGCAGGAACAGTGCTGGCCCCAAACTGATCTCCTTAAACACTAGCAACAAGAAGCCTTCTGCATAACCTACACAATCAGTACTTGGCCCAAGAAAAAAAAAAAACCAAAAAATCAGCTTTCTACCCAAAAACACCATGAGGCTGCTAGTTTCAGTATAACAGAGGTGAGTATTGTCTCTGAACATGTATTGTCTCTGAGACTTGTTGTCAAGTTCAGTAAAACTTAGCAGCTTTATTAAGGATTATTTTCTGACAACTTACATGTCGCTAGAAGTTTGCCACAGTTGCTGTTAACATGGGAGCAAGAGAATTGATTTACTGAGTAGATAATCAAACTCACAACACGTGGAAACATATCTGCAGCCTCAAACAATGAAAAAAAAAAAAAAAAAAAAAAAAAGAAATTAAAAAGAAAAATTCGCACACCCAAACCACTTTCTACCAAATCACAAGGCATATGCCTGCTGATTTCTTTTCTTCAAGTCTTAGGCTATAGCAAAAAAAGATAATGGAGTAGGAAAATGCCTGCATTTTATATTGCTATTGTAATTTTACTATATTCAAATGCATATTATGGAGCACTGTTCTCTGACATGTTAGATGAAGTCCATAGCTATGCTCCCATGAAAAGAGTGATTTCAATTAAGAAATTGGAAAAGCAAAGACTCAACTAAGAAAAGGGATCATAAGATAAGCATGACATTCCAGTGATAAATTGACTTCAGTCTTAAATATTTAACATTCCAGTGAAAATATCTAAGTGGTTTTATAGAATCATAGAATTATGTATGAGACAAAACATCAGGACAAAACATCAAATATTTAAACAGTTTCTGCAATAATGATTTTTAGAAGTTAAAGTTCTCAGAAGAACAAATAGAAAAACAGAACAAGGATAACATTCCCAAGAGGGTAAAAGGCAATCTTTCCTAAAATAAACTGGTTTTCATTAAAAGTTTTACCAAGTGAGAGTTCATAAACAGCTCTATATAAATAGAAGTGTGATAAAGACTACTACTATTTGTATTTTTACTGTCACAGAAAAAAAACTTAAAGAATTTTATACGCAAGACCTCTGCTTACCAAGCCAAATGAAAATACTTTAAAACTCCCACAAGAAATTGTGCAAGTGTTCAATTTTTTAAAATTATGAGATTCATCCAAACAGTCTATTAAAGGGATAGAGCTATTGTAAAGGAAACCAAATCTATTTTTTTTCTAATTATATAAATTTAAACTAGACAAAGTCTATGAAGCACTTGTACAAGAAGCTGTATCAAGCCAGCACAGATGATGGGATCCTATCACATTTAAATTCATTGCAACAGTGATCAGTGATGAAAAAAACCTGTCACTTATATAGGAAGCTTCTATGCTATTATGAACTGGATGTGTTCAGAAGGTTACTTTTACAAATTGCTTTTGAAAGCTCTATGTCTCCTTAGAGACAGGGAAAATAGTAGAACACTCTACTTAAGTCCTTGCTGTCTGTCTACACAACATTATTATACACAAGTCTTTTGCAGAGATCTAAGAAACCTGTTTCTGCAAATGAAATAAACAGTATAAAATACAAAAATGCTACATGTTAAAGACACATGTTTAATCATTACTAAGAATTTGAACTGCATTAAGCTATCCAAGCATATTCATATAATATAAAATATTTTCAATGGGCAAAACACACAGGCAAGGCATCAAAAAATGAGCATAAGTCAAAAACACCAGACAGAAAAAAAGATAACTTAGGAATTAAGATCATTTTTGAGATGAGGCACAAAGTAGTGGGGGAAAAGGAACACATTTGGTGCTGCTCTCTGACTGCCCTCAAGAGCAAGGCAGGAAGAAGATTAACAAAGGGCATCACCACCCATAAAAAGCTCAGTTCCACCAGAACCACACTTCCTTCATGTTTTTATCACAGTGGTATCTCACGATCATGGGATCTCCAAGTCTGCCAGCAGCAATCCCCACAGCCTTCTCTCTCTTTGTGGCATTATCCCACATTTGTTCTGGAACTAGCAAACTGCCTCCCAGCTCGTTTTCACAAAACACGATAAAGCAGCACATGAGATTGCTCTCAGAGAGCTCAGAAGCCTAAACCAGAAAACACAAAAGACCAGTGTCACCAGAGCATTAAAAATTACTTCTTAGCTGACACCCATCTTCTACAACCAAGCAACACATGCAGGACTTGCACAAGTCCCACTGGTGCCAAGGACTAAATAGGATCTTCATATAATCATCATATTGGTTTAACAATGGATAAAGACATGAAGCATTAGATTCAAATTAACAGCACTTTGCCCTCAAGCAAGAGTCAGAATAATTCCATGCCAAATTAAGAATTTGTGGGCCAGAATCATCAACCTCTAGCCAACAGCCAGAACAGTCAGAGGGAAGATGAATGTTCATCAGCTGGCAATTCTGATTCAAGTCTGTTCCTCACAGGTTGGTTCCTCACTGGCCAATTCAATGCAGCCAGCCTCCTGGTACTTGCTTTTAGTATTAGAGAAGATGAAAATTCCTGGGGAAAATAATCATTTAATTGGAAGCACCGAAGTCTACTTTCAGATTTCTGAAAAACTGTACTTTGGCATTTCTGTTTCAAAGCAAGTTTTCCAACATTCCTGGAAGAAACACAACTTTATTTTGTCTCATTGAAACATTCTATTTTCACATGCATAAAACCATCCACCTAAAGTGAAACATGGGTTTGAGACACACTAGCTCTAGGTGCATCCAGTTCTCTCCCTCAAAGAACATCTCTGTGGTAATGCCCTGTAGCTCATTCTACCTTACTAAGCATTTTAGTGAAAGAGAGCAATAATCCTGAGGAAACAGCCAGAAAAACAGTGCAGAATTGAGATCCAGATATCCAAGCTACAAGTCCCACACAAGAGAACAGCAATTTAATTAAATACAATTCAATACAGAATAGTCCCAAAAATCCGAGGGTCTTCTTTGACAAAAAAGAAAATACTTCTTCCAAATAAGTATTCTTTTTCTTCCTCCCCCCCCAAGGCAAGAGACAAAATAGCCTAAAACCATTGGAATTTCACGATAAAGAAAACAAAACTTTACAGAAAAGAGCACACTGTGGCTGCTCAATGACTTTACTCCTGGCATTTTGGTGAAAACATAATTTCTTCACCAAAATGCCAGGAGTAAAGTGACTGAGCAGCTACCGTGTGCTCTTCTTTTCAAGCTAATTTGGGCTACATGCACACCAACAGAACTGAATTTCAGCTTTTCCAAGAACTATATGCACAGTTGGCTTTACTAAATACAGAAGTCCTTAAACAGTATATGGATAACAAACTACAGTGTTATAAGCCACATTTATAAATGACATATTCTTTGATGTGTAATAAGTGAAGAGAACATGACAGCATTTGATTTTCAAATAATAGTTCTGAGGAGGAAAAGATAACTGCAGATTCAGCATCATCAGCTAGAGGAATTCAGGTAAAAAGAACTGTTGTATATGCATAAAGAGATAAAAGAGATGTCCACCAATAATTCCATGACACCCAATTGCTTTCAATTTTTATACAGATAGAACCATAGTTCATTTTTTTTACAAGTCAAGAAAAGTAGAACATCCTTTACAACGCAGGAAATGAAGTTTTATTTGATGCACAAAATAAATCAACAATAATGTAATGTCTGTTGATGACAATGAAACCACTAGCATATGCACTCAGGACTCTGATCTATTCTGTCCACCAGATGCTCCCTTCTTGTGGAAGGTTGGTAAAAAAAAAAAATTGCAGACTTAACAGTATGAGAAAAATCTGCTTAAGCTCCAGTGAAGTATTTTTCAAAGATTTACTGTAAAATCTCCATGTTCTTCATCATCATAAGCAAGTATCTAGGATGAACAACCTATGGCAATATGCAGTATGGCAGGACAATTCATCTAGCTCATTCCCTTTGGCCTCCTGTCCTAAGAGTCTCAGCTGCACACCAGATGATTGCACTGGAGCAGACAGCCTCCTCCCCACAACCATTTTATCTGGGAGGCTTGTAGCCTCTCCTCCATCATCTAATAAGGCTGTATTTAAATGCATGCTGGGAAAAGGGGTTGAAGAGCTTTCAGGAGAGATGGCTACTTTACACTGTCAGAACAATCCATTTATCCTACAACCCTGTCACTAGCCACATCTGAGGAACATATGAGAAAGAGGACAGTCAGGAAAAGGCTGAATAAATTGTATGGAGTCAGCAACATACTCTTATCCATCCTTTTACTCAGGCCTTCATTAGGCCCTTGCTGGGGAAAAAACACAGAACAGAAAGCTTAAACACCTGGAATCCAGCAGAGATGCAGGAAGGCAGAGGCTTCCAGAAGGTAGAAGAACTGCACACATACACAACACAGTCCAGATGACAGTCAGCTACAGAAAGTGTCCCAGAAGCCATAAAATATTACACCCTTCTGCCACCGGGAATACAAAAAACAAACCTAAGAGCAGCCTGCCCACCCAAAGGACTGAACACAGCAGCTCCACACAGCAGAGTGTGGATCAGCATTGACCAGGAGACCACTCAGCTCATAGAACTGCATGGAAAACCACTGTGGTTCTCTGAAAAGTCTTCCCTAGTGATCAACACAATTCTGAAATATCAGGACTACTGAGCTTTGCACCTAATTCTAAGTAATTACACATTACTATTCCTGCAGCAGCTGTTAATTCATTTCAAATAATACAACACTAACCTGAAATGCTGAACAATGCTGACAGACAAATGGCATTAGTCTGACAGAATAGAAAGGTGCCTTGCTATCTAATAAAACCAAAATACATTTTAAGCTTTCAGATGAAAATACTTGTAAACTCCAATCAATAGAGCCCTCTACATAACAGTCTTCCATAAGAATGATTCATGCACATAATAAAATAAAGGGTAAAACAGTTTTGTTCTTCATCCTCCATTGTACTGAAAATGAGGAACAATACCTTACAGCATTATGTTCTTTTTAGACATTTGTGTTTTGACAGTCCACTGAACTCCAACTAGTCCAAAGCTGACACATGCCTGGGTAAAGGAAACCAAACAAGGAATCTCAGCAAGCCAAGGTGATAGCCTCAGGTCACAGATTTTCTTAGCAGTTTCTTTCATAGTTCAGAGGCAGAACCACTGCACAAAGATGCCAAAGACAGGAGGGAAGGAAAAGTGAAAGGGAAAAAAAAAATTGTATTTCTTTATTCCATTTTCTCCAGAGGCAAAGAAATAAATAAACATTAACTATAACTGTAAATATTTAATAGTTGGAGTTAAACTAAGATGACTGAGACAACTACATGGTTCAGGATCCTGCCAACAGCACAGTACAGTTTCCCTGGGGTTCTACAGTCTACAAAAAGGTAAGACAGTGATTTTTCCTTTGAAAACAAAGTGAACTGAACATTTCCCCATTCTTCTGAAATAAATGCAGCTCACTGGGAGAGAGTTTTATTGCTCATAGGTGTTCAAAAAAAACCCCACAATCTACCTGAGTTGTGCATCAAAATTGTTTTGCAATAGCTGCTCCTTTAGTGCAGGCATTGTAAGGTAACTAACAAATAATATGTAAAAAAAGGGAACATTTCTACTTGAGTTCAATAACTGTATCTAATAAATGATAATTGAATCAGAGACAATACCACTCTTTCCAAAAGGCACAAGCTATAATGTCAGAGTACATTTTGAGTACTTGAAAGAATTAAGAGTATTTTGTCTTTTACCATTTTAAGATTCTTTTACCAAAGGTGGATAAATTACAGGTTTTTTCCACTACAAAAATCTGTAATTACATCCATTCTGAAATAGTAGGTTTTGCTATAATGAGGAGCTAAAATACATTCCAACAAATTTAACTGTGCTTTAATCTATCAACAAACGAGGAAAAACTACTTCCTCTCCAAGGAAATATTTTTAAATACATTACCTCACCTCATTCCCCATTAAACCATACCAATTCAAACTCTTCACCTGACTACTTGAAACAAAGCTGGATTGTAGGGTCCTGATTTTGCTGTCAGCTGGACTTGGACAAATCTGGAATTACTCCAAAATAAATCAACTGAGGTATTCCAGACCTGCGCCAGGGAAAGCTGAATCAGAATCCAATCCTAGACTTGTAGGAATTATGCCAAAGATGATATATAAATCCTTTTACCCTATACCTTGGAACAAAGACACTGACTATTGGCATTGTATTTCCTTGCTGTAAGTAGGTCAGAAAAAAAAGCTCAGTAAAATCAGTAAAGGTACAAGGATTATTCTTAATCTTTCCACTTCATACACCTGTATCTACATTAGCACAACTGTTTCTCTGTACATTATAAAAAGGAATACACCACTTACACATTAATATTTGCATTTGCCTTAACAAACCTATTTTCTAAAATTCAAATTGGCGAAATTGTAGTATCTGATACCAAAAAATCACACAGCATCAGAAAAACATTATTGAGCCCCAAAAAACCACCAAAACTCTCCCAAAAAAGCACCCCAACACCCCTAAAAAAACACCACAACCCCCCAAAAAACATCTGTCTTGAAAAAGAGACCCCCCCCATCCCCCCAAAAAATGCCCCCACCCCCCAAAAAAATCACCCACAGCCCCCCCAAAAAATCACACAACCTCAAAAAACCACCAACATCTCACATCTACTTGCCCTCCTGAATAATTAAAATAAATACTTTTGTTGCTTTCTACCTTAATTTATGAAGTATATTGAAGGCTAATACTGGGGCTTTCCCCCCTATAAACTTGAAAAGAACACTAAGGTCTGCTCTGAAATGTGGTTCTGTATCAACAGCATTGCCACAATCACTCTTAGTCCCTGTTTCTGAACAAACAGGCTCCTTTCCAGAATTTAAAGATACATACCATGACAACACCAGCAATTATTACTTCACCAAATTAACCAAAGCAAAAGAAATCAAACAATTTCTACCAGCTGGTGAATCACCATGAACAGTGAAGACTACTATGCTGTGACAACCTTGTTCTGCAAGCAGCAGGTGCAGGGCTGAACTCTGAGCTGCACAGCAGCCAGTGCAACTTGGCTTTAAATTTGAAATTGGGTTACATTAGTGCCATAACAAGCCAGCTTCTGCTCTCCAAGCACCTTAGTCACACCATAAGGATGGAAAAAGACTCTGGCAGAGAGAAATGGGTCTGCTGTCTGGCTAACACAGACCAGTTTGGTTAGGTACCAGCCCAGGACAATCCCGCAGCTTGGGTCCTTAATGGATGAAATTTATCCCAAGAGTGAACTTCCAGAAGACCTGAACAACCAACAGCCCTGTCACCTTCTGGAGGCACCAGTAAGTTTGATGAAGCTTTCTCTGATATTGCCACTTGAAGCCAATTTTAGAAAAGTCACACACAAACTTTTCCTACTCATACATACTCCAGAGACAGCAAAACATTTAAATTTAAACATAGGCAATCTCATCTGAAATATAAGTATATGCAAATATAGTTTTTTCCATCTACTAATCTCTTGACTTTTTTGTTTTTTTAGAAACATACTGTATTAAGTAACACTACAAGAAATTCTAGTATATTCATATTCAAATTCAACACAACTTTAAGACCCACAACATACCTTTAAGGCCCACAATGAACTCTGAAGTTCTAAAACAAAAGCTACCCTGGTCATCACTGCACTAGCTGTAATATTTAACTTATTATACCATCCATTTCTTTGCGAAGATGTTAGCTTACTACATGTTCAGTTCTTCAAGTTCCTTCAGTTCCCAAGCAGCACAGCTACTTCAACAAGAAAAAAGAAGGGAAAAAAAAAACAAAAAAAAAAGCCAAGGACTCGACACTACCCTAGCTGGTACAGAGCAAAGCTATTGCTTACATTTGAACAATACACATTCTAACTGGTGCTTTGCCAAGAGCTCAACCTGACATTTATTTCCAAGTTCATTTTGCAGCTTAAGAATCCTTTGGTCATCTTCCTCTTCCCTCTCCACACAACAAATTCAGCCCATTTGATCCATAAACAACTGTAACACTCAAAATCTTAACAAAAACTTTCTAGAACACAGCTGTTCTATGTAGTGTAAATACTCAGTCTGGGGTCTGCAGTTTTCTAGCAATTATAGAACATGTGAAGACAGTCCATGGAAGAACTCCAGAAAAAAAATAGTTTTGGTTCACTGGGGGGAAGGAAGGAAAGAAGTTAAATATACCTTAACTTTTTTTCAGTTAGGCATACATCATAGCACCAATCCACAAAATAGTCAGAAAACAGCTCTTCACTGCCATCACTGCTTTGACTGAAATGTGGAAGAACAGTGAAATTATGACTGCAAAATAATTGTTAACCTATGCACTGTGTATTCCTTCCTGCTCCTCTTTATCATCAAGCAACAATAAAATGAAAACCAGTCAGACAGGAAGCTGCCTTTCAAATGCACAGATAGATATGCACACACATAGATGTGCACACACATAAATAAAAAAGAAACAGTTTTCTACACCAAAGAAGCACAAGAGGTATGCAGGTCTCCTGCTTCCTCACTTGTTTAGCAACATCACGATGCCCCAAGCATGGGAATCTAAAGCAAAAAGTAGGAAATAGTGAATTAGTTCTAAATGAGTGAAAGCAGCAGCATCTGAGGCCAAAACATGCCCCTCCACACAGGCAACACACTACTGAACTGTCAACTTTTTAACTACTTAGGCAAAGTGGGAATAACAACAAAAGTGGGATATGTATGGATGTTCAATGTCAAAGAAATGGGTAAGGGGCAGCTCAGTAAAGTGAAATTGTACTGCAGGACAAAACTTATATGGAGGTGAAAACAAACAATTATGCATGCAGACAAGACAATCACTTGCTTGTGGTTACTCTAAATAATACAGACTTTGTTAACTATGTACTTTGGCATAGGTTTATATATGCATAATTTTCATGTGCATGAGTGAAGAGAAATGTGTAACTGGGGGTCAAGTGGTTTTTCTGTCTGTCAGCACATATAATTTGATTTTTTTTTTTTTTTTAATAGAGCATAACTTGCCAGGGACAATTTATAGTCAAATACTAGAATCAAGTTTAGAGAATGTTACAGGAGCAAGAATAAAAGAGGAATAAGGAAGAGGCACAGAGAAATGGGATGAAACAATTCTTACCCATGCCCTGTTTGATAACAACAAATGCTAAGCATTCAATCTGCAGTTGGAGAGTGTTCAGAAGACAAGGTGGCAGACAGAAAGGAAAGCATATTTTGTTAACATCTTTCATGCACACATGAACTGTCCTAATAAAAAAATAGAGAAAAGTTACATCTTTCATGCACACATGAACTGTCTTAATAATAAACTAGAGAAAAGTTACAACCACCAGGAAGTTCAGCTGCAGTGGGAACTGATACATTCCCTGTGTTGTTTGGTTATCTATTCTTTGGCAGCTCAGAAAAATATTCTCTTAGTCAAATCCTTCTCACAGAAAGAGAGTTGCATGTATTCAAGATATTGGGACACTTAATCATACCTTGGTCCCTGTGGGCATTCAGGAGCCGATGAAGATGACACACAGTATTGCACAGAACAGAAAACAAGAATTCAGAGGCTTATTCTTCAGCAGAAACTCCTAAAACAAGACTCACTCACCTAGACAATGCACTAGGATTAGGCCAGGTTTGCCTCTCTCCCTTTGTCTGTGGGCAGCACATCCACACTGTGAGCTCTGCTATGGCCCTGGCACAAGCACAGAAGGAATCCAGTGGACTCATTCCTATTCACAGTAATCAGTTTCAGATATTTGAAATCATTATGTAGCCCTGAAAAGGGCTTCCAAAACAGATACACTGACAAATTCACATGAAAAGTGTCTAAAATTACCAACATGGTAACAGGCATTTATTTAGATAGGCAAGCCAGCTATTCCAGCTGAGGCAGCACAATGGCCACTGAGGCAACAAAGTTTCTACAGCTCAAATTGTGCCCACAGGCATCTTCAAACAAATTCACAGCAAAGGGAATTTCTTCCATTGCAAACAGCATTATTGCAACCTAAAATGTCAGATAACTTGCTTTTCAAAACTTTTCATATGTAAGTGGTTAGTAGAGAAAAATAGGTAGATCACATGGGTACTTTTGCCCAGCTAGGACGTATGACTATTAATCTAGATTTAAGCAAAACTACACAGTATCTCCTGTTTGACCACTCCATTGGAAACACTGAAAATACAAAGATGACAATTGCCTAAACCAGCTGCTGCAAGGCCTTTTCTAGCAGTTATTTCAGCCTACCTTTACTGTTTCTTCTATCAAAAAAAAAAAAAAAAAAAAGAGTTCACTATATATTTTTGCAAGAGATTTGTGAGACACTGTATTTCTGCCCTAGAAAGATAATATCTTTGAAAGAGAATCTACTACCTAAACCTTTTCTTTTCACATCAAAGCATTCAGAAAATGTAACAACTCTTCAAACTGGAGTTTTTGACAGAAAATTGTATAAAGCCCAACCAATGGCTTTGCCAAACCTTCTTTTAGAAAACATTAAAACTCTGTTTAAAGTCTGATGTGCACAAAGGAATTTGGTTTAATTCAAAGTAGTACAAAAATCTGTTCTTCTTACTCATATGCACACACACAGACATACTAATTTTTTTTTTTTTTTTTTTTTTTTTTACATTTAGCTGTTAAGGCACAAATAAAAGCAGCATGAATTGGGACAGAACTTCATATTTCTCTTTAACCTGAGATTATGATTCAACTCGAGCTGATGACAGTTTACTTCCTGTAGGGCAGTTCTCAATATAATCTTCACCCTGAACTTTGCATACAAACATTAAAACTTGAGTATCAGATTTACTAAACCAGGTACCACCATGAGAATGAGTAAGCATGCAACAAAAATATTTGCAGAATACAGGCCTTGAGCTTTTATGCAATCAACAGAAAGGCAGAAACGTGGGCCACTGAAGAGTGTTAGTGCTTTGACTTCCAGTCTTACCATATTTTTGTTGCCACTGAACAGCATACACATGCACTCAAAAGGAAAAAACAGCACTGTGTAGCCATACAACCCCATACAACTGAACTGCTCACTATAACCCAGGAGAGAAGGGGAAGAGAGCAAACATTGCTTTGGACCTAGAGCTAGCTTTACCACTTACTTAGCTACACTGTCACCAAAACCCTTCAATTTCAAAATCCTTCATAACTTTTCTGCACACCCTATCTACCATCTCAATCATTTCCCACTCAAGACCAGTTTCTGCTTTCAGCATTCTTTGATGACAGCCTCTGCTGATGGGCTGATAAGAATGTGTCTGCTATTCTGACAGTCATGCTTGTGGGCTGCTCTCCACTGTTTCCACAGTTATTCTATGCCTTCAAAACCTTCTTTGTAATGCCTCATAAAAGCAACAGTGCTTAATTGTCTGTATGCTGATCCAAACAACTACTTCATTTCCCTGTGCCACTCTAAGACTCTGTATGTAACAGTCTTCCCTGATTCCATAAGAAACTACCCTTTGGGGTAGTTGTCACCATGTTTTCACCTTTCAGCATATTCCTGATGCACTGTGTTCTGATACAGGGCAAGGACTCAAAAGTGAAACAGCAACACAGATAATACTTTTCTCCTTGAATTTGCTCAGTTGCTTCAGTTCCAAGACTAAAAGCCACATAATTCAAAGCTGAACATGAAGATTAGTCTTGCGGTTACTTATAATGTCAGGAAGGTGAAGGAAACAGACACAGGCTTGTCCTTCCCAATTTGCACAGACTGAATTTAAAGCCACTGGTTTGGACACAGGGGTCTAGTGTCATCAAGACAGGAAAAGAAATTAGCAAAGAATTTCAAATACCTTTACAAATATTTTTTTTCTTTTCTACCAAGCTTTAAAAAAAGTTCAACAGAACAAAAAAGTAAAAGAACTCTAGGGGGAGAAACAGCATCAGAAGTTTAGCAAAGGATTTTCAATTCTAGATAAAAGTCCCAAGATTAATATATTAGAGACAAGTAATGAATATACTACTGGATTTTTAACCACCCTCTAAAACAGTACATAATATTCAGAAGGAATAGTCTTACAAGAGCCAATTGCAATAACTTAACAAATACAAGTCAGGAAACTTCAGAATCACATTTAAGTTTGTAAGAACACAGATCAAATCAGACCAACACACTTCATTACTTTGTTAACATTATAAATAGTCACACTTAAAACTCAGTGCTGCAGAAGATTACTTTCAGGAGCAAAAATAGGCACAGCTGCATTCAGCTGATGGACACCAAAAAGCAACACAAAATGCCTCACAACCACTTTCTACTTCCATTTCTGGATTTACCAAGTTCATAACTAAAAGAGCACACACAAAGCACGTTCAATAAAACACCACTTTAATCTCTACAAAGTTCTGTCCCTGATGCACTTAAGTTTGATTTCCTTATAAAGCAGTGATATTTATTATCTGGTTATTATTATTTATCTGGTTTAGAAGTGTTACTATCACCTTTAGAAGAAGAAATCTTAAAATAGGAAAAAAGAGAAAAGTAATGACCTTCAAACTGCTCCAACTTCAAAATTCACTAAAAACACTACTATACCCTCTGAATTTTGCATATTAACTTGGTGAATTTACCACTTACCCAACATTTCCACTTAGAAAAGGAGACTATTGCCATAAATCTAGAAGCTCAACCACTAGTCTCTACTCCAAACTTTTATCTCAGTAGAAAAGATGTGCAATAGCACAAACAACAGAAAACCAACTGAGCACTGAGACTGAACTAACAATGACAAAGCATCAGAGTAAAGCACAGATGTACAAAAGCATTCCCAAGGGGTTGACCTGCATCAAAAACATACAAGGGGAGTTTTTTGCTCACAAAAATCTGCAAGGTCCACTGGACAACTGCTTCAAACAATGCCATTTATTTTAATCCCCATACATCTTCAAAATAAACATTCTTTGAATCAGTCTTGTTCCAAAGAACACAGAACACTAAGCTAAGGACAGAAACTCTTTTTTTGCTCAGGTAAAGTTATGCATGTGCTCATCAGAGGTTTCACCTGAGAAACAAAATGCAGGCTTCAATCAAGCCAATAAACTTTTGAGAACTAAATTTTCTTGATAATTATGCTCTTTGCTGAAATAAAGTTCCAGCTGGAGCTAAATTGACTGAAAGCTAGTTTTCTACCTCCTTCCACAGAAATATTCTATTTCATTCCCATTTTTTATTCACTGACACTGTCACACTGGAAGGTAGAATACAAGATTTTGTCAAAACATTTTCTTTTTTCTAAAACATTTCCAAATAGTAATTTAAGAAATAAAGTTCAAGCTGTCAACTTTTTAAAACCGTATCTTCAGAAAACAGCACAAAAATGTTTTCATTTACATTCTTGTTAGTTGAAGATAATCCTTCTATGGCACAGACCCAAATTTTACCCTCCTGAGTGTACATACCACTGAATAATTTGCTCAAATGTCAGTTGCAATTTTCAAAAAATCCTTTATTGCCTCTGAATTTAAACATCTGTAACAAATACTTGTTTTGGGAGTGCTTTACATTCATGACACTTGACCTTTTGCTGTATGCACCACAAAATCTAAGTTTCAAATATCATGCAAGGAGGAAATCTGATCATTTCAGCAGTAGCCATCTGCAAGGTCCAACATCAAGTATGAGTTCTGGGTTGCACAAAGTCATGAGTTAAAGCTTTTTCTGCAACTTCTATAATTAGTTGTAATTTGCTGCTTCTAAAACACATTTCTCAAGGAACATCTGATCCTGAAATCTTACCTTAATATTGGAAAAGTACTTAGCACTTCACTGTTGGTGTGCATACATGTGTTTAACTACAGAATGCAAGCATGTGCTTTGTGAGAGATATCTAGAACTAGAGATTTCTACTCAAGCAACAAAAGGTTTTTAGCTCTTGAACTGTAAAAGAATATTGCAAGAAATATCAAACATAATGGAGAAGTGTATTCCAATGTTCTTGGTGCCTCATAGCTACCTGATATCTAATTATTGATGTTAAATGTTAACACCTCAGCAAACATTCTACCAAACACTCAAATGCTTTGCACAAGCCAGAATTTTCTTCTGAATGATCCCTACTATAACACCAAGATTCTACATTGAAACTAAACTGTGAACTAGGCTTTGGGAAAAACAAAAAAAAAAACCAAAACACACAACACCTCTCTAAAGCACCACACTGACTTAAAAAAACCCTCAACACTAACATACCCAAGCAATTTGTTAACTGAGTTCAACCTGTTAAGAAGACTGAGCCATGTTATACTTTGGGTTCACTGTGTCAGGAGCCTGTGCTTATCAAACCAATTAACAGAAGTAACCAAAAGACCTTTGGGACCCCCACATGTAACAAGTCTTCCAAGTATGCTCAAAAAAGTGCTGTAACTTTCAAAGGGAAGAGAGAACTACACTCCAGAATCTTTAAAGCCCTCCAATACAAACACCTTCTGAAAAATGCCCAGTGCTGTAGTACATAGCTGTCTGAAGCAACCAGCACTGCTTCCTGGGAGGCAGAAGCTGGAAGCATGCAGGATGCTATATTGCTCTTGAAATCCATTTCTTGCCTAGTCATAGGAAAATTCTAGAAGTGTTTTTACATCTGCAAGGACAGTTGCAGTTAATAAAGAATTAAAATTGTGGTCAAGGAAGATATTAGCCATGATGAGAATTACCATTTAAGCACCTCAGTGGCTAATAGGGATCACAACCTCATGCATCTGATTCTTATGATGGCTTTAAAGAAACTGAGCTACAGAAGCTATCGTTCTCATCAGCCTCTCAGTTTTAGAAAAGCATTCATCACATTTCTTACCTGAGCTCCATCCTTTAATTTCAAGATGCATTCCATTGTATTGATAGTGATGACAACTGGTTCTGATCCCAATTTTGTCCATGGCACATGAATCCTCAGTTCATGAATATGCCCACTTAAAAAGGTAAATGGAAGTTTCAGCTCCTAAAAATAGCAATAAAAAGAGTGGTGAATTAACTGCTGAAAAATCAAAATCCAAGATGCTTTAGTAACTTAAAATAGTAAGGTTCCAACACAAAACAGAAGTCAAAATTTATTCTCCCTCCCAAAGCCACCAGTGCACCATGGGGCTTGGCAACTGGCTTTATAATCACTTGCATGTTTATATGAGAATTAGATTGTTCAAAGGAAACATTTGAATTATCATGTCCATTACAATAATGTTTAAAACCACCTCTCTCACATAAAGCTACTGCAAAATCTGTCACTATGCAAGGGACAAGTAGAAATGAACGAGGTGAAAGTAAATAATTAAATTGACCTACAACCTATATTCCTCTGAAGGAAACAAATTTGGCACATTGTTGCCCCATTCACATCAAACTGCTCAGTAAATGCAAAATTATTAAATTCTTCATTGGTAAAACGAGACTCCTCCTCAGCAAGGCCTAAAATGGATGCCATACTCCTTTAAAAACTGGTGCATCTCAGTCCAGATCTCCTAACAAACACCTGGCACTTCACCCAGTCTATCACATATCTATAAGACAACCCCACTGAGCCAGATGCTGCATGCAGGAAACAAGCATTATCTAAATTCTTTGCATATATAGGGCTGAAAATTCCCTAGCTCCAGGGGATCTCCTAGAAAACACAAGCTTAATGTTTATCAGATAGAACAGTCAGGCTAGAAACCTGGTCCCAGAATTAGAAATCAAGATTTACAATAATAAAAATAAGATCTTAGTGCAAAATGAAGAATTAATATTTGATATTTTGTCAGCATTCTCAATATAAAGTATTGTAATGGTGAGGCTTCAAGGATGATTTATCATCTTACCTTTCTTATCTGCTAACCTGACATTTTTGGCTATTGAGTTTTAATGGGGAAAAAATAACATATGTCTTCATTTGGAGTTGCTTATACCCTGCTGTTTGCAATTTCATCATAAATGCTGGTAACTGTAGGTGTGCCTCTACTGAGAATGACAAAGCTAATCTAAGTCTCCTAGATGCTGGGCAATAGTTCTGGCCACCACAATAGAGTGTTTTCAGTCAGAAGGGATTTACAACAGTCATCTAGTCCATTCAGAGCTGACTAAGAGTTAAAACATGTTGGTAAGGACTCTGTCCAAATGCCTCTTCAACACTGACAGACTAGAGGCATCAACAACCTCTCTAGAAAACCTCTTCCTGTGCCTGACCAACTCCTCAGTGAGCAAGTGCTTTGCAATGGCCAGTTTGAAGCTCCCCTGGCACAGCTTTGAACCATTCCCACATGTTCTGTCACTGAATACCAGGAAGAAGAGATCACCACCTCCCTTCTCTATATCCCCTCCTCAGGAAGCTGTAGAGAGCAATGAGGTCTCCCCTTAGATTCCCTGTCTCCAAACCAGACAACCATAGAATCCTAAGCCCCTCCTTACAGGACATTCCTTCCAGCCCTTTCACCAGCTTTATTGCCCTCCTCAGGAGGCATTCAAGGATTTTCACACCATTCTTAAATTGTGGGGCCAAGAACCACATGCAGTGTTCAGGGTGAGGCCACACCAGCACTGAATACAGCAGGATAATCACCTCTTTTGACAGGTTGGTCATGCTGTGGTTGATGTTTCCAGGATGGGGTTTACCCCCCAGGCTGCAAGGGCACACAGCTCAGACTCACACTGAGCCTGCTGCCCAACCAGCAACCCAGGTTTTTAACTGCCATGTTTCTTTATAAAGTCAGGGGCATAAACCTTGGTTTAAAACTTCAGAACTTTCCTGGCAAAACTGGACAACCTGGGGCTTAAGCACCTTGGCTCAAATTAGGCACTTAGATGCTTCAGCTCAGTACTACCATTGAATGAGAAGTTAACTACAGAAGGTCCATATAATTCTGAGGTCAAACAGACAAGTTGCCAGGTAATTTCAAACATGTAGAAGTGGTTACAAAAATCAAGTTTTCCTGCACTGATTGACCCTAGACCTATCCCTGCTGTACAGACGTTCTACAGAAATAAAATGAGGCCAAGTGGATTTTCCATTTAGTACTCAACATATAAATTCTACATATAGTACATTTCTGAAGGTGTTTAACATCATTGTTTATCTAACACCTTGAAATTGTACTCTAAACCTAGTGACACGTTTTGAAAGCCACTCAAAATGCTAATTTTTTTCTAAGTAGTTATCATGGCAGAAGTTTAGAGTTTGAATAACCACTATTCCAACAGTAATAGGTTAGCATCCTGAGACAGGCTCTAATTAGTCACCCAAAAGAGGAGTTGATGATTCTTACACACAAATACTTAGCACCAGCTCCTAAAAGGACCAGTTTTAAGGAACACTCCATTCTGCAGCTGATACCTCCTCTGCCTTTCTACTGATACTATGAAAACGTTCACCTTGCATCTAGGAGTTAAGTGTAGATGAAATATGTTCACTGCTGACAAAGTCTTCAGAAAAGACAAATACACAAAATTACTGCTGTTCCTTTGCAAAGTAGTTTTCATTTTGCAATTTAATTTTTAGGGTTTAATGAACTTTAATTAATGAAGTTCAAAAAAAAAAAAAAAGTCCATCTCACATAAAGGTAACTCTTGACTCCTACCTCTGCCATGCTTGCACAGAGTCACAACTAATCTCAAATCCCCATTCCAAAAGATGACTGTTACAGATGTTCTCATAAAAGCAGTTTGAAGAGAAATGCTGATTTGTTCTTAAAATGGGTTTTTTTTTTTTCATTTCATACGCTAATACACGGAAGGATTTTAGCTGAAAGCCTCTCCTAAAAAAATCTAGCCTAATTTCAACACTAATTAAATGAAATTTTAATCCAGACAGTTCCAGTTAAGCCACTGAAAAGCAAGCACTGGGCAGTTTAGGTACAGATGTTGCTGCACTGATCATAAAATAAATGAAAAGGTACATTATGTCCCACCACTTGGGGGTGGTGGGAGAGTACAGAAATAAATAATCAAAAAAACTCAATCTAAAAATAAATTACAACTTTGGAGACACTGCTTTCATTAATCAAGACAGCAAGCTACCAATATTAGCAGTAATAGAAATTAATCCCCTTTCCAAGCTCAGATACCTAATTTTTATGCCACTCACTAGTACTGCAATGTCTATTTAGATCCTGATTTTTTTTCAAAAGTTACAAGTTTACTTCAAAAACCATTCTAGACTTTCTTTTTTACTGTAGTTATGATGGACTTAACACATTCCCATTTCTGCCTAGTTAACTGTAAAACAGAAACAGAACAGAAACAGAAGCAGGAATTCTTTCCAAATGAGGTGATACAAACAAATACACAGCATATTTAGAAGCCATAGTTCTTACTGTTCAAGGGAATTTCAATATAAATGTTGTCTGACATTACTGTAATTGCACAAACAAGTTTTCCTAAACCAATGCAGAGAAATCTTTGTTGTGCTATTTCAGCAGAAAATACAAATGTGTGCCAAATTTAGTAACTCGTTCATAATGCAACACAACAAAGCATTCTTATTCCTCCTCCTTTCCTGTGCAGTCTTTGCCCTTTCATTTACTACTGCACAAAATTCTTAATAAACTTTTTCTACTTCCAACTGATTAGACTTCACATTTCAGATTGTACATGTATGTCCCATAAATTCTACCAAAAAATTGCAGTCTGAAAACAAATACCAAAGCACCAAAACACCACTTGACACCAAAATAACTGATTGACATCATGCAAAAGTGCAGGCTAGATCATAATTCCTCTTGCTCCAAAATCTCCCCTTACTCTCAGACCCAAGACACTCCCAGACTTCAGGGTGATAGGTTTCCTCTACATCAGTATTAACTCAAGTAACTTCACATTCAAAGCTCTAACCCAGCAGCACACACTACAGACACAGTAAGGGTATTTTACTCTCATTTTCTTAAATTTTTCTTAAATTTTCTTAAATTTCTTCAATTAAAAAATAATTAAGTACATTAGTATTTTTCAGATATCTTTTGTTCAGATATGAAAAATCTACACTACAATAAAATTACAGTCTCTAGACCCAGCTTTCTTTTGCCTTCCAAAGACCACTTCATATTCCCCTTCTGAGTTTGCAGGACTGCTAACACAGTAAGCTACAATGTTATGGAAATATACACAAGCTTCAAAAAGAGCTGACCTCTGAGCTGTCTCTTTGGTACCACTGTATCAACAGAAATTCCACACACAAGCTGGTTACCAAGTTCACAGGGAGTTCTCTTAGCTCTTTACTATAGTGACTTCACATAAAAGTTGCCAAAGTGCTTAAAAAGCTTTTCCATAAAACAATATTTAAATATTGAAGTTTAATTACAAAATACTTCGTTGAGGTATTTTTTTGAACAATGGGACAATTACTATGCCTAGAGAGAAAACTTTTCTGAATGCTTAGTCTTCTAGTTATTGAATCATTCAGGACAGAAAAAACCTAATATCAAAAAAGGAATTCGTCTTCAAGAACAGATAATTAGTATAAAATTAACTGGCTATTCAGTGATTTCATTATGTACAAAAGTTGCATTGTACCTAGAAGACTAAACATGAATACAAACTAGGACTCAGCTTTCATTGAAGAGCTGATATTGCCAAAAAAATTAAAAAAGAAAGGGGAAGCATTGGTCAGGGAAAAGACAGACCTTGAGAGTTTCTACAGTAAGATTCAACTTAGTTTAATAAGAGCACATGAAACATCCATAAATATATGTAAAAGGATATAATGTATTTTCAGGTATTGAAACATTACCTTTGGGTTTGATAAATTTTTTATGTCATTATTACATCTAATTTCAAAAGATATTGGTTCCAACGTGGACCCAAACATAAAGAAAGCTCTTCTAGAAGACATGATGGCAATTTATGCTCTGTTCTCATGTGCTCTTTGGAATTCTGTTTGATGGCCCATAAGAGTCCATGAGGTGGGAACATCAACATCAGCTGAAGTGTAAGGAGGAAGGAGAGAAAGCAGTGACAAGTTATAGGAAATAGAGCTTTTCTCTTTTCTGTTACAGGTAATTTACAGATCTGTATCCATGTAGTTTGGCATCTATGCTAATGCTCCCAAATAATCATGCATACTTCCACAAAACATGGAATTCTCTGAAAATATTTAAGGCTCCAGACAAAGACACCCAGGGTATGTGCATTTGTATCCAAAGCATGAAATTAAGGCTGCACTGATGCCAGACTAGGAGTAAGGAACTAGTCTGAAGATAACAGAAAGGATGTTAGAAGAGCAGAGCAACTAAGGTCTGTCTTTGGATATTATGAATCCATCCAGGCAGAGAACCCAAATAAAATAACTGATGTTGGTAATTTTTAGAGCTTTTCAAGTAAGCTCCCTGCTAGCTGCAAAGGCTTGGGGATATATGAATACTACATACTCAGATTTTTGGTCAGCAGACATAAAATAGCATTTCTTCTGGAAAAAAAGAGAAAGACACCCAAAATACAGTCTGTGGGTCCACGCAAGGTCCAAAGAATAGTAAGAGCCAAATACTCACTACACTATGCCAACAGAAAACAGCTTTATCTGTTTCACACACTCAACTCCTTAAGTTTTAAAGGAGGAAGGCAGTGATCCTTCTACTAAGCCTTAATCAGATCATGTAGACAGCAGACTTCAAATTCTGTATCAGGTGTTTCATTTGGTCAAGATTAGCTTTTTAAGGCTAAGTTTTGTAAAGCCTCTGATCTAATCCAC
This sequence comes from Heliangelus exortis, assembly GCF_036169615.1. Classification (NCBI taxonomy): domain Eukaryota; kingdom Metazoa; phylum Chordata; class Aves; order Apodiformes; family Trochilidae; genus Heliangelus; species Heliangelus exortis. Next base: position 129,523,870 of record NC_092423.1, on the reverse strand, counting down.
ATAAACCAGCAGATGAAATCTGCCTCTCAATTACTCTTAAGTTTAGATGCAAATGGAATGATGGAAACTGAGTCACAAAACAACACAGAAAACACATACCTGTGTTTGTTATCCATAATTAAACAGGCATCCTGCAGTACTTTGTAAAATTTTGAATTAGTTACTATATGCAGCTAGTAAATACGACTGCAAAAGCCATTTAGTCAACGTTCAGATGGTAAAATAATGGTTACTCAAAGAAGAAGTGTCCACAAAAAAGCTCTTCCCTACACACCTCATAATTTACAGAATATGTAAAGAATTACCATTCACTATTAAACAAATGACATGGAATTACTGCAAGAATAACTAAATGCAGGGGGGAAATATGACTTCTATAAGAAGAAAAACAGTGAGTGTTAAATGAAGAAACATTTATCTGTGCAAACCAACTTAAATTATTTAGCCACTTCTTTTAAAACAAAGGCTGAAACCCCTGTAAGCCTGACGTACCTGTTCAAGGACATCCAACTTCAACTCAAGTTTACTAAGTACAACATCTCCTCCCCAGAGTGACAACTGCAGATCTGAAGGCTTTAAGTTCTTTATGTAGCGATTCACATAACTCATCAAAATAGGTGTCACATAGGACTCCAGCATTCTGGAAGATTTCTATATTTTGGGAAAAAAGAGAATAAGACATTAGAAAGAATTTCTTTACGGAGAGGGTGATCAGACATTGGAATGGGCTGCCCCGGGAAGTGGTGGATTCTCCATCCCTGGAGATATTTAAAAAGAGACTGGATGTGGCACTCAGTGCCATGGTCTGGTAACTGCAGCAGCAGTGGATCAAGGGTTGGACTTGATGATCTCTGAGATCCCTTCCAACCCAGCCAATTCTATGATTCTATGATTATTTATAGATCTGTCAGCCTACTTTTCAGTAAAGCAACAGTCACATTGGTTGGATGGATGAAAAGTGATATTTCAGATTCTGCTTTCTAACATATGTCTCTGTGTAGAGATACATTTACTTACATACAAAGAAAAAATATACACCAAGATGAAAGAAAACATCTAGGAATTTCCAGCTTACTTACACACATAATTTTTTTGAACAAATAATTTGCACACTGTCAAAATAAAAGCTGACCCAAACAAACCAAGAAACAGAGGAGCATGCTTTCATATAAAATGTAAGCCACAGAAACCCTGTCACTTTTGATAGGAAGTCCATACTGCAACACCACCTTAGTCACACCCCACAGATCTGCTGTCTTGAGCAGGGTGCACAGGGCAGCAGCTGCCTGCCCGCCTGCCACCCTTCACCCCAGCCACACCAACACCCTTCCTAACCTGAGCTGCAGTGACATTACCGCTTGCCACCGCTCCCCCAGCCCCAGCCTTCCCAGCACCCTGCCCTCTTCCCGCCCTGAGGAGACCCTTCCTCCCCTCCTCCCCCCATCGCGGCCAGGGCCGCGGCCTCTGCCGGGAACCCCCACGAAGCCGGGCGCGCCCCGACCTTCGGGACACCCCTCACACCCCCCTCCCCCAGCACCCCGTTACCTGCCCCTCGAAACACCTCCGAGGGCCCGTGCCCCCCGCCCAGCCGCCGCCCTCACCGGGCCGGCCGGGCTGCGGAGCCCGGTGCAGGCAGCTCCCGGTGCAGCGGCTCCCGGTTCAGGCAGCTCCCGCCGCTCCGGCTCCGCCGCACGGCCACTTCCGGGTTCCCTGGTGCGTACGTGCGCTCCCTTCCAGCCTCCGACGACGCCTCGACCGGAAGGATTTGGCTGCAGCACCGAGGCACCGCCGGAAGTCGTCCTGAGAGCCGGCGGTGTCGGCGGGGCGGGTGCGGCCGCTGGGGGGCGGGAGGGGGCGGGGCCGCTCCGTGATGGGGAAGGGAGAGGGGCGGGAGGGGCGGGAACGGCGTCTGCTGCCTCCTCCTCAGCGGAGGGACGGGGTGCGCAGGGATGTGAGTGCCGGAGGCGAAGGATCCCGAGAATCACTGAATCGGAATTACTGAGGCTGGAAAAGACCTCTGAGCTCATCATGTCCAGCCTGTGACGCAACACCGCCACATCGGCTGGGCCATGGCACCAAGTGCCACTTCCAGTTCCTGAAGCACCTGCGGGGATAGTGACCCCGCTACTTCCCTGGGCAGCCCACTCAAAGACGGGGGAGCTTTCACCCAGAGCGCCACGCATCCCAGAGAGGTGTTGCTGAGGGGTGTCTGCCCACGGCCAGCTCCAGCCCCAAGCTCTGATTCACGTTGTCATAGTGATGAGTGACCATTTGGGTCAAGTCTCAGTGTGGCAAGCCCGTTGGTTGTTTCAGTGTTTAATCAAGCTGGACATTGTCTCATTTGCTTTTAAGTGAAATTCTGCTTAAGTTCTGAATTTCATTGTTTCAAACGTGAGAAGAAAGTCACTCAGAAACACTTTTGATTTTCTGTGTGCCCAGAGCTCCGTGTGCTGAACACAGAGAAAAGCCACCCCCTGCCAGCCCCGAGCCTCTTTTAGGGTTGTTCCTGGCAGCATGCAAATGCCCTGGGAAGGTCTGACTTGATGGACTCCTCCTGGGTTGGCATGCGGGTGATCTGGAAAAGAGCCTGGGTCCACATTTTTCAGGGTGAAGTGCAGCAGGCAGTGCCTGTGGGCATGGCTTTGATGTAGATAATGAATAACCTCTCACAAAGGCCTCTGATTTAAATTTTTTTTAAAAAGCCCGGGATATGCCCATTGATTAGATGTTGTATATTCCTCCTGGAAACTTGAAATCCTGCATGTTTAATCTGCACAGAATAGTTGCACGGCTGACAACAGAAAATAAAGTGATATTTGGCATGTGGGGTAAGTTCATGTGAAGTGAGGCCCAAAGAGGGAGTGCTTGGATTCCCTGGAGTCCTTGGAGTTTGCCTCCCGTGGCAGTCCGGGTGTGGAAACCCAGCTGAACCAGCCAAGGCCTGGAGTCTCCAGCTGCTGGTGGATCGGTCAGCTGTCTGCTCTGCCTCTGCCATACACATGTTGAGTTAATCATGGATCTACCCTGGCTTTACATACACCATCACCTCACTTGCTGGGCCATCTTCCATCAGGAATCACAGCCCGTAAAACAGCATTCACCTCACAAAGAGCTGAAGCAGCTTGAGCTTCTTTTCCTCTTATAGTGAAGGTCACCAGTCCCACTGCTCATACTTGAGTGTATCTTTGACTGTTCTTCAGCAGCTGTGGCCTGTTCACCTGTACCTGAGCAATGGTAGCAGGCAAGTGAAGAACAGAAAAGTTTTAACAACATCAGTGGTCTTTAATTAAGGATGTGCCTCTGACTTACAATTCCTCTAGTGCTAACATATTAGCAATTTATTAGCATAATTATAGGTACAAGATTAAGCATAGCAGGTTCCATATAATATGAGAAGAAACTTTTTCACTGTGAGAGTGAAGAGCACTAGAACAGGATGCCCAGGGAGGTTGTGGAGTCTCCTTCCCTGGAGACACTCAAAACCCACCTGGCTGTGTTCCTGTGTGACCTGCTGTAGGTGACCCTGCTCTGGCAGGGGGGTTGGACTCGATCTTTCAAGGTCCCTTCCAACCCCTAACTTTCTGTGATTGCTGTGATTTATGTGAATGTTCTTGAAAAGTTCCTTTGCATAACTGTTGTTCATTTCAGTTTCTCTGCCAGAGTTGTGAGAGTGGTGAATTTTAGTGGTAAAACTTTCTGGAGGATGGCAATGCAAGCCAGCTCAGTGAAATAATCTGTGTAAATGGAAACAACCTTATTTATAGATGGCTTTTGGATTTGCATTGGCACAACAGAGGGATGTGCCAACAGATAAGTGTAATGTTGAAGCACACCCTATGTATGCATCAAGGGACCTTGTTTCAACAGAAAAACATTCCTATGTTTCTTTGTCCACTGTGTCACTACTTTTGAATGACACATCTCATCAACACTGGAATGTTTTCTGAAGGTTTGGAATTGAAGAGCAATACCCTGCTTTGGTGGAAGTCAGAAAACTAGAAGAAGAGTAGGGGAGACACTTAGTACTCCTGGCAGCTGCTTGGCAGAAATAGCAGCTCAGGACAACTCTGTAATTTTCCTGGAAGTTATTAGCATTTTATTATAGCTACCTCCATCTCAGTCCCAGTTCAAGTATGTTGACACCCTGAATAATTTATTTCCTACAGAAATAAAAAATATAAAAAACGGGAGGAAGCCATCATGCAGTAATCACTCTTTGCCAGAAAGGAAATGGGTGACATGAACTGAAAGGAGCTGGAGAGGATTACAAGAGGTGCCTGATGTGCAAAGGGATGAGAGCAGAGAGTAGGGCATTTGCAGGTAACAGGCAGATTGTGAATAGTAATGGACTTGGGCATACTGGAGCAATAACTGCCTGTCTGCTGGAAATGTCAGCTGCCTGAGCTGATTTATTCAATATTTCAATTTAGTCTCATTTATTCAATATTTCAGCAATCTAGTGAAACATTCTAACCCCCCTGCATGGGCAGGGACACTTCACCACATCCCACCAGGTAGACAAACCAGGGAGATTCAGACTGTACCCCTTCTCTCAGAGAGAAGCCTAGATGAGGCTGACCCAAAACCTCCTCTCAGACCTGGCCCTTCCAGGCAGAGTCATAAGGGGCCTGTCCCACCAGGTGGGTATGGGTAAAATTAACCTTTTCTAACTTCCCTGTGTGCAGGGTTAACCCTGTCTTAGTCAATCTCTTTTGACAAACCAGTCGATGAGTTTAACCTCTGTAACTGTGAGGTATTCAGGAGTTATGACAATCACCCCTACATACAAAGAATAATTTCAATTAAAATTGATTAAGGTTATAAGCTTGTCAAAAACACACACCAGGCTATACCCTCAAAGCAACAAATTGTAACTAGTAAAACTTAGCAAAATTGTCAAATCAACCAGTTACAAAAACTTAGCAAAATTAGAAACTATGTTACCCTTATATGCCAAGAATAAGGTTAAAAACAGGGAGAGGGGGAGAGAGCTATGAAGGAAAGGTAACAGAAAAGATATCACCACCCTAGGATCCAGGGACAATCTCAGCAAGTTGTGGTCCTTGGATTTTGGGTGTGTATGGAGCATCCTGAGTCTGCATCTTTTATGCTCCCTGCCCCCACCTTTTCCAGGGGGTCTCAGCAAGTCTTGTGCAGTCTCAGTGTTGAGTTTTTGAGTGTTCTGGAAATGAGTCAGTGTGGTATGGGAGTCCAGGAGGTCACTTGGCCCTCCTAACCAGGATGACCGAACAGTGACCCTTACTTGTGAGCATGTGCCCTGTTCAGTGGCCTTACACAGGACTTTCACAAGAAGGGGCTCTTGTTCACTTGCTGAACACTGTTCCTTATCAAACAAGGAGAGTGTCCTCCTTATCAGGGTGGCTACCAAGTGAGGGTGTCACGGTTTAACACTGGCCCGGCGATTAAACCGAGTAACAGACGCTCTCTATTAATCTCTCTCTCCTCCCTGATAAGAAGGAGAGAGAATAAGGGAGAGAGACTTATGGGTTGGAAGCTAAACTACACAAATTTAATGAAACAGTAATGATAAATAGGAAAAATTACTAAATATATACAAATATACAAGAAAATGGATACCACATTCCTCCCCCCTTTCCCCCAGTAGCTCTCACGTCACCACCGAGGCTGCAGGGCAGCTCTGGGAAAGTCCAGGCTGGACTCCTGGAGTTGGCAGCAGTTGGGAACTGGAGGCAGGAACACACAGATAAGGGCTGGCACGGATCAGGACCACAGGCAGGCAAACGGACGGGATCCTTCCAGGATGCCGGGTGAAGGAATGGAAGCAGGAAAGGCAGGAAGGGCAGGCAGCCGGAAGCTGGAAGCAGGAAATCTGGCTTGGCCCTCGTGATCCCTCAAATTTATACTGAGGATGACGTATATGGGATGGAATACTCTGTTTGGTCAATTCTGGCATCTATCTTGTCTGTTCCTCCCCAAAGGAGGGATGCAGGTGGGACCTCTTTATGTTTTCCTCAGAGCTGAGCAGTGTCCTTGGCTCTGCACACCAGTCTCTAGCAGTAACTATAAACATCAAGTGTTATCAGTCCTAGAAACACACACTGTGTGAGGAAAACTTGCTGTTAATTTCAGCAAGTGCAACTACTTACAAGAGACTGAGCTAAAAGCAAAAGTACAAGACAGAAAATCACCTTTATCCTGGCCCAAACCAGGACAGAGGGGCTTGCAAATACAGTGTCCAGATGGCTTATTAAATGAAGTCTTCACCCAAGCATCATGTCGCGTTTCTCTGGGCAGCTGTTGTGAGACAATTATTCTTTTCAACACTCTACACTCTACACCAGCTTGCTCACAGCCCCATCCAACCTGGCCTTCAACACTTCTAAGGATGGGATACCCATAATTTCCCTGAGGGACTTGTTCCAGTTTCTCACCACCCTCGTAGTGAGATATCCATATAACTTAACTAATTTTGAATGCCTTAAAAGTTGGCAGAAATAAATAAAGTTCAACCTGAAGACTGGGAAAGCATACACAAGACTGTGTAGCATTTGGCCAGAAGTGAAATGAGTACAGAGCTTCAAGGAAGTCTTCAGGAAATTTCCTTACCTGCATAGGACTGCATTTTGGTATAAGAGACTACTGGTGTGTTTCTACCTTCAGTGTTGTTGATGCTGTGGGTGATCTGCCATTTTCTGCAGCAGAAAATGGATCAATTAAGTGCAAAATGAAGGGGAAAAATAGTTCATAAAAATGTGGAAAGCTGATAAAAGGTAAAGGATTATTAATCAACTATCCCACTACTTGAGGAATAAAGCCAAGGGGAAAAGCAAGGAAATTAGGCAGTCAATAGAATTTTTTCAAGAACTTCTATAGCCATATTAGTTCATTTCTACCTTTTTGTTCATTATCAAATCATAGCTCAGATGTAGAATGAACCTAAGGAATCATAGAATGGTTGATCTTAGAAGGGACCTTAAAGGTCATCTTGTTCTAACCCTCCTGCGTGGCAGGGACACTTTCCACTAGACCAGGTTCTTCAAAGCCCCATCCCATCTGTCCTTGAACACTTCCAGAGATGTAACATAAACCAACCTTTTATTTTAAGCACCATTTTGGAAAGCCTCATGTACTGATGTTGGTGTTTGGCAGCTGTTGTGGCTCTGATGTCATAACTTGATTAGTCATAACTAATCGTTTCTGTTACCTTTCCTTCATAGCTCTCTCCCCCTCTCCCTGTTTTTAGCCTTATTCTTGGCATATAAGGGTAACATGATTTCTAATTTTGCTAAGTTTTTGTAACTGGTTGATTTTGCTAACTTGATGTCATAACTTATGTCATAACTGCTGTCCATGGGCAGCCCATGCCAGCCATGTGAGCAGAGGGGGTTGGGTGCAGACCCAGGATGTTTGCACCATGTTAAAGGATACTGACAAAGAGGGCTGGGAGACAGCCTGCAAGGAACATCTTTTTTTCACTTGTCAGAGGTTTCCAAGCCTCTAAACTTCTCCCTCACCACATCTTTTAGCTAATATGGATACTTTAGCTGGTTTAACTTACTGGGCAAATTACTGTTCGTGTCTGTCCTGCTCCAGTTCTGCCAGTCCTGCTCCAGTGCCTCCAAGTACAAGGGTGTGGATGTGGGTGGGTGGTCCCAGGAGCCCTCTGTCTATCTGTGTGGAAGAAGATTTTGCTATTTTGACATTATTTATAGCCTACTGAGGTGACCCATAAACAACAGGAGTCTGACAGCATGAAAGTTGGTGATCCTAAACAAGCAATACTAACTGAGATATTTCAGAAACATTTCTGAAAGAAATAAAAATTATTTGGGCTTCCTCTTCGTCTCCTGTTTTAGTTGGTAAAAATTGGACTAGAAAATTTGTATTGTTCCTTTGTGGTTCCATTTTCTGTTTTTATTGCAAATTGTTATTTGTAGTATATTGTATCAAATATATACAAGTATCCAAACATGTATATATTCTAATCTAAATATTCTGAAGATATTAAGATTTGTCCCTCCATTATACTGGGAATTTCCTGAGCTCATGGCTAAAGTGACTGAAATTATATATCTTCTAATCATTTTCAAACATTTAAAAATTTAATCAACAAAAGCAAACAATAGAAGAAAATCTCTTTCACCCTTAACATTACATATGTTATTAGTGATGTCATGTACCTAGTTATTAAATCACATATAACCATCAAACAGGGGGAAACCAGAATTGCCACATCCTTTTTATTACTGTGGGATTATTTTCATGTTCACCAAATGGATTCAAATTTGAAATTTGGAAAAAATCAATACAAATAAAAAAAATTTAGACCTTGCACATAGATATCTTTGTAATCTGAATGTTAGGTATATTCTAGATTTAAAGGTGCAAATAACTGTTGGGTTTTTTGTTCTTCCGTTCCCTAATTTTAAAAAATACTTTAGACGTAGTCTTGAGATAATAATTTTTTTCAAGTGTAAAGGAAAATAGGTTGAACTATAGCACCCTTATGGAAGATCAGTGATCAAAAAAAAAAAAAAAAAGTTTGCAATTATGATTAAGAGCAATTTTTTTTGAAACAGTTAAGTTCACAGTAAGTAAAATTGAAAAGAACCAACTTAGTGAACAAAGGTGACAAAATTCTGGAAGCAAATAGTTTTTGAGTCATAATCCCAGCTCATTGCTGCCTCATCTGGCTTTTTAGAAAATCACTTTCCTAAGTCTCTGCAGCAGCCTGGAGACAGAATGCTTTGGTGCTGGGAAGCAAGGCACACGTATGCAGATCTGAGCTCTAACCTGGCTCAGGGCTTGCCCAGCTTCCCCCAGTGTTTCTTCTGTCAGTGACTGTTCACTGTGAGTGAACGGGGCAAATGCCTGATGAAACCCCTCTTCAGAAGGGAGGGCAATGGGCTAACAAGCAGCTTGAGCAATGTGAGCAGGGTTGGGTTGGAAAGGGGTCTGGTCCAGACAGGAACTGTGCACCCAAACGTAGGGATTTAACTACAGCAGCTGGAGTTTGAAAATGTAGACTGGACACGTAAATTCTTTTTACATCTGTTCAGGTTGCTTTGGGAATTATTAGACCTTCAATACAGAGGTTACTGTGCATCTGCAGAATACCTGTGGTACTTGAGCAGAGTGGGAATGTGCAAGCAATGCAGTTTTGGTCTTCCAGGAGTATAGTTTTCAAGTAGATCACAAGGAGTATGCGTGCCCATCTAAAACAGAAAAGTCAAAGGTTGAAAGTGTTTTCCAAGTCTTTGTTAAACTGGTAACAAAGGATGACGATTACCTGCCTGCAGTAGTGAAATTTTAGGCTATATAAAGATTTTGAACTTTTCTGATATGCTTAAAGGATTTATGTATCCTTTGGGTATAAAGAAGTATCATTGTGCTGTACACATAATTATGGAATGCATTAAAAAAGTCAGCCAAGAAGTTATGATTTCTGGAGAGATTATTATAATGTTGTATGAGATATTGTAAAGAATTTTAGAAATTATGACTCTCACTCATTTCTGAGTCTTGCTCTGTGTTGGAAATTCTTAAGGTCTATGTGAAAAATGAAGAAAATATGAGTAGCCCAAACTAATAGCAATTTACACGTGTGACACAGACTACAAACATAAAGTTTTGTAACATCTGAAAACTGAGTTTCTGATAGAGTACTCAACTTTACATAGATATCTCATGCCCAAGAACAGATACATATAAATGAGTCCATGAGATGGAAAGCAGTCTAAAAAAAAAATTCTTAGTTTTTATTTCAAAGGCTGGCACCACGTGAACTGCTTTATTTACAGTGATGGAACTCTTACCCTTACATCCAGAAGTTTAGTCATCACCTTCATTGTGTTTTCAAACAAACAGATTTCTAGAGATGCAAGTTAGGCCTAACAATTTAGTGTTTTAAAAAGATGTCCTCTCCCCAACACAACACAGTTTCTGATTTAATTCCTGTCACAAATTACCAGGAAAAACTGAGCCATTTTAGGCTATTTGCTCTTCATGCTTCTGCTTTGTCTCCTGTTTCACAGGCTCTTCAACAAGAAGCAAATCTGTGTGAAATGGGAGAAATAGTTGTATTTCATAAGAAAGTCTATTCATTACTTTCAAGTGTTCGAATTTGATACCAAAAGATGAATACTTGTTTTAGGGAGCTGGACAAAAAAGTTATCAAGGTAACTCAACTTTACTAATGGAAAACTACTGAAAGCTGGGCAAGTGCTTTTAATTTGCAGAGATAAAATGTTCATGTTCACATCATCTCATGTCTGAGCTACCACAAGCATCGGTTTCTAAAGCAACTGAAAATTATAAATCTACACCATTTCTCTTCTTTAGAAAGTACCAATCTCCCCTTTATATCCCTCTAGTAAGTTGTCTGATTTTATCACAATAGATACGAAGGATGTATTTTTCAATGCTTCTCATTTCTTTCAAGCACATTACCCTTCCTGTCCCTCCTTTACACTTGCAGCAGATCCATACTCACTGCTGGTCTGGCAGTGATGCAAATCACCATCCAACACCAAGTTTTTCACCTTTTTTGGTGTTTTTTCCAAAGCAGTCTTTGCTACATGGAAACAATGTGTTTTAAAACTCTACAAATACCCCCACTATACTTTGTCATCTCCTTTCTTAAAACTCACTGTCAAAAGGATGTCTACCAAAATGGCAACAGCTAGGAGCAAGAGAACTGACACCCTTCCTGTCTGGGGAATCAGTGTCACAGGATTATGTCCTTGGGCTTCCCATCCATCAGCCATCTCTCCATGCTATCTGTCACCTTAGCATGTAATTAGGTGCAACATTTTTTCCTGTGGCAAAGCTGATGGACAAAACACATGCTAACTGTTACATCTGGGGAAAACATAAATCAAGATGACACCTTTATGTTGTGTATTTTTAAGGCGGGGATGTGTATGTGTTTTAACATATTACTTCGTTTCCTAACTGCAGAGTTTAGCTCTGCTGCAATCCAAATGACTTTGGTAGCAAAATCCTTTCAGTGTGGTTGAATCCATTGGACTGGAGTCATGCAAATGCAGTTTGCATTATTTGGATGGCCTTTAAAACTGCTTAAGTTGAAAGAAGTGGGCATTGACTCATGAAGAATTCTATGCCTTCTAAGCTCTTCCAGCTCAAGAGCTTCCCAGCAGCAGAATATGTGAACTGGCAAGAGGACTGAAAGCCTTTCTGTCCACTGGAGTTTTCAGAACTGTACACTAAATAAAGAGGGGGATATAGTGACCACAAATACAGCCAAAGAAAGTAGGTGAACCCAAGTCTGAGGAAAGCAAAAGTTTAAACCAAAACATCCTAGAAACTTCAGGGAGCTGGGAACAGCTCCAGTAGGTCTATCTTTGTCCAGATGCAACATGAAATGAAGCATTTCTTTCCAGACACCAAGACAAAGAAGAGTGGACAGCAGCTGTGTCATTTTTCCCAGCTAAGCAAACTTTTGATGAACTGTTTCACTCTCACTTTAGAAAGAGGAAAGACCAGAGTTGTACAACCCCTCTTAACAGGGTTGTAAAAGACACGCAGACCCTGATCATGTTGCTCTCCAGGGACGTGCTACCTTTTGCACTCTTTCATAGATGGTTAGCACTAAAACCACTAAAACATTGCCATCTCCAATTGAGTGAGAAGCTGAGGCCGTATCGCAGTAGTTCTTTGCTTCTTAATGAGTGGTCAATCTCTTCTAAGAAGGCAAAAATACAGAATATTGTTATTATTTTGCATATTCTGGTAGCATTGTTTCAATCTGTTGGCTGTACTCTGAGACAGTGCACAGGTTAACATTGTGAAGGCTCCTTTCAGAACCTGCAAAGTTAGAACATATATTATTTTAATGAAAGCATAGATTGTGGAGGCTACAACAAAATCCACAGGAAGATCCTAAATCCTCCAACACTTTGGATTTTTCAACAGCCTAGATTTGGATTGACCCTAATAATGTGTATACTTAGCGCTTAGAATCACATGTATAAGGTCCATAGAAAATACAATTTACCAGCTGTGCAAGTATTTTTCTAATGACTCAGACTCTCTGCTTTTTTGTTATTGTATAAAATGTGATGCTTTTAAACTAGGCGGCATAAATTACATTGTTGCTTCTCTGATGTAATATAATGTAAACTTTTCCCTTTCTTATACCTTTTGAAAGGGTGGTATAGCTAGTTCTGCATACCTAGTGCACCTCCTGGAGTTTGGTTATACCCTATTGCCAGTTAGAGTGCTTCTCAGGCCCTTCTGCTATAACTTCCTTCCTGATCACTAAAGACAAAATCTTCATGTTAGATATCTGCATCATGGGAAGCATGAGATACCTCTGCCTTCAACCATTCTCTGGTTGAAGGGATGCTTTCAATTTTTAAGTACTTCACTGCTATGGCAAAAAGAGTGTCACTGTTACAAAACATACTTTTGGCAGGCTGATGCCAGAAAATAAATTACCTTACATGGCAATTTCATAGAATCATAGAATTGGCTGGGTTGGAAGGGACCTCAGAGATCATCAAGTCCAACCCTTGATCCACTACTGCTGCAGTTACCAGACCATGGCACTGAGTGCCACATCCAGTCTCTTTTTAAATATCTCCAGGGATGGAGAATCCACCACTTCCCGGGGCAGCCCATTCCAATGTCTGATCACCCTCTCAGTAAAGAAATTCTTCCTAATATCCAACCTGAACCTCCCCTGGCACAACTTGAGACCGTGCCCTCTTGTCTTGCTGAGAGTTGCCTGGGAAAAGAGACCAACCCCCACCTGGCTACACCCTCCTTTCAGGGAGTTGTAGAGGGTGAATTTAAGTAAGTCTCCTGTGAGAGGACAACTGGTCAAAAAAAAAAAAAGTGTATCAGTTCTTCTTTGCAGAGAAGAAGGAATAAATAATTTGTTTCCAAGCATGAAATACAGCAGTTTCATTTTCTCATCATTAAGAGCCCCCCTGAGATAAATAGGATCAGGGTATGACTGAGTCCTGCATGTAGTAACTCCGGACAGAACTGAGTCAAAGGTTTTCATTACAAAATCACCATTAATTTTTTAAGTCTTGGCACAAAGATTAAACAGTTCTGTCAGTCATTAAAAGGTATGTGCCCAATATAGCAAATGTCTCAATTAAAAGCAAAATAAAATAATGTTCTATAAAATTAGGATGATGATATAAGAAATCACAGCATTAAACTGGAAGCTGTATGGCCTTGCTTTCCAGGAAGAATAAACATGACCCGTGACTTCCTGAGTGTCCCAATGCTTTTGAAACAACCTCCCCTTTTTGTGTGGGTGAATCAGTTTGCAAAAGGGCTCTTCTATCTTATTTTATGCTCACTTAAATTTATGGCTGAAGCATCACCAGGAGGTTTGACTGTAGCTTAACAGGCATGCAATACATACAACACAACCCGAAGGGCTGACAACTGCCAAGCTGATACAGTGTGTATTTCAAGAGGCAATTTAATGTAAATTGTTGTTTATAATGTACCACATGTTGTGCTATAACAGCACATCAGGACTTCCAATTTTAATTTTAGTTTTCCTAAAGTTCAGCTCCCTGTTGTGTACATCTGTGCCTCGTCCAGGATGTTAAAAGGAAATATAAATTATTTTCCTTACAAAATAAATGCAAGAGTTTCAATTTAAATACTTAAAGTTAATATATAAAAGTTTCTTATGTTACCAAAATAAATATATTAGTTTTGTTTTTCAGTAAATCTTACTAGAAGATTACTAACTAATACAAAGAAATAAGCATCAAAATATGTTTTTAAAACTAGGAACAAAGTGAATTTATCCTCTGTTTACTGGTTAAAATGTTTCAGTTATTCTAGAGAATAACATTTGTGAAATGTTATTTGCTTGTATTTGGTGATGCAAAAGCATTTCTATTCTTTTAATTGGGTGGACTTTAACTTAAGTACCATGTACATGCTTGGAAACCTGGCTTTCAATGGCTGCAAAGTATGTACATAATTAGTAATGGGGCCTTCAATCATTCTCCCTCTCATGTTCCACTGTTTTCCCGTATTCCAGCACAGTTATGTACCCTTTAAGCTATTTTTATCAAGTGTGACAACTTTGAACTTGTTCCAAGGCTGTATTGCCTTAGATGTGACCTTCTGGTGTGGAAGTTAAATATTCTCTGAAAATCTTGCATACAACATGGACTTCTCTGTATTTACTCTTAATGTGATATCTTCAAAGAATACAAAAAAGTCAGTGAAATATGAACTTTTTCTATAACAACCTTAGTGCCTGATCCTTTATACATGACTCCAGTAGGATTTACACATGTGTAAGGACTGTGGACCATGTGTGCAAGTATGGACACATGTTGTATCATATTAAGGTTCAGTAATAGGGCTGGTCAGGAAACAAGGATTCTGTTTTGTGAAAAATTCTGAGGTTTTTGGCATTTTTTTTCATTCCGATGCAGGGTGAAATCAAGACTTTTGGGGCTGTTTTGAAAGCAAAACAGTCCAAAAAGGAGACAGACAGACAGACAGACACATTACTGGGGCTAAGCAGTTACCTGTCACAGTGAATCCCTCTTTCAGTCACCACTTCAAATCTGGCAGTGGTGATTTCAGCTTGGATGTGCCTGGAGCAAGATGAATTTCATTGCCACCACATTATTTGGTGTCCATAAGCAAGTGAAGCCTTTTCTCCTCATTTTGACAGAATTCCAGTCTGGTGTTGAGGAGGGCAACTGCAGTCAGCTCTCAGCAGGGCAAGCAGAATTGTTAGGAAGTTTCTCCTTGTGGAGCATCATTCAGCTCTGAGGTATTCTGTGTGCCAGGGGACCCATGTGTTGTATTTTATCATGAGGCAGGTGACAGACCATGGTGCTGTGCTCTGCTACCTCACAGGGCTCTCTAAACCCATGCCACGGGGTTTCCCCAAGCAGACACAACCTCCTCAGCAGGCACTTACGAAGCAGAGTTTGGGGACCAACGATGTCAGCTAAAGGGCTGGATGTGACAGGTTTGGGCCACAGGAATTGCTGTCACTGGAGCTGTTTGGGTGTTAAACCTGCAAAGTATTTGTCCAAGCTGTACATTTCTGAAGTGTCAGCTTCTCTCTGGTTTGCAAAGAATTGGGTATCCAAGGGAGCAGTTTTTCTGTTTGGTGAACTGTGTTTGGTTGGAAAAACAGTGAGTATGAACCCCACCAGCTCTGCTTTATTTCTTCCTAAAGGAAAGCTAACAGTATTTGATTTGTTCCTTCAAAATTATACAGGCCTTTGAGATACACGTGCATTTGAGCCATATCTGTACCACTGCAATAGTACTATCAGCAGTTTTTAAAGTGTACTTTGAGCATTTTATGTCCTAAAAATAACATCATAGGGTTGTGCTTACTTTTTCTGCAGTGATGTAAACAATAAGAGCATAGCAATTCTCATGTTACATTTCCATGTAAATTATACTATAAACATTAACTTTTCCAAGTTAGGTGTAACCTCTAGCCAACATCAGCTAATAAATCCATTTAACTTAATGTGTATTTGCATATTTATTTCATGCAATAAACTCTCCCAAAAAATCACAAAAACCCAGAGTGGGATTCTCATGGACAACTGGAGTATAGCTTCTCCTGGGGGTATAACATGTACTGGAAATATTAGTGATGCCTATTTTGTTCATATGTTTTATTGTCTGCAAGCTCTGAACTATGATAATGATAGCAAACATAAGAATAGCAGAGAAACCTTTCTAAAAGAGGAAATAGCAATTGACTGACAGTGCTTATTTTAAATTTGAACAGTTAGAAAACTGATGAACAGGAAAAAAAAATTAAATTTTCTCCGAGTTTATTTCCAACACAATTGTCTAAATCTGGTCTCTGGTTTGAAAAAAACCCCACTGACTATATTTAAAATAAAAATGTTTTCTTTCTTTATCATTTGTTGCTAGCATGACCCAAGACAAATTTCTGGTACATTTTGCCTAAGGGCCAAAGTAATAATTTCAGGTGGAATGTAAGATACTATCCAGCAATCTGTCCTAGATCTTGACATAAGGACTGGACAAGTAGATTTATCTTCTTCTGTTTTTGTTTTGTTTTGTTGTTGTTTGTTTTGTTTTGTTGTTTTTAATCAAAACAGTATTTCAAGGGATGATTTAAAAAACAAACCAAAACAAAAAACCAGGGAATTGGAGCTGCCCTTTTCAAAGATCAGATGATGTTAAGTTTAGTATTTATGTGGTAGCATGAAAGATGCATGACCTAATAAGGCAGAGACAGCTTAACAGATGATATTAAGTGTAAATGCTGAAGATCTGCTTCAATGTGTCTGGTAAGCATTACAAGTTGGGATTATTCCCATCTTGTAGATATGGAACTGACTCAGAAAGATCATAAGTGCATTTAGACCAGGACTCAGTGTTAGAAAAAGGATTAGAATTCAGGAGTTGATGACTGTAGTGATCATTAAGTGAATCTGCAAGGTATGCTACTACATACCTGGTGCTCTGGTGGCTTGGGATCACACCAGAGGCCACCCAGCCCTGACAGCCATAGCTCTGAAACAAACCTAGTTCTGAATGCAGCATTTTTTGACTCTCTGAACTCACTGACTGTGTTACCAAGTGTTGGTGCTTGCTCACGTGATTACACTGGAACAGCCCACAGCCAAAAAGGAAAAATGAGTTATTTTTGTAGAAATTCTCTTATTGACCTAGTTTACCAAGTATGCATTTTTAGCATTGCGTTTCCCTACTAATTATACATTCAGATAAAGTGAACCAGCAGGACCACCTGCGGAAATGTCCAGGTGACCACGTATCAGATCTCCCCAAAATCAAGTTTTGGTTGCCCTGTGTTCCAGTGGGAATGTCTGTGTGAGGGAGCATGAGCAACCTGTCTGTGTGGAGAAGAAAACAGAGGCACCAATGCAACTCTTATCTGTAAAACCATCAAAATAAACATTCAACTAACAAATCCTTGAGTGGACTTCATGGACCACAAAAACCTCTTGCCCTAAAGACAGAGGGCAACAATCTTCACATATTTACAGTCTACTAAGGGTGGTGTGAGCAGCAGGGATCTCACAGTCATATAAAAATAAAGTAAGCAGAATGTCATAAAACTCTTTCTTTAAAAAAAAAATAGAGGAACCGAATTTCTGGTTTTGATCTTAGTCTGTAGAGGCAAATGGCAACCAGAAGAGGGAGCACATGTCAACTGGAAGTCTATTCCAAGAGCTCCATTGACTCAATTAATTATTCTGCTGACGAGTACAGCCATGTTGGCAAAATAAATAAAGAAGATAAATCCAGGCTTGCTTTCTGGAACAGGGAAAAGCTGATCAGAAAGGAACCGATAATTACACACTTCATTGAACTGCCCCAGCAGAGGTGTTTCCATGTTCAAGGGTCTCTGGATTTGAGGCAGGTGTCTGTCACTTTTGTGCTTTCCTGTACATCCCCTCAGCTCATGAGAAACCGCAGGCTCCTTGCTGTGCCTCTCCTGCTTACAGCTCACATAGGGATCACTCATGTAGGCAGTACGAGTCATTTCTTCCTGTAAAGAGGCCATGGCCATCAGTTGCATTTCTCTTCTACCCCCTCCTCTCTTTTGCCCTCTTTTTGTGATCCTTTTTTACAGTAGGTTTTACCTTTCCTTATTTCTCCTGCTGTTCTGTTCTCTAGCTGTACTTCTACCCACAGCGCCAGCATCCAAAGCATGTGAGAAGCTGCAGAGGTCTGGCTGCCTGTGACAGCCCTGCTGCTCTTGGGTGGCTCATCCTCCTCCCAGAGCAAGTACCAAGTGACTCCAGACACAGCTCTCTGCAGCCAGGTCTGCTGGCAGGAGCTCTTGGCTTGGGGAGAGGCAAAGTTTCACTGCCACACAGGACCCTCCCTGCCATCTTTTCCTGCTCCCTCTGGCACTGGACCACAGCTCCAAGTAGTTACCTTGGCACCAAGGCTGCTCAGCTGTGGCCATAGGGTGCCTCAGAGGGACTGAATTGAGGGAACTAAGAAGCACTGATTGCTCTGAGAGACCTCTAAGATTTACCATTCTCCCTTTAGTTCAGAGCTCATACGAGGAGTTTCTTTTTCTCCATTTAAGCTTTCTCAGCACTGACCCTTATTTTTTGTTCTTCTGTCACATTCTTTATCCTCAACTCCTTATTTTCTATTGCTCCTTCTAGTCTTGTTTCCTTCAGCTGCCACTACTGTCACTTTCCTTCATCCTACCACAAAATAGCTTTGCTTACAAACTCTCATCTCTCTTTCTTTCTCTTGCTGGTCATGCTGCTCAATACATAATTTTTTTTCCTGAAGGGAATAGATTCTGATCAAGGTGGCGAATGCTTTTCTTAAATGGTCAGAATGAAACAAAGTTTTGAGGAATATTAACATAATACCATAAATTATTTTCTCATTAATGTTTAATACATTTGCCTCTTCTCAAATAGCCCTTGAAATATGTCTTATATTTCAGTCTTAAAAGCAACCAATTAGCATATAAAGAATAAGTTTAGAATAAAATTGAACTGCAAACCTTGTTTTCATTTACAGTTTTCCTGATCATATGTGTAAGTTACATGTCTCTGGTAAAAAACCAAGACACTAGGTATAAGTGTTCACTATTTTTAAAAATTCTGTCCTATAATGTGACTTTTTGCAAATAGTTTTTTCATTTTTTTTAAATTTTGCACATTATTATTTTTAGTTCATTACTGAACCAAAACCAGAAAGCGTTTTCCTTTCTATGTTATTAAGACCAACAGAAGATGTGTGACAGTTTTATTTACATACTATAATGGGACAAGAGACCATTAGTCTTTACATAGCATAGAGTAACATTATTCTTTTCCATCTTTTTTTTTCCTTTCTGAACCACTGAGCCCTTGATCTTTTTAAACAACACTGGGTCAAGTCAGCTATCTAAGGAATAGTTTGCTAGAGAAAACAAAAAAGCAATGTTGTCTGACAGCCTTCAAATGCACTTTGTACCTTGTTGTTTTAGTGTCAGCTATTGACAGATCTAGTTGGGGAAATTTCTGGTCATATCAGCAGCAACAATCCAATCTTCTACAGCACTTTTCACATCAGAGCACATTACAAATAGCATTATCATCCCCCTGTTGATAGCACAGGAGGTTGTGGTAGGGATAACTGACAGGTTATAGGTAAAGGAAAGATCTGACTGGTAGAAAGAAAATTGAAGCAGAAAACAAATACTCAATCACGTCTTTCAATGACATTTCCCCCTTCCTCCATGAAAAAATTGTTACATGAAGAACTTTTCAAGCCTTGCTGAAATTCACCGTCCTTTGATCTGACTTTATATATGGTTGCAAAAATAGTGAAATTAAGGTAACTTCTACTGACATCGTTTTAGATTAGTCAGGCCTTTTCTTTCTTTTTTTTTTTTTTTTCTTCTTTTATTTTTTAAAGCACAAGTTGAGTCTCTGAGGAAACATTCCCCCTCTACCACACAAGTGGTAAATAAAATCTACAAATAAATTCAGCTATTTCCCCAAATGTATAGGATACAAAAAAATGTATTCATTAGTGTGAGATATAAAAATGTAGACTCACACTTCTGAAATCTATGGCTGTTACTTTCACACTTGTGCCAAAGACAAACAAACATAATTCTCCCTGGCAGCTGGACGACATTCCAAACAGCCACCACATTAATTCACTCACCTCCATCAGCCTCCGCCTGCAACCTGCACAGCTTGCTGCCAGGAAGCCTGGCAATAAATTCCAACTCTAAATACCAAACAAGGTAGAAAATACCATACAATGCATTATTCCAAAGGACAAAATGGGCCCACTCAATAGGGATACCAGGGAAGGGGCTTGTCTGCAGCCTTTTGGAGTTTCTGTTATTGCACTCGTGGAAGGCAGGAGTCAGTCACAGAAAATGTAGGTTTGCACTGGCAGCTGAAGTCTGAATTTTGTACTCAAAATTTGAGTTAATTTTATTAGTGAATTCTATATCTGGGGTCTAGCCTGGGATTTCTGTGTCTTTGAGTGCTTCTGGAGAAGGGTGTTGTGGACACCGTGCTGCAGCTCTGTAACATGAGTTAGTATGGAGATCCTTATTTTCTCTCCAACAAAATATATATGAAAATGGAAGGCACGTACCAAATATTAGAATTACCTATGATTATCGATTATGTTGATTTACTTTTCATACATATTTATTAATATATTTCCGGCTTGTATGTTTCTGTACACAAAACCTTTCACCTCAGACTTTCAATTATTTATATTTTAATTTCAACAGGAAAAACAAGAAAGAAAAGTTGTAAAAGTAATTCTGAGTTCAGAGGATACCATACACACATTTCATGCCTATGAGCAACTGCAAACAAAACAGACACTGTCTCAGAAAGTTTCTCATTGGGTTAAAGGTACAGCACACACTAAAGATGTCACAAATCTGAAGGTTTTCCAGTACAGGTTTCTTTCCTTCCACCTTTTTCTGGAAAGTTGTGTATTCCAAAATGAAACAAATGGTGTATGTTAATTATTCTTTCCCTACAACGATTTTCAGGAGTTCAGTCCAGAAGAACACCTGACAACCTAAAAGTTTTCCAGCTTCTCAGGTTCCTTTTGAGTATGAATATCTGGGCTGTAAAACTCAAGGGAACAGCTATCAAAAAAGGTTATGACTGGTTTGGCTGAAGGTTGCACCCAGCACACCAGAAAGTCAGCCATCCTTTACATTCAGACCCCAGCCAAAAGTAGAGCAAATGGGATAGGAAAGGAATAAAATAATTCTTAGAAATGTAGCAGGCACTTCAAATCTCAGAGAAGTTTTACTTTGTGTTGTGAGCAAAGTTGCTGACAATAATTTCATGCCAACTGTTTCCACTCATGTTGTTTTACTAACTTTGTGTTAGCTCACTGCCTTTAGGGATGACAGAAAAAGCTCCCTGTGTTTGATCAGTCTTCTATCTTGACTTTATCTTTTTAGAGTTTTGCAAAGCTGATAAAAATATAGAAGTTTACACAGAACAATTTATTTGAATTGCAGCCAAACCTTTGATAATATTGTGTGTCATGAGCTTCTGTATCATCAAAAGTAGTTCATTTTTGAACAACAGGATAAGTAGTTCTTTCAAATATATTTTACACCTTGGAGAAGTGTTAAAGAAAGAAAAACCTTACACCCTGTAAAGCTATGTATTTTCATATTTCCTTTGAGTGAAAACCTACTCCACATTACACCACTGACTTATTTTCATTGCTTCTTTTTGTGGGAATAAAGGTGTCATTCATATGATCTCCCCTTTTCTTGTTCTTTTTGAAGTTGCAATGGGATCTCCACCTCCAGGCTCTTTATTCTGCTGAGTGGTTATAGTTGCTGTAGAATTATAGCTACTATGAGCTTCCTTACAGAAATTGAACTCAACCCCTTTTTATTGCTCACTCCAAATTCTAATTGCACTTTTTCCTTCCACTGGATTCTTACCTGGAACAGGTTTTTATACTGTAGGGTACAAATTGTGCAAATGCCTCCCTTTTTTATTTTTTGACAACGTATTTCGAATTTTCCAGCACAACTTTGATTTAGTCCACTCTCTACCAGAACTCTTTATCTTCTTTATGATTTTCTTACTTTCTGAATAATTCAAATTTTTTTGCAGACTTCTTAAAATACCAGCATAAGGTAAGTAGCTATAGGGTCAACAGGTCTTGGTATAATGGCTAACTAGACAAGGACTAAGTGTTACAGTCCTTTCACATTTAAAACTCCTGTTGACCTCAACAAACCATAAGAAGATAGCCCAGTTTTAACTGTCTTCACCTTAAAAAGGATATTCAAGAGGCTAAAAGGACTGGAGGCATAATTTCTTCACTTTAGGAATGGGTAGGAGAAGTACACCTTAATTTGCACTTGCAAGTTTTTCAGTGCTTGAGGTTTTTTTCAAATCAGTTGCTGAGTTTTCAGTGGCTTTATTTTCAGTTTATTGTAAAGTGAATTTTGTTTTTAAACAAAATTATGACAGTCTTCTGCATTATTTTTCTTCTACCTTCTTAGTGGAGATTCATAGTGTTATGTCCAGAATAAGAGATGTTTTTAGTCTGGGGGGGGGTGGTGGTGTTCAGTTTTAAAAAGTCTCAAGATTTTATCTTCAGTTTCAATATTTGCTTCTTCCTTTGTCACTGCCATCCTTGCATATGAATGAACCCATGACCACTTTTAAGTTTCTTTTTCTTTAAGTGTGTTTCTACTCCTCACGTTTTTAGCATCTGAAAATAAAAACACAATTTTGATAAAATGTTAGAAGCTTAAAAATTCCACCTTATTTTTTCTGGAACTTAAGATTTTAAAGCCAGTATCATTGGTTTTGATGCCTGTAGGACAGGGTTTTAAGGCTAGCAAAACTGTATGTTTCAACTTAAGTTTGAAACAGAGGGACTTAACAGAGCCTTAAATAACAGCTGACAAAGAGAAAAGTACAGTTAAGAAGAGGAGAGGAGTGGAGAGGAGAGGAGAGGAGAGGAGAGGAGTGGAGAGGAGAGGAGAGGAGAGGAGAGGAAAACTAAGAGGAAAAGGACAGAGTTTTTTGTCCCTTCTTTAACTGGAACAAAATTAAGATAATTATTTATCTTTTTTTTATGACTTCTATATCATATTTGCTGAGTTTGCAGGCCAAAAATCTGTTGTTTGTTGTTTTTTTTTTCCAGCTGCTTATCTGCAGCTTCCACTTATGATTTGAAAGTGAAAAATATTCATTCTGCTTCATAGGTCCTTACTAGTAATACAGACACTGCAGAAGGAAATCAGCTGACAAGTTTTGCTGATGATGTGCTAAACAAATAGAAGCCAACTCACCCTCACAGAGCTCCATGCCTCTGCAGCACTCACAGTAGTAAAAACGGGCTTTGGGGCAGAAAAGTAAGCAGTTTTAATTCCAGAGTACTCAGGGAACAGCTCTGTTGAGTAAGTGTACCTTAATGTAGCAACTTCACTGCCCATCACTCTGCTTTAAGCCACCAGCACTCATCTCCAGGGCAGTGTTGGTCCCATGGTCAGCTCTGCCTGCACTGCCCACAGGGGTGACCAAAGGCCACCCAATCTCTTGAGTGCCACTGGAGACAAGATGCTCTCTGCTCAGTTGGAATAAGGCACTGGAGCAAACTGGATTCATCTCTCCTGGGTGGCTGAGTGACTGCTGGGATGATCTTCACCAAGAATGAGAGCTGGTCTATTTCTGTGTTCCTGTCCCTAATAAAGAAATTACAGACACTTTAAGAAAACTTGTGTTACTCAGCCTAGGATTATTTTTCTTAAATGATCTTCAGAGAAAACTGCATCTTTATCAAATAATCTTCAGAGGTTTTAAAACGGTTGTGGCTCTGCCTCTTATTCCTCCCCACAGGAGGAGGAGAACAAGGCATGAACTGGGACTGCAAGTCTAAGTTTGTTCACAGTCTGTTCCTTGGGAAGAGCAACTACATGCATGAGCAGCTTGCAACTCCTTACAAGGTTAAAATCTTGCCTGTGGCAAGGATTAGTTTGGTGAAAATGCATAAATAACATGGGTTTGTCTGCAAGGATACATTCAGGTGTCTGACTCAGTATTATTACCAAGAATAATTAACTCAGCAACGGAGAAAACACACACGTACACAAATGAGGTGATGATACTCATGAGATAAATTTCATTTATCATGAACTGTCTCACCTGCCTTCTGATCTGTATGCCACCTAGACCTCTGGAACTAATTTGAAGGGGCCTGAAATATGTTAAGAACTAAATAATCAAAAATATAAACAGCCAGATAAAGGTTTCCTCTATGCTTCAAAGGTCTTGGATAATGTATTTAGTGCTGCACCTGGTGTAGGTTCAGTGATGGGAACAGTGCAGGGAAGGGAGAACTCTAGAAGCAGAATGCAACATTATGGCATTATGAAACATGGAGCAGATATTTTTTTGTAATTTTAGAAGATTCTTAAATTGTGTCCTGTATTAGGTTGTCTAATGTGACTCATGAAAAATCTGTAACTTGATTTTAGAAGACATTGAAAATACATTCAGAATAAAATAATATTTAACATTAAGATGCAGGGTCCCTAAGGACTATATTGTTACCCTCAGCAATTTGGAGCTAGTTTGATTGGCACATCCAGTAAAAAATCACAGATGTCTGTCACTGAAAGAAATTAACTTTATCCAGTTTGTTTCTTCCCACAAAAGTAGACAACCGTATCATTCCTTTTGGACATTTGCCAAATCATTTTGGATAATCAGATAGTGATGCCTTGGAGTTGTGAACAGTTGTAGTTCTGCTGTGAACTTGCAGTAGCTCATTTTTATTTTTTTCCACTCTGAACCCCGCAAATACCTGCAGAACAAAGTTGGCTGAAGCAGGAGGAGGCATCCTCATTGCACCAGGCACTTCTGTCAAATAGGATGAAAGGGAGGAACCCCTCTTTGCTTCAACAGAGGGAAGGAATACCTTTGTTTCACTTCTGAAAATATTTATGGAAGAAAAAAAAAAAAGACTCTGATGGATGTGCGTGTCCTGTTGCAAAGCTACAGCCCAGAGTCAGGCAACACTCGATGTCAAATGACAACACTGAGAATTTTGCTCTAGTAAAGCTACAGAATTTGGCCCATAAAAAATTATTAGATCATGCTCCAATTTTCAATCAGCTTTTCAAAGCCAAATACTTTTTCTTGTTTACATTAATGTAAATCCATAGAGGAAGTAAGATGAAGTCATTAGTCCCTAGGTTACAACATTGTAAAATTTTGTTTTTATAAATTCCATGACTCAGCTTTTAGGGACTTGTTTTGTTATCATTTTTGCAAACATTCTGAATCCCAGGAAAGTTCATCACCTGGCAGTCTTTTTTTTTTTTTTTTTTTTTTTTTTTCCTGAGGAAATTTAATACTGAAAAGGAATCAAAAACTGCTTTAGAAGGTTTTACTTAGGACTACAAATACTATAGGGGCACAAGGTTTGCCAAGTGACAAACCAGCCAAATTCTGCAAATCCTAAAATTGCAGTAGTATTTCTTTCAACTTGAAAAAGCCTCATGATTTGAAGGCCTGCTGATGTGAATAGGGATCTGCAGGATTTGGCCTTTTCTGGCAAGGCCCAAAATCATAGCTTTGCTATATGTAGTTAACCTGCATTTTGTTTAAAGGGATCCCATCAGGAAAGCTGAAACAGATTTTTCTTAACTTAGTGCTTACAGTTGATTTTAAAAATGCTGCCCTTGTCAGAGGTTAAACTGTTCCCTGCCTTGCTCTTATAAGCATTTTAAACTATCTGCATTAAATAGTGTAAATAGGACATACAAGGAATGAGGGTATAATCTAAGCATAAGAAAATGTAAAAACAAAAAGGCAGTTTTGCTGTCCTCATTACAGTGAATAAAAAGTCCATCCAGCTGCTTGTGCTTAACCAATACAAAAAAGTATGGTTTCACACCAAAAGAACAATTTATTCTGTGAGTTAAAACATTTAGAAGACCTTATGATCAATGGGGAGCACTTGCACACACAGGCAAAGTCAGTGGCTGTATGCACATGATTAAGTGCTACTAATGCATGAAATGCTGCAGAACTAGGGTCAGAATTATATAGAATATTGGACATGGTTCTGGTTTGAAGCTAACCCAAGAAAAGCCCAATGTTCCCATGAACCATTGGAGGAAAATAAATGGGGGGTGTATACATAGAAGTTGAGTTCTCTTAGTCGAGAAACTAAGCCTAGATTCCATATAATTTCCATAGTATACCTTTATAACTTGTTGCAGGATTAAAAATCATGCTGCTTAGCCAGATCTCTATTGCTTGCTTTCTTGAAGGTCTTGACTTATTTTCTGCATGGAGGGAGTTGGACCTTTTTCCATGAGGGAGTATCTAGAAGTGTCTATATACACATTACTGAACCTATTGTTCCTCCTGTCCACCCTCTCTCAAGGTCAATATACTCTGCATAACCTGATCAGAAATGCAGCAGTGTAATTAGCTAGAGATCTGTGGGTTAATAAAAGGCAAACAAAAATCTGTCTTGCAGCAGGAGTGCCTGTCTAAACATTTGTTTCCAACCTCCTAGGTTTTATGTAAAAATACACTGCATTTCTTCCCTAACAATACCTATAAATAAAAGGACTCCATCTGCAGTCAGTGCTTACTCGTTAAAAAAATGCTTTCTGATGTTCTATTCTGCTTTTCTTCTACTTATTTTATTATTTGTACTTTTCTCTACCTATGGTTTGCTTTGGTTTCTTTCCACTATTCTAGATTTCCTGCATGAACTTCATCTTATTTCCATTTCCCTACTATTTGCCTCCCTCTAAATTCTGTTTTTTATTCACTTTTCAGTTTGTATGTCTCTTCATTTCCTCTACCTAGCAAGTTCTTCTTTTTCTATATTCTGCTTTGTTTTTCTTCCTATTTTTGTATCTTCTCTCCTGAAAGCTCTTGCTTTGTTTTATTCACCTCCACATCCTTCTTCTCCCTGATTCTCTATTCCCCTTTTCTAGCTTGTGCTCCCCTTCACTGCATCTTTTATGTTTATGTCCCACATTTATTTGTTTATATCCCACCTGTACTGTGTGGAAATACCTCAGGCAAGCCAGGAGAGAAGCTTCTCTTATTTGACAGAATCACAGAATTGTCATGGTTGGAAAAGACCTCTAAAATCACTCCATCCAACTGTCAAAATCCAGCACCCCTCCCAGTAAAATAAATAAAATATATTTCTCATACATTATAATAATAATATATAACATATGCTTTATTTACAATATATATTATACATTATATATTATATATTAATATATATTATACATAATATATACAATATAAAATACATTTTATTACTTAAAAATATCTGTACCACCATAGCCTTCCCCACAATGTGTGTGATGAGATTTAACTGCATGAGGAATGGCAGAGAATTTCCTTTAACATGGCAAAATCTGCAGAACTTTGAGGAGATAAGGATCTTTTTTTGATAAGTAAATGTGACAGTTTGAACACCACCCAGTAACAGTGATGCATAAGTGAGAGAAAGACAATTAAGACAAATTTTGTCCAAATTTAAAAAAAGACAAATCATGAGAGGTAGCAAACAACTGGGACTGTCTGTAAACACTTTTCTGGTTGTGCAGATTATTTTACACCAGAAGAGCAATAGCCTCCAAACAGGAAGTCCTCACCCCAGAAAAATCCAATTTACCAGAGGCAATTTCTAAAATTAGCTTGATATTCTTTGTATTTTTTCAATGTTTTCACACTATTTCTTCCCTCTTAAATTTATTACCTTTTTCTCTTTTAAGGTGTTTCTCTTAAACGTGCAACAGTTGGCTTCCCCTGCTTTTCTTCTCTGTGTTTTGTCTCTGGATTCCTCCTATCACCATTTCTCCTTCCTATGTTCCTCAGTCTGAGGAACTCTTTGTGTTCTCTCTTTGTATTCACCTTTTTAACCCAGATGTTTCATCACACTTTTATCACTGTATAGGTCTTCTGTGCTATCTTCTTCCCACACTACAAACTATACATTTATGCTCTGCTGGCATAGCCACAGAGACTGTCTCTCCTTCCTCTTGCATGCACTCTCATTTCTCTCCCGTATACACACATTCCACCAGCACTTCAAAATTAAAGCAAACATGTGGATACATGAAGATTTCCCCAATATGTGTTTGCACACGCAGGCTCCACAGATCTATTCAAAGTTTGCTTACAGGCTCTGTGCCAGCCCCACTTTATGTGGGAACTGTAATACAACCTCCTACAGAAACATGTTCAACCTCTCTTCAGCACATGTATCCCACTTTCTTCTAGATCTCTTCTCCACATTTGCACAGAAGCTTCTTCTCATGTGTTTTCTCCACACCTATTGATCTGTCCCGAATGACTTTTAGATAGAGAAGGTCAGGGATTGACTGATTGATTGATTGGGTATCAGATAAATTGAGAGCATTCAGAGGACTGTTTTGGGGGACAGGGTTACTGCACTGGTTTGGAAAAAACTCTACTGGTGTTCTCAGGAGAGGGTTTTTTAGGTGTTTATTTCTGAAAAGAATAACAGATATCTCTGTTTTAAAAGGTAGGATTTTGGTAGCAGCTTGCTAAGAAACTGGCCTGGAACAGTATTCTTACTTGGTCTTAGGAGGAAGCTCATTTGACTTCTCAATATAAATACTGGTCAGTATTTATAGTATGCTTTTATCACACTTCATTTTTGCCTTTTGTGCTTGCCCTCAGACATATCAGAGAAGAAATCAAAATCTAAGGTAGGAGCAGTTCCACGACAGAAGTGAGGTCCCTCAAAGCAGTGCAAGAAAGGACAAGCATTCCTACTGGTTGTTATGTTACAGATGACCAAGGAGTAAGTGGTACAACAGTAGCAACCCCTCTCAGAGTGGCACTGAAAGGCTCAAACATTCCTCAAAGAGCCTGGTTTTATCAAGACTTGGGGAAAAAAGTATTTTACTTTTCTTCAGGTAATCTCCTCTTCTCTTGCCCATCCAGCTAAAGACAATATGGAGATAGGACTTCCATCCCTTCTTTGTGCTGGAACATTATTTTGTACTTTACCAAGTGTACTGAAAGCCAGCAGGACACTCTTGGCATTGCAGCTACACCTCCAGTCTACATGGGAAGGAAAGGCAAGCATTTGTAAGGGTCATGGTTCAATACAGCTGGACCCTTAGTCTGCATCACCAACGAGAGCCTGGGCTTGTGGCACAGACTGAAATTTGGATACCAAGGGAGTAGTACTCTGCCAACACCACAGAACGTGACTCTTGTCCTCTCAATGTTCCCCTTGCCCACAACCTCTCAGCTCCTGTGAGACTTTCCTCTGTTGATCACTGATGTGCCTAAAAGCTGGATCATGACTAAAATGTATCAGACTTGCTCGTTGCCTTGTGTTTTCTCTGTTCAGTGTCTCCTCCACACAGCAGAACTGCGTGATCCGGCCCACACCTGCTGCCTTCAGCCCTCAAGCTGTTCTCAGGCTCTCCACACAACCTAACACCAATCTAGCTTACTCCTTGGGAGATTTTTAGAAGGATAAAAAGCTCCTCAGACTGAATTTAGACACCCCAGTCTGCCCCAGTGTTTTGGTTCCTCAAATGCAAACCTGGGCATCTGGTTAAAACGCCATCCATCTTTCTTTGGACAGGGTGCATAAGTTTATTTTTGATGGAAACACAGGTAAAATGGAGCCAAAGAGGAAACTGACATATAGTGAGAGCCCAGCTTAACATCATGTTCCTGTGCAGATATGTTGCTTGCTTAATTTCAGGAACTCCAAAATGCTTCCAGTTTAGAGATAACCTTAGTTCATTGCAGCAGCCAGGGAAGCTGTCAATGCCTGTCAGCCAGCACTGCTGAAAGACTTGCTCCTTACTTGTTCCCCAGGAACCTCAGAATGTTTTCTGTCTTACAAATAGAGCAGGAGTGGGAAGTAGGATCGACTTAGGTACCAACTCAGAGACTCAGTACTTACCTAACAGCCAGCTCTGGGCAGTCTTTGGTAACAATCAGACTAAACCTTCAGTTATATGTTTGTATCATTTCAGAATGAAATATTAACTACTTCAACTACTTAGCTATTATTTGCATGAAATGATGTCATATCCCTTTTACAGTCACCTAATTTCTCTTAGAGCAAGCAGTTTGCTCACCTGTATACCAATTATGCCAGAGGACAGACCTCATTCAGAGGGGGTTTGTTGAGAGCTTGATAGTGCTGTTGTTTAAAACCTTCACAGTAGCATCTTCCTTCTTTATTATGCATGTGAAAATGCAGATGTACACAATTTCCCTGAAGTCTGAAATCACAGAAAGCTCCCCAAAAGCATTGTTTAGTCTCATGCATTTAATAATATCCAAGATCCTAGGATATGCCCACAGTGCTGATGAAGAAACTTCTGTCTGAGCTGGCGTGGGTAGATAAGCAGCAGAAATGTGCCTGAACAAACGAGTTCTGCCTTACACCATCCTGCTGCCAGACCCTGTCTGGCTCATTTGCACAGCAGTGATCTGTGCCATGCCAGCTTGGTGACGTGGCTCCCTGCAAGCTGAGGGATCACTGCTGGGCTCAACACGGAGACCAGGCTAACAAGTAGCTGACTGCCAGGGAGTGGTGGTGGGCAGGAGGAGGAGATGCAGAAGAGGAAAGGAAGGCTGACTGCTGTCTGCTTTTTTCAATTGCATTCTCATTTTGTATTCTCATAATCTTATTTACATATATTTTTATTACTTCTGGTTATGCTTTTTCCATACCATTTTCCCTCCTTGCTCTTTTTAGGTTTTGAGAAATATCTACTGATACTATCAATATCTACTGATATTTCTTCCAAGATCCCAGAATGCATGGGAAAACCCTTGGTGTAGCTCCTGGAAAAAAGATGCTACAGAAAGAAATCAACCTCAGCATGCTGCTGCCACCAGACGTATTAGGGAACTTATCTCACACCTTGAAATTTAATTACTGTAGCAAATAAGCAAACCTATAATTATAGAATCATAGAATGGTTTAGGTTGGAAGAGACCTTAAAGATGATCTGGTTCTAATCCCCCTGCCATGGGCAGGGACACCTCCCATTAGACCAGGTTGCTCAAAGCCCCATCCAGCCTCACCTTGAACACTTCCAGGGAGGGGGCAGCCACTTCTCTGTGCAACACGGTGCCATTGGAACTGAACTGAGACATCACCCTGATGACAGAAATATTCCATAGCTTTTTTGTCAAGGTAACTCTTACCAACAGGATAAAAGCATGCACTGGGGCTTGGAAAATATCTGAAAACAAACTTTTAAAGAAAAAGATTTACATGTGCTTGTGTCTAGCTTTCTGGCTGCATAGCCAGACATCAGGAAAACACTTTCCTTGTCTCTTGAAAATATTGGAGTTGTTAAGATGAATTGGGCATAGAAGATAGTGTAAGGGCAGCTGAATGACTGAAAATAGAAACTCTTGAGAATAAAGCAGAGTCATTTTGGAAGAGAATTCTGTATCTGGCGAGCCAGAGGCACAGCAAACTGGCCAAATTATATCAAGAATATCCAGGAACCTGGTGAGCAGATGTGAAACATGCAGGGAAATGTGGTCCAAACAGCAAAAGAGACTATGAAAAACTGCAGCATCCCTAGAAAAACTTGGAGCATAGTAGCAACAGGCTTTTTGAGAAAATGCATGACAAGAAGTTACAGTTTTGATCTAGAATTTGTTTACACAGTAAATATTCATACATCTCTCGCAATTGTAAATGTAAAGTAAAAGCACTGTCCCAGTTCTGCATAAACGTAGCCCATACTATTTTTTGTGTTGCATGCTGTGAATTGAGACAATTTAACTGAGAGATAGTAAATTAACCCAGTATAGTGTTAACTTGGGTGGCTGCAATCATCTCAACACAATGTGAGACAGCATCTCAACAAAAAGGAAAGAAAATATATAGTCAGCCTTTCCTTAGTAAAGAAGTCCCAAGAGCTTGAGCAGCATCTTGAGGCCACACACAGTGTCATCTGCATATTTCTGCATCCACAGCCCTAGAATTGCTCCCACTAGGGATGGTGAGAGGATGAGGAAGAGCAGTGCCTATGAAAAGACGAGCACTCCCTGCCACAAAACCCATAATTGCCCTCAAAGCAGGAGACTTCTCTGTAACCAGGGATCTCCCCAGAACAAACTGTGATCTAAAAAAAACTTGGGGCATTGAAGAAGTCATTTCTTGTTGATATCACACAGCAGTGGGCAAGTGTGATTTTCTGAGACATTATTACAACACCAGGACACGGGCACTGCTAGGAAGGACAGTGAAATCTGCCCCCATCAGATGTGATCAGCATTGCATTGAGAAACTCATCACCGGAAGGACTGAGTACGAGACAGTCACTGCAGAAGATAAACACTCATTAAACTCCTACGAGCTATATCCAAGACCCTGTGCTACAGCACAGTGTGGAGCAACACCTCCCCAAGCCCTGAGGAAAATACCTTAGATCCCATAAGCAGTTAAGAAAAGAGAAAGAGAGGGATGAGTGTGTTAAAATATGTATGATGCTAATGATTTTAAGACTTCAAGGGTGTGTAATAAAATGCTAAGCACATCAATTGGCCATGGTATTTGCACTTAGTTGTGGTATTTGAAATAAATGCAGCAACTAGGACATTAGTATAAGTGTATTCCCTATGGGGACATTGTCAACAGGATAATTTACTGTATAAAACATGTCCATCCCTACCCTGCACTGTTTTCTGGTATCAGTAATATCTATGAGCTGAAGGCCCATCTGTGCTGCCTCAGAAAATACAATGGCACTATCAACAGGGATACCTGCATCAGCTTTAATCTAAATAGTTCATGCAACAACAAGGTTTAGCACAAGCTTCACTAATCTCCAAGGGGTAAGTGGCAGATTTACATGGGTGCCTGTGCAAGTCAGAAATTGCTGATGACATTGTCTGAAGTGGTGTGAGGATGCTTAGTCATACTCCAAAATTAATTGTAAAGTTGCTTTGAGGAGGCACTTGGTCAGAGAAGACAGCATGCAAGGCTAAGGGAATATTGACAGGATATTGAACTCTCTTCAGTTTTTTCTTGAAAACTGAATGATCCTAGACTTTCACTGGCAAGTGGATTTGGAGAAATTTGTTCGCAGGCACATCCCCATGTTTTCCTTACAATCTCCTGGAAGCAGTGGTGCCCAGGTAGGGGATGCCAGAGGACATCCCTCCTCCCAGCCCAGCTCCTCTGCAATACAGAGAAGAGGTGAGCAAGCTCTGCTGTCAGTGTGCAGCTGGGTGGAGCCACCACTTTATTTTTCTTTTCCCTTCCTTTCCCTTCCCTTCTTTTCCACCTCTAAACTACTGATAACTTTAAAAAATCTGCCTTAACCTCAGAGTGTTGAGGGTCAGTGACCTGCTGAATGTAACCTCTCAGCGAGCACTGCAGCCAGAGTTCCTAAGGGTACGTAGCCAGGAACACTTATGAAGAGTGAGGAAGATGATGTAGCTGCTACATTTAGCACTGGTAGGACTCATGATGAACGAGCTTCCATTCCTGATGTTTACCATACATAGAGGATCCTGATAGACTGCACAGATTATGGAGAAGAGCCTTGGGACTCATCAGAGAATCCAAAAAAATGTCTTATAGCAATAGGCTCAAAGAGTTTAATCAGTTATTTTAAGACAGAAGAGGCAAAGATATAGGATGATCACAGACCATCAGTATCTATGGCAGGGATATGATTTTGATAAATGAGAGTCTACTAGACAAAGGCATAATAAGATTTAATTGCTGGAAGCTGAATCCAGGGAAATTCAAAATAGAAATAAGTCACAAAAATGTAAGGGCAAGAATAGTTGTTCCTTGAAACAATTCACTAAGGGTTGCTGTTGGCTCTCCATCACTGGAAATATTTTAATTGGGATTGGCTGCTTCT
This sequence comes from Heliangelus exortis, assembly GCF_036169615.1. Classification (NCBI taxonomy): domain Eukaryota; kingdom Metazoa; phylum Chordata; class Aves; order Apodiformes; family Trochilidae; genus Heliangelus; species Heliangelus exortis. Next base: position 129,490,482 of record NC_092423.1, on the reverse strand, counting down.
CTAAACTTTGTGCTCCAGTTCAAGCAGGAATTAATTCAGTGAAGTCCCATGGCTTGTATTATGAAGGGGCCAAGCCAGATGATCACAGTGGTCCCTTCTGAATTTTTAATTTATGAGCTCTGATATAATCGGACCCTAGTACAATATAGCCATAGGCAAAAAAAAACTTCCTATTCATCACAGATTATTCTGAGAAATGTTAACATCTTCTCATTATTTCATTGGGATAAATCAGGCATTACAGTTTATTGCTGTGTTAAGCTGGTAAAACATAACTGTAGTTTCATGTGTCTTTAACTCATTACCTCAAAAAACCTCAAAACATTTACCCAGCTCATCCGAACTATTCATCTTAAAAAGCATTTAAATGTTGAGAACAATGAGCTCAGGCTCCAACACCGCTGAGCTGTCCTTCAGAAAGAACACACAAAATGTATCCCGATAAATGAGCAACCCTAAAGTAAACCCTGCATCACTATCACCTGGATGTAACTACACCTAATGTCCCCTTGATCTTTGCACAGAACTCTCATTGCATACACAGCCAGAGCAGTAAATGGCTCCGAGGAGGTAGATACTGTTTCACAAAAAGGTTTAAGACAAACACAGACAACAGAGAAGTGCTGATTTAGTAACAGAATATTTTACAGCAAAGAAGGTCACAAGTTGGCAGCATTAAAGGCTTTATTTTGGTTAGGTAACATGTGTGAACAAATGCTGTACAGAACAGGTAGTCAAGTGCCAGCAATATTTTTATTTTGAAAATGTTATCTTCACTTAGATCTTCTTCAGTAGAATATCACCAGTCAATCATAAAGCTGCCTCTTCCAGCCAAATGCCCTCACCATTACACAACTCTGTGTGGATACCAGGTTCATGTGGTGGAGACATAATCCTGCAAATTCTGAAGATAATGCTTTCTGATCCAAAAAGAGCCCGTTTCCCATTTATAGACTAGGAAATTAATCTTTTCAGAACGTGGCTTTTAAAACAAGCTAAATTCCAATTCCAGATAGATTGGCTTAACCAAACTTAGAGTTGAACCTTTTGTTGTTAGGCAGAAAGAGTCGTGCAGTTTATCTGCTTTTTGTGCACAGTCAAGGCAGTATGTTGTGTCAGCTTCACAGAGCACATGTATCTTTTTTACAAATGTACAATTTTTAAAAACCAGGTAGCTAAAAACAAGCAATGGTGACTTGAAATGGAAAATACAGACCAATGTATTGCAATGCCATGTAGCTAGCTGTCTCGTGATAGCCACTGATTCACACCAGCTAAATTTACCTCAGTTGTCCAGATCAGACTGTTTGTTGCTCATTTGCTTAAAGTTAATGAGGAATTAGCATATTCTTTTAAAATTATACTTCTATTGTTCGTAATCATAACAAATTTCAAAATATTTGTGGAGTCTCATTAATCACCTTTTCTTCAGATCTGGATTATACTTTAAATGATTGTAAGTAGATGTCACATAATATTGCCACAAACCATTTACATGCTTATCACCAACAATGCAGGCTTGACTTAGTGATCCAACAAGAACCAACTTGTGGCCAAACTTTAATTATGATACAGAATTACCATCAGGGCTCAAAATGGGTACTGCCTTCTTTGGTTTTGTTGTTTTTGCATAGTCCTGGCTACATCTCTTAAGCCACGGCCTCCAAATCTTTCCCACTCCCCTCTCCTCCAGACATCCTCCTTCCACTCCCAGCACTGTCTCTTCTGTGCTACATCTGTTTTGTTATCTTGACTTAATAATTTCTCTCACTAGAAATTATCCTAGTTTATTCTAGTTATTATTATTATTAATAATAATATCTAGTTATTAATATTACTAAATTATTCCAATTTATTCTGCTAGAGGTCATCTTAAAACCACTGCAAGCGAGGTTAACATTTTATCCTGTTCTCCATAGCACACAGATGTCATAACTTGAGTTGAACTTCTTTATTTTTCATCTCCAGACTGGTACAGAGACAAAATGTACAGTAATATATTGCCCATAGATGTAATGCAATAACCTGAGCACAAGAAGATGAGATCAATGGTTTTGATATGACCACTGCCTTTTGGTAAGGAGTTGTCTTTGTGGTATAGCTTCTGAGTGCCAAGGATGCATGGAGTGACCTGCATACACCAACAACCAACAATCACACTGTTGTGCACTGTCATCAGGAAAATAATATATTGGCTGAGAAAACAGATTAAAGACTATTTGTTTCAGTCCTAAGAAAGGAGTAGCAAAGTGAAAGCTAAACCCCTGAAAAAAAGCATTGCATCTCTGAGAAGATGAAAGGAAGGTGCCAGTGATATCTTATGATTTATAACAGTCTTGCAATTGCAGGCTGTGATGTATGAATGTGATGTGTTTTCCTAATAAGAGGAGTAAGTGCTCCGAGTTGATCCTTAAATAAATGTATAAAGTGCTGGAAAGCACGAGCACAGAGTATGGCTTGAGAAGTGTAAATACAGATATGAAATGAATGCTCTTGAGTGCAAGAGGCTGGGTGATAGAACAATGAGAATGAAAGAATATAGTGTTCCTTAAAGAGTTTACTGTTTAGTGAGAAGAAAATGAATACAGTCTTCAGTCCTACACTCCCTCTTTCTTCCTTTTATCATCTTGCCAAAATTGTTTGCTTTTGAAAAATAATGAAGATATTCTAAAATAACAATCCACCTTATACCTTAATATATTGTTTCATTTCTTCAAAGTGCTCAGCAAACGTTAGTAAATCTTCCTAAAAACATGGCTCTGAAATATTACTATGAGATAGGGAAACTGAACTCTGCAAGTGAAATGACTCAGCTGGGGTCCCCTATTTAAAGAATCTGAGTGACAATGTAAAAATAATGATTATATTAGTAAACAGCTCTGCTAAATAGCTGATAGTGGAATCAAAGGTGGAACACAGGATTTCCTGCCTCTTATTTTAACATTGTGGACCACACAGCCTGCCTGTAGAAATCCATTTAATAGCCTTCTTCTTCAGTATGTTCTTACTCTTCTATTTGAGCCTCATAACGATGAGTAATTGATTCCTGAGCTATCAGTTGAATAAGTTATGCATTATGCATCACTTACAAATATTATCAAATGAGATTTATGATCTATTCCAAGAAACTTGTGCATTTAGAGTATTTTGGGAATCCAGTGTGACCTGGGAAGATCCACATACTGCTGGATGCTCCATCACTCCAATGAACAAACATGAGGGTCCTCACAACTTTCTGGTTAGGAAAATATCCCTATATCACAAAAATTGGTTCCTGACAAGCCAAATGACAAGCCAAACAGAAAGAATGAAAACTGCCAATTCATTCAGATTAAGTCTCTTCCTAATATAAAGATTCCTTTTGTGATCAAGGGGAAGCAAACTTAAGGAACAATGTGAGTCCATTTTGCTGTAGCTGCCCATGCTTTACTTCTTCTTTAGTATTAGCTTACAACCAATGAGTGAATTGCAGAAAAAGCAAATTTACAACACCCTTGCTCTCACTTAGCCAAAGACTTAAGATTCAGGTTTGTTCTGGTATTTCAGTAATAATCAAAGACACACAAATACCATAGGACACTGATAGAATACAATAAAATTCATAGCTCTATGTATTCCATAGGTTGGGACAACACAGATTTCTGAAAATATGTTCTTCAGTTGAGTCATTTCCATACAGATAATCTCTCCTGCAATTATAATTTAAAGATCTCAGGAAGATTTTTTTAAAAAAATCAATCATTTATAAAGATATTTTTTAAGACTACTTTATTATGACTGTTCTGCACCTTTGATGACTATACCAAAAAATTAAGTATTTCTGGGAATATAGAAAACAGGGAGCTATGTCTTTCTGCTAAGTCACTAAAATACCAAATCCAGCATTCTGAATCTGGAACACTCCCTTGAGGACTTTGTGACCATAAACCAATAAATAGATTACATTCATTCACATGTTTTTTTCCCACCTGTGACAGATAATGTGGTGTGCCACGGCTAAGGTAAAATGGGATGGTCAAAACACAATTTATTTCATGCTCTACAATTCATCAAGAAGCATCAGGACAGATGCCAGGACTTTCAAAATTTTGAATCAGATGCAGAGGCTGAACCTCAGAGGTTTAAATAAGGACACTGACATTTTTTAATATCTGGACGGGGACATCACTGTCACAGGGTAGGAATACTCAACAGCTCAGCTGCAAATGGGTAATAATTGCACTGAAAGCAATCAGCTTGGAAGTATGAGGCAAGAACTCCCACAGTTTTCTTTCCTCCTCCCCCAGCTAGCAATAAAAATCCCACAGAACAGAAAAAGTCCCTTTCAGTTTGGATTTCAGATGTTAAAAAATAGGTATGTCACTTTTACACAGTGCCTGATGTATTAAGTCTCAAATAACACAAGAATTCTTATATAACTCGGTAATCAGTGGCCCCAATTGTTTATAATATGCCAACAGTAAATGCAGGAGGAATTTATAATCATATTTTCATGGGGAGTAAGCCAAAATCCCTTCTGCAACTCAAACAAACTGCTTCACTATTCAATTTTGGACGGGTTTAAAACGCAAAGAGATATGACAACATGTCAGATAAATTTCTCTTGTGGCATTTTCCCCATAGGGGTGACGCAAAGAAAAGTCAGAAGATTAGCTTGTTATGTCCAGTGTGTATTTTACAGTTACTATACAGGTGGATTGTTACAATAGTCTAATGACAAGATCTCTACAGGAAAAATATACCAAAAAATTACTTCACTAACTACATTTTCTATTCTTCCTGTCAGTTCTCCCCTTTTTTTTTTCTTCCTCGGAAATCTGCAGTGGTCCTTCTTTTTCTTTATGTTGTTCTTTTTCTTTTACCTTTTTCTTCTCACTTTTTTTCTCTCTCCTTCTCACTTTTTTTCTTTCTCACTTTCTTTCTTTCTTTCTTTCTTTCTTTCTTTCTTTCTTTCTTTCTTTCTTTCTTTCTTTCTTTCTTTCTTTCTTTCTTTCTTTCTTTCTTTCTTTCTTTCTCTCTCTCTCTCTCTCTTTCTCTCTTTCTCTCTTTCTTTCTCTCTCTTTCTTTCTTTCTTTCTCTCTCTCTTTCTCTCTTTCTCTCTCTCTTTCTTTCTCTTTCTTTCTTTCTTTCTTTCTTTCTTTCTTTCTTTCTTTCTTTCTTTCTCTCTCTCTCTCTCTCTCTCTTTCTCTTTCTCTTTCTCTTTCTCTTTCTCTTTCTCTTTCTCCTTCTCTTTCTCTTTCTCTCTTTCCCTCTTTCTCTTTCTTTTTTTCTCTCTTTCTTTCTTTCTTTCTCTTTCTTTCTCTCTTTTTTTCTCTCTTTCTCTCTTTTCTTTCTCTTTCTCTTTCACTCTTTCTCTCTTCTTTCTCTTTTCTTTCTCTCTTTCCCTCACTCTTTCCTGCCTCTTTTAGACTCCCTCAACAATGGAAATTAAGCAGAGTTGACTGAATTGGTTTAAACACAATAGAAATGTAGTTCCAGTGCCCGGAATTTAAAGGCAGATTTCCCCTGACTGATGTCTGCTAGTCCTAGCTGTTCTAAAACAGCATTTTAAAATTATTTCTCAGAAGTTTCTTCTTCAAATGAAATGGTCCCATTCTCAGTAGTGAAACAAAACCTTCCCTGTTTCTTTGCTGTTGGCCATTGGCTGCTTTTTGTCCCACGTTTCCTTCCCTCCTACACTCACTCCCATGTCTGGCTTGAAGCTTCTCCTAGAAGAGATTTCAGCTTGAAATAAACTTGAGCACCCCAAAAGCCAATCCATATCCCAGAATCCATGCACCAGAAGGGCAGTGTTCCTTCAGTGGCTTCTCTCTGCTAGTTTTTATAATGTGGTAGCACTGCAAGAACACATCTCTCCTCTGACTCTCAGCCAGGCTCATTTTGAGATGCGAGATGCGAGCTGCCCCGGGGCTGGCAGGGAGGGGAAAGTAGCCCTCTTTGGAGCCAAACCAGCCACTTTGCCAGGGCAGCAGCACAGGAGCAGAGGGGATGTTCCTCAGGTATGTGCTGACTGGCACAGTGAGGTAGGGGAATGTGGGGGACAAAGGCAGGAAAGGTTTTTGCCTAGGTACAGCAGTGTAGCTAAGGAAACATGAAGGGCTGAATGATGACCCAGATACTTGCAGCCTGGTGATCATTTTTGGGGGTCCTCTCTTCCACGTGGTCCCCTGATAACTTCCTCATCTACTTGTGAGCCTTCAGTCCTGCCATTTTTTGCCTCTGCTCCTTGCAGGGTTTCTTTTCAGTCAGTCCTTTCTCCTCTGGGGAGGTCTTAACACTTTGGTTAGATCATTAATGCCCCTGCCAGCCCTGAGCAGAGACAAACAAAGGCTTCCCTGCTCTCCCATTCATTCCTGCTCAGAAGGAAGGAGGAAAGGGCAGACACCCCAGGGAGGGAGAGGGTAGAAATGGCAACCAGACCAAGGCAAGGCCATAATTTCAGTCTGTGAATGTGGGTTGTAATGGAGAAAATTAAGATGCTGCCTTTCCCAAACCCTGAAGAAAAGCCAGTCTGGGGACACGCTGGAGAATTTCAGAGATTCCTACTGACACTGATTGCTCTCCCAAAGTCCAAACCCTACGTTGGTTCGACACCTATGTTTATGCCATAACTTTAAAGGCCAAGGTCTCATTTTTCAGTGGTGAAAAACTGCCAGGTTTTTCCCTTGGATTTAGGGCAAAGCAACTTTCTGCACTTGGGCAAAGGCGCTTTTGTGATGAGGCTGAGATCTGTGCTTGAAAAAATTCTTGGTATTACAACTTCAAGATGCTTGGCACAGCTGAACTCCCGTGAAGGAGTCTGATGCAAGAAAACAGATGAAAGCTGCAACGTTGTTGAAGGGAATTGCAAAGATTGGATTGAGGACAGGATTTGGCCTCTACCACTGAGCATTCATGAGGCCAGACATGATATGGAAACTGTTTCAGTAAAATATACTCCACAGAATCAACATGCCAGGGAGCCTGAACAGCTTCATTTATCACTGTTCCACTGCTGGTGCTTCTCTTTACACAGGGTTACAACTTTTTCTGTTAAATCCCATGTCTGACTCTTGGTCTCTATTGATTTCAAAGGATGCAGAAAGATGTTTATAACCAAATCTGTGCATGATTCCCTTTTAAAAAGAGACCTGCATGCTTAAAATCTTTCTGAGCAAGAATATAAGGGTTTGGATGCTGAAGCAATTGAGAGTAAATGGAAAATTAATTGCTACAGGTAGGTGTGGCAAAGAGGAATGATAAACATTAACAGTATTTTATTTTGTATAGATGATTGTCTGTGGTAGTACCCTACCTTAAGAGAGACTCTGATATCACAGAACAAAATTAGTCATGGATGTAGCTGTTTTTTCACCCTCCATCTCCATCTGATTAATTTATCTTAGTGTTCCAGCAGCATTTCTTTG